>NW_026515684.1:0-615915 GCF_025526975.1 Fimicolochytrium jonesii
CACTCTTACGAACAAAAGAGCTACTGCAAAGACATCACCAACTTGAGCGAGTGGTCAACCGGCCAGACACGTACTCAAGCCAGTAAAGTCACAACACTCGCGGGGAAAAGGGCCCGTGCCGACACGACCGCAACACCGTACCATGCCACTCGCTCCTTTCACCGGGTTGATCACGATGTTGTTGGGCGTACAGGAAGTATCGCAACCACTGTACACTTGGCAACACCAAGCTCTACACCGACAACGACCCCACGTAAACCTGCACACGTAGAAGTAGGCGTAGATAGCAGTTCACCAAAATAATTCAAAAAGACTCGAATATATTTGATACAAAGTACAGTACATACAAAAACAGACTCTACGACTCGGCATCCCCAGGTTTCCTCTGTACAGCGTTGCGTACTTTGTTTTGCATATACATCGAATGCACATACCGATTCCCCCTCGAGTAGTCGGTCACTGAATGATGAAGAAGATCGGCTCGGAACAGGGTTAAGGTATCCACTTCCTGCTTCAGAACAAAACCTGCATCGATGAGTTCAAGATCTCCCCCATCGTCGAAGTCGCCAAAGGTGTACTGAGCTGTGAAACCCTTGTCCTCGACATCGAAGTGGCAATCAACTGTCGAATTCTAAATGTGGGTGTGGGTAGACCAGCAATCGTCTTTTGAGAGATATGCCTTGTCGATATCGGTGAGAGCCTTGATCGTGTCTCGGTTGGAAAAATATTCATCGGGGGAGGCGATCCATGCCATCGCATGAATGAGTTTGGCGATGCCATGCTTGGCGTAAGCCCGGTGAACAGCAGTTGCCCCAGGAGCCCTGCATGGAGGCCAAGATTAGTGTTATGATCTCGACAACGGAGGCGGAAGCGAAGTAGAGAAGACAGGGCGAGAGTGATAGGCGACAAGAGATTGTATTGGCGAAACAAGAAACAAGGACTAGAACAGGAGATGAGAAGAACTGGTGTTGATCTGCTGGGGAGGAAGGGAACGGACGAAGAGAGGCCGGCTATTTATAGATAGGCAACCCAGCAGATCAGAGAACAACAACAACAAGAGGGGACTGGGGGGGCGCCAGCTATGCTCCTAGAGCGTGCGTGGCGAGCGTAGAGAGCATTGCTACAGCTGCTGGCTATGGGGAAGTAGTGGGGGGTGTGGAGAAGCCGAGGGGGGATTGCCGAAATGAGAGGAGAGAGGAGGAGTGGCGATATTGCAAGAGGATTGGCGAAATGAGAGGAGAGAGGGGGAGTAGCATTGACATTGACATTGACACTGACATTGACATTGACATTGACACTGACATTGACACTGACATTGACATTGACATTGGCGTTTGACATTTGGCGGTTGACATTGGCGGCTGTCAGTAGGTAAGCTTATGGTATGAACGCGTCGTCCATAACAATTAGTGGGATGCTTTCAACAACAACATCAGTATCATCATACCTGCAGGCATTCGAACCAGCCACCTCGCTCACTGGAGTGATCATTCTTTGTCCACGGGTGACCCAAGTTCCTGAGTGGGTCGTTCGACATGTCTCATCCCACTCTTCTGGGTGACTCCCAGCTCATTGATGGGTATAGCAAACACTTGCAGTACGAGAGACAGGTTGCTCATGCAGCCGAGGGGTTTGAATCCAGGCTTGGTAACACTTGGTCATTTCGTCCATTGCTTGTTTGTCGAATGCATTAAGCATATACAGTTCCAGAATGGTGAACATATTGTCGCTGTCGATACCATAGATGATTGAGTCGGTGGTGAGACGTTGAGTCGGGGGCTTCAAGTTCGCATCAGGTGGAGTTCGATGGTAGCAGCCTCAGACACGATTCTGAATTTGAGCGACGATGAATACTGTCTGTTTGTTGTCAAGCCACTCATGTACTCGTAGTGGGAGCGAAACACCATAAGCAAGTGCCTTTACATCGAGCCTGGGTGCAAGGCGAGGAGGGGATACCAGGACCACTGGGCGATCGTACCCATGCTTGTCAGCAACTCCTTTCTGTGAGAGCGAAGGTGGTCTTCCAGCTCGATCGTCGTCCACCAGTTTGTTGAACTTTTCTCGTCGCTGCAGTTCTTGAGCCCCTGGTGTCGTTTTCCTCTTCTTTGCTCGCACAAAGCCCGGGTCCTCCTCGGTCTTGCTGCCCCAACCACCGAGGACAGGGGGCCCTACAGTGCCCCATCCAACCCTGCATGCGACCCTGCATGCGACCGCTGCATTGCCTGCCCTCCTCTGGGCCTCCAGGTCCTCCCATATTTTCATTTGCTGCTTTTGGCTTGGCCGACATGTTGTGCACCACCAACAGGGTTTATTCACTCGAGTACGCATGCAGCATGTCGGTGGAACCAGCCCCCCCACTCGCAAGTTCCATTCTTTCCTGCACACCGAAGCCAGCCACCCGCCTCGAGCTCCGACCTCAGCTCCCCACTCTGTGGCTGCACTGCTGTCCCCTCATCCCCTCTCTCGGCAGCCATGGCAATGTCGGCGGCAATGTCGGCAATGTTGAGCTGGGAATTGCAATTGCAATTGCAAAGGGAAGTTAGCTGAAGTTGTTTGTCGTTGTTGTTCAGTGTCGCTCACCAGTTTGCACTGAGGGTGTCCACAAACTCTTGGTATGGGTACGTGTTCGGGTTCGGCCATGTGTGTGTCAGCCATGTCAGTGTGTGTGTGTGTTGGTGAGACGTGTCAGGGTGGAAAGGCCTTCCCTCTAGGCAACGAAAGGCCTTCCCTCTAGGCAAAGAAAGGCCTTCCCTCTAGGCAAAGAAAGGTGTTTCGGTCAGGCAACGGAAGGTGTTCCGGTCGCGTTGGCACATCCGATTTCGATTTCCTTCCTTTTACACCACCCTGATCTCCGTCGTCCGATGATCCGACGCGATTACGCTTACGTCAGCTTCCTCCGCTCAACTCTCCATGTGAGTCGGCTCTCCACAATTTCCATCCACTTTGTGATCGTGCAAGCTTCATAGACAAGCTGACTGTACGGCAATGAAACCATCGGCTTCCAATATTTTTTGTTGAGGCATACGGGCATACGAAGCTATGGAAAGACCCCGATCTACCAATCCCACCGTCTCGGGGTACGTCCACCCGGACAGATACTCTACAGTGACAGGCCACCCGCTCCCGAGCAGCATTGATCTTAAAGGTTCCTGCAACCAAAAAGGACGTTGAATAGTTCTCGGTAGTGCCCCGTTAACGGTGGTGCTTGGGCTCGAAGTGGTATGTAGCGACTCCTCGAAGGACTTGATACGACCCTGAACCCACGTACCTGACTGTTACGAGTGGATAACGCGCACTTCAACGAAGAATGGGATGCGGAATGGCCTACAGAATCAGGAAAGCAACTGCTGCCCGCGCCGTCCAATGCTCGGTTATGCTTTGGCCAGCGAGCCCCTTTACTGAGGTGGAGGCAGGGTAGCTCCATAAATCTCGCGCCTACAAATTCTATCCAGCCCGAGACATCCTCGATCCCCAGCGTACTGCCTTTTCCCTCAAACTCAGCGCAGTATCTGTGGCAAAGAGTCCGAGAGATCCCAACGACACCACCGGGTTGCCACAGCGTTTGGGTACGTTGACCTATACAGTACAGTATAATAACTTAAGTCTCTTGACTCTTGACTCTTGAGTCCAGTGTTCGGAAAGACCCGGGTGACAATAAATCGCTCGAAATAGCGCGTTGGCTTGTTTGGGCGCGTCGTTCAAGTTGGTTGCGAGGGAGAAAGCGGGCACAGCAAAATGAGGCGGGTGGCGCAGGCTGCTTACATTCATTTCAAAAACGCAGCAATCCGCTCCCTTCTTCATCGCCCCCATCCCTCATCGTATCGCTTTTCCCAGCGACTAAGATTACGGCGCAGACATGTCGATCATCAACAAGCCTTGGGACGCCCGCTATGCCGGTGCCGTGCCCCACGACTCCTCCTACTACGCCAAGTGCATGCTTGGTGGTGTCCTCGCTTGCGGTCTGACCCACGCTGCCATCAGTACGTACCAAAACCCCTGGGAAACTCCTTGGTTTTGACTTTTCGCTTTGTATTAATCTTGTCTCCTTTTCCTCTCGCAGCTCCTATGGATGTGACGAGTAAGTTTCTGCCCTCGCTGGGCACGTCGGACCGTTTTCCCACACAATCATCAGATTTCTGATGGTTTTGGGTTGTCGGTGTTTGTTTACGGCTCACTGACTCACCTACTCTCCTAAACCGTCATCTGCTCCCTCTTAGAGTGCAACATGCAGGTAAGCTTAGCTGAGCTTAAGTCTCTCTTTTCTGGTCGGAGAATCCACGCCGTCGGCGTTTGCTGAGCCGATGTTTGTTCTCTTGCAGGTCAACCCAGCGAAATACAAGGGTCTCGCCTCCGGTTTCCGCACCATCATTGCTGAGGAGGGTGCCAGCGCGATCTGGAAGGGATGGGCACCTACTCTCATTGGGTACTCTGCTCAAGGTGCTTTCAAGTACGGACTGTACGAGTACTTCAAGGACACGTACTCCAATCTTCTCGGCAAAGAGAACGCCGAAAAGTACAAGGGTTTGGTGTGGTGCGCTGGTTCCGCTTCCGCCGAGTTCTTTGCGGACATCGCCCTTTGCCCCATGGAGATGGTGAAGGTCAAGGTCCAGACCTCCGTTCCCGGAACTTTCCCTACCGCTTTCGGGCCCGCCCTCGCCACAATGCGTGCTGACAGCGCTGTCACCCGCTTCCCCTTCGGATCCCTCACCCCTCTGTGGTCTCGCCAGATTCCCTACACCGTTGCCAAATTCTTCTTCTTCGAGAAGGCTGTGCAATTCTTCTACTCCAACATCTTCACCGCCCCCAAGGAAACCTACTCTAAGAGCACCCAGCTTGGGATTACCTTCGCCTCTGGTTACTCCGCCGGTATCATTTGCGCTATCGTTTCCCACCCAGCTGACTCTCTCGTCTCGTTGATGTCCAAGCCCGCTAACAAGGGCAAGGGTCTCGGACAAATCGCCTCCGAGACCGGTCTCGTGAACCTCGCTACCAAGGGTCTGGGAACTCGTGTGCTCATGATCGGTACCCTCACTGGTAAGAAGAAGATGGTCCTTGCGATTCGTTGTGGCGTTTGATGGACGACACTCACCCGTTTTCCCCTCATTTAGGTCTCCAATGGTGGATCTACGACACGTTCAAGACCGTCATGGGCATGGGCACCTCTGGTGGAAAGTAGAGTTAGAAAAGCGATTGATATTTATTCTACTTTACTTTGTTCATACATTCGAACCCTTCACCGAACTCAGCCCACGATTCTCATACCTTTCGAACTTAATCAATCAGTTGTCCACTCTTATCTCACCCGCGTTTCTCATACAATCTCGGTTTTGCCCCATCGGTTTTCTGTGCTCATGAGTCGTCCTGATGGTCGTTTGACCATGATCAACGACGCCGGAGGGGGATACTCCGATCATACTCGTCTCTGCGATCCTACGTTGGTAGTCTAATAGCACGGGTCAGAAAAGAAGATGTTTGCAAAAAGCCTGCCGTCGAGTGCATTTATTCCTCACTGAAACTCTCGCTTTCCCCGTCACTTGTCTTGGGATTTTCCTTGCAGATGATACATGCGCGGGTCAGTCGATTTTCAACAAACTGGATTGACGGGGAAAGGGAGAGTCACGCGCTGTCGATTTTCGGAGGATTTCTGGATTCCGACGGATTCTTCAGAACGGCCATCCGATTGCTCGGACGGTTCGCAGCGCAACGCAAAGCCCCTTCTCTCTCGATACATATAAGTTCATAACCAGCCATGAGTGTAGCGACGTGGCTGGACGAAACATCGCTCGCAGAGCCGACGAATCTGTCCCCGATCCCCAACGGAAAACCACGGGCGGGCAGGCGGAAACTTCATTTGCCACCTCTTCCCAATGGCGGAACCACGATTGAGCAGGCACGAGGACGGGCGGGCGGGGATGGTTTACCGTCAAAAGGTGTGTAATGGGCAGGCTTGGAGACTCTTACCTTGCCTATGACTAATGAACATCTTCCGTTTCTAGATGATCAGGTAAGGCAGGAGCAGGATAGCCCGATATCATGTCAGTACAACATTTAATACCTCTCTCGTCCACAATCCAGGTCATCACATACTTAAGGAGAAAAAAGCGGATCGTGACCAATGTCTGCTCCATCGAGAAGCGACTCATGTACCGAAAGCTGCGAAACAACCGATATGGATTTCCTCTCGAAACCATGCTCCCACGACTGCGTGCGGGAGACATTCTAAGCTTCGTTCCGGAAACAAGCGTTATGGACAAGACGGGCATCACGTCTCTCATCAACAGAGGATTCTTGCCAGCTGATGCAGACTACTCGCCAGTGCTGTCGATTGATTCAACGGCATTACAGTTGGACAAACAGACTTACGGGTCATTAGAGCACATCATGTCGTTGAACAAACCCCCGTCGAAGTTCGACTACCTGAGACTGGTGCCGCTGACTCCGCCCCAGCCTCCGGAAGAGCCACACGTGAACAGGCAGTTCCCAAAAACGAAGAAAACGAGGACAACGGCAGCGTTAGATGCACATTGGAACCACACCGGGCCCGCTCTGCGGCCACGTTTCAAGATCGTCCTTGACGTCCCGCTTGAGACAAAGCCTCATCCGACGGCCACGCCCCCGCCATCGCAGTTGGCCCCCTCGCGAGATGAGAATGCACCTTTCACGTCTACGTACAATCTGTTCACGATCGAACAGGAAAGGGTCAACACAGCGCGACTGATTGCTGCGTCTCGGAAAGGACCGGTGTTGACGGTGCAAGGGGGCAAAATCGTACGACATGTGCCGGTGTTTGCGAAATTCCAAAAGTCGTGTGAAGATAATTGGTGTGCTGTAGAATGGGTCCTGGAAAAGATCGAGGACTTGATGCAGCAGTATGCTGGTGAGTGTGTAGCATCCTCAACAAAAAAGAGAAGGCGAATGTGAGAGTATGCTAATGGCATGAGTTGTAGTCCCTTACACGGAAATCATTAGCACTCATGTGAAGGAGCTGGCGCAAGCACCACTGGGCCCGCACGTTGACCGGAATGCTATTCTAGACTGTCTGGTTAACTCGGCGGAGGTTGGTCAAGCGCAAATCAGATGACTGCTTTGCGAAATGTACTGATCTCAACTGTTTGACAGGTGCAACAAATCATGACAACTGACGGGCAACGCTTTCGTGGAAAGGACGGCCACAACATGGCGGCCGGCAAGATCCAAGCAACATTTAAGATGTGGATCATGCGGTCAGTCCTAAAAGCCGCAATGGATTTCCAAGATGCTATCAGAAGTACCGCAAACTCACTGCATTTCGTGACAGGCGCATGCAATTCTGGCATTTGGAGCGCGTACGAGCAGCTGGTATATTCTTGAAGTATTGGAAGATCAAGATGATGCGCCGTGATGTGCAACTACAAGCGAAGGTAGGAAACTTTTATCCATGTTGATACATGGTTTCGCGCTAGTCGAACCCGATAGCAAATCGTGTGACCACGTTGTTTCCTTCAGGTTCAATATGAGAAGGTACATGTCCGCCGATTCCATCGATTGATGTCGACCCTCAAACACGAAATTGGTAGCGTGGCGACGCATAAACGGTGGGCTGCGTTGGTCATATGTGGGATTAAAAATGTGCGATAATAGCTAACAGTATCGTAGCACCTACATACAATTGGTTCCTTCAAAAGTACTGGGAGACCTACACGAGATGGGGGCGGACATCAACCTCGGAAGGTATGAAGTTGGGAGGTCACGCCGTCGGACTATCGACACGAATCTGATCGTTTCGTTATCAGGGCGCATTTCTTGGTAGACTCCCTTGCCGAGACCATTTTCGTCACCTCGTACGTGGACGAGGAAAGGATCGATCGGTTTCGAAAGACTTTAGGTAAAAGTGTATCAGAAGCATATTGTTCATCAAACAGCGTAGTGACCAGCTCATGGCTTTCCAGGGTCCGGATTCCCGGATCACAATCCGTTGGACGAGAACCGCATCCGTTTCGTTGTTCCCGAAGCTGGGCCATGCTTTCCTGCAGATGCTCCGATAGCATCAATGCTTATATGCAGTCGCCGCGCTCTGGCGAATTTGAAACGGATGTGTCAAGGAAAGAATGCGATACTGCTCTGCGATGTGATTGGGGAGGCTGAAGTACGCCTTAGCTCGGTAAGGGAGGCGTCGCTTTCGTTGATCAGGTCGATGTCGGAGCACCCTCATCCCCTTATGTTACCGTAGGTGCTGGGGATCCCTGTCCTGGGACCAACACTGGACGCCTACGAAAAGTACCTGAGCAGTAGAGGGCGAACGCGCGAATTCCTTCGCAGCATCGGAGTACCGGTTGTTCCAGCTCTGACCAGCCACGCCATAAATGAGAAAGAAGTGCATACTCACATCATGAAGTGCATGTCGATGTTCCCCGAAGTCCCTCTTTGGACATATAATGCAGATCCATCGATGAAGAGAGTGGAGACGCATGAGAATGACGGGCCGTGGGCGACTTTAGGTACGGCACCACTTTTGGCAGTCTCGAGTATTCATTGGCAATAACAAAAGGTATTCTTCCCGCAGATACCGATCACGTCTCCTTTGTACCGGATTTGTATGAACCGAGTCAGCCTGTCTCCGAAAAGCCGTCGAAACCGGGTACTGCAACCGGAGGCTGCCCTACAGCAATAGATGGTTTCAACCCGAGAAGCCGGCCAGTCACCGCTCCAGAAAGTGAACCGCCGGAACGCCCATTCACGGCCACCACAGCTGGTCTGGGCGGCTCGCGGCCTAGGACCGCGATGGCTGGCTCCATCGCTGCCAACATGTCGAGAGCGCGCGAGGAGGTTCCACTGAAAGTGCGAGTAGTTTACCCGTCGGGGACTTGGCCAGGTCTGATTGAGCGATGGTTGAAAGGCGGGGCGTACATTATGGGTTATCCGACGAGTGATCCACGGGATGTCCGCCAGGTGCATGTGGGCATTGATTTGAGCCCATCCGGTCGATGGAAACCAATATGCGTGGCGCAAGTGGTACATACAACCAGAGCAAGTGGAATTGCTTTCACTGAAGTCGTTGCTCACATATATTATCCATTGTTTGGTTTGTCCGCTCCAGCTGCTCAATCGTCATAAGCTGACCTCAACGGCTGTAGTGATACAACATGGGGAGGCCAAGATACACGAGGATTTAAAGCCAACGTTGGATAAGATCGCTGAAGCCTGCGCTGAGAAGTCCATTGTGGGTCTTTTGACCATCGAGTTTCTGACCTGGGATACTGGAGATGTGGTACGAGTGGCATCCCCTGAAGTGGTTCACATGTGCAGTTCGGCTAATAATCAAACCTCCCACCCAAGCACAACTATTGGGCATGTCATATCAGGCCACACCTGAGCGCAGCTCTTTTGCGCGCTGCCACCGTTCTGCTGGCTACTGGCTGCAAAACGGATTTGAAGGATTGGAAGGCGAAATTCTTGCGGCAGGACGTACCTTTACACGTGCGCTTCGCACAAGGTGCCCGGTTCATGGATCAGGTAGAGAATGAGTGCCGAGGTAATTTCCTTCTAGATGCTGGGGTCTCAACATTTCTATATCTAGTCTCGGATACGACCCGACTTCCATTCAAAGAAGATACTATCTGTGGGGATTGCGGAATCACGGGCGTCAATTTACCTACACACGCTGGAGCATGGCCAGGTCGGAGTGATGACCAGAAAAGCCGCTGCAACTGCTTTGAAGCTGAGCGGCGTAGATTTTGATATTTGGGTGAGTAGGGACAAGAGTCGATGACGTTCGATGCTCTTTCGACCTTTGGTTGCTTACACGTCTCAATAGACACGCACTGGAACTTTGTTTTTCGAGCAAGATGCTCCTTGGCGTGGAGTGCTGGCGCATGCGTGAGTAACTGAATGAGGATCTCAATGGCGGTATGTGCAATATCTCACCTTCTCACTTCCGCAAACCTGTAGAGTGGTCGCGAACGACTACAACACAGCATTAGATAATTGCATATTGGGCCTACTGAAAATGAATCAATATCTTGATGAGTGTGCCGCCGAATGTACAGATATGGAGACCTACAAAAACAACTTCCTGGTAGGTCTTGTTCACTGACATTGGAACGCGAATCCAGAGCTCTGCTTACGATCACTGCGTATCAACGTCCTAGGCTGTTGCCTCACGGCTCCTGTACGAGGCCAAAGCCCACAAAGGGCCTCGCGCATCGGTAACAGAAGAGCCAGGCGATGCTAGTGTGTATCTGAAGGAAGCATATCGAGATCTCGGTTTACTGCCACCGGCCACGGTGCAAGAAGAGCTGGAATTGTTTGCAGCTGTGTATGGTAGCAGCTCAAACATCAGAGGAGGGCATGCGAATGATGAGGATGCAGATTCTGAAACAGAATCCGATGCGGATGATTTAGATTTGGTGAATGCTAGAGGCGGAAAGGAAATGCTCGAAAGAGCGACTTCGGCGAGAGCTACGTCGGTCGGTGAACTATCAACCCTGATTGGACGGTTCTACCGTGTGACGAAAGTCGAGCGTCTTCGGCCTACAAGTGCTGCGCTAAGGCGTAGGCAAGAAGCAGCGAATCTCAGAAAAGCACTGCGTGCGGCTGGATTCAGCTCTACCACGACAGCGCTCTTGAACGAAGACATCTCCTCTGATTTTGCCGCACGACATGATGAGACATTCGCAAATCCACCATTGAGCCCACCTTATGTGAGAAAAAAGCAAGGAGGAAAGGGCGAGGCTGGAAGGACAAAGCGGGCCCGAGAACTTTTGGAAAAGATGGAAACGGAAATGGACAAACAGCTCAAGAGAGGCATCGTCCCGGAGGGGCCCGTCTATAGGATGAAAATAGTTGAAGAGGTTGATCCTAGGGACGCGATGATGGCTGCAGCACTCCTCGAAGGTGAAGGGCCTATTCTCCCTCCGAAACAGCCCCTCCCACCGATGCCAGAACTTGTAGACGGGGATTTCGCTGACGCGGAGGTGGTGCCTAATCCGGCGGTGCGGAGCTCTGCGTTCGGGCTGAATCATAACCTCGACGTGGAGCAAGTGCTCGGAAAGCTTCGAGACGTTGCCGACCGTGGCGAGCGGTTGTCGAGCTATTTAGATGAGAAGATGCTGGAAAGCGAGAAGATCTTAAGGCGTCACCATGCCAAGCATCTGGAGTACATTGAGAAAGGGAAATCAGATGCTGAGGCGAGAGAGGCGCAAAGCCAAGCCTTAAAACAACGGAATAACCCGCGTCGGCGACCATCTCAAGGGCCTAGGCAAAAGCTTCAAGGTCTCAGCGAAGCGAAGTCCGTCGATGAGCTTCTGCCCGGAAAGTTTTCGAAAGCCAAGTAGGAGGCGAACGAGTTTGACCGTCCGCCTGCTTCGTAGAAAGTAGACTGCCTAGACGGGCCAAGTATACAGACATCTGAGACGATGATAGTCGATCGTAGATACCATCTCGCATAGCACGTTCCGTAGATCAACATAACATCAGGCTTCAGCTAGTACTATTTAGTGAACATACTGCAACGCATCATTTCTGTATATATATTTTTGTCAAATGCGTGACGACTGCCTACTACTATGCCATATGGAAACTGCGCCTAGGAATCCTTTACACCGAATATGGCTCTAGTAGCCTTCGTCAGATGGGAGGAGATTTACGCTAGCAACTCAACTAGGACGTTACAGACCTCCGCTCCCCATTGCGTGCTTCCTTCCCCGGTTTTTCGAAAACAGTACCAGTAGGAATGGGCCGGAGAGTCGCAGTGATAGCGCGCTTGGGGCTGTTTGCCGCTGTTGGACTTGAGGATAACAATAGGCAAGATCAGCGAGGTCCCGCCGATCCCTCAATACTCTTGCTACTCCGCGCAGCGTTCGATTTATTCTGCAGCAGCTCTGGGAACTGCTCTTCCACAAAGTTGTTCACCATGCCGATTGCTTCCGAAATGGCTTCTTTCACAGAGTCATCGGAAGTCTCCCTCGCGACAGTGTTGGCTGCACCAAGGGCTGCCTGATAAACTCGAGCGGTGGGCTCGAAGCCCGCGCTCTCCATGTCGAGCAGCGTGGATATCACGTCCGCTCCGCGGCCGTTGCGCATTTGGAGTTGCAGCAAATAGCCGTAGCCCTCTGCGTCGAGTGGATGCACAATATCCGGTGTTGATACAGTCGGAGTTACACCTTTCCCCTTCAGTTCCTCTTTCGCGCCACTTTTGCCTCTGATAATGTCGATGAAAATCATTGACGTTTTGCGATTCATTGAAGTAACGTCCAAGACGGCGCGCAGCATGGCCGTGACAGACGAAGCACTCATGTTCACCTCTCCCTGGCGCACGGCGGCTACCAGAGCCAAGTAAACTCGGACGGCCCCGAGATGGTCGTTCTGGACCCGGTATGCATCGATGGCAAAACGGTACACGGGTTCGGAAGCCGTGCGTTTACCCAGGGTGAGTTCGGTGAAGAGGGCCAATATAGTTTTGCACTGCAACTTCTGCTTCTCGGTTGTCACATGGCCGCCGTGCTGTCTAGTCACGCCTAGTAGATTTGCTTTGCCCATCTTCGGTCCTGCGCTCTCCTCCGCACTCCGATCGCCCGCGACAAGATCTTCTCCCGCTTGAATAAGAAGCTTCTCGAATTGTTCGCTGTGAACTTCGAAGTGCTTTTCAAAATGCTTCCCCAGCGAACGGTCTTTGTGGGCCTCGCTTTGTCGCATCCGTACGAGGATATCCACCGCATCTTCCCATCTGTTTGCTTGAATCGCGCAGTCCAACACCGCCAAATACAGATTAAAGGCGGGTTCAAAACGAAGTGTCCAAACTTTATTGCCCGCAGCATCGGTGACTTCATTCCGCTGTTTGCCCATGTCTTTCCACAGGTCTAATGCGCTGTTCACTTCCCTGGCTTCAATGAAACCTCTGATGACCGTAGCATAGCTGACTTCGTTCGGTGTGTATGCGGATCGTTCGTGGGTTAACAAGGCCCAGTACGTCTCCAAAACATCTGTGCGATGCAATTTCGCGGCCGCCTCGAGAATCTCATTATAGCACTCAAGTGGGGCCGGAATGAATGCCTGTTCCATTTGATGGAGGACCCGCGTCGCGTCCTCGAGATTACACTTTTTTGCGTATGCAGTGATGATACTTCTGTAAGAGTTTATCAGCTGCATTCTGACATGCTGTGCCTCGCTTCCACGTAGTAGTGCTAGGATCTTCTCCGCATCTAAGACCTTTCCTGCCTTGGCATGCGCCGCAATAAGCGTGGAGAAGGTGACAGCGTCAACGTCTACCCCTTCGCTCAACATTATGTCCACGACGGCAGATGCTCCAGGTAGGTCGCCCAAGTTCGCTTTGGCGTGAATGATTGTATTGAATATGTGGGCATCCGGTTTTATCCCAGCCGCCACTAGCTGATCAAAGAGCTCGCTCACTTTCTCGAGTTGCTTTTGCCGGGAAAATGCGCCCATCATTGTCGTGTAATCCATTTTGTCGGGTTTGAACCCGCTGGATAGTTTCTCTGCAAAGGCCCGCTCAGCTTCGACTAGATCATCGGCACGTACGTACAGCCGAATAAGAGTCGAATATGTGCGCTCGTCCGGTTGTAAGGAGGCTGCGATCATTTGCTTATGAAATTGCTTCGCCACGTCGATGTTGGATGCACCAGTGGCCTCTATGAGCTCGTTGTAAGTTTGTACGTCAGGTTTCACTCCCTCGGCAGTCATCCGATCAAAAAATGCGACAGCTCCGTCAACATCCCCGACCCTGCCATAAGCGCGAATAAAGTGGTTATACGTTGTTGTGTTGGGCAGCAGTTTATCTCTGTAAACCGCTTCCAGCGTTTTGCGAACGCCAACCATCTTGCCGATTGACGCATATTTGGAGCTGACCATGTTGTACTCATCGATTGTCGGATTGAATCCCGCCTCGCTCATCTGCTTCAGAAGGAGTTCGGCAAACTCGAACTTTGGCGGTCGATGATCCAAAAGCAGAGTTGCGACATCTGTAAAATGCTTCTTCTTCAGCCTCTTACGGGCTTCCTCGTCCAACAAGATATCCTGAAACTTGAGCCAACTCCCGACTCGGTCCCTCTCGCTCAACGCCGCCTCGAACGCTGGCCAGTCCGGAGGGCGCACCTCTCGTGATCTCTGGACATTGGCGACCGATTCATCGAGCAAATCTGGCCGCGGTCTCGGTTTCCCTCGATTATGCTTGGTGTCCTGCAGGCGCTCATGTGGTGTACGCAAGTGTCGAGCTCGCTCGGCATGTCCTGAGCGCGGTTCATGTTGGCGCCGGTTGGTGCTCCGCGTGTCGGCGGCCAGGCCAAGGTCTAAGGTCGGACCTCGAAGATGCACCCTGGATTGTGTAGGACTACGATGGTCACTGCTCTCAGAGTCATCAGACCGTCGTGCCGATGAGCTTGCACACGGATTTCGGGTGCTCGATATGTTCCGCGAGATAACCGAGGTCACGGACATGGGACGAAAAGCATACTTGGCGGAAATGAAGGTGGGACCGACACAAGAGCAGAGCCTCCTATGCGGTGGGCCGAAGGACGACATTATCAACTGACGCCGAAATGCCGTTCGCAGACGCAGCAACTGGCATTTGGGCAATGTGGCAGTCAACCGAAATTGTAGGAAGTGGAGGCAGAGTGGAGGCATTCGCGACGCTTACGTGCCGCGGCTGCGCCACCCCTGCCCGCTCCCTTCCTTCGTCAATCGATCGGCAAGGCAACAGATATTGGCCATATCAATATATATACAGATTTAGGTTTGATACGGAGATACAGTTGACGATGGGCAACCCCGGCATCTAATTTCACTTCATTCACGGACGCCGTACTCCAGCGGCATCTTGTAGGGAACTCATTTTGATAGCACGGATGGCTTGTAACCGGTGATGATCCTGAAAGCTTCATCCTCATGCAAAAGAAAGGTGGACCATCATCTCTGCGACCTGCCTGTAAATGCAGAAGTGGAGTTCTAGAGTCAATGCACTAATCCGATGTGGGTTTGAACATGCCTTCAATGGCTCGAACCCTTCTCGTTACCTTTCCTCGGCGTCGTATGCTGGGGCCAATTTGCGCATCCTAACGCTGCGAGTCTGAAGAGGCGCACCGACTGGGCTCGTCTGCTTGGTTGACGCAAAAAATCCAACGGTGCCCGGTTCCCGTTTGTTATCAGCAGTAGACCTGCTGCGTGCAGCGTACGCCACAATAGCAGCGAGACAGACCGCAGCCGCAGCCGTTGTTCCCCACCCTCTCAGGGCGTTGGGAGCCATGTCTGCTTCGGCGGGTTGGATGTCCAGGCTTGAATTCTGAGCAGGGCTCAAGGTAACAGCCAGCGACGGCTTACCGAAGCGTGTGCGAAATGTGACTTCCGATCGCTTGTGCTGTTATCCCGCTCGCAAGCAGGGCTGTCTTCCCGAAGCTTCATCTTCTCGAGAAAGCCTGGGAAAAAGTGTGCAATGACACGCCAGCGTAACTTCAGCCGAGACTTTCGATCCCCCCCCCCCCCCCCGCGCCACCCCCCCCCCCCCCCCCCCCCCCCCCCCCCCCGATGATGAAATGAGGGAGGCAATAATAGATGGTGTCGGTATCACCGGGAGGTTCGAGCCTGAGCTTTGATGGAACCCATAATCCTACGAGGAAAACACAGTCAGAAAAACACAGCCAGACGGGTGCACATGACAAACGACTACGATAACCAAATTCAGACCTGGATCCATACCTATCATTTTATCGTTTATACGCAAGCCTGAGAGACATGGCAGGCTTGCTCTCCACAACTTTGGCCGTCACGGTGGGAATAACAGCAGATTGAAGGCCAATTGTATGTTTTAGAATAGGTAAGATGTCTCCGAAACGTGCTAATGAACGGATATGCACAACGCACAAGACATGGTGATGTACGCCAAAAACCGCTTGCAAAATGCCCCCATTGACATTTGGGCATGTCAATCGGCCCATTGAACAGATTACTTGATCGACGAAAGTGTACTCGTCCGACGTCGAGGATCCGACTTCAGATCAATCCTTCGGCGGCGGATATCACCAGAATCGCAAAAGTTGTGCCCATGTAACCCCTCCCCTGCTTTGCCCTGCTTCCACGCCGCCACTGCCCCATCTGGATTTTTCGCCACCGCACTCCGACCCGAATCTGTGACCTGCACGCCATCTTTTACGACAACCAAGCAAGGGATACCCATGACTCCTACTTGTTGCATGATGTTTTGAACAGTCGACTGCAATTCAAAGGGTAACGAGAGAAACCCTTTGTCCGCGAGGTTCATGTTTTGCTGCTCCACAGAGCGATCGAGTGGACAGTAAACGACAGGAAAGTCCTTTCGATTGTCAGCAGCGAAAGCCGACAAGCGAGGAGAGAACTGTCGACACGGGGGACACCACGCTTTATGGAACTGAGATCAACAGGTGTCAAGGGAGCGAGGAGACAGGGTTAAGTTACCAGCTGAAAAGTATAGACCTATCAGACGCCCCTCCTTTTCTTCCCGTGCTATAGTTTTGCCGGTTGTTTCTAAGTTGTCGTCGAGAAGCGCGACGTTGCGAATGGTCGCTAGTAGGTCCTTTGCTTCCTGAGGTTCTTTTGAGGGCGAAGGTATCTTGCACAAGCCCTGCATCTGTCATTGTTACGGTGATCTCGATGCGTACTGTCGTGCTGTGCTGTCGTTTGGAGCTTGTCGTCCCGCTCGGCCGCTGCTTTTGACGCGTTCCATCATTGTGGCGACGGATAAAAAACAGAGAGGCGTGGCGCAGTAGAACATTGGGGGTGGCGCATGGACGGATTTGAATTTTTGTGGAGACTCGTTCTCTGCGCACATGTGCTGGGGCATTTTTTCAGTTCGCGCGGTTTTGATTAGCGCTCCTTCATTCGCCCTAATCATTTGCGGTTATCGATGCTGATCGGCAAGCGCACGACTTTTCTCGCGAGCAACGACTGGCTGGGCAAAACAAGAAAAAAAATTCGAGACGGGCAGGGCAGGGAGCGAGGCAGGCTGCTGGAAAAACCGCCCTTGTCTTTCCTTTCCCTTTTCCCTCCCTCTCGATTTCCTCAAGATTCCCGGTGTTGGCACTCGGGTCTCATAAGTAGGAAAGGACTCTCTTGTCGTCTCCCCCAAATCTAGCCGTACCTTAAAAAGACCACTGGAAAAAGTAAGTTGGCCAATTCGGGCCCATTCCGCTTTGTGAAGTGAAGAGTCTGTCTGCCGTGGGAATCTCCGCTCAGCGAATTTCATCTGATCCCTCTTCATCACCAGAAATGGCCGCCAAAGCTGATCCCAAGGTGACCGCCCAGGTCGGCGAGCTTATCACTAAGATCACCACCGGCGCTACCTCCGCCGACCGTGCTGCCGCCGCGAAGGAATTGGCCTCTGTGGTCAAGGCCGCCGGTGCCCATGTTGGTTTGACCCAGTACGACATTGTGGAGCCATTGACCAAGGCTTCCACCCACAAGAAGAGTTCCGCCCAGCGTGAAGGTTCTATGCTCGCTTTTACCGCTCTCGCTGAGGCGCTCGGCCACTCCGGTGAACCTTACCTCGTCTCGTCCCTCCCCGTCACCCTCGAGCTTTTCGGTGACAAGGACAAGGAGGTCAAGGCCGCCGCTGAACAGGCTGCCGATGCCCTGTTCAAAAGCCCCGGACGTTTCTCCGTCAAGTATCTCGTTCCTCTCTTGTTGAGCCAGCTCACCAACGAGAAGAAGTGGCAAACCAAGGTTGCTGCTTTGAAGTACCTCGGTCGTCTCTCTGAGCACTCTGCCAGCCAGGTGTGCGCTGCTCTCCCTTTGATTCTCCCCGTTGTTTCCACTTGCATGTGGGACACCAAGCCCGAGGTGCAGGCCGCCGCTAAGGAAACCATGACTCAAGTGACTGGAGCCATCGACAACATCGACATCATCCCCTTCTTGCCAGCACTGATCGGTTGTATCGCAAACCCCGACGAGGTCCCAGAGTGTGTCTTCAAGCTCGCCGCTACCACCTTCGTTACCGAAGTCCAGGCCCCCACCCTTGCCATCATGGTGCCTCTGTTGCAGCGTGGTCTTTCTGAGCGCAAGCCTGCGGTTCTTCGTCAGACTTGTGTCATTATTGACAACATGTGCAAACTTGTCGAGAACCCCGCTGAGGCTCACCAGTTCTTGCCTCCTCTCTTGCCCGGTGTCGACCGTATCATTGAGGTATGTGCTCCAAAGCCCAGTTCTCGATCTGAGCTTGCCACTTTACTCCGATCTGTTTTGCTCACATTTCCGTTATTTTCGTTTTTCCCGCTTATAGGTGCAAGCTGACCCCGAGTTGCGTTCCATCGCTGCCCGTGGTAAGGCTACTCTGATCCGTGTCGGTGGAGGCGCCGATGTCGAGACCGAGGACCCTGAAACCGTCGCCAAGAGGAAGGCGGCTGCTCACCAGGAGTTCTTGGACACCCTTGCCAAGACCGTCAAGGACGTTGGTGCCGACAAGGCCATTGACGCTGCCAGCTCCGAGTACATCGTCGTTCAGCTCGAGGCCATGTACGACTCCCGCATTTTCGACGTCCCCGACTGGCACGCCGCCACCGTCCCATACGCCACTCCCTTCATCGGTGAGGAGAAGGCGAAGGCGCTTGCTAAGCCTTTGCTGGCTCACTACGTCGCCATGGATAAGCTTCGCCAAAAGGAGGGCAAGGTCGAGGACCTCGAGGAAGGAGAAGAGCTTTGCAACTGTGAATTTTCGCTTGCCTACGGTGGTATGATCTTGTTGAACAACACCAAGCTTCGCCTTATCCGAGGTCAGCGTTACGGTCTCTGCGGTCCCAACGGTGTCGGTAAATCCACCCTCATGAGGGCCATCGCCAACGGTCAGTTGGACGGTTTCCCCCCGGCTGATGAGCTGAAAACTGTGTTCGTCGAGCACACTCTGCAAGCTGAGGATGCTGACCTCTCTGTGTTGGACTTCGTCCTGGCCGCCGAGCACATGATGGCGCAGAAGGACGTCGTCGAGGAGACTCTCCGCAGCGTCGGTTTCGATGACGGCCGTCTGTCTCAACCCGTCGGATCCCTCTCTGGTGGTTGGAAAATGAAGCTCGAGCTCGCTCGTGCTATGCTCGAGAAGGCCGACATCTTGCTTCTCGACGAGCCCACTAACCACTTGGATGTTGCCAACGTTACCTGGTTGGTCAACTACCTCACCAACCTGCCCAACGTCACCTCTATGATCGTCTCCCACGATTCCGGTTTCTTGGACAGGACGTGTACCAACATTATCCACTACGAGAACCGTAAACTCAAGACTTACCGTGGTAACCTGTCCAAGTTTGTCGAGCAGAAGCCTGAGGCCAAGTCTTACTACGAGCTGTCCGCCGCCACCGTCAAGTTCAAGTTCCCCGAACCCGGATTCCTTGAAGGTATCAAGTCCAAGGACAAGGCCATTCTCAAGATGATCGGTGTCAACTTCACGTACCCCGGCCGCCCCATGCCCGCTTTGACTGGCATCTCCCTGCAGTGCTCGCTGAACTCCCGTGTTGCCGTCATCGGACCCAACGGAGCCGGTAAATCGACTATGATCAAGATCTTGACCGGAGAGCTTGTCGCCGTCGAGGGTGATGTGTGGAAGCACCCCAACTTGCGTGTCGCTTACGTCGCCCAGCACGCTTTCCACCACGTTGAGCAACACATGGACAAGACCCCCAACGAATACATCCGATGGCGTTACCAGTACGGAGAGGACCGTGAGTCTCTCGTCAAGGCCGCCCGCCAGCTCACCCCCGAGGAGGAGGCCGCCATCAAGAAACCCATCGTCATTGAGGCTGAGAAGCGCCTGTTTGAGGACATCGTCGGTCGTCGTAAGGCCAAGCGTTCGTACGAGTACGAGATTAAGTGGTTGAACCGTCCCCACGACGACAACACTTGGCACTCTCGTGACCGTCTCGAGGACTGGGGTTTCGAGAAGCTCGTCAACTGGTTCGATGAGAGGGAAGCCGCCAAGGAGGGCATGTACGCTCGTCCCCTGACACAGAAGGGTGTCGAGAAGCATTTGGAGGATGTCGGTCTCCCCGCCGAGTTCGCCACCCACTCCCGTATCCGTGGTCTGTCCGGTGGACAGAAGGTCAAGGTCGTTCTTGGTGCTGCCATGTGGAACAACCCCCACATGTTGGTTCTTGACGAGCCTACCAACTATTTGGACCGTGACTCTCTCGGTGCTTTGGCTGGAGCGATCCAGGACTACGGAGGTGGTGTCGTCATCATCTCCCACAACAGGGAGTTCACTGGCGCCATTTGCCCTGAAGTGTGGAATGTCGACGCCGGTAAACTCCGTATCGAGGGTGCCAAGCGTGACATGCCCGTCGAGAAGATCGAGATGAAGGAGCAGGAGACGGTAACGGATGCGTTCGGTAACGTCACTAAGGTCAAGTCGAAGAGAAAGTTGACGCGTAAGGTATGCTTCACAGAGCTGAGCTTATTTGTCATTTCCGTTGTGTCACTCGGTAGTAACTCGATTATGCCTTCACTCAACAGGAATTGAAGCAGAAGGAGAAGAGGAGAGCCGACCGTATCAAGGCCCAGGGCGAGGCTGGAGACTACGACTCCGAAGAGGAGGATTGAACACTCAACCCGAACGCCTCGAACTGAAATATAGAATTAGTGAGCCTCAAACACTTCACGAAGAGTATTTTATTTTAACTCGCCCGCACTCCCCATCACTTCAATTACGCTTACACTGTTCGACTTGTATTTTAAATTGCTTTTCTGTCATTACATACCGGTGTGCGAGCGCCGTTTTCAAATCATGTGGCTTTGTCCGATTCGTACAGTTTGGGAGCGGTTCCGTCGCAGCTGAAAGAGGTATCAGCGAACGTGCCAAAGCGAAAGACGAAGCCAAGAACGAATGTACAGAATAGGGGCCAAAAGTCATAATTTAGCGACGAAAACGGAAAGTATCTACGATACTGGATACGGCCGAAAAGAGATACACGAAAGAAAAGGATATGCAAGAAGGAACAAAGCGCCGTAGACGGGGAAAGAGCCTACAACGTACTACAAGCAAATAATGTACAGATTTTAATCCAACCGGAAACCAGCGGTGAAACTAGTGGTAGAAGTACGGGAAGTGCGGTTTATGCAGGGGAGCTAAGGAGAAGAATATCCACCGGCAGAAGGAACGAAAAGCGAGGCGAGGTTCTCTAAGCCAGTATCGGGAAGCCAAAAAAGACCCATGTTTAAATATCGAGATCGAACGCCTTGACTCGCTCCGCACCGAAGAAGGGGTCCCGACCACCCGCCTCCAGTCCAAATCCCGGTCGTAGCGGGCTACTGCACAGCATCCCGGCGTGTTGAAGGACGTGTTGGTGAGTATGAGAGCAATGAAATGTGTTTGGCGTGGTCAGGCACGACGGCGGTGTGCATGGCCAGTCCAGCGGGAGATCGCAGAGTGTGGATGAAGATGATGGGGTATATGCGTGGTAGTGATGCTCGTGGTCGTGGACGGGGATGATGTCGATCCACGGGATATCCAAGTCGTGGAATGGGGCTGAGATGGCGGCCGCCCCGTGGAGATAGGAAGACGAGGCGGAACGCAATGCTGGGTCGGATTCTGTGAGGTGCAGAGCGTTCGGCCCTGGTGCACTCAGAATGGTCGTTTTGACGCCTTCGGGTCGGCCGGCTGCTTTCTTGTATGACCACTGCCGTGCACCCTCAGTACGAGAGGCTAGTATATTGCCAGACCGCGTCTGTTCGTCAGCGTCGCAGTTGTGTTTGATTCTCATCGCTTGAGAGACGTTGCAGCGGGGAGAACAGTTCTCCTTCCCAGCAGCTCCAACGACCTTTGTCACGCCTTTATCGCTCAGCTCGGCGTGTTTTCTTTTGCGAAGAGGTGCAGGTGCTGATCCCATCCCGAAGGTACGCTCCTCACTTGTTTCGCTGTGACGAGCCTTCGCAGCAGTATCATCGGTGGAAAGTGAAAATTCGTCGAGTGATCTGGTTCCGAAGCCATCGAAAGATGTCGGGAACGCCATTGGTGGTTCATAAAGTACGGGCGATGAAGAAAAGTGATGATCGAGCAGCGAGAAATCGGACGAAGGGCATCTGCCATCGGTATTATGCATGTCCTCCTCGTCGGATGTGCCAAACTCCGAGCCAAACCATGCCAGATGGGTGACATCGAGGGAAGATACATCGTTCAGGCCGGGCGAGTTGAATGCAATTTCAATGTTGTCCAGGAAGCGAGAGGGAGCTTGAGGGGCCGTCTTCCAAACGTCAGCGAATAGTGCAGAGCTCGTAGTTGACGATTTGCCAGCATCTTTACTGTGAGACTTGCGGGAAGGTGTGGCTGCGAAGGGGCTCATATCGGCCTCTAACATGTCGAGATCATCGCGAGGGGAAAGAGCATCTAGCATTCTTTGTCCTCGTGGTTCAGACCTGGCTCGTCTGGCGACGGAGAGTAGGGATGTTTCTTCAGCCGATCGCTTCAGAGGTAGGTATCCGGATCTTCGTGCTCTCGGTGGTGGTGTTGCTTTCAGTGCAAACTCCGATGCACGAGTCGGCGTGCTCCTTCCGCGCGGCATATCGAGATGTGCACAACCTTGTTGGCCGAGGCTGCCATGGCGTTGCCGTTTGGATTCGCCTATGTCCTTTTGCCGATTATTGATGTCTCCCACGTAGGCCGTAAGGTCCAGCTTCGATAGATTCACATATGGGTTTGCTTTCATCATGCTAGGGCGCTTCGCGAAATGGCGTAGTCGGCAAATCTGTTAAAATACGCAAAAGTTTGTAGTATTTTGAGTTTGAGGTTTAACGGGGAGAGAGAAAGGATTGACATGACGCCGCAGGGTTTGCAGTTTTCAACACCGGGCGTTAACGCGTCGGACTCTAGGGAAGGGGTGCAACGCGTGTGCACACAGACACGATGGAAAGACCCTCGCAAAACCCCCACCGAGCAATACCCCCTTCCCCGGCTGACCACCTCTGCGTATGCAGGACGTGTACAGGATGCCATGGGCTCCAGCGGAGTATTCTATGCCTCGAAGCGACCCAGATCAGACGACAAGAGTCTTTTTGTATGTAAGCCCACTTACCAGGTCAAAGTCCAAGGCGATGGGCGGAATACCCGTCTTGACCGGTGAGTGTTGTGCCATGATGAATAAGTGAGAGCAGAGCGTATGAAGGGGGTCGCTTTGTCACTGATGAAGACCGGTCGGGAATGGAAGACCCTTAGGCTCGTCCTTGAATGGTGATCTTATGGCTGTGCCGAGGAGGTGACGAACGCGCGGACGGGTCTATCCAGGTCTCACTGGGCACTGGGCTGTCGTCCAAAGAGTAGCGAAGTAGAGCTGGTGTTGAGGGCGTAGTGTTCCTTTTCTATTCCAACGGAACACACTGCAATGGTGAGAGGGTTGGTGAGAAGTAACCCGTCTGCGCGTTGTGAGCAGGGACCGCGTTGATGAGAGATTGGAAATTTGTGGTACATATACTGTACAAAGCGTTGCGTTCCGCCGGAAAGACCTTGGTTCTTGCGCTCTTCTGTGAGGGTCCAAACTACTCTCTCGATGACGACGGGCTTTCTCCCCTTCCGTTGTCAAATCGTCCCCAATTCTTTCGGCCACTGCGAAGGCGAGACAGGCGAGTCTTGTTTTCTCGCAAGCGCACGTGAATGGAAGGAAGGAGTTGGACGCCGTCGGAGGTTGGCAACAAGAGTGAGAAAGTCTGCTTAGCAGATTCCAGTTCTTTCATGGTATAGGGACAATGGTAATGGGAAGAAGCCAAGCTCGCTATGGGGCGTCGATCCCATCGCAGGGGTATTCAAGGAGAACGTGGATAGATACTCCCCGTCAGTATGCATGTGGTGACTGTGCGAGGGGTTCTAAATGAAAAGAACCCAGATCCCTCAGTCACTGTCGTTTGTCCCAATTGTCAGTGTTAAATTATCTGTGAGGCTTATCATCATCAGCGGCCCTGGTTTCCCGTGACGGGGATACGCCGGAAAGAGTGTCTTTCTTAGGACGGGTGCTCCAAGCTCTAAGCACAAGAGGGGCCCTGTGATGTGCTCAGTGCGCCGTTGGCCCTTGGGCGAGTGAAATATCGTATAAATACCATGGTCTTGGAGTCTATCCTCGGCGCATCATTTATCGCTGCCCATGTGTGCATATTTGGTACATACTGTATGTAGATACGTGGGAGGTTGGGATTCTGGTCCCAAAATCCGTAAATATTATGTGCCAGGCTACGTACTGTACTCGACCAAGTGTTGCTCTTGGCTGCTTGTGAAGTTGCGAGACACATGGCCCAACTGGAGAACACCGACGGAGATTGCTCGGTGCACAGCCACCCGCAAAGCAGCTGCGATCGGTCACCTATCACCCTTGTGTTTCAAATAGGCCGATCCGAAGATCGTGGCCATGCTCTCATGAGAGCGCTTTCAACACAGGGACGAAGGGAGAACTCACCAACTCTCAACAGTGCACATTGGAACCACCTCACACTCCTCCCCTAACACCACGCAGGCAAGGAAAAAAGAGCAGCGCCCCACCGAACAGAACCACCGGATCCGCCCTCCCTGTATCTCTTACAGAACTCCCACCAACCCGAGACCTTCACCCGCTCCAGCAGTGCGTTGGTCGCAAAAGTTGCCAGCAGGATCTGTCTACTCACTGGGCGCACTACGTTAGTCTACTGTGACCACTACGCTCTCACCTCTTCACGAGAGCCTAACCACCTTTGCCTCTATCTCTGTTTAGCTACCTTATCATTCACAAACGAGTCGCTCGCCATTGAGGGAGAAGAGTCGAGTAACGAAACCACCCCAACAACTTCCACCACGCCGGCCCCTCTCACATGTACACAGAAGTTCAGACGGCTGTAACGTTTTTGGCGAAACTTTTCCACAGCAAGTCCTCCTCTGCGGCCGTCACCCCAGAAAAGCTCGCTGCATTCCAGCAAGCTCTGGTGGAACGGATGCTGGAGCATTACAAAGGTCACTGGGATCCTCAAAGACCTTGTAGAGGAAACGCTTTTCGCGCGCTGTGCATTCTGAACGGATGCGTAGAACCTGTGATCTCGGATGCTGTTCGAGTGGCCGGTTTGAAGCTCGCAGGTATGTTTTACGGATCAAGAATTGGGCTTTGGTGGACAACTGACCACTGACGCTTTGTCCGACTCTCTGCAGATCTCTCTTTCCCACCAGAGCTGGTATTATGGGTGGACCCACACTGTGTGTCGTATCGCATAGGGGACTTCGGTCAAGTCGTGACCGTGTGGGAAAACCGTGCCGTTCTCGATTCGGAGGCTGTGGAAATACCCCATTTCTTCAAAGCCAATCATCGAACACGATCCCCTTCGTTCAGTCGAGCGCAATCGCAGACGCCACCACCAGCGCAATCCCAACAGCAGCAGCAATCACAAAGCCCGCCGCCGCCGATGTCGCAGCATTATCAATATCAGAAAGCCGTGATGGCCAACTGAGGCTGATATAGCACAACGGCCCTGTCACATATGTTTTTGATCGTTTTTGTGTTTGTAAATACCTGTTGTTTCAATATCACTTGATATGTCGAATTCGAGGTAACCGCCAAGTCCGAAGGGTGATTGTGAAGGGGGCCACTGTTCCCGTGCAGGAATGGCATGCCTCTTGGATGCAAAGCCCGGGATGGCATCGGTCCTCCAATCCCATCCGTAATGAGGTGTCTCCCAACGGATGTAGTTAGCCTGCGCGGCCTTCTCCGAGGTAGGATGTTGCAAAGAGGAGGACTTTTCCCTTCACCATGAATTTGAAGGGAGTCTTAGCCGAGTCTCAATGGGTCTGAGCTCGGTCAGTTCCATCGTGACGTAAGTACCAAACGCGTTTTCCAGCTTTTTGAACGCGAGATTCCGCCTTTGCAAGTTTGAATAGCCGAGCCGCCTCGAAGTTCATATATTGCAGGTGGCATCCTCCCGAATCGCGCCAAGGCCTGCGTCGGCGGACGGGCGGGTCAAACGCATCTTTTCCCCGGTGAAATCGGTTGAAATTGGCGCATATTTGAATTTGGCGAGAGATTATCTTGGACTGCGAGTTTCCACCGATATCGGGCGGCATCCACAGTCGGAGCTAGTACCTATGCGTCTCCGTTTGCTTTCGCCCCTACGGGGTGGGGGTACTGTACCTCAGAGATTGCCATCACATAGAGAATTGCAGGTGGTCCTCGGGAAGTTCGCTCGGTCGTCTTCGTCGATGATGGAGTATATGCGAGGTCCAGACTCCCGATCCAGGATGATCCTGGTTTGGGCGGCAAAGTCCTGTGCGTCGGTGCCAAGGCAAGCGACTTGGCGAAGTCTGGCGGGCGCCAGGCGGCGAGTGCCCGTCCCCTCTCCCTCTCTCGAACAAGAGAAAAAACGGCGACTGCGAAGCCGACGAAAGAGAGAGAGAGAGAGCGAGAGAAAAGCGAGTTGCGACCTTGGCGAGAAACCCCGCAAATTGCTGGTACCAATTCCTCGGCTCAAGGATGGCGATGCGATATGGGTTGCTGTATTGTGCAGGAGCCGACGAGCGACGCATAAGAGTGAAGGAGCGGATCCGTCGCTCCCTTTTGGGGAAACGACGGCAGGCTGAGACTCTGAGGGAGCGCCTGTCATCAGACAGTGGAACCAACAAAGGTGTGGAACGCTAGCAGTTAGCGCAGGTGGTCAGTGCCTGCATTTGAGAGACGAAAAATTGTACGTGGGTTATTACTTAGCTGTGAAAAACCGTGTTGAAGGCGTTAAACAACAAGTCACCAGGTATCACATTGAAAGCGATCTATTTCTGTGCGTGTGAGGTCAGGAACCCTACTTGTACGTATTACCGGTGTCAATTTTGTCATAAGTGGGGTCGCTCCGAAAGTGTGACCCAGCCATCATCGTCCACAAGAGGATCTTGCGAAACGGAGCAGAACAGCACCGCAAGCATTCGCTGTCACTCATTTATTGGAGACGTACTCTGACCTTCCATGGCTACGTCCGCGCCTCCCCCGTTCTCTCCCGCCACTGCAGCTGCCATCGCCTCCGAGACGCAGCCTTACTTCCCAAGAACACTCGTCGAAAGCCCAACCCCACTTTCCGCAAACTCCAGCGCCAGTGGACGCTCGCCTTCGTCTTCGGCCCGCGGATCCGAGCCTTATCTTGGTACGCCAAGGAGCAAACTATCGCAGGAGTCACTCACTGGAGCAGAAAGTGGGACAAAAACATCGTCCCGGCGACGAGATATGACAGACAGCGCAGAATCAGAGACGCGGAAGACCAGGGCCGAGGGGAAGTCGGAAACAGTCTCGAGCGCATTTGGGGATGATGAGGTGCAAGGGCAAAAGACCAGCGGGTTCAAGATTGGGTTTGCGGAGGATAAGAATAAGAAGCACAGGCGGACCATGGAGGTATGGGATGTCACCGGCATGGACATGACGGCAATGGATCAGTGAAAGCGGGCTTAAAGCAGCTTTCGTTTTGCAGGACGCACATTCCTATTTTTACAATTTTGGGAAAAGAAGTGGAGCGGGATGGTTTGCGATTTACGACGGGCACGCTGGAAGATCAGCAGCGGACTATTGCGGCGCTCATCTCCATGAGGTTGGTGTGGGGGGAGAAGTTCTTAGGTCCGTCAAGTCGACGCCGAAGTCTGATCATCAATCATTCTCGAACAGAACTTCGAAACGCTGTATCAAAAGGCTGAACCGTCATCGATACCGAGTCTCCTCAACGAGACGTTTATGATGACGGACACACAGATTGCTGAGAGAAAGGCGTCCTATTCTGGTTGCACGGCAGTGGTTGGGTACATACAAACCGAGGAGCGACCACCAGCGAGCAGTGATGGAGAAGCCAACTGCGGGAAGCGGGTATGCTGAACTGGAGATATCTATTCCGAGACGCGACCGACCAGGCGTCTAACCGTCCACTCGCGTCTGCAGAGAGTACTATATACCGCCAATGTTGGAGATGCACGAGCCGTACTTTCGTAAGCGTTCCTCTCACTTTTTGTCTTGCTGGAGGATTTGATGACTAACAAAGTATTACCTTTCCAGACGGGGCGGAAAAGCAATAAGATTATCATACGACCACAAAGGTTCCGATCCGGCGGAAGCCAAACGAATAGTGGAGACGGGAGGATTTGTCATGAACAACCGGGTAAACGGTGAGCACATGAAAGTTGCACTGCTGTGAATACCTTTCAAAAGGATCAGGACGCTCAAGCTAAGATATCCTGCAAAAATAGGCGTCCTGGCTGTCACCCGTTCACTAGGCGACACATCGATGAAAGAGTGGGTGATCGGCAGCCCGTACACGACAGAGACGGTCCTTGGTCTCGAAGACTCGTTCCTGATCTTCGCATGTGATGGGGTAAGCTGTAAATCCATTTTCGCAGTGTTGGTCTCGTCCTTTTCCCGAGTACTAATGATATGCATCAGGTATGGGATGTATGCTCCGACCAAGCGGCCGTCGACCTGATACGAGATACGAGTGATCCACAACAAGCAGCAGAAGATCTTCTGGATCACGCACTCGAGAATTTCTCGACGGATAATCTGAGCGTGATGGTCGTGCGGCTTGAGCAGCCTTATGTTCCGTAGACGCTGGGGGGCATCCTGGCCCTCCCTGATTCTTCAATCTGCATCACGATAGCGAATACCGACGCACTCCTGATTCCTAAGCCTTTGGGGGCACAATCGAGTAGCGAAGCCTTGAGTGAATCTGCATGAGTTTGGGCGATGGAACATCCCTCCCGAACGGCAATGCTCGGCAAAAGTGTCGTAAATATGGCTTCAGGGGCGTAGTTTGCCTACTTAAAAACTGTTCCACGCTTCCCATGAGTATCATCTCTTCGTGTGCAAATGATTTCAGACGTCCTTGATCACGAAATTCCCGACAATGTACGCCACATAGCCTACTAACAGAAGTCCACCAACCCACTTCCGCAGATAGCCCGTATATATCACTACGATAAACGCCGCCGAGCTGCCCATCAACACACTCAAATCGTACATCCTAGTCTTATCCGACAGTCGCACATCTCCCGTACATAACACAATCCCCAGTACGAGCGTCAGCAACATGATATTTGCACCGACTGTGTTGGCGAGTAAGATTCCTGATTGTCCTCGTCGAGCTGCCATGACCGCCACCAGCTTCTCAGGGAGTGTCGTTGCAAATGAGAGCAGAGTTAACCCGACCACCGTGTCCGTCAGTCCGGCGGCTTCTGCGAATGCGGTTGACGACCCGGCCAACAAATAACCGGAAACGGATAAGGCGATGAAGCTTACGCCGACCGTTGCAACGTGGTATGCAGTGCTTTTCGGCCGGCGCAAGCCGATCCCGGGAATGATGCCATTTACAAGCGGCGTGCTACTCGTCTCGACTCTGCTGACGCCGTTGGGTCCTGGATTCCAAAATGCCATCATAAGTTAAGAAGCCGCAAAACGAGCAGCAATGATCCACACTAACCACTATTTAATCCCTCCTCGTCGTCACTACTACTACTAAGCCCGCTGTCGCTCTCGCTGTCCGAGTCGCTATCTACCGGTGGTTCCATGACTCCGCGGTAGATAGCATAGCCGACCACTGCTACGTATGCGGCAAAGACCAGCATCAGCCCGGCTCCCAGCGGTTTCGACAGATGGTTCGTCCATGCCAATGCCCCGACAACGAGGGTCACGACTCCCAAGAGTGCAGTATACAGTCTCGCCGATCTATCGACTTCCAACACGCGGTCACCAGGAAATAACAATCCTAGCGAGAAGCTTCCTATAACGTTGGCAATACACGATCCAACGATGTTGCCCAGCCCCAAGTCCCGGTGCCCCTGCGCCAGCGCGACAGTAACCACAGCAAGCTCCTCCCATTCTGCGCCGGCGGTCAGTAGCGCAATAGTCGTCTGCGAGACGCCGAATCGTTTTGCCACTATCGCGAGCGAGTCGACTAGTTTATCAGCCCCTTTTTCGAGCAGAACGATCCCGGCGACGAATAGCGCGGCGTAAAGCGCGAGCTGCCCTCCGATCGAGGGGATGTGATCTATGAAAGGCAGCATGGGGCGTGAGAGTCTACTCCGTATCAGCAGTGTCACCTCGAGTGTAGATGCCGTAGGATTGGCGATCCGAATTCAAAGGTGGCTGTAAAATGCTCCAGGGAAACAGACAGGAAACAGATGGGAAAACGAGGTGAGAAGCAGGTGAGAAGCAGACACCCCGGAAGACGCGCTCTCCCCAGCCAGCTCCCCAGCGCTCTCCCCGGAGCTTCGAATCTCTTCATTAGTCTCCCCCATTTCACAAGTCCTCAAGGTGCAGAAATGGCAGCAGAGTTCTGCAGACTTGCCCAACCAAGCCAATAGTAGCCTTAGCTGCCTCTAGAAAATCGAGCTGATATTATCAAACACCCAGATGGGGGTGCCGAAACCTCGCAGTGAGACTCTGATCTTGGTTGTTCCCGCAAGGCGCCGACTGCTGCCAACATGACGAACATACCACCTCGGTTCAGGTCTCAGGAACTCTCCACTCTCTGGAGGTGAGAGCCTTGCTGTATTGATTTGAGGCAGCTGGATATTCATTTGTCCTCCCGCAATAGCGAAGCCGCTCTGCTCGAAGCAAGTCTCAAAAACTCGGAGCGACGCAAACGTCAGAAGTTACACCCACCTCAAGAAACTGGGCCGCTTGACGCCGAGGGGCGAACATTGAGACTGTCCCTGCTGCAGATATATGAAGATCTGATCATCCTTGATCCAATACTGGCCTGGTCAAAGGGGGTCGACGATAAGATTTGGAATCTGGTTTTCCACTCCGCTATCCACCAGCTGAGGTCCGCGGTAAGGAAGGTGGGAATATGCGGATTGTTATTCTGCCTGGCGGGGCCACTTAGCTGACATCTGGTGCCACACACACAGGCAAATGGAGACCTTACCTCTCAGGCGGCCATTTCTCGCGAACTACAGCTTTATATCAAAAGCGGCATCAGCTTCTACCAGGTTTTGATTCTATGGCTGAAAAGCGCATTGAAGAAAGATCCTGTCGAAATGGCGATTTCCAGGTATACCAACTCCGCCGAAGAAGAGAGACTAGAACCGGAGGACACGCTGTTTACATCCCTCTGCGGCTTGATACACAAGTGCCTTGTCTCGCTGGGCGATCTTTCGCGATACCTCGAAATGCACAGCTCGACGCCCGACAAGAACTGGAAAGCTGCCAATGGATACTATACGACTGCGATCAAAGTCAATCCGGATGTTGGGAAGCCGTACGCACAGCTCGCAATCTCCGCTACCTACGAGAACAAGAATATGGCAGCTGTCTACTGGTACTGCTTGAGCCTCGTCAACAAGCAGCGGCATAGCGTCACAAGGGAAAATTTGACGGTTTTCTACAAGTCATTCATGTCTCTTGGTGGCCCTTCCAAAGTTGATGTCAGTCCGACAGGCACATTAACGGCAAATTTCCTGAATCTACATCGCTTGATCTTTTGTCACGACGATGTCCCCATCGAGGAACTTTTTCATCTTTACGGGAAGATTTCGTTGGATATAAACGATCCTGCATTGGCAACCAACGTTTACCTAGCGAGATGGTTGCAGATGGCGGTCCCGATTAGCATCGCCACATACGAGGATCTAAATCACAGATTTGTCGAGGAGGAGGATACCTCAGTCCGCCGTGCTTTGCGAAGCCGACAAGTATATGTCGCCGGAACAGGCTGCACTCTGATGAAGCTGTCATTGGACAACCTATCGACATATCTCTCAGACAAGGAGGACATGGCGGAGGCTTTTGCCGACGTCGACGACGACCATATCTTCTCAAAGTTCCTGGCTCCAGCGGCGGTCACGAGCGTTTGGCTGCAAACACAACTGGAAGTGTTTACGCAGTTTGCGAGCTATGTGAAGACTATCGAGAACGGACGGACGGCTCTTGAAACGTCCCTTATGGATATGTTATATTCGCTAGCGACTTTTACGAACATGGTGTCGTCGTTCGCAGAAATGGACGGCTGCAGTGATGCTCTGCCGGAAGACGTTGAGCTGCTCGGATTACCGCCATTGCGGCCTTTCTACAGGAAATTGAATCCAAAGTCACTGGAAAGTGTCGTGGCTGGCGAAAACCTATGCCTTTCCGTCAGCGATACACAGATTGCTGCCGAGCAGAATGTGGATGACGTGCGGTTGACGGCACGGGTGGCGAGGATAGCACAGTTCGCGAAAAAGCTCGCGGAAGATGACCGTGTGGATTTGTTCCGCTTCGATGAGGCTGAAGGCATGTTTTTCGTGGCGGATCAGCAATCCAAGGTGTGTCGATGAACATATCAGATTCCAGAGAAGAAGATTGTCCATGCAGCTTCTGATACCATTTCCCCTTGCCAGAAACGAGGCATGCACAAGCTCATGCAAGCATTGGCAACGGAACGACTGAAACATCAAGTGACGACGTTGGAAGAGAATCTGAACGAGATGAAGCAGACCTCGCTACCGGTGGTCATTTTTGACACGGGAGTTTACGTTCAGCTCACCAACGCTGTCAAGCGCTGGGTTACCGGTGGAAAATGTGTCGTAGTCGTTCCTCGAAGCGGTAAGAAGCGTTTCGCAGAGTCCCTTCTACGCTGTCTGGTTACTTGGCTAAAACAACATCCTTCAGTCATCGACAATCTGGACTATTTGAAGAAAGGCGCGGATAAGGAGAACGCTAGGGCCCGAGAGGCGATTAGATTTCTGGAGCAGCGTTTCAGATACCGATCGCCGTTTCTACGATCTCAGCAAGAACACGAGCAAATTGTCCCCTGGAACGTCAAAACGGGATACATCGAAACCCGTGCGAAGCGGGGCATGGTCGTCGACCAGGACGCGCCGAAGGGCGTATTCATTCCCAAAACAGCTCGCGGGCTAATGGCTTGCTTGCACTGGTATCATAGCAATGTGGCTCTGCCGGACACCTCCGCGCAACACGAGAACGAGGCGGATTCAGATCTCAGCTTTGTATTTGTTACGGAAGATCCCGAGATGGCTCGACTTTCCCAGGCTTTGGGGATTCGGACAAAGTCTTTGACCGATTGGGAGCAAACCATGATGAATCGCAATATTCGACGAAGGCAAGGGGCCTTTACTCGCCTATGATACTAGTCGTATAGTCTCAAAATCATATCTTCACAAAATGAGCGTGCGCATACTTGTACATCCATGCTGAGATCCATGAGTAACGAATGATTCAGAAGACAACGCCAAATAATTACATGCCATATACGCTAATATGCTCCAGTCTACCGTGCCAACCTCGCCTCTCGCTTCGTGCGAATGACGTACCACTTCTTTCTCCTGACCGTCTTCCAACCCTTGGTCTTCACACCCCATGGAGTTCTAGGTGGCTTTCCACCCTTACTCTTTCCACCACCTCCGTGAGGATGGGACACTGGGTTCATGGCAATACCACGAACAGATGGTCTCCAACCCTTTCTCCTCCGCGCACCGGCTTTACCCCAGTTTCGATGTTGATGAGCCTCGTTGCCGACAGCCCCGATGGTCGCACAGGCTTCAACGGAAATCAGGCGAACCTCCTTACTGGAGAGCCTAACCTGCGCCATGCCTTCGTCCGCGGTGAAAAGCAGATGCCCAGATCCGCCAGCCGATCGACAAATGATACCCGGCCCGTCCGGCTTCAGTCCGATACAGTGAATCTCTGTACCGACGGGAATATCCTTCAGCTTTAGACAATTGCCTTTCCTAATCATCTGGTTCTTCGCCAATGGTTCCTCCCCATCCACCGGCGTAGGAATGCCCATACGCCAAGAATGAACGATGTCTCCCGGGTTCACGTCAGCTGGCCGGATGATGTAGCTGAACTCGTTGGTCGAAAGGTTACGGAGCAAGGCCAACTCGCCAGTCCTGTTCGGATCGTATTCGAGCCGCACAACTTCGTGGGGCCCAGGAGTGTTTCGGAGAAAGTCGACGGTACGAACACGCTTCTTGTGTCCTCCACCGCGATGGCGAACGGTGATTTTGCCCGTGTTGTTCCTTCCACCGGTGGATCGTTTGCCGTACGAGAGGCGCTTGATGCAACTGCCCTTCCACAAGTGAAATCGAGTCGGGTGCCGCCTATTGCGAGAACCGTTGGAGACGTTTTTGTACACCTTCATATTTCCCACCACCTTCCAAAACTTGTTTTCCATCACAGGGCGCTCGACTTTTGGTGGTTCGAGACCTTGCTTCTTGAGCCTTTCCACCCATTTGAAGTACCGCTTTTGTGGTTTGGTGATTGATTTGCGATATGTCCTGTGACGGACTTGGAGGAGTTGCTTAGGGGCGAATGGTTGCGTTTGGCTGTACTGCTGAGTGCGACTGAGAAGCCTCGTTACGGTTGAGGATGGCGAGGCGAAGTTCGGTTGTGAGTGGAAGTGGGAGCATGCCGAGCGTTGCGCAAGAGAAGGCAGGTGCTGGTGATAGAGACGAGGCCGGGAGAGTGGTCCAGCCAGACCTGGCGACAGTACTCTTGGGAGAGCTTTGCCTCCGGCTAGCAGCGAACAGCACGATGCCATCTGTACGGTGAGTTTGCCGCGACCGGCGGCTCTAGATCGTCGACGGTGTTCGTCGTCAGAATTGCGATGTTCTGGCCAAGGGAGGAAGTCTGGTGGTCTCATGAAAATGTCGCCGCGCAACGGAAGATCACGTGCGGTAGCGCAAGTAAACTCGCTATTAAACTCTCTTTTACTTCTACTTCCAAGTTCCAAACGCAATATGTGACAGTTTGCCGTCAATCATTTGGTAAGGGCGTATTGACGTTATTACCGCCGCATCATTAGACTAATACACACAACAGCATTAGATGCCACATAAATACAGGTAGGTACATCTGAGAAATACGGAAGTCTAATCGTTCAACTGCAGCAGTCCACACACGCCTGGGGACGGGATAAGAATCAGCCATATGCTCTTGTGAAACAGCTTTGCGAGCGGTCCTTACCTCTCCTGACCCATTGATCTTCGGGATCCTTAGTCAACAGCCGCATAGACATAACATAGTTTGTGCTGTGTCTGTAGGACGAAAGTGACCAATGTGTGAGCAACGGTGTCGAGACCAAATCTGTGGGGTAGTTAGAATCCTTACCCGGTAGTGGAGAGTGTACCACGTCGAGCACTCGTTTTGTATACCGGGCAATCGTACGTGTTGTTCGTCTGGAATTTACTTCGTTCCCCGGGTTTCAGCCAAATGATTGGCATTGAATCGTAAAGCACTCGCGGGAAGCTCTCAACAATCGAGTTTTCCTGAATGTCCCATCGAGCTCCTTCCAAGAAGAGCCCGTTGATGTAAGCCCCTTCTTCTGGTCGTACACCAGCGCTCCGTGTCGCCTGCACTTGAAACTCCAGCCCGAGAAGATCGATAGGAATGGTGTACTTTCGCGCGTAATTTTGTAGACATCCGGTGAGGAAGCTCTGCGTGAAGAAAAAGCCACTAAGCCAGAAGACGATCGGCTGCCCCTTGTCGATCCAGGTACGGAAGAACGCCAATCGTTGGAGCAGGTCATTGAAGTACGACGGCAAGGGCTTGATCGACGGGTAGGATTTTCCAGCCCACATCTTTGGTATCGTCCCGACCAAAATACTCTGCAGCACGTCCTCCAGATCGCCAGACATAACGACAAGACCCTTGATGGCTTTTTGGATATTCTTCAGACTCCCTCGAACGACCTCCGACAGATTTCGGAATCTGATGACTTCCTGAAGCAGAACGGTATTCATGCTTTCGCTGTATGTCACCGGATACTTTGTACTGACTTCGTGGAGGTCAAATGCCTCCGGTAACCGAGCTAACATATCCGAAGCGACCTCCGACACGATTTGCTCGGTGGATCTGGACCCTGAAGATGCCGTGTTGCCTTGCGTCAACATAATGGATCGAAAGAAATTGTCCGTGTCGAGCTGACTCTTGGTGATGTCAGCGTTCTCGTGCAAGTGGAAGACCTCGGGGCGTGTTTCCAAAGGCAGGGTCTTCACGTACTCAAGAACTCCCGAGTAACTGGTGCTGTCCGGAACGTGATATTTACCACTAGGCGAGAAACTGTATTTGTCTTTCTCAATCTGCGGCGTATAGAACAAGTCGAGTAACGTCATCAGGCAACGACGATCTTTGTCGTCCGTCACGCGCCCACCGTAATTGCATTGACCTAGAGATCTGGTTTAGCATTTCCTTGATATGAGAAGAATGAAATTTGGCAGACCTACCCGTCAGGTATGACAAAGCATCGTATGGAACGGTGTCATACTCGCTCAGAAAGTTTCGCAGCTGGCGTGCAGAAATGCGCAGATCCGTGTCATTGAACTCGTAAGGAATGTTCCAGCCGATGGGTCCAAACTGCCTTCGTTCCTGAATGATTGCGTGAAAGAAACATAACCCGAAAAGCATCTTCTCAAAGACGGCCTGCTTTGGTGATCCTTCGTAAAACGTTTTGTCATTCAAGGGGTCGCCGTTGTACGATTTCGTCAAGTTCGCCCGTAGCCCTGCAGGAGGCTCGTTTGTCATCTTCACACCGTTTTGCAACAGCGTCACCGGGAACTTATCGCTCGGATACGAGGTGAGCCACAACCGGAAGTCGCGATGAGTCGTCTCTGGCGCAAGCTCTTCGCAGATCTTTTCCAGACTAGCCATCCAGCTGATGGCAAGATGGCAGTTTTGTAAAACTACCCAAGTTCCGCCTTGTACCCCTGCCGCGATCATCTTCGCTGCAATGGGTCCCTGTCCCTGACCCAGCGAAATAGAGTTGAGTCGCGAGCCTCCCATCTTCTTCTCGTCCGCAAACTTCAGCAAGCTGGTCATCGGGTCCGCTCCAGGTGACAGCACGAAGATTAACGGAGACGTAGTATTTGAATCTTGGTAGCTACTAGCAAGATCAAAAGGCGGGGGTTCCACGAACTTGTTGCCCATCTTCTCGATAATGAACACTGTAATGGCGGCTATCATTTTATCCGGGCGCAGTGCTCTTAGAATACACAGCTTTTGGAACGCATCCAAGGTATCCTTCCACTTCCCAGGAGGAGGAATAGTCTGCGGCGTTGGGCTATCAAACAATCGTTTCCACTCGTCAATGTTAGAAACAAAATCGACGTCGAATCCTTGGAAAGGAGGTAAGGATGACAAGCGGCATATTTCGTTCCATGACCTCTCACCAAGCCATGGTGTGTCCGGTTTGGGAGTTTTACTGCCAGTGATGCCCATTCCACCGGTAAGCAAGAATCTCCATTCGTCTCCATTCACTTCTCCCCGACCTCTCAGAATCGCCACAGTCAAGAGGAAGGAGAACACAAGCTTATCTTTTTCGAACAGCGATCGACAAACGTTTCGGTAGAGAGCCTCCGTAAAATGAATTCGTAACGTTGTCAACCGTTGTTCAACATCGGAAGATTTCTCGCTTGTTTCTATCGATGTGACGAAGAGATTGATATACCAGGTCAAGCTGTACTGGTACATGGGTTCGATATTTGCAAGATCCGCAATGCAAAAGAACAGCAAGGATGAATAACCAGCTATTGGCTTGTATCCCACACGAATCTCATCAATCGTCTTCTCGGTTGCCTCCGCCGCCACTTGCTTTTCGTTGATCGTTACGGCCAATGCTTTTGACGAAGACAAAATTTGGATCCCGGTTTCATCTTCCAAGATGTTGCCCTCGGACGATGAGAGGACTTCCAGAATCTTCGATTCAGCAGCTTGCAGCTGCTTCTTATTTTCAGCACTTTGAATAACAAGCTGCGCTTTCATTTCCTCCAGTTCCGGTCTTTCTTTGGCGATTACAATACCGAGCAATTGATCCTCCAGCCCCTCAGGAGTAATCATGAAGTTCAGCAAAGTTACCTTCGTAGAGAGTTCCGGCAGGTAGTGTGGATTTCGCAACTTCGTTGTTATGTAGAATCGGAACTCTGGCGAGTACTCTACGGTGCTGTCACCGAGACGGATGCATACCACACCTCCTTGACGGAATGTTTGTTTGAGAAGTAGGGGTTCGAGAACAGGATCGATTTCCTCAAGAACATTTTCCAATAGAACGGGAGTTCCAAACTGTATGGCGTTTTCGAGCGTTCGGATGTAATCCGAGTCGGTGAGCTTGATTACTTGCAAGTTCTTCGCTTTCTCTTTGTTTTTGATCCACCGATTCGCTTGCCCTTGCGGATCGATCATCAATGGCCAACGATGTGCGTTTTGAATCATAATCCCGTTGTCAATCGAGAAAGAATCTTTAGGGAGTCCGCAGAGTGTCCATTCTCTGATCTGAATAGGATCCCCAAGAACGTTCGCCAGTTTGATATCATCTGATTCCGAACACGGTATATTCTTCTCCTTGCAAGCTTTCGTCCAATCCAGAACACATTCGTCGCGATAAGCTTTCGTAAATGCCCCAAGGTAGGCGACCATTCCGCTAGCTACGAGAACATCTCCAGTTAAGGCAATATACTGCTTTTGCAGGTCGTGAGCAGTCTGCGTCCAACGATCTTTTTCGTCACCCAACGACCCAATCAGCTTTTCTGCTCGAATCAACTGGTTGGAAACTGATACGACCTGCTTCTCCAAAGCGTCTTTCTTATCCGTCATTGCTTTGAAGTTGTTCTCCAAAGCTGCCATACGGTCCTCAACGGCCTTCAGAGCGTCTCGCTTCTCTTTCAACTTGCCCATGACTTCGGCGACCTCTCCCTCTGCCTTGGCGAGAGCTTCTCGCTTCGGTGCGACGACTTTCGCTACCCTATCGTACAGTTCCATAGCCCTGACCCAACGACAAAGACCTTCGGCAGCCGAAGAAGCTTTCGCCACCTTCTCGGGGTCGAACTCCGGATTTTCGATGAATTTGGAGCGAATGACCTTCATGATTTTAGGATCGATGTTATCCTTATCGTACGATTTCAAACTCGCCAAGAAGGAACTGTCGCCCAGCATCTTTTGTGCTGGAGCCCAGTAACTCTCCTCTTTTTTGCCACTCGCATCCGCAACTTTGACCGGTTTCACGTCTTTCATCACGCAGACGGCTTCCATAACGAACTTGACACCGGCAGGAGGAGATTTCATAGTTTTCAGCAAATCCACGTCCGCTTTTTTTAAAGTGTCCAGCGCCGCTAAAGCCGACTCCAAAGCTGGAACTGCTTCTGCCAGTTGAGCCTCGCAATCTTCCTTAATTGCCGTAGCTTCATTGGCTTTCTTTGTCGCGACTTCTTCGTCAGCCTTGACGACCGTTTTCACTTGCGTCACTTCGACCGATTCCTTCTCGATCTGAAGCATGATAACATCGGTTTCTGCCTGGGTCTTAACAAGCTGCGGCTGCAGTTCTCCAAGGTCCACTTGCATCTTGGAAACTGCACCCTGCGCATATGCCAGTTTCTCAAGACCATTTACGTATCGATCTCGTAGTTTTGACACCGACGCCCGCTTCAGGGCCAAAAGGTCCATGAATGTCTTGATGAGCATGATGAACGATGTCGCCGTAACATAGTTATGTCGTTTGAAGATGCTCAAGAATTTGCCAGACTGAGCTTTGGTGCTCTCGTGGAAGTACTTGCACATCTGCACCACGCTCACTCGCACGTGGTCTTCCATCTCGACATCCGCAAGGAATTTGTTTGCCACTGCCCCAAGAGCATCGTCAGGCCAGTCCGAGAACCAGTCAATAGTGCAACAGTTGATGAGCGAGGGGAATTTCCTCAGCCTATTACGGAAGGCGTCTCCAACCGGGGACATGCACAAGCAGATATGCAGATTTTCTCTGCATCTTTCCAAGAACCACTGGAACATGGCTGCTGGTGATGAATCTGTTCCACGACCCCCACCGCCTCGAGTGTCCGATCGCATCAAGTCGAAAAGCTCCTGCTTTTCGTCCGTCGCAAAGAGATTGGGCACCTCACCAGCGTTCAACATGTTGTTGATATCTTCCAAAAACGATTCATCCTGACATTGAGTGTCGCTGAACAGGAAGATGGTCGGTTTGCCTAGCCCGCCGGCCGACTTAAAGACTTTCTTCAAATCATCATGCCACGCTTGCACGTTGTAGTTCTTCGAAATCTCCACCTGGAAGACATCGTACTCGGCCAAGTATGCTGCCATACGTGTCAGACTTTGCCTCCCGCTGCCCCCGACCCCAACCAGGAGAATGTTCCCACGGGGTTGTTGCAAGACTCGGCTGATGCGAGATAGGTGCTCAATAGCAAATCGGAACATCACTGGAGTAAATGCAGCACATTAGCTCAAAACGTCCGTCGCAAATCCCACCGGACGACATACCCAGGTTCATTGGCTTCTTGCTAACAAGATTGTATTCGGCGAGGCTTTTCTCCATGAACTCGGTCAGTTGACCAAGGTCGCTGATTTCATCATAAGCTCGGCCTGTGGCATCCCGTGGTGACAAATATGTGCCGAAGATCAAACTTCTTAAATCGTCAAGTTCGACCTTTCCGTCTTTGTTACTATCGTAAGTCTCGAAGACCTGCTCGAAGTCCATCTTGAAAGCATCCTTCAACACTTGGGTTTTGGCATAATTGAAGAACCAACTCCTATCCTCGTCGTCGATGAGCCGATCATAGATAACCCTGTATGCCTCGTGAAGCCATAGCCGCACCATTTTGGGTTTGTCCGTGATAGTATCAGGTCTCGACAACAGTACACCTTGTACAATACGAGCGAAATCTCGAAGGTTGAAGGTGTAGTGCGACTTCTTGGGCGTAGGTAACAGATTCAACATTGCGCCTCTGTAGATCTGCCTTGTTCCCTCAATGATAGGCTTCGTCAACTCCGCAATCTCTTTCGGAAAGTTGTTCGAGGTTAAATGCCATTCAAGAATCGTTTCAAATATTCTTTGCAACGTGGGGTCGTCGAAGGCTGCGATCGTGATGGTATTGAAGTGCCGCAAGAATCTTGATGTCACTGGGTTTCTCCCGCCCCCAGGAGGTCCCATTGCACCAACAAACTGGATCCCTTCAAACTTCAGGAAAGTGTTGTCGCTATACCATCCCTCATGGTCCATCCACTGCCTCAATAGCTCTATGGGTGGTTGTGCTCCGTATACTTCGCGAGCCGGCATGTTCAGATCATCAACGAAAAATACCGCCCGCTTGCCCATAGGAGGACCAAAGACCCCCTTTCGCCTTTTGTCCAATTTTGACTCGATGATTTCCTGAGTTTGGTTGGCCGTCGTTTGGGCAGAGAAGTTGATAAAGTTTGGAACGAAGACGTCCTTCGCAAGCTTGTTCATCAACCCATCTCGGATATACATCGACTTGCCGGTACCCGTAGGACCCACGAAGAGGACGTGCTTCTGATGGCGCACAAGTAGAGACAGCAGGAACCCGTACCGTGCCGTGTCCACTGTCGGTACTAAGATGTTGTCCACTTTCACCTTCGCAGGTATCGTCCAATTCGTGGCGATGGTTTCCACCCATGGTCGCCAGGCACCACCGTCCCGTTTATCGTACATAAAATCGTACACCGATCCTTCGGGGAGTTTGATAGCGTTCGGGAAATCCCTTGGTGGTGCGGTTCCCAACAAGTTGCGGAGATTTGCCGAAAACTTCGATCGCCCGCTTTCATCCACACTGGCTCCCACCGACCAGATCAAGGCGAAGACAAACAAATTTTGTATCATCGCACCGGTAAGCTCTCCAGGGGTAGTAGTATCTTTGCTGAAATCATCCACGAGACTTTCGAAAATGTTGAGTAGCGATGCCATCATATTGCTATCCCCGGTTTCTGATAGTTCAACGCAATTCCTCCGTACGAAGAACATGCTTGGAGAAGCAAGCCAATCCACGGCTCCCGTCAGTGTCTTCTTTTGCTCCTCGGAGAGGACCGAGGTGTTGAGCCATGACACGAAGAGTGTGTCGCGCCACCCAAGCCGCTCAGGCTCCATGAAGATCATTCCGCAACGACTGACGGTGGCTGGGGAGGCTACAGCTAAGTCTCGAACTTCGAAGATCATACTCATCGTAGACGAGAGCTGAATGATTTCCCCGCTGTTCAAGCATAGCTTCTTATTGTCATCCAAAACGGTGTTCATGTTTTCAATCCAGACTGCGTCAACGGGACCATCGAAAATCAGCCATTTTCGCTCAGGACTAGGATTCGAAGCAAAGTTCCTGAAGCCAATGGCGAGAATGCCATCTGACCACTCATGTGTCACCGGGTCGAACTGCCCATAGAGTTGACCCATTGTGATCGACTTCGGATTGAGGATGCAGGTGACGACTTTGGCTTCAGCATCCGGGTAGTCTTTGTTGATCTCCGTCAACGCACCCTGCAGGACACGATAGGCCGCGGTCTTGCCCGAATAAGACTCTCCCACCAACATGAAACCGTGTCGAACCAACATCATTTCGTAAACTTGCAGTATCTTCTCCAAGAATGCTGGCACAAGCTGGAGATTGGATTTGACGCAGGTAGACCCAATTGCCTTGATCAAACGCTCGTAGTCTGGAGTAGGTAATGTGACCCCAGGGAACAAATCTGCTGTGATGCCGCGGAATAGTGGAATGTCTTGAGCCAAGAATTTTGCGAGGTTCACATCGATGATGGATCGCAAAACGATAATGTTCTCGTTCTCATCTGGATACTTCAACTTCAGCGCTCCGCAGGCGTTCAAGACCGATTTCACGGCTCTCATGCCGTAATCGTAGTGATCTTGCGAACTGAGCTGCTCGGAACAGAGTCGATAGGTGGCCGTAATCTTGACAGCTAAACCTCGTGCGTTGACGAACCCGAAACTGTACAAACTGATTTCCGCAATCAGCGTGTAGTCAGGTACCATCATGGCTACCGGTCGGAACAGAGCTTTCAAGTTATCGGGCAGTTCACTCCGTCCTGCGTACCCCGGGTTCATAGTGATGAACGAGTTGCAGACGGGGTTGAGATTCAGCTCGGTTCCTTCGAATGTAAAGATTTCCAGCTTGGCCGCTTTTGCACGCTGGATTGTCAGAATCTGTTGCGCCACCACAGACAACACTTCCAAGTCAATGCGATTGAATTCGTCGAAGCAAGCCCAAGCGCCAGCTGATGCGAGTCCCTTGAAGAATTTCCCCATCGCGATGTAGTCCAGACCATCAGAACAGTTGTACACGACACAAAACATGGCGAGAGCTTTCGCAAGATCTTTCACGGTCTCCGTTTTCCCAGTCCCAGCAGGGCCTTCCGGAGCTCCGCCCAAGTTCAATTGCAGCGCTCCGAACAGCGTTCGATAGCAACGATCGGTCAAAGGCGTAATGACCAACCTCGCAGTGTTGCCCAGGTACTCGTACCCGTATTTCTGAACGGAGTTGATCATCTTGACTATGAGCCCCGTTTCCTTGTCGGGGAAGTAGTATCGCAGTTGACTCAGCCACTCGAAATCCGCCGTACTAGAGACCTTCTTCTCATCCAAAGTCGTGACGACATCGCGAGCATGAACATCAATGACGACTAGAGCTTCAAGGGTTGTTCGCGAGAGCCTGGAGAGGTCTCCTCTGACCAGCTCAACGACTTTCGAAAGCCTTTCGGTGTTCTGGTCGGCATATTTCGCAAGACCGTCTTTTCGACCTTCGAGAATGGCGAATTCGACCTCCTTTGTCCAGAAAATCTGACTGACTCCCAAGACGACCTGCCCTGGCCAATTTAGCACCCACTGTTCTCGTGGCGTCACCTTGTAATCGTCGAAAGCAGCAGCTGTGACGGTTCGCATGCTGGCCAACATAGCCTTCTCGACATCCAACAACCACCGCTCCACAGCACCTGCCGCTGCGGCGGTGGAGATTGGGTTGTTGAACTTGATGTACTCTTTCTGACTACTGTACATTCCGAGAATTTCGACCTCTTCATCGAACTCGAGACTGTTGACACCTTCGAAGCATTTCTTGAGATGTGGCTGGACACGCTTAGGGTCCCGAGTCTCCGACAAGATCTCGAGCATTTCGTCATTCGACAGGAAGAAAAATCGAGGGAAGTACAATCGCTTCACCTCGAGGTACTGATTGAGACCCTTCTGAATCAGCTCGAGCTCTATGTTGCTCTCCTTCAGCTTTTGCAGCAGATCGGGCATGGAGCAAACGCGTAGGACATGGCGATCCTGATTGGTATACACCATGATGTCTTTCCAGGTCTTGTTCACGGACACGAATCGTTTTCCTTCCGTAGGCATCTGCCGCATAATGTCTTCAGATGAGAAGATCGGCTCCAGATACAGCCAGGTGGCCTGAACTTTCAGCCACTCATCCGCAATTTCCTGCATAGTGAGGAGACGCTCCTCCCAGGCCCTTGTCTCTTCGTCGAAAGCTTTGATGAAGGGCGAACTTCGCATCGTTTGCGTTTTGACAATGTGGTCGTCAAACAAGGATTGAATGTCATCTAACGAAGATAGAATATGTGTTCCGGTATCCCGATACTCCACGGTGCCGAATTCGACATCCTGCCATTCCGTGTACATTTTCTGCAATGCCTTCTCGAAAGAGTATTCTTTTGTCGCGACGCCGCTTATCTGCTCCAAGTTGGTCATGAACTCCGCCAAGTTCCGTTCCAATACTCCAGATAGACTTGTTGACTCGTCGGGCTGAAATCTGAATCCAACGACTTGACTGATTTCCTTCCAGTGCCGTTCCCGTAAGCCAGGATTACACAGCGTGCTGATGAGTGGCAGAGAAATCTGGAACCGTTCGATGTTCTCCTTGGTAATTTCAGCAATCTCCAAAGGTGCAGGGTCGTTCTCGAACTGGATACACAATTTGAAGATATTCCGCCGCATCGTTGTTACTTCCGCCTCAACAACCTCCGGGTCCAATTTGAGGAAAGGACCCGTCATCCAGCTGTGGTAGCAGCGCTGGAAGTCGACAGACGTCTGGTATAATGTCAAGAATGGCGCCAGCGAGTCCATGGTAGCGTTCAGCGCCAGGAACTTTGTGGTCTCCCATCCGAACATCTCCTCCTCTCTATTGAACACCATAATGCGCTCAGCGATGGAGTCCAGTCTGGCCTGGAGCTTTTGAGCGGCTTTGAAGTATTTGGTGATCTCCTCGTAATTCCCGAAAGAGTGATACTCCTCAATCTGCTTCGCATAACCGTCGAGCTCTCCCAAGAGTTTTTCGCGCCTCGCCTTCAGCTCTTCTTGGTTGGATGTGCGAGATGCGGTTAAGAGAGTTTCGGCGTCGGCGAAGGTTGGCGCCATTTTCGAGGGCCAGGTGAAGAGCTCGGTGTTCTGATCATAGTCCTCTACCGTCAGGTTCGAATATATGAGCATGAAATTGAGCCTACAATCAGAGATTCGTTTGAGCTGGGGATACTCAAATCGCGATGCGCTTAGTATTGGGACGTTTCCATCTCTCACCTCTTCTTGGCCTCATCCACCTGATCCTCCAAAGTCCGCATAGTGACGGTCCTCGTAGTATCAATGAACTTCTGCAGGCCAACCATCTCCTCCACGTTTGTCGGTGGCGTCAGCATCGTCTTCGAAATCTTCTCGAACGACGCAGTGATCTTATTGCAATCTTCCCTGAATAAAACGCCCAAGTTGTTCAAAATGATGCTGCTGAGATCAAACGCGCGCTCCGACAAGCTGTTGATGAAGTCATTGCATTGGAGTTCGAAGATGGGGAACTGAACGGTGAATGGATATGCGCTGTGGATTTTGGCGGACGCTGTTTCCCGATAGCGTTTCACTTCCTGCATCATTTGCTCGGACGTTGGCTCGCTCGCCAAAAAAGCGTTCACCTCCTGCGCAGCAGCTTTTGTGATGAGTCCCCGATGCTTATCGTATTCCTGAATGTAGGACTGTGGCGTCGAGAACCGCTTCGTGATGGTGTCGCTCAACTTTGCCCGCGCCATTGCGACGACGTTTGGAAACGTCTCGGCGAATGCCACACGAATGCATTGCTCGGGCTTCAGGTTCATGATACCAGCGCGGGTGCTCGTCACTGTCTGCCCCGTAGAGAACAACTGAGTCTCGATTTTTGGGACCCTATCGGCTGCGACCAATAAAGCATCGAAGAGTCCATCGATGGTAGTAAGGAAGTCGCGAAGACTTGGTTCGAAGGTGATTTTCGTGTCATCGAGGACAAGCTTAAGAACAAAAGTGACGGACTGGGTTGCATTGTCTGGGCCTGTGCGTCCCTTTGATTGTGCTCCCGACGCAGAGTTTGCCACAGTGATGTCGCTATCGAAAAGCGAGACAAAGTCGTCCACGGAGCCTTGGATGATGAGCCTCAGCTGATTTGCGAGGATGAACGAAACGGTTCGGAAGAATACTTCAATCTTCTCGGAGCTTATTGCCGACCATTCGTCCCGTTTCGTGTTTTGATAGAACACGTTCAGCATCGCTGGGTACCAGCTGTTTCAGAAGAGATTCAGTCTCTGAGTTGAATCTCCCACTCCATTTGACAGACCACCTACCTTGTCAAAAGCTTCTCATAAGCCTTCTCCATCCGCTGGGTCATGAGCGTCTTGAAAGCTTTCAACTCATAAGCTACGCCCTTTCCCAGCACACTCTCTAAATCAAACATCCGCAAGTTCTCAAATTTATGCCAGAGCTCCTGCGTCTCCACGATCGTGGGGTTGACATAGAACAAGTTCTTGAAGATGAGCTGCTGTGCTTGTGTATACGCACTCTGCCAGGACGGCGTCGATTTGCGGATGTTTACAAAATTCTCTTGGCTGACGTGCGCGGTGTCGGCAGCAAACTCGACCTTCTCGCGGGGATCTTTGAGGACAAAGTCAACGATGGCCTTCTTGACCGACATGTGGTAGTCTTCGCGCATCTCGGCGGAAAGGGTGTCGAGGGTCATTTGGTGGAAGACTTTGAGTTCGTCGGGTAGGAGGCGGAGCACGTTTTCCAGCCATTGGTCTTCCATTTCGGCTACATGGTGCGTATCGATGCCGTTGGTGATGTAGTAGTAGTACCGTTGCTGTATGGGAGGAAGTGAGCCTTCGATTGCCCCATTCGAGGGACGCGGATGATGCACCTCTACCATGGTATCCTTCTCTTGCAGGCCCCCTGGTGGCCCGTCCTCATCGAGATCATCACCCATCGATCGTGAGACCGCAAGGGCCTCATTGGCCTTCTGCCTGTTTTAAACATCTTAGATCCTGTCACTCCTCCAAAATTGGCTCAGTCATTTCGATCGTGACAACACTTACATCACCATGTTGACTAGCGTCGTCCGGAAGGACTCGCGGTCCTTCTTTCCGCTCTTATCTTGCCTCGTTGGCGAGATATTTGCAGTTCGGTCTGGCAAAGGGGGAACCCTGATACCACCTTTGGTGCCATCCTCTGTGAGACGTTTTGCTCGCTTGTTCTTGCGAGATAGGATATCGGGGTCTGGTGGTTCTGATGACGAAACAGAACTGGTCAGTGACTCTCCCGAGGAAGCAGTGGACTTGCATGAAGAGTGCTCGCTCACCCCGGTGGGAACTCCTTATGAATGTCGACTCCAACGTCTCAAAGGTGCCTAATGGGCTGTCATCGCTTTGCCGTGGAATATACGATGCCCCCGACTGCCAGGACCTGCCCCTGGTCCCAGTCGGTAGCAAATCTTTCTGCATCGAAGGGATGCGTTCAGTGAACAAGAACCTCTGAGCGGTATCAAAAGTAGAAACCGTATGTGTCTCCTCACCTGCTTCCCGCTTGAGGCGGCGATCGCCTGCATTTTTAGAAGAGACTTGAGCGAAAGAATCGGAGTCGAAGGTGCAAAGGGCGGCGGGCCAAGCTGTTAATTGCTGAGTTGACAAGGACTCCGCTTGCTTACGTGTTTTGACAGGTTGCTCGAACCTTCAACGGTTTGTCAACGATAGACTCAAAGGACCTTAAAACGATGGCCGTTAGACGATGCGTGATATGCACGTCTCCGAACCAACAGAGCAGCAGCTAAGGAAAGCACAAACTAGCCTTACGGGGGAGTCCTGAACGACACCTTTACCGTCGAAAAAATTTCATACGCACCCAGATGATCGCGGGCGAGCGGGTGCTCCAGCAAGGTCACGGTCCAAAGTCCGTACCGCAGTCCTCAAAACCCGTCCTTGCAAAGTCCCAGGAGGTGCGAACCAGGTTCCCACCAGTAGCACCACACAAGGAGGCCATAGTCTCGGCAGTCCGGGTGGGCTCCACCGATGTCTGGTCTGCAACGGACGATGATGCCTCGTTGAGAGCAAGCGCGAGTGCGAGTCGCTCCGCGAAGTCCTCAGCTTTGGAGCTCTTAGGAGACACAAAACCTGCTTTGAGCGGCCGACAACAAAGCGATAAGACAACTAACGTGCTGGCACAATCGCCGGTAGCGGATGAGGGTGGTGCACCGCCATCAAAGCGAAGTGCGGCAGAGAAGGTATTGATAGCACAATATAGCGCGAAAACTCTCGCCTCCATGAGGCATCCAATGCAGATGTAAGATAACTTCTCCGTGGAGCTGTTATGTTTAAACATCCTGACTTTACAGAACGATGACATGTCGAATGATCCTTTCTTGCTCCTAAACGAATTTCTCGCTTGTATTGCATCGAAATCATATCCTCGGGCATTACAGATCTCCGCCAAGAGTAAGTGATGGCTAGTGCGTCATCGTACGATTTGAGCGACCCATTGGGTGATATGCGGATCTTTCATTTATTCTGACCATCAACAGTTCTTTCAAGCGATCCTACCAATGCAATGATGAAAGAATACCAGCCAGTCTTACGGACCCGAATAGCACAGATCAAGGAAGCTGAAGAAGACGAGGAAGGCGAGGAATCAAGCGATGAAGACGACTCGGAGGACAACAGTCAGGATGAGGTTGACCATGGTGGCTCTGATGATAGTAGTGATGAGTCCGAGGATGAAGACCAGGACAGTGGGAATGGGAGCAGTGCCTCGGACAGTGATTTAGATGAAGGACAGGCATCTGGTGATTTTGCGCATGACGAGGTTTTAAGGAAAGAAAGGGGGACCTGAATCTTGAAAGAATCCTATGGAAGGAGATGCTTCATTTCTTGGAAACCTTTATCGACGATCACATTACAGGCCATAGAGTATTCCCAATGTGTCGTACTGCTGCTGCGATTCCTATTTAAGAACGAGCCAGGGAATAAATTACTTTCTCAAAACAAAACGTATGCTACATGATCGAAACAGCTACGAGACGAATGGCAAGCAGGAATGGGCTATGCACGATTTGGATTAAGGGGAATGCGGGGAAACCGATCTATCATGCTGCAATAAGCCTTTCAATCCTCTTCCGCAGTTGACCAGCAGACAATTGGAATCGGTTGAGTTTGATGTCCATCGCCATTGCCTCGTAATTTCTGCCATGCTTCCTCATCAGGTCCCCAAACACCTTCCCCTCTTGCTCAGAAGCGTGCCTCACGAGCTTCACAATATCCCGTGCTTGCGCCTCCATAGCTTCAATGACAGCAGTTTTCGGCGCCACGGGGGCATCTGCTGTTATAGATTTCAGCCCAATCTTTCGCCCAATCCGCTTCGCTCTGTGGTCTATCTGCACCGGGCCGTCAACTTCAACGTCGTAATCTTCGTCCTCCTCACTGTCCTCGTCGTCGTCGGCGATTTCCGTTGCTAACAGGGTAGTTACTGACGGCGCGGAGGCGTCTATTACCCTCCATTCGACCTCCGCCTTCCGTGCCTCGATCGCCGCCAGCTCTATCGCTCTATCCGCCGCAGCGTGTTCGGTTCCTCCAGCTGCTCCGTTGAGCGCCGACACGAGTCCCATGCGTTCGTAGTTCTGCTTCAAGGTCAGCTTTTTGTCCCACGTTTTGCGGACAAGCGGGTGTACACCGGCGAAAGAAATATCGTAAGGGTTCTTCTGCTTGCGGGACACCTTCTGGGAGGGTGCCCTGTTTAGTCGTCGACCTCTTGGGCGGGCCATGTCGCTCTACGGTGTTTAGTACTGGGGTTCGTGCGGAGTTCAGGGCTCACTAGCTGGAAGCTGAGCAATAGCGGTACAGTAACGTTGCTTTGGAGAAACAGGCAAGCACTATTGCTATGGTTTGAGGGCAATGCCGTGGGTTCTTTCTGGTGGTTGACGTGTACAAAAGCAAAAAAGTGGAGAGGAAGGAAGAGCAGAGCGAGATGTCCATGTCCTGTGCGACCTTGTGTCACCTGCCTCGTGCGTCTGAGACTCTGAGGTCCCGCTTTAGATAATAGATTTTGAGCTTGTCTGCACGGTTTTCGTCTTGTTTTTTCGACGTTCACATAACTGGGATTCCTTGCGAAAAACATGGTATATATATACAAGACGCCGTGAAGCACATATCCGAAAGGTACGTATGGTAGCCGTCGGCCGCGCTCTTATCGGTGGTTATTTGCTAACACCTGCGTTCCCTCCTCCCAGATTGCCACAGTTTCAAGAGAATGACCACCGACGCCCCTCACCTATTCCGCATAATAGTGGGAACCTACGAGCGTCTGCTCTACGGTTGCGACGTACAGAAGCAGTCGGCTGAGGCAGATAGCTCAGTGAACACCGTCACCGTGACACCAGTCTTCATCTATCCCGCACACATTTCGTGTATAAAAGCAGCCGCTGCCTCCAACCGCTTCCTCGCCACGGGCTCCACCGACGAACACATCAAGCTCTACGACCTCCGCATTCGAAAAGAAGTCGGAACACTCATGCACCATTCGGGGACCACTACCAGTTTACAATTCTACAAAAAGACGCACTTGTTTACAGCCAGCGAGGACGGCACTATTGCGATTGTGAGGACGAGCGATTGGGAGGTGCTAAAGACGCTCGATGGGCACAAACGTGCCGTGAACTGGATCGATGTGCATCCTTCCGGGAAAGTGCTGTTGAGTGTCGGTGGGGACGGGACGATGAAATGCTGGGATCTAGCGAAAGGCGCTTGCGCCTACTCGATGAAATTGCCGAAAGTTGGGGACCGGGTCAAATGGAGCCCAAGTGGCTCGCATTACGCCATCTTGATGGGCAATTTGGTCCACGTGCACGCCGTGGAGGACGCCGAACTGGTCGGAAAGGTTGAGAGTGTGGGGAGGATAAATGCGATCGTGTTTACCACGATACGGAATCCGGAAAAGCCTACCGAGACGTTGGAGGTGATTGTAACGGGAAGCGAGGATAGGTCCTTAGGCGTGTACGCTCCGACCGGCACGCCGCTTTTCCGATGGAACAGTGGCCATGGGAACCGTATTAAAGATATTGACGCGTACGTCGCCGGAGACGCCGAGGCCACCACTTACGTCGTGTCCTGTTCGTCGGATGGTGGGGTGAGAGTATGGGATCTCGCCAATGTTCGCACCCAGTTACCCGCCATCAAACACTCGACCACCGAAGAGTCTTCCACCACAATAAAAGTGACCGCACGATTGAATCTCCCGGAAGCCACGCCTATCGGGGAGTACATCGCCGCACGGTCCCGCCTCACGTGTCTCACAATCGCGTCCCCTGCTGAACCTACTCGTCGAGGAACCGCATCACAAGCAAGTAAAGCAAGCGCTGATCAGGCAGCAGACGGCAACCGGTCGGAAGCGGAATCAGACTATGACGACCCGACCACCGCCAAGCCAACTGTTACCGTCTCCTTTGGCGATGCGAAGGACACGCCGAAGGACGATGATACATCGAAAGTTGTGAAGAATCTAAAGAAGAGGAAGGAGGCGCCGTCAACCTCGCCGGCGGATCAACAACCGAACAAAAAGAGGGGCCCCAAGCCAGTCAAAAAAGGCAAGGGCAAGGATGCGGCTGGTGCCGGTGCTGGGGCTGGTGGAGAGGGGAAAGGAAAGCCGGCTGCTAAAGGGAAAGGGAAGGAAGCTGCCCTTGCCAAGTTTCAGAAACGGCAGGAGGCCAAAAAGTAGTGCCTAGTTACGTAGACTTGAATAATTCCAGGCCGTTCACCCTGATCCCGATGTAAATTTAGCATATGTAATTTAAAAGCACTGTTCATCTCCAAAACCTCAATTCGAACCCGTCTAGAAAGAAGAAACCCTCAATCAAGGCTGGCACAAATCTGAAAAAGAAGCAACAGGTCGAGAACCGGGGCCGCTCGGGGTGCGTTCTCCGGAAATTCAGGCCTGCACGAAACAAATCTCGCCTATTTATGCTTTCATGAATCGCAATCCATTCTCTGCATCATTTCTCCGAAAGTTAATGGCCTGGAAATCTGGTAACGACAACTCCATCAAGTATATGCAAAGCACCGCGATAGAAATCAAATACAAACATGAATGCTGGCTCATGTTGACAACTCTACTTATTTATTCGCTCAAGCTCAAAAGGTAAGTCCCCGTCGCCCACATTCTCACAGACACACGGCGAAGACACCTATCTAAAGCTTGGCGTCTGTAGGGTAGAAGCGCATTGCTTGACGTACACCCAGATCAGCCATAATCTCTTCACTTCCCCCCAAGATAGAAGCAAACTTGAAGGTCCGTTGGAAACCCTCCATCAACCTTCCCATTCCAGTCTGAATTGTTAAAGAACTCCAGTTAGCGATGCTTTCAGACGCTCGACCCACATCCAGGGCATACCTTTGTGATGGCGCGTCCTCCGAAGATCTGGCAGCCTTCGTCAGAGATGTCGGTGGCGACGCGGGTACACCGCAGCTTGAGCAGGGCGATGGGTCCTCCAAGCTTCACTGATGCCTCCTTATAGTCCATCTTTGTCATCTGGTATGTCATGTTCTCGAGCCAATGGTGTACCGACTCTACTTCGGAAATCTGTTTGACGTGTCAGTAAGAAGGCATACTTCAAAAACAAGTAAGGTGGTAGGTTGAGTACGAACCATCTTTGCAAGTTTTGCCCTGATGACAGGCTGCTCAATGAGAGGCTTGCCGAACACCATACGCTGCTGAGTCCACTTGAAGCACTCTTCGACTACCATACGCATGCCCCGGGTCACGCCAGCGACGATGAACCAACGCTCGTGGTTGAAGTTGAACATGATGACTTGGAATCCTCCACCCTCCTTGCCGAGAAGGTTCTCGACCGGGACCTTTACGTTCTCAAATGTGATGTACGCAGTACCTGCCGCGGCTGAGTAAGACGTCTTGATTTGCTTCGTTTCCACTCCCTCACTATGAATGGAAGAGATTTTAGTACCCGATGAAAACGAATGATGAAGGGAGGGAGATTGTACCTTCGCTCAATCAAAAGCATGGAGATTCCACCAGGTCCGTCGCCGGTGCGTACGGCTGTCGAGAAGTAGTCCGATTGTTTTCCATTGGTAATCCACTTTTTGGTTCCGTTGACTAGAGGATACCGCGTAAGTCATTTGCCATCTGGAAGAACATGCAACACCTCGGGCGATTGTCTTACCGATGTAGAACTTTCCACAAGGAGACTTCCTTGCCGTTGTTGCGATCGCCGCCACATCACTTCCAGCGGTGGCTTCCGTGATAGCCAGACAGATTCGCTTCTTCCCGGTGAGGACCTCCCTGACGACCTTTTCCTTGACCTCTTTCCTGGCAAAGTGCATGACAGGAGGCAGTCCAATGACCATTCCCGTGCCGAGAGAGTCCTGGTATCCAGGAAGACCGACACCACCGGCCTCCTCATGCGCGATCTGCTCGTGGAAGTAGTCGAACTCCTCCGGCTTGACTCCTCCCGGTAGGTTGAAGCCCTTCAAGTGCGGGCCGGGACCCATACGGCACGCAAGGATGCCAGCGGCGCCCAACTTCGCAAAAGTCTCATCATCCGCGGCTTCACCGGCTTCCTCCTTCATCGGTGCGTCGGGCAGGATCTCTTCGTCGAAGAACTTGCGGAGGGCGGCACGGAACTTGAAATGGGACTCCGTGTAGTATGGAGAGTAGAATCCTTGCCATGCAACGGGCTCGGCATATGGGACTTTGCTGATGTCGCCTGTGGTGAGATAAGGATTTTAAGACCGGACGTTGATGGACAAACTTCCCTAATCCGCCACCCAACGCACCTGGCTTGGCCATAGCGATCTTCTGCTTGTGGCCAGCGATGCGGCCGATCTCATACTTCGGGCCGAGTCGCGTGAGAACCGCTTGACGATGAAGACCATAGAACTCCTCTGAGGAACACAAACGGCATGAGCAAAAGAAGACTGGCAAAACTTGGAACAACGCACTATAAACTCACGCGTGGCGTCTTTCCCAGCGACGTCCAACAGCACAGTCAAACCGCCGGGGTGAAGATCAGCGAAGCGGGTCAGCTGGTAAGGGAGCGCAGCATGTCGTCAGTATGAATACGACTGAGTGACGGTAGAATTTCCCAAATTGGAACTCACATCGTAGACCACGCCGTCGATGATGATCCACAGCGATTCTTCCGTGTTATGCGAAGCGACATCTTGGACGCTGAACTCCTTCAGTTCCTTTGTAGGGGCCATTTTCGCTATGCTTCCTTCTGAGTTCTTGAGGATATAGAGGTGATGGTTATCGTCGTGCAAGGCGTGTAGGAAGTATGTATGATCTCTTGAGTGCGGCGTCGAGTTTTCCCACGCCGTTTATGAGAAGCCCCTGCAGCGAAAGCAGCGAGACGCGGATGCGCAGGTGGGGTCGCTTTCTGAATCTTGGAGGTCACGCGTCGATCGGCGTCGACCCTGACATGTGCTTCATCGCCAACCGCTGCCGCGGCATACTCAAAGGTTGACGCTGGCCGACGGCCGCACGTCCATGATTTTACAGTACAGCAGGTCCGCGGTAAAATGTCCGTGCAAGTCCACAGTCTGCCACTTCAAAAGTTGCACAGCGCATGTTGGATCACGGTGCTAATGTGACCTGCATCATGCAAGAAACCTGCCATTATGATATCCCATTTGTACGCGCTATTGCATCTTGTCATCCCCTCTCCTCGGCGTTTGCCGATTATGCTCTGGCGATGACCGCTTCGGTGAATCCGGCACATTTTCTTCCACCCAGTTCATGATGTCCTCATCATCCCCGTCCTCTAATATCTCTCCCGCCAGTATATCATCCTCATCCTCGTCATCAAACGCCCCGCCTCCAAACCCTCCCTCCTCCTCATCCCTCGCCACTGGCGGGACCTTTCTCAGATTCAGGTTCTGTCCCGCGACAGGCCCGTCGCCGGCTATCCTGAAATCTGACTCGTAGTCGTCTTGCGCTAACTCATCTAGCCCGTATCTCTGGTTGTTCTCCGTGGGCCGCCATAGGATGCAGAGACCGAGGAAGACGCTAAGATAGAGGAGGTTCGTCCAGCCGTCTAGCATGAACCACCGGACTTGCCAGTGTTTGGCCATCCAAGAGAGACTGTCGCTGTTCAAGAAGAATATCTGGAGCGTAAAACGTTAGCGCTGGTTGCTGATGGATCGGAGGCGCCTTTGGTTAATGATTCGTACCGTGTCTACGATGAACATAATGAGGATCACTCCTATCGAGCACGCTAGTATCCTCCAGAGTGCTGTTAAGGGCCAAAACAGTAAGCAAAGTGATCCCATCGCAAGGCCCGGTCTCTAGTAGGCATACACCAACTTACTTCGATACATCTGCAGCTTCACATTCTGCCTCCTCGTTTCCAGATGTTCCATTGTCCGGGTGATCGCTATAATACGATTGCTGAGGTTGAGTGCTCGCATCTCCCAGCCTTCGTCCTAACAAATCTCGCATACCATTCAGCGTCCAGAAGTAAAAGACGGTCATCGTTGTCGATAGGGGCATGACGCAGAACAAGAGCACCCAGATGGTCACGTCCCGCACGACCAAGGAGCTGGTGGCATAAATCACTCCGCATACGAAGTGCACGATGGTGAAGTAGATGCACTTCTTCATGGTACTGCCTAGAGTCGGTCTCACCACTCCGTAGCCGAGTGCAACTGGGGAAGGCGAGAGCTCAGTCTACGCATTTTACAGCCGGTATGGCGTTTAAGTTCCCACTTACCAATCAGGAGCATGAAGAAAGAGATACTATTACGTCCAGCGTTCAGTATCACAGAGGCAACCAAGAGACCGGCCGCTGCAGGGGGAGTTAGAATTATATCAATCGACCAATGCGTTCAGCCATTGCGAACTCACAGCTTCGTCCCAGCCTGTTGTAATCCTCGAAAAAGCCCTAAAGATTGTAAGCGAGATCAGCGCCGTCATGCCGAAGGCTTCCATTTGGGAGTTCTGCAGTAGGTCTGCAGTCCCGACATACATAGTTGAAAGCCATCTCGAGCGTCAGGAAGATAGTGACACCCGAGATGTAGTGCTGGACCGGCAGCAGATCTCGCCAATTCCAGAATGAAAGCAGCATCCATGCAACCCCGATGAAGAGATACACGATACTCAGCACACCATAGAACTTTGGATACGCATTTGGTTGTTAGCAAATGGTAAACTTCGAAGGACCCGTCAGATGGGAAGAGTGGCTTACTGGAAGCTTTGGATATTCGACGCCCGGCAGTGCACCCACAGCGGATTGCAATGTGATTCCCAGAACAAAAACGTGATCGCGATCCTCCGTGGACTGTGCCATTACGCAATAGAACCCGGTACGGGGCACTTGATAGACGAACGGCTCCGATGTCTTCGCCGGCTCCGTCGCATTAACGACGTAAAGCTCGTTCACGTAGTTCTTGGCGTCATTCTTTACCAGCCATTTTTCGCGGTCCGCCTCTACGCACAGCCCTTGGTCAATCGCATTCTTCCCACACCATAACCCCCGCCCCGTCTCGTCCAGCTGTATCGCATCGCTTTGATACTCGTAGACAAGGAGGGCAAATGTTTCTCCATTTGGTATGTCGTTGAACTTGACAGTTATCGTTCCATTATGGTTATCGCCAGGGGCGCCCCACATCCCCCAACATTGCGGTGTATCATCCGTATACAGGCTGTCGTCGTAGGCGAATACTGGGATGATGCAATAGAGGAGACCCAGAAGGAGTAATGCTATTCGGAAGCGAGTTGACGATGATCTCCGAGAACTGTGCATCCTGGCGGTGGACTTGGGTCTTTTTCCGCCCAATGGCGTCTACTGTAGATATAGCGACCTAGAAGGACGTCGCTCAACGTCTTGGGAGTCCTGATCTTACTGTACTGGGAGTCCTAGTAAGGACGAGGTCTACTGTACTGTACGAGCAGCTGTGGAGTGCTGCCCATGGTCAAATGTTCCCAAACTGAAAACGTGGGCTGGACGCGGTGACGAAGAGACGGGGGCTCTGGCTTGTGCCTTGTTCACGTGCGCGAAGTTCGAACAGACTTTGCCCAGGCACTAATAACTGTGAGTACCTCGACCCTGCCTGTCGCTCGTCTCTCCGTAACTCGCATACCGATTCCCTATTTTCGTAAGGACTGGGGCGCTTGTCATGCATATTTCAAGATGTCCAAGATGCCCTACGCATACTCTTTCTCTACTGTCCCAGACTCCAAGCTCACTCGGGGTGCCACCGGGGAAAGGGAGGCCGTGAACAAGGATGGTGGGAGTACTTGGTGGGAGTACCTGGGTTCCGCCAGTTGGGGCAGATGCCACAATTGTGAAGGCTCCGTTTGCTGCCAATCTTAGGCTGGCGTTCGGTACATCAAGAGGTGGAGACCCAGAGGTCATCCTCATCAACATTGTTGAGGTTGACATTGACGTCAAAGTGGTCCCCACGGTAACAGTAATGGCAAAGGGTGTGGTGTCCCCTTCCTTGTGACGGCGGAACCATGTTCTTCCATGATTGCACTTGCGCCATGTCATCCGGGAATTCGCTGCGTTTGTCAGGTATACCGGCGTCCGCATCCTCATACCCACAACAAGTGTGATGACATTGAAAGTGCCTCTCTCACTTATGATGAGTACCGTTGCTCCCACGACAGCCAGCTGATGAGCACAGCGGGGTGTGGGCATTGCGATATATGAGCCATCCCAGCAAATTGCGACCGCACTCCCTCCTTCCACAGAATGTGAACCTATACCTTATGTACATTGTGGGTGGTACTCCTGCCGAAGTGACGAAGTCCAAGCTTTGCAAGTCAAGAGGCAGTCAGGGTACGTCGAAGGAGAGCTGAGCGTCGATAAATCCGCCAGCGCCCCCGCAGCGAAGGCGGACTGTGTGTCATGGCGGCCCTTCATGTGAAACGTCACATCAGCTGGAGCCTCTTGTGGGACGGCCGCGTCTTCTTGGTCTCTCTTCCGCGGTCCAGAAACGCAACGCGACTTCCGCCCGCTTTGACAGGCCCAGCATAAACAGACCTACTGCATGTACTTAAAAGACCAGCTGGGTCACCCTTTGCCTTGCTGGCATTCTCAAGTCAAACCTGGTGTAGCGGTTCTGAATTCCCGTTCCTTCGCACGAATACACTGGCCATGTCCGCGACAACGTTTTTCCAGCTAGGGGACCGCGCCCAGAAGCTCAAGAAGATCTTGGAGGACTTTGTCGAGGTACAGTACGATTGGCTTGGAAACTGGTGTGATTGAGAGCGAGACCGAAGGGAAATGTGAACTCACACCGTACTTCCGTTGCGAAGTTCGAATGCATCCCTGCAGACGAAGTCTACCTCTCCAGCCGCGGAAAGGAAGGATCGGCGGACAGGTGGAAAGTCATCCCACCCCTGCTGGAGCATCTGAAGAGCCGAGCAAAGTCTCTGGGACTGTGGAACCTCTTCCTTCCTAGCTACTACCCCGAAAGTCCCGGTTTGACCAACCTCGAATATGGCGTGCTCTGTGAGGTCATGGGCCGGTCGCACACGGCTCCTGAGGCGTGCAACTGCGGCGCGCCAGACACGGGCAACATGGAGGTGTTTGCGAAATATGGGTCTGCCGAGCAAAAGAAGCGATGGCTGGTGCCCTTGATGGAAGGGAAGATCCGCTCAGCGTTCGCAATGACGGAGCCGGCAGTGGCATCATCTGATGCGACGAATATCGAGACGTCCATCGTCAGGCAGGGCAACGAGTACGTCGTCAACGGCCGCAAATGGTGGATCTCAGGAGCCGGCGATCCTCGCTGCGCTGTCTACCTCGTCATGGGTAAGAACGACCCGGATAACAACAACAAGCACAAGCAGCAGAGCGTCATCATCGTACCCGCCAACACTCCCGGTGTGACTATCGTCAGGCCCATGACGGTGTTCGGCTACGACGATGCCCCGCACGGACACATGGAGATGGTATTCAAGGATGTGCGTGTCCCTCTCGAGAATATGGTGTTGGGCGAAGGTCGCGGGTTTGAGATCATCCAGGGCCGTCTGGGTCCTGGTCGGATCCACCACTGCATGCGAAACATTGGCGTCGCCGAACGCGCCCTCGAGTTCCACTTGTTGCGCATCACCGACCCTGCTCGCAAGGCGTTTGGCAAGACCCTTTCCCAACACGGCAAACAGTCCTTTGATATCGCACAGAGTAGGATGGAGATCGACCAGGCGCGATTGCTGGTGCTGCAGGCGGCACATACCATGGATTTGCATGGCCCAAAGGCGGCTATGAACGAGATTGCTATGGCTAAGGTGATTGTGCCCAGCATGACCACGCGGGTGATCGACCGTGCTATTCAGGCACATGGAGCTGGAGGTGTGGGACAGGATTTCCCATTGGCTTGGATGTACGCTACCACCCGGACATTGAGGATAGCAGATGGTGAGGACTGATAGTGATACGCTGGCTGGCATTTCAATCCACGCCAATCCTAACCCTCACTGACCGTTCCTCAATCTCCATCACAGGCCCAGACGAAGTTCACACGATCCAAATCGCTAAGAACGAGCTCCGCAAAGTACAGGCCCTCAGAGAGAAGCACCACAAGCAAGAGGAGGCCGAAAAGAAGTTTGCACCCAAACTGTGATTTGCGTGATGAATAACATCCGAGACTCGCCGGCCCTTCCTTCCTACTTTCCACCGCTTCGCTATATGCATGAAAACTATGTACATAATATCTGCAAAATTGACTGATTCAACACATCCCCTCTTCATTTATCCTGCAAGTGACGTCGCACCGTAGCCCGCGATGCTACGTGAGAAAGATGGACGTCATATCTCGAGATCCTCATCGCCACTGTCGTCCCCGTCGCGATCATGATCACGGTCCCCATCGTAGTAATCACGTTCGTCTGCGGTATGTTTCTGCTTGTTGCGTGATGTGTCGGCGAATATGCCTGAGTAGTCGCGGACGTCGGCGTATGTGTCTTCTGCGTCGTCGGCCTGATGCGGGGAAAAGCATGGTTGTCATTTCGAAATCCAACCACCGCCGTTACCAATGCGCACTCATCCCGCCATACCTGCCGTCCGTCGACATCATACAACTTATCCAACCCCGGCGGAATCACATCCATCTGCACACTCGGCGCATGCTCAATTTCCCTCAAATACTCCCTAACCTTCTCCCTAATCCCATCCAACTTCTGCCTCGTATTCGTATCCTCCGCATTCGGATCTACAATTGGCGCATGCAGCTGGTAATCCGGCCCATAGTAGCTCATGTACAAGTTGCCCGGCAATTCGTTCTCGAGGTCGGTGTCGGTGAGCACGCTGGTCTCGTACGTCCATGCCCGTGCCACGTTGCGGATGGTGTACCCGCCGCCGCCGAGGACAAGCATGGGGACTTTGAACGATTTCATGAATTTGACGCATTCGCCGTGTCCGCGGATACTGAGGTTGAACGAGCCCAGCCGATCAGAAGCTAATGAGTCCGCCCCGCATTGGAGGACCACGGCGCCTGGCCTAAACATAGTCATCACGTCGGTCATGACGCTACGAAAGATGTATGCGTAGGATTCGTCGTTGATAAATTCGGTGAGGGGTACGTTGACGGCGTAGTTGCGTCCTGCCGCGCAGCCTTTTTCTTCTATTGAGCCTGTGCCGGGGAAGAAGTGGCCGTCGTAGCGGTGGAAGGAGACGGTCATGACGCGGTTGGAGCGGTAGAAGGCTTCTTGAACGCCGTCGCCGTGGTGGACGTCAATGTCGACGTAGAGGACGCGTGGGAACTCCCTATTGTAGGTGGTTGAGATGATGTTCAGCTCCACCAACTCTAGTCGATAGTCTCGAACATCCCTCGACTCACCTCAGCAATTCACATATCCCCAAAACAATATCATTCACATAACAGAACCCCGACGCCTCCCACTTCTTCGCATGATGCAAGCCGCCCGACCAGTTGACCGCAATATCCGCCGTTCCCGCGACCAACTTCCGCGCAGCGTCTATTGACGCGCCTGAATACATCGAGCAGAAGTCCCATAGGCCGTCGAACACCGGACAATCTTCGACCCCGACGTTGTAGCGACGCAGGCATTGCTCGTACATGTAAAAGTTATCTGGCGTTACTCTGCATGTTTGGGAAGAGGTCAGTCCGCCGCGAACATCCGATCGGGTGCATACTACATTCACCGCACCTCCTGAGAAACTCCACATAGTCCGCCGAATGGAAGTACTTGATCTCCTCTTCAGACGCATTCCTCGCCCTGAAATTCAGCATCTTCTTCTCCAGCCCGTAGGACACGACCAGGTTGTGTGTTAAGGATAATCGCGCTGGTTTCATTGGATGTCCCTCCCTTTGGTCAAAGAAACGCAATATCAGCGATGCTAATCCTGATGATCCCTTCCCGCGCTCTCTCGTACCCGTAATGGTAACTCCCTGCCTCCTCGTGGAAGAAGTATGCCACTGTTTCCTTGCTGTGTGGCCCGACCGACCGCTTCAAGTCCGCGTCGAGAGGCGGCATGGAAAATGCCTTATATGGAGAAATCTCGCTCTCCATCGCGGCATAGTTTCGTTTCGACATTTGTTGTTATGATTCCGTTCTCCGATTCCCTTCTCCAGCTCCCTTCTCCCTCTATGGAATAAGATTCGATTGCTTCGTTTCTATAGTATTCAGACCGTTATCCAGAGCTCTAAACCGCACGGAACTTCTAAGTTTGACCGTGTCGCTAGCTACAAGACAAAACGGTCCGAAACCTATATGATATATAGTGGTCTTTTAAGAGAAGCCGTCCTCTGTTCGGGTATGAATTGCGAACTGCGAACTGCGAAATGTCCACTGCCAACTCGGCGAACAAGCAGGCCGCCGGTTCCTTCAGACGCGCCGCCACGCGTGAGAATCCCGTCGACCGGCACGACCTAGACATGAACATCACAACGGATACCACTTATTCGAGCGAAGCATCACCTCGCCTTCCCCAATGATTTTACAAGAGTTCACATTGTATGATGCTCGATATTTTGATTCCCAAAAAACACCCAAAAAAGGCTTGCCGCATTCCGGCTCTGGAGCGGTTCTCATGTCTCCCCTTCATTTTCACAAGGATTATCGTCTCCACCACATTCTTTCTGCCTCCACAGCACCCGATCCTTCCCCCTCACCACCCTATACACCACATGTTTAGCCCCAAACGATTCCCACACGAGGTACATCACTATCGTCGCCAGGATGAACCCCACGATGAGCACTATCCCGTTCTCCCTCGACGTTGGTGTGAGCGATACGCGTCGCTTCATGTTGCGAATAGCTGACAGCGAATAGCTCGACATTTTCCGCAACAGTGTTGGGTGTCGCGTTCCTCCGGGTGTTACTACTGCGGACGAAAGATCAGATGCCGATCCGACTCGAGAGGATGAGGCAGAGGCCGAGGGGCTAATATCCGGTGAGTTGGTGTTGCTCGCACCATTGGGACGTTGTCGTAACAGGCCTTCGTTTTCGCCGGCTATCGACACGCTGCGGGCAGTGGCGCTGGTTATGCCGTTTGGCTGACGAGTGGTAGCGTGATTGGCGCTGCTTCTGTTGCTGTTGGCGTTGGAGTTCGCGGGCGGTGAGCTTGGAACTCCGCCATCTTCGTCTTCGCTACTGATGTCTTCTCGCAGGTTTGTGTAGATGGAGGTTGGAGAATTGGCTCTTTTGGGCATGGTCTTCGCGTGGGACTCAGGTAACGACGGTCGGTGTTCGCAGTGTTCGCAGAGGTTTGAGTGCGGAGGGTATGTTTCGTTCCGGCGACTGATGAGGCAAACAACACTTCTCAGGAAGGAGAGAAAGCACGAGCGTGGGAGGAGAGGGGTTTGAACGTGTTGTGACAAACGCGTCGCCGCTGCCGTTGGAGACTCCATGGACCATGATCCAGCAGACCCAGGCGTCCAGCGCAATCGAAGATCCTTCACACACACACACATACAATGGCGGATACACCGGCCACCGATAGGGCAGAGAAACGACGCCGCCGGCAGGGCGCAAAGGCTCTCAATCCCGCAGCCGCGCCAACGCCGGCAGACGCCCCAGAACCCGCCGCAAGGCGAAACGGCTGGCCCGTTCCGAACCCTTTCTCAGTTCTTTTCTTCGTTTTTCTCGTCTCCTATCTTGTTTGGAAGATAAAGAAGGAGTACGCAGAAGACGACATCTTCAGAACGACGCAATCGACATCGGCGGAAGCCGCCCCGTCAGCGGCTGTCACGACGCCAGGCGCTCCCATTCTGACCGACCGTATCGTCGCAATCGGAGATCTGCACGGCGACTACCCAAACGCACTCTCCGTCTTTCAAATGGCGGGTCTAGCAGACACAGATGGGAACTGGGTAGGCAACAAATCCATCCTCGTGCAGACGGGTGACATCGTCGATCGCGGGCCGGACACGATGAAGTTGTACGTCTTCATCCGCCGACTGACGAAGCAGGCCGCTGAGGCTGGCGGGAGGGTCGTGCCGCTGTTGGGGAACCATGAGGTGATGAATATGATGGAGGATTTCAGATATGTAGCGAACGAGGACGTGGAGAGCTTTGGAGGCATGCCTCAGAGGAAAGAGGCGTGGAGCAAGGATGGTGGGTGTCGTATGGACGGACGCGTTATGTCGTGGATCATAGGGGGCATGAGGTCGGATTGCTAAAGGCCGCCTTGGTTGGACATTCTCAGGATGGCTGGGGAGGTATTTGCGGACGTGGGATATCACAGCTATCGTCAACGGGACAGTGTTCCTTCACGGCGGGTGAGTCAAGCGCAACTTCTCGATTCCGCCATTTGTTCTCCCCGCTTATGCCATCTAACATGTGCCCCCTCTCGCAGTCTCCATCCCACATGGGCCGCACAAGGGATTGACGCCCTCAACAAAGCCGCCCGAACAGCTCTTACCACTAGAACCCCACATGAGCTCTGGGGCGTGAAGCTATTTCAAGGCGACGGGCCGCTTTGGTACCGCGGGTACGCTAACGACGATGAGAAGGTGGTCTGCGACACGCTTGATACCGCTTTGGGCATGGTCAATGTACGTTTTGGCGCTCATGGGTCCGGTTACCTGCCTGCGTTGGACGGTCTTAACAACAGTCCTTCATTTTATTAGGCCACGCGGATGGTCATCGGCCACACACCACAACTAACAGGGGAGATCCTTTCACGGTGTAACAACAAGGTGAGGCGAAGGAAAAACCACTTCCTTGATGTGATCCCACAACTGACCTCGGTTCCACCATACACTATCCAGGTCCACGTTGTCGATGTTGGGATCTCGAGCGTGTATGGAGGAAACAAGGCGGCGCTGGAGATCTCCGGCAATCGTGTGGTTGCGATCTATCCCGGAAAGCGGGTCCTGATTACTGATGAGGAATGAGCGGGATTGAAAGAATTTGAAGGGCGATTTCTGTATATGGTTGAGGACGATCTCATGTAGCGTGAGAGCGGCATTGACGTTATCGGACGCACTGCACCGCAGCCAACGTCGCAGGGATGCAGGGATGGATTTATCCCGCGTATATCATACGGAGCAATAGCACAGATCCCATGAACTCATCGGGGGCAACGAAATAGGGACGTCGGCCCATAGCGAAGCATATCCATATTATGTAAAGGCGAAATGAAGACCTACGTAGAGAGAATCGTGCGGTACTGGCTGTCTCGAACTCCCCCATGGTGTCAATGACGCGAATGAAGTAGCCTTGAGAAGCGTAATAAATGAAGGTGGAAGGGGAGACCCTAAGTAAATGGTATGCTGCGTGCGGAATCCTATCCTAAAGCGTAGACCGGAACCATTACTACATGGTTGGGAAAAGTGAGGTGGAAAGGTCCCAGTCCTTGCTGTGCGAAGATGCGATGCTAGTCGATGGTCTGTCCGAGATCATGCGGTCGACGCTTATTGGAGCACATCCTTTCGCAACGCGGTCCAATCCAGCCGAAGGCTCAACAGTTGAGACCCTTGACCTTCTTACCAGCAAGTCCTTCGACCGCCTTGCAAAGATCGTACGCAATCTTCTTGCTAACCACGGAATCCTGCTTGTATTCCGGGTGAGACGTCACGAAATTGCGCAACCACGTGGCCCCCGTTTGAAGGTCTCCTGATGCTTTGCGCGACACGATGTCGACGTATGTGTCGAGTTTGGCGCGCGTCTCCTCCTTGATTGCCTCGCTGTGGGTTTTGAGGTACCGGCGGACGAGGTTCACGAGACCGAGGAAGTTGGTCGATGGCTTTGTGGGAAGGAGATGTAAGTCTTCCCTTCGTGACATTGGATGCATGAACGGAATCAGTGCGGTACATACCTTGCCGTTCATAATCTCATCAAGGGTCATCTCATCGAAAGCATCTGGGTCATCCCTGTTCGCAACTCCATTAACGTATCCTTCACCGTGGATGGCTTGGGCGACCGTCTGGTTGGTCGAGCCTTTGCACTTGCATCCAAGTTCCGACAGCTTGCGCTGAGGATCTCCGACGACTTGGCGTCTGAACCAGAATTTCTCGCGATGGACAGCATCGCGGGAGTGTGCTCGTTGCATATTCTCATCGACCTAAGGACATGGAATATGTGAGTTGAGCTGTCTGATATTCGCCCTCATATGCGCCTGATAACGCACCTTGCTCAGAGGAATGTAGAGATTCAGATCGAAGCTCAGGATAGCCCTGACCAGCAGAACAACGAAAACGGCGAAAGCTGCATTCTCCGTATCCGTTAGCTGGATTTCCATACTCCTGAATTCCACACGCCACCCGATATGTGGAGCTGAAGGTGGTGGCGGCTTGAACCTCATCGTTTGCCAGTTCGTGGATTGGATGTTCTCAAAGTGATCGGAGCTGAGTTCGTCATTTTGATCCAGGAGTTCCTTGAAAACGACGAGCGGGTCGCGAATGAATAAGTGTGCGTAATGCTTGGCAAGCAAATCGTCCACTCCGCCTTCGCGCAGTTGCTCGTATATCTTTGGGTCGTACGGGCAGTTGAGGTCGTTGTACTGATCCTTGTAGAACTCCATGCCTTTCGACGGGATGGAGGATAATTGCTCTACTGGGATCTTGGCGAGGTCTGGAGAAAGACTGCACCCGCCAGAGTAGTTAGGCCCAGGCGATAAATAATTGGATATCGAGTCGTATCGGGACTTTTGGATGCGGAATCGAGAGTGGTCCAAAGGCTTCAGTCCACGTTCCTCCACCGTCCGGTCATCAACACTTCCTGAAATGACGTTCCATCGGCAATCCACATCGGCTAGATACCCACGGAAGATGGGTGCTCCTGCCGATAGCGCCATCATGATGGGTGTCACGACAGCCAGCTGATCATACAGCAATCGAGCTTCCTCCACTGAGCAAGCCTGGAATGTGACTTGCAAACAGCAACATCCCATACCGAAGCACATGGCATCCATGTAAATGTGATCAGGAAGTGCGTCGGGGACCAAGTCTGGCAAAGAGGGAAGATGCTCTTGATCAAGAGACTTTGCAGCCTGCTCAGTCGCCTTCACTTCTCCATTTGAGCATCCGGCGGCAACAGCTGTAGACAAAGACTTGGTGGAGCTTCTAGCCAAACAAGAAGGAGCTGGCTCCTTCCATGGTGACGGGGTGTTCTTATCCTTGAAGATGGGCATGTTGATGGAGACTTTTGATCCACGACGCTCCCGGATGTTCGCAGTCAATGTGGGAAACCGAGCGTGTGGGTTGATAGCTTCGCTCGGAATGAACAGACTCATGCTTGGGCCAGAGTCTGGTGTCGCCGTCGCAGATGGCTCTGTGAACCCACAAGAACCAAGCAATGGGAAGTTTGTCATTGTCAAGACGGCTTCATTGGGTGGCAACAGCGATGTAGCCAACTCTCGCCTGGGGATTGGGGGACGTCAGTTTCGATGCGCCAAGTTGTCGCACATCAGATGATAATCACCTTCGTCGCATGCTCTCTTCGACAGCCAGAGTGTCCTCCAGCGTGTAGCCATACGGAAGCCCAGGTGTGCCTTCCAACATGTATCGTCCGTATTCTGGCTTCCACGAACTCTCGAAGACTTCACTAGAGACGCAAATGATGTTAAGAGACTTTTCCCAGCTGAATACATGTCTGCGCCCCGTCCTCAACACACCCTTTCGCTATGGCATCCATCTCCAGCGCTTGCAGTTTCTCCAAAACATCGTGGGCTCTCAACGACACTCGCGGTTGCTTGTTCTCTTCGTCGTAGTGCACAACGACGTATTCGATCTATATGCCCCGAAGCAGGTCAGCTTCGGTTGCATTGACGGGATGCTTCGCAAGATCGCATGGGCGAAAGCCCGCAACCTCTTCGCAGTACCTCGTCACCCCATAGTAGGTGGTCCTTTCTTCGCGTCTTTATTCGGTTCCAGATGTTCAGGAACTGGATAATGCCGTGTTTCCGCACATGGTCGGCGTGCTTGCGGGCTTCTTCCCACGGAAGAGGGGTTCCCAGTGATAGTAAACCCATTGTGGCGAAGCTGAAGCTGGTTTAATGCGCAAAAAATCCCAGGCTCGACTCTATTGCCGACTAGCTTTCAATGTGGGGTAGAGGAGGTGGGGTTGCGGAGGGTAGCTGAACCGGATATATACCAATGCTCTGCCGGAGTCGGAGTCGCTTTTAATAGATAAGATATCGCTTTGGGGGCAAGACCCTGCCTTCTTTGCGTTCTTATTAGGACCTGGTTTTTTCCTGCCCTCACTCGTCAATCAGAAGAGTCGCGCGTGCGTGCATGATGATGTGGCCCAACAACATTTCAAATCCAAATCCGAGAAAAAAAAACCCGTCAATCTCCCCTCCATCGTGGCAAGCGCCACAGAAATCAGTCATTCGCATATGCAATGGCGGCTTCCGACACACTCCGATGCATGGGTATCCACGGCCCCCTTTGACAGGACAATGCATGGACTGCCTCGCTCTTTTTTCTCGTGCCTTCATGTGAGCTAATGTATGAAGTACGACGAAGAATATCAAAAAAAGTCTGGGACGTGGAATGAACAGCAGATTGCGGTCATGTGTTGCTGACATATATCTGCAGCGAGAAGTTTTACTCCTATTCGAAACCGTCGGAGTATGCCCAATGGGAATCCACTATCCACAACCGAATACCCGTACTCTTGACCAAAGGCCAATCCTCCAGCTCATGACTTCAATTTCCTCTTCTTCTCTTTCCCAACAATGGGCACAACCATCTTCTTCCTATCGAACTCAATCACCTTCCTCTCCACTTTCACCCCGTCGCCAGTGACAGGGGTTTCACTATCCTGAGTCCGCAACGTCTCGATCTTGGTATCGTCGCAAAGCAGGCATGTATACTTGCTGTCCGAGTCTTCCACTAATTTCTCATACTGCGCTGATGTTAAGGTCGCGTCACATGCTACATGGATCCATCTGTGATAGACAGCGTTAGTAATCTGTATAACCTGTTCCAACGGATCGCCCATAAACGACGGACATTTACCTATCACATGCATCACAGCAAACCATCGCAGCCTCCTCGTCTTCTTTATACATACCCATGCATACCGGGCAGAACATGCTGGCTTCGAATTGACGGTAGCAATCTGGGCAGTATGTGCAGAGGTATGTGCCGTACGATGTTGACTTCTTCTCGGGTTCGGGTGGGATGATGGCGTGCTTCCAGTCGGTGGCTTTGGTGGTCGCGCATGATGCGCAAACAGCGCAGAGCGGACACAGCCATGTGCCTGTAAATGTGAAAGGTCTGTGAGATGGGTGCAACGTCACCAAGTATAAAATCGATCCTATGCGCTTCAAACATACCTTCCGGCGCTTCATCCAACGGCGGCTCCAAGCAAAACGTATGATATCCCCGGTCACAGGTATCACAGAACAACAACCGGCTATCATCGCCCGCTTTATGACACTTGACGCACGTCTTGCAATCGCTGCAATGCCACGAATATGTTTGCACCTTATTAATCAGGACCGCGTCGTCAAAATCGATGCATGATGGATGATGCTTCGTTTTGCAGCTAGCGCAGCTGAGTAAGATGTTAGGGAGCGGTTTGGTGGTGGGTTGGGCCGGGCTGGGCGTTATGCTGTGGCAGTGAACGCATGCATTGGGGTCCACTGCCGGAACGTCCACCTGCGATATAGGCACACAGTTAGACTACTGGTACATCAGCAAGTAGACCGAATAGGACGACAACGTACCGCTTTCGCATGGTATAGGCACTTCTCATTAGCGGTGAATACTACACGCTTACAAGGCAACCCTGTGCGAGTAATTTCCCCGCAGGTATATTCCGCATGTCGCACCTTGGGAATCGCGTACGCAGGCTATGGTTCAAAGAACCACGTTAGGAACAGGCATTACGGAAAAAGCTATTGGCGCTTCATGATATGTTGACCTACCGATGCAGCTGCTTTGGAGGCCGATTGTGGGAGTGGCAGGGCTACCGGTGCTGGTGTTGAAGCGCGGGTTATATCTTTCACGTTGGGCGCTGCAGCTGGAGTCGGATCCGCGGGAACAACATCGCTTGCGGAGAATCTGTTCCGAGCTCTGATTTGGGCTAATCAGCCGATGCATTGTTTGCCTATACGTCTATAGCGTGTGCGCACTTACACTGGGAATGCTCCTTGATATTGTCCTGGAATAATAGCTATTGGGTATAATTCGTCCTCTGGAGGTATTTCCACACGTACCCAATCAGAATCGGTGGGGTCCGTATTCTGTACTATCGAGAGGCCATTCCCGCGAGCAATGTCCGCTATCGACCCGACTTTCATCTCGACAGATATTGACTGCGGTTGAGACAGAGATGGCATCTGCTCAATATTCGTGTGGGTGTCGAAGAAGCTTGTGGACCTCTGTAAACGGAGCCGGCGGTTGAAATCAGCCGCGGACGCCGCGCGCTTATACAGCTGCTCATCACCAACAGCAAGCGCAGGAATCAGAATGCGATTGCCCGTGGAAAACGGCATCAGCCGCTCTCGTTCCTCATGTGTCATTCGATGCATCTGCCGACGCAGTGTAGACTCGCGAGGCATGGGCTGCGCAAATCGAGAATCGGATCTCCTCGGTGGTAGCGGGGTGTCCTCCGGCTCCTCAGGTTCGGGTTCATCTGGGGGTTCCTCTTGATCTCCAACCCAATAGTCATCCCTCACTGGTTTGCCCCTTTTGATACACTTATGTCCAAAAGCGCGGAAGATGCTACGAGCACTAGCGATGGAGACGGGACGGCGACGAAGCTGGCCCGGCAGGATCCCATGCTCTTCCAAAAATGCTTTGTCCTTTTCGTCACCCTGGATACGGGTGATGTGTGGATTCTTCAAGAAGAAGATATAAGTGTCACGATACTGTAAGCCCTTTGAGATGTCGACTGTGAGCATGTAACGGCGCTTTGGGTGGCGAGGCAGGATGAACGATTTGATCTTGTATTCCCGCCCGCCCAGTAATTCGCCATCTTTTGTGATCTTGAGTTCTCCTTTCTCATCCCACTCCGTTTCGTTCTCCTCCTCGTCCACATTCTTCACTCCCAGGGTGTCTCGGGGCGTGTCAGACCCTTTAGATGGTCGACCCCGCCCTCTGGGTGCCGGTGTTGCTGAAGTTCCGCTCGCCGCCTTTGGTAACTCCGTCTTGACTGCCTCGTCTGTTTTTGTATCCTTGCCATTGGCGTCCTCCTCTTTGGGTGTTGCGATATTTTCTTTCGAACCATCGTCACCAACTTCCATCAGGTCGTCCGCCTCGTCCTGTTCTGGAGCACCGTCTGCCTGCACAGTTTTGCCGCTATTTCGTCCCGATCGTCTGGCAGGCGAGTTTGAGCCCTGGGCATCTTGGGTTTTTCCCCGGGTTCGTTTGGTCGGGGAAGGATTCTGTGACTCATCCTCACTGATGTCCTCCATCGACGGGTTGTACGACGTTCGGGTTTTACGCTTCCGACCATTCACTTTGCCAGACTCTTCACCGTCCTCGGATGGACTCTGCGAATATGTTGTAAGTACTTTTGTTCGTCGATAGGTTCCCCAAGATCGGTGTCAAATGGATATGCGAACCTGATCTGATAGCTCCGTTTTCTCTTCGTCCGCAGCGAGATGTTCTTGAATCATCTGTGAATAGCAGAATCCAGAGGGAAAGCACTGATGAGTTGATGAGCAGGAGAACTGGAAAGCTTTGATGTTCAACGCGTTGTGTGAGAGTGACAGTAACGCGCGAAAAAGCGAACAAAATGACAGCTTTCACTGCGACCTCTGGTCCCCCCCTGCCTCCACGCTGGGCGGTTGCTCGTATCGTTGCTACCAGGGCCGAAGTGTCTGCCGCTGTGCTCTAGTTGCGCAGCAAAGGAAAATGGTACAGGTTGATACCTACGATAGCTTTCGTTCCCCCGAGTATACCGATCGGGCGATAAGTTCGAGAGTGATCAGGATTCAGCTCCACCGCCACTTGCCACGCTTTGGAGCGACGATGTGGGACCGATGTGTCCACACTCGCCAGCCGCAAGAAGAAACGCCACTTCGTTCGTACTCTGCCGCGACAGCTTGAGGGTGAAGCGTCCGGTGCTCAAATCGAACTCGTTCCCTTGACGAGTGCAAGCGACACTTTGTTTTTGCCAGAGGTCGCTGAAGGAAGATGCTACCTTGGGTTGCCCTCGGCCAGAGAAGAGTGTATCTGCACTATCGCAGTCTCGGCCGCTCAGCTATGCGTTTGCCTACGTACAGGTACTATGTCTCGCGGGACGGAGTTGGAGTGCCAACACTGGACATCGTTGCAAGTTGCAGGCCTGGACGACAGTTGATCGACACAGTGAAATAATATACGGCCGGGTCACGTGCTCCAACGGATCCACGAGATTGAGAAGGTCCTCACGATCTAAGAGGATGCTGGCCATCAGCTCCCTGCACAACCAAAATCAACCGAGCAAGCGCCGGCTCCTAAATACATCTCGCAGACTCATCTCGGAGGGCCTTCGCAAGCTTAGGACTCTGCGTCCCGGATCTTGCTGAACGAAGTCACTCATCAGGATGGAAAATCTCAGCGAACACCAATCTCCCACTCAAGGAGGACAGGACGCGATGGTGACAGAACAGCGCTATCACTCACGACCGTTTCCCGACGGAAGCGACGAACGCCTCGAAGACGGCGGTAAAGGGTACACTTCCGTGGATCGCCGTAACTACTCAGGAACTGGGCAACGAGAGTATTCTCAGCCGTCGCGTCCCGCTTCCGCCCAGCAGAAGCCGGAAGAGAGGAGCGATCAGTCTCAGGAGGGTATTGACTTGCCCGTCCGACGCTTGGAAAATCCAGCTCCACGAAGCTCAGATCAAAGAGACCGGTATGGATATAATCAAACTCAACAAGGCCGGAGCGAACACACTCGCGGAAGCTACCATTATGAGAAAAAGACTTCGGGCAGCAGCGTGTTGGATTCCGGCAACCGCTCGAGCGACAATACCCATGAGAGATACCCATCCAAGACAAGCTACGGCTACAGTTACACAGGCTCCCGCCAATCTGTGGGAACTGATCATAGGACGTCGGCCGGGCGGTATGACAGCCGAAGCTCCCTTCACTCCAGTGCGAACACTTCCAGCTTTGATAGATATTCGGGGGACTATCGATCGGATGAAAGGGTGGGATCGTCCGATCGTGGGAGACAGACGTTGAGGTCCGACGAAAGACGATCTCCGCCGCGTTCAGCCCATTATTCGCGATCGATGTCTCCGCAACGTCGCCACTCTGACAGCTCCCTGCTCAAGCGCTTGGAGAAGGAGTATCTGGACGCAGAACACGAATACACGCTTCTGGACATGAAATATACGACAACAAAAACGGAAATCAACGTTCTCACCGCCAAGTTGGATGAGCTGGGACGGCTGCTCTCGGACACGAAAGAGGACGTGGCCAGGGCGTCTGATCGCAAAGAGAGGTGCCAAGAGTTGTGGGAGAGGGAGAAGCGGCGTGTGGCCGATGTTCAGAGGAAGGCTTCGAGCACTTACGACAGAAACCCGAGAGGCATGCCTGACAGCTCTTGGAACGGGACCAGCCATCGTTCGTCGACAGACCACAGCCACTCCTCGAGCCGACCTCAGGATAGCAACTGGAGTCGATCCACCAACACGAAATACAGGAGCTCGATTTCCTCTGACCATTCAACTTCTGTGGACAGGCGCGGCGAACCCGGTCGATCGACGAGCACCGTTGTTATTGAGAGGAGAACTGACCTCCGACCGCAAAGCCGAGCGAGTGGCACTGTTGCGGACGATGTGGACGACGGAGAGTTGCTTCCAGTGCGACGTCTAAGTGAATCCGAACTCCCTGGCGTGCAGAACCAGGCGCCTGACAACATCAGAAGGCGCGATGAGCGCATCCAGTGGAACCAACACCAGGGGCACTGGAGCAATAGAGGTCGTGGCGGGTACGATAGGAGGGGAGGATACTCGCGTGGGGGTAGTTCTCGCACTCCCGACACTGGCCGCGAACGGCTCTCGGATGAGGCTTCAATCAACGGATCAGAACTCGTCCTCGATAGCCAAGCAGCCTCGTCCCTGGCCGACGCGATCCTCGCAAGCACTATGCCAGAGTCTGGTGAGGTCACCGAGCACGAAGGCGAAAACTTTGGAGACCTATCCGAAGGGCAATCGAACGGCACTAAACGCCAACGTGAGGACGACGGTAGACCGTTGCAGAACGGCGGTCAACGTCAAACCAACAATGAGGTTTCGTTCGGCAGGGCCGCTGACGGATACCGCCAAAATGAACACGACAGGAAATCGCATATCTCCATCAAGAATGAACCTCGTGGCGATGCGGACGATGATAGAGCCACTTCGTACAAAGACGGTCAAGTTGAAGATGAGGGCTCTCTCTTGGAGTTTGTACGCACAATCTTCGCTGGTGGTGAGGGCAGGGGAGGCGCCAACGAGCAGAACGAGGATGATGAAGACGTTGGGGAAAGTGCACACAAGCGGCTTCGAGCCGAATGAAGGACGGGAAACCGCCTGAGCATGGGAGGAGGAAAGCGATCCTCCGCGGGGTTCCTTTCGACGTTGCGATGTGTTTTGTAGTTTTTGTGTTGTTTTTTCGCGGTGGGCTTCTTGCCCACGTTCGTCTTGCCTTGCATCCGTTGGGGCCCCAAAGCTGCATTGATTCTTGAGCGAAGTGCCCACACTCAATACGTAGGACGTACTTGCCGCCCTCACACGCATTGTAATATTCTTTGAAATATGATCCTATCTTCTATGAACGTACGCCTGCTAGACTTGTAATGGAATGTACAGGTGACTGTGGGGCCTCAGCATGGTCTACGCGGAGACTATGAACGTCAAGTTTGCTGGTGGTGGCTGCTTCGTAGCGACCCAACCATTCCTGAGCAACTTCTTCCAGATGGGCCACGGTGCTCGCCAATTTGTTGATCTCCGCAGCCACCGACTGGATCGCTTCGCCCTGACGCTGAAGCGTATCCAGAATTTTACTTCCCAAATGGTCCTGTCCACAACATTGCTTCCCGGGGCGTTTGGAGGCGCTTATCTCATTGAGGTCGCTACCAGCGTTTGAGCTTTCATCTGGGATTCAGTCAAGACGGTAATTTCCCAAAAATCTCTGATTCGCATACCATAATGAGAGGCATCTTACCATCAAAACCAAAGCCTTTGCGTTTCATTATTATCCCGAGAGGAGAAGCGAGGAAGTCGTTCCAATTCTGAGACGCATGTTTCGAAATCCCAGTGAATGATGCAATGGACGACAAGGTGTCCGGAGAGGAACATTGCTGCCAATTGATGGATGGTTCTTTCAAGAAGTTTGTAAATTCGACATGTTCCATAGCGGTGTGAGGGGTTAACGTTTTCTGAACGTCCTTCGGAGAGGATGACATGGACAACTCCTCTGATTCTTCATCTTCGATCTGTCCCGGCGTTTCAGAGCTTGCCTCTTTCTGCACAACTTCCTCCGACCCCTTGAGCCTGTGCTCAGAAGTGAGAAACGCGTCCCAATCCGCCGTTCGGCCTTTGGAAGACGTTGATTCTGGTAGGCTTCGAGGTGACAGGTCCGCATTGCTTCCAGCTCCCATGCTTGTAGGATTTTGGTTTCCCCTCGACGAATCTGCTCTTTCCATCGATCGTTCCGTCGGCGTGTGGAACGTGAGCGGTGTCGAGGCACGGGATGGCGTGGTCACAGCGGCTCGACGCGAATGGTTCTTGCCACCTGTGCCCGCCGCCTCTGCAAGAAGGACGTGTAAGATCTTCTGTTTTCACACCAGTTCTTCAGCCGCTTCCATCGACTTTACTTGGGGATAATCCGAGAAGGTTTATGAGGTCCAACGAAACCTGCGGGTCCGCATTGCTCTTCGACGTAGGATTCGATCCATGTGCACATTTCGAATCCTTTCTTTCCTTCCCTGCAACTATCGCCCAGGCTCTCCCGGGCGCCGCAAAGTCCACGCCCGTGATCGTCGTTTGTTGTCGTTGCTTTTGAAAGAACTGCTGTTGCTGTTGGGTCACAGAGACAGTAAGATGGCGATACGTGACGCGGCCAAGGAGAGAGTTCGCAAGCTTACCTTTTGTCTTTGAAGGTTCTTCTTCACTGTGCTTCGAGAGCCTGTTGTCCAGTTCATCGTTCTTTGGATCGACGATGGGAACACTTTGAATGGAAAGGGAAGTCGTGGGAAAATCGGGTTCGCCTTTTCTCGACGCGTTCACTTGGAATCAACTTCGAAGACTTGGAATGTGTTCTTGGCCGCAAATGGCCCGCGTGATCAGAAAGGCTTGCGCAACTAAGTACAGTATAGATCTGCAGTCGCCTTCATACAATGACGAAGCGCAGAGCGAAGGCCCTGGCTGCTGCCGACTCTCAAGAGACGGATATTGTTCACGTGGAGGACGGCCATTCCAGTCAAGTTTCTGTCACGACGGTATACTCTCAGCCCCAAGGGCCCTCGTCCCCAACGAAGAAGAGGAAGATCGACCACGAAGACCAAAGTGTCAACAGCAAGGTCGACGGCTCGTCTACCACTATCTCAACCACGACGACCGTCACTCTGGAAACCTCTGTGTCGGTAATCGAGTCCAACTCGCCTCCATCTGCACAGTCAAAGTCAGTCCATCCTTTCTTCGCGAAGAAGTCAAAGGACGTCATGACAATAGGAGGTACACCATTCACGTCCATTGCACCGGTCAAGTGGTCGCAAGAAGGCAGTATTCTCGTCGCAACCTACAAGCAACAGATTCCTTCGAAACGCGTGGCCAGCTTCGACTTTGACGGAACGATATCGAACGTGAAGGGTTCCCATGTCCATCCCAAAGGAGCAGACGACTGGAAATTTTTCTCCACTTCGATACCCGATCGCTTTTTCATGTGTCAAAATCAAGGGTACCGGGTGGTCATCTTTTCAAATCAAAACGGACTCAATGGTGGTGACGCAAGGAGCAACGCGAGGAAGGCATCTTTCATGGGACGTATCGAGAACGTGATCAATGCCACTCAAAAGCATTGTGAGAGAGCTGGGGTGGCGGCTCCATCTATCATCGTGTTTGGAGCGACGGGTGATGACTGGAACAGAAAGCCTCGGCCGGGAATGTGGGACGTTTTTGAAAGCAAATACAACGGCGGCATTGTCATAGACCGAAATGCCAGCTTTTACGTAGGCGACGCGGCGGGCCGCTTTGCCGGACACAAACCAGGAGTGAAAAAGGACTTCGCCGATACAGATCACAAGTTTGCGCTGAACGTGGGATGCAAGTTCTATACCCCGGATGCCTTTTTCCACTTCACCACCTTGGCCGCGCTGGAAGCCGCCAATTTACCTACCAAACACCATTCTCACCATGCGCCCATTCCACCGTTTGATCCGAAAGTGTTTCTCGAGAACCAGGCCGGCAAACCGCTGTATACCCCAACAGATACCCCATTAGTGGCCCCTCCTGAATCGCAACCCGAGATTATCGTCTTTGTCGGTTGCCCCGCATCGGGCAAGTCCACCTTCGCGAAGCGTCACCTCGTTCCGCACGGATACGTGCAGGTCAACCAAGACACACTCAAGACGCGCGATAAGTGCATTAAAGTCGCCGAAGAGTCTCTGCTCGCGGGGAAATCCGTCATCGTGGACAACACCAACCCGGACCCTGCCACGCGCAAGTTATACTTCCAATTGGCGGACAAATGTGCGCGCAGGCTTGGCAAGGACAAGATACCCCTCCGATGTTTCCACTTCCTAGCTGACGCCCAAGTCTGTGCACACAACAATGAGTTCCGAACGTATATGGGCAACCGTGACCGGGACGGGAACTGGATTGACCCACGAGGTATCCCCAAGCCGTTCTCGGCGGCAAGTCGCAAGAACGACAAATCCTCGTCGAAAGATACCTCTGGTCAGCCGCAGGTGCACAAGTTACCGGGCATCGCTTTCAATTCCTTCTGGGCACGCTATCAACCTCCTAGCGAGACGGAAGGCTTCGACGAGATCAAAAGGGTCGAGTTCGTACCCGAATTTGACAGCGAGGCTGATCGTGCCAAGTGGGCGATGTATTACGTCTGAGGGCAGGAGCCGAGAGGGAGGAGGGACGGAGGTTTGAACCGACGTTTTGTAGGCGTCCCATACAGACCTGAGATGCATCGCAACGCCATGGGTATATAGCGCATTGTAGTCGATTTGATAGACCGAAGAAAAGAATTATTTCATTAAATACAACTCGCAATTTGGAGTCACGTGCCTGAACATTGACAGTTTTGCAAGATTAAAGAGGCGTCCCGACTCCCGAGGTTCGTCAAAACCCGTGCCATCGTCGACTTCCATCGTTTGAATCTCACCTCCGTTTTCCCACAAAAAAAAAGCACGGTAAACGCTAGTTGATATCACCCTTCATCTAGTATAAAATTGCTCTCGTACAATGCTTGCAGCGGCAATTGAGACGGCTGGTTCCGGGCAGCATGCCCGCCTTCCGCCGAGCAAGATAAACCGAAAGGCTCGCAGAGCCCTCAAACACAATACCAACGCCAACCCCAACGGGGACGTTAGCGACTCTGCCTCCGGTGACGTTAGCCGCCGCGACTCCGCAAATTCTCCTGTCGATAGGCCCTCTGTCGTCGACTCGGAGGTTACTATTTCGGCGTCGCCCGTCGACGACGGAGCACACCCGGTCAGCAAAAACCCCTACGTGGAGGTTATCAACAAGAAGCTTCGTTATTTAAAGAAGAAGCTGGTAAGCAATCAGTAATGTAATGTTGCGCTCGCCAAGTTTTCGGTTTGTCTGACTATCTCACCCTGCAAATTCCATCAACTTTCAGCTAAAATTGGAGAAATACGAGCAGTCGGCGAAGCGCGATCTCAATGCAGACCAGCTCCAAGCGCTGGAGAAGAAGGCGGAGATTGCTTACGCATTCAAGGAGCTGGAGGAATCCGCCAAACTTCTGGTTGCCGTAGGTGCCGAAGAATCGAAGGCGATCCGTGCTAAGGATATCGCCACAGACAAGGATGTTAAGTCCAAGATAGAACTTGCGATTGAAGAGGAGAAGGTGAGACAGTGTTGAGATTTGAGGGCTACTCTATATGACTTGCTCACGAACTCGGTATCCCCTCGTTCAGAACGCTTCCGCCGCATCGCAGAAGGAAATTCTGCAATTGTTTTACGTGCTCAACGTACTTCTGTCTAACCTGGCCAACACGAACGTCGCCCTATCGGAGAATCAGTACAATGCTCTGTTTTACTTCCGTGCATTCGTCACCGGAGTAGGTATCGAGCACATTGAAACGTAAGCATTGTCTTGGAGGACCGTGCACACTGACTATTGCTGCCTGTTGTTGACTGATACCCTGGTCACACATCATCAAGTGCACCAGGTTTCTCAGTCGAACAGGCTGAAGAATACTTGAAGAACTACAAGGAGCGTTCAAGCATCACTTTCTTCCAAGACGTTACCTTCCGTGGTCTTGCCGAAGCTGTCGAGATAATCCTGAACCCACGCCCACAGCCCAAATTTGGTTTTGAGAGCGATGAGACCCCGGCTGAAATCCAACATGCTCCATCCTTTTTCTCTCCCTCCGAGATCAATGAGGAATCAGCCCACCCGCACGAAGATGCGCAAGCCCCACAGGCCGCGCCTTCATTCGGGACCATCAGCTTCTTTACGCCAAGTGAAGTGCTCGGTAAGTGTATTGATTCGCTGTTATCCCAAGTCCCTCTCCAGTCGTTATGATGCTTCACAACCGATTAGTCTTGAAGACACTTTAAATGGTTATAACATGCCTGTGCCTGAACGATGATGTAGAACCGTCACTGTTGAGACCACTTTCCTTTGACTGGAACATCATACTCAAACCCTCGTTTCGCTTCAATCGTTCCGCACAGATTTACAAGACAGCACCCCTGCTGAAGCTCCCGTCGAGGAACCAGCCCATCCCGTGGAACAGGAAACCCACGCACCGGTCGAAAGCGAGCATTCCGAAGAGGAACACGCTGTCGTTGCCCCGGCCCTAGTGAAAATTCCCATCCACCACGATCAGCATGAAGAACAGCCTCTGATCGATACATCCGCCCAGCCGGCTGCTCCCGCACCGGTCGAAGAGGCCTCCACCCAAGTAACGGCACCCGAGCCACAGCCTCAGCAGCAGGTCGATGCCCATCCCGGCCAACAGCGTCCTCATAGAGGTCGTGGCCGTGGAGGCTATCGCGGGAACCGAGGTCGGGGAGGCGCTTATAACAATAACAACGCCCAGCAAGGTCAAGGCCAGTACCACGGCAACGGCAATAACAACAACGGCTATCAGAACGGTTATCAACGCAACAGCAACTACCGTGGTCGAGGACGCGGCGGCGGCCAACAGGGTGGCCAGCAGCCCGGGGGTCAGAGGCAGGCACCAGGCCCCCAACAACAGCAGCAGTGAGAGGTGTCCTTAGGTGTCATGCCATAGACTAGCGTTGAAGCGTTTATCAGAAGATTTTTGTCCTAGTCCGTCGGTGTCAGTGTTCTGGTGATACATCGTTTGTTATCCTTAAATTTTGAAGAAGACTTCTTAAGGTCCTATAGCGTGCCCTCCGAGTCCGCTACTCTATGGCCCGCTATTCTATGGATCCCATTCGCATATTATGCACCTTGTTGCGTTTACTTGTGGTGTATGCGATGTCGTTGGCCTTGAGAAATGCTTCCCTTAAATGAAGCGTAGATGAGACAATCGCGTTTCCGAACGCTTGAATACTAGAAACGTACATTTCCCGCTTAGCTTCGTGCGGACGCTCCGTTTCGATCTCAATCTCGAACGCCTTCCCGAAATCGTACGTGGTCGAATCGATTTCGAGGTTCCAGCTCCGCCATTTGATCTTATGCCTCTCAGTGAAGTATTTTCCAATGACGTGCAGTTGAGAGGCGTCGTTCCATAGGGGCATCAACTTCTTCCAGAATTCCTTGCTGGAAACGCCCATCGAGTCATGAACAATCTGATGAGATGAGAACCGCACGTCTCCTTCAAAACCTGCACTAATGGATCACAAACGTGTGGATGTTGGTACAAAAGCTGGATGGATTATTGACGATGCGCTGAAGTGCATCACACTCAATCGGGATTTCGAACTGGGAGATATCATTTGCGATTGGCTCGCACGAAAAAAGGACAGGCAGCGAAAGCGTTCACACAAGAAGCGGCGGGCAAATACCTCTTCCACTCGTGAGATGCCATCGACCAGCGTGGCTTCACCTTTACTCGTAGCGGTGCATTTCGCGTGGCTATCCCCAGTATCCCTGCTTATGCTCCGACGAACGCGCAAGACGGACCGTGATCGTTCTCTATTGTCCCCAATCCGCGGAAGACAAAAAAGGGGCCAGAGCCAGAGCGGCACCTCAATCAATGTCTCGCTGTGCCATCTTGCAAGTCGATAATACCACATACGCACAGGTCTGCAGTCGGTGTGTCGAAGTACCAGTTCTCTTGAACGTCGACGCGAAGGACTCCTGGACACTCCTCTGAGGTCTTCAGAGCGTCGAGGACCCTGTCGAACGCGGCCTGGGTCGACAGCCTCAGTTTCACTTCCACCTCCATGGAGTTGCAGTTCTAATGGAGCCTTTCCCTCGGGATGTCGAGTCTGATCCCGGCGGGAGAGTCTGTTGTGTCGCGCGAGATCCACACGTCACGGGCCGCTGACACACTTGCCCTCCGCACTTCGACTCCCGCTGATTCCCTGGGAGCTTGCTTTTTTCTGCAAACCGCAATCGAACACTCGACCGCTCGCAATATCCTCAAGAGCCAAAGGACCCTCCTGAAGGTTGCTGAACTTGGAACCCGTACTCTCGCAAAGATGCTCAGAACGGTATGGCCCTCAAGATGCTCCCACGATTGGTTCGCGTCGCGCGTCACATAGGACTCACCGTTTCCCTTTCTTTACAGCCATGGGGCCAAGATGAGGGAGATTCCGGTGCAGCACAGACTGTACCCACCTTCAGCCGCAAAGCCTCAGTGGGCGCTTCTCCTGGCGGTCGTTCTCAAATCGTTTTTGGAACCTACCACGAACCGAGCTCCTCGTCTTATCACTCCATGACCCACACGCCTCGTGGCGTGTCGCGACAGCAGCACAATAACAATACCGCCGATGACTATCTCACGCGCAATGCGGTGGCGAGACAGCAATCATTCAGGGAAAACTCCACCGATGTGTTCAATCTGAAGCCGTTGAGTGGAGATGACAGCGCTGGCCATAGAGCCTCCGCCGAACCTAGGGCTGGAAACAGCGGTGGGTCCCTCAGATTTCGCACCGATAGGAACCAATCGACTCTGTTCCAACCGCAAAGTGATGCGTACGGTTCACAATCTTATGGCACTCCCGTGCGTGAGCAAAAATCCGCAAGCGACATCTTTCATTTGCAAAACGCGCCCCAGCAGCAGTCGCACCAGCAGCAGTCGCACTACCCCCAGGAACCTCCGTCGCCTCGTCAGACTCTCGAAGATGATTATGCCGATGCGAGACAGGAGCCTGCTCGTCCGGCCAAAACCTTTCTGCAACACAATGAATACAACCCGTCGCTGCCGTCGGCTTTGAAGAGGAACCCGTCCAACAGCCTCCTTCAGCCTTCTGACGGTCCCGATGACTACGTCTACAGAGGTCGCAGGCATTATCCTCAGTCGCAGAGGACCTCAAACATCTTCCAATCCAACTAGCTTTTTATTCAGTCATTTGACATTTCCCGTCTGTCATTCCGAACCATCAGTCCCGCGAACGTTGCATAAAAACTGTAAATCCCTACACAATCCGAATAATCAACAATCCTTTATCTGTCACCCTCGTCATAGACATAATCCACATTCTTAAATATAAGAAAGACGATTATGCACTCTAAAAAGCTGCAAAACTAGTAAAGCCCCGATTTGTCGTCGATGATGCCTTAGTCTGCGCTGCAGCCGCTTGCTGAACTTCCGCCAGCGTCTTAAGCCCCATTTGCAGCGCCATCGTATCGTTCTCAGGAAGGCCAGAGATGGCCGCTTTGAAATGTTGCGGCTGCGTTGAGGCTAGCTGAAAGAGCATTTGCGCCGACGCGATATGCAGCTCTCGTTGAGCCGAAGACGTAAAGCTTGGGATGCCATTCTCCTCGGTACTGGAGAGGAAGGAAATGTATATATGCACAACGACTGCCAATGCATCAGATTCTGCAACAAAAGCGTGTCAGAAGTCGAATACTGATGAACAAAACAGAGCATACTTACTCTTTGTGTCTGATACAACACCGTATATCACAAGCAGCAATCGCAGTCCTTCCTCTATTGACTTCACGCTCGCCGTGAGAGTCTCAGAGCTCCGTAGTTGTGCGCTTGCTTGCAGTACCCAAACCGCCACTTGAGGCAACAGAAGCCTGATGTACGAGGTAAAGATGGGTGCAGTTTCCGGCTTTGCAGAGGCTGAAGACGCTAGGATGGTCTTGATGCATTGGAGCACAGTTTTCTGTATCTAATGAAACAATTGGGAATGAAGGTCAATGGCCGCGTCTTCGCAAGTAAAAGCTGGCGGATTTACGAACCTCGTCCTCAGAGTGCGATAAGCTGCGACCAAGCCCCTTCAAGAACCTGGTCTGGAGATGATCGTCGTAAGTTGAGGCGGGCGCTCCAGTAACTATCAGGACAATGCCCATGAGAGCGTTCTTCAGAATCAAGAGATCTGCTGGGTCTGCGGCCGTCAGCTCTGTCGTCAGGTGCCATCTAGAATTCGATCAGTGAAATCAGAAGACGGAGAAGGATAATGCGAGTATGGCCCGCTTCACATGAAGAGAACTCACATCTCGCTATCGAAACTGTCCAGCAGCGACGACACCGTTGCTTGCAACACAGGAGCAAGCGTCGAGTCTTTTGCATCACTGAGCTTGTCAAGACAAGCACGGATGCAGAGTAGAACTCGAGGAGCGACCTTCTCCTGGAACTTTTCTGTTTGTAGAAGAGCTGTTCGCACACGGGAAGTTGAGTTATCGGGTGTAAGCATTGCAAAGCCGGTCTCCGTTCCGAAGCAACATACCCTGGAATATGTAGAACGAGAAGGGAATGAGGATATGCTTGCTGCTTGCTAGTAACGGTGGTGTGGTAGCCAGGATGGTCAAGGTATCCAAGGCGTTCAGTATCAAGGCTACGGTCTCGGGGCTCGAATCTCTATTGGCCGTAACTATGTCACATAAACCAGTTAGTCTACCTAATTTAGAAACCAATGCGAAAAAGAAATGCACCGACCTGCTGCCGTAGGACTGTTCGCCAGGATCGGCACATGGTATACAAATATGTCAAACGCGATCTTCAGAACCCTTTGCACCTTCAGCATCAAAGGGCCTGATGATTTATCGCCGTTTTCATCTTGCTCCAAAATCGCACCGGAAGCTCCGTCGAGCGATCTGTGCGTGCGGAGGTCAAATACGGCTGCCCCTTCGTATTTCAAGCGCATAAATTGCTTTGCACGTACCCGCCCATAGAGTTCAATCGCAACCGCAGGTCACTCTCCTCGGAGGAAATATAATCTGAGTGTTCTACTATGATTTGCTTCGTAATCTGGAGAACCATTGCCTGGACGGGAACATCTTCCGTCTGAACCAACTTGTCAAAAAGCGTCATCAGCTCCAAGAATACGGACTAAATGCGAAAGAAGTCAGCTTTCTTCGTCAAGAATGCAAGGTCGTTCATTACACAGTTCAGATACTCACCGCATCTAACAAGTTATCGTTTCCAAGGGCAGCGGGCTTCAACAATCGCTGGAGAGCTTCCAAGCAAACGCGCGATAGATTGGCGTCATCCTCTAACGATTGCGTGGTGGAGCTGGCGACATTGCCACCCGCCGTTAAGCCAGGAATGCCGCTGAATTTCAGAGTTCCAGCGGTTTCTGTGGTTGCCAGGGCTTCCACGCATAGACCAAGCAGAGTGAAATACGTCTTCGACAGCCTTGGTGCCAGTTCGACTGCTTCCGAGCTTCCCCACATTGTCTTCACAAATAGGTCGAGGTGTGTGTCGAGGAGGCTTGTCAACGCCTCCATGATAGTAAGCCAAGATTTCCGGTAGAACTAATCAGAGTATTCAGTAGCCCACACTGCAAACGCACGATGTAACTTGTGAAATGACTTACGGGCAGGACAGTATTCCGAGTAGCCTCCAGGTAACTATCGATGCTTGATCGTGCACTCGGGTCCCCAGCTGCAGCTGACAGGACGTCTGGCTCCAGCTTCACTCTCGCATAATCATGTAGGACACCGACCCACAGAGTAGCAAGCGAAGGGAGATTTGGATCAACCACCTCGTCCAAGTATCTATGGGAGAATGTTGCTATCCGCAGTTTCGCCCATGACGTGAGGATGGAAATGCGAACCAGCAGGTCTGCATGAGGTGCGTCGCTTGCGGCCTCTCCGCCTGTGAAACAGGTTAGTAGAGCGACTTAAAGCTTTCGAATTGCCAGAACGTACCCTGATAACGCTCCACTACGCCTGTTAACAATCTCAAGATCCGCGACATTGTGGCTAGTTCCTGATTGATCCCGCTACCGATATACACGGCGGATACCTGGCAAGCAAGGCTTAGGACTTCCGGAGCAGAATCGCTCCCGAAAGCCGGCGTCAAGGCCGCCCCTATTTGCGCCTGGTATTGCTCGAGCAAAGCATGATCATCGAAATCCGGATCCGGCGCATCGGAAAAGATTTCCAAAATATCCTGCAACAAGCGCAACCCCTCCAGTCGCAGGTCCTTCACGTTGGCGGTTGCTGCCGAGAATGCCATCCGGATCAAGTCTGCCAACTTGAAGACAAGGTAGTCCGGCCTTCTGCCGGCTCTTTCAGCGGCTGTTCTGGCCAGCCCAAGCTCGAAGTGCTCTTTGACACCTGTCAGGGCAACTTCCTTCAAGAGGCGTCGAAGACACATCAAAGCGAAAACCTGCGTCCTCCATCGCGGTTTGAGGAGTAACAGAACAATCTTTGCCGGCACAGATGAAGCGTTCGTCGGTGTAGCTGCACTGGGCTTTTCGTTTGCTGCGGGCGGATCCTCTTCAGAGTGCTCGACCGCAAATACATCATCGTCGTCATCCCCTTGTCCGCCATGAAGAGAGGCAACGCTCGCCATAGCTCGTATATCCTTTGCAGCAGGTGCTTCACCAACTGAGCCTCCGGTCTTCGACAGAATGCTTTTACACAAAGTAAGCCACCGAGATGGCCTTTCCGAGGCGACATGCTTCAACAAATTCATGAGGATATCGCGAATCTCATCCCGGACCGTTCCGTCGGTCTCCATATCCAAGAGGGCGAAGAGCTGCTCCTCCAGCTGATTATTACCGGCTGCTTCCAGGACCAAATCCGGACTTCGTTGAGCGAGCTGGTACAGGCACGTGACAGCAGCTTTTCGAATGAGATAATTCCGGGTGGTTGACTCTCCAGCCAATTGTGTTTGCAAAAACGGGATCAAGGTGGAAATATCCACGTGTTTCGGGGCAAACAAAATGAAGTGCTGAATGCAACGAATAGCCTCCACAACGACGAACGGATCATCCTCGGCTTTCAGTTGCTCATACAGTGCGAAACAGTGTTCGCGGATCTTGGTCGACATCTGCAACTCAGGCCCGATCACTCCGACGAGGGCATACAGTATGCGCCCGATAGCTGGGTAGACATCTGCATTCCCGTTTCCACTCTGTTCGTTAGCCGCGGGTGCACTTAGCTCGTGCGCTTCGGACGTGAGAAGCTTCACCGTTAGCGACACCGTGGAGTTCACGTACGGGCCGAACATCAGTCCCGCGCTCTCGATCGTCAACCATAGAGAATGCAAAGCCCAGGTGTGAACCAGTGGATGGGAGTCGGATGCCAGAGAATGTAAGATCCCGACGGCGGTTTTCAACTGCGAGGCGGCGGCCATGCCACCCACATAGCTCAGAATGTACCCCAGAGCCAATGCCGAACCGGCTCGGACATCCGGCTCGCGGTTCTTGACAATTTGATCGACCAAGTTCTGTACCAGCGGATTGACAAAGACTGATGATCCCACAACGCGCGACAGGCGTCCCAAAGCTTCGCTGGCGAGCGTGCGGAACAGGACATCGGGGGAGACCAGGAAGTCCTAATATGTCCAATAGAAGCCCCACCGTGGTCAGACAAAATGCGATAGGTTCATCCATTGCCGAGTCCCGACAGACTTACCTCAACGAGGTCCCTAATCTGGACGCCAACTTTCCCGCTGGCGAGACTGCCTTTTTTGCCCATCACATACCTCAAAGACCCGAGGATAGCAACCAGGATATTTAATTGAACGCTCCGCTTCCGAAGAGGCGGTACTTTGGTCCCCTGCGACTTCGCCAAGATGATGAGTTGTTCCATCAGGGATTCCTGAACCGCAGCGTTCTGAAGCGGAAGCAGCAAAGCAAAGAGCTCCACCGCCGAATCAATGGTAGCAGTGCCGACAGGCGCGGGAGAGGGGCGCTTGTACGCAAGCTCAGAAGAAGTATTTGATGCTGTCGAGGAGGATAATGACTTTTGTGAATGCAGGTGCGTTACATCTTGTAGATACAAGCTATGGGGATCATTCTCCAAGGCGCCAGGGATGACGTGGTCCAGCTAAGGAGTGATCAACGGTTAAAAGCTGTAGATCTTCAAGGACGTGTCCATCAGCTAGTCTCTTACCAGATCTTCAAGTAGCTGCATGTCAGTGTCATTGTTCAGTACCGCAGCGATCCCACGATCCTCCGCTCCAGCCTCGTGCGCAATACGGACCACGGATCCTTGCACCAACGAAGTTGTAAACGACGGCTGAGATCCGGGCTGTAGAACAGCTCCTGGCTTCTCCGGTGCATAGCCCATAGCAGTCAGCAGGCGATCCTGATTTTTCTCGGGATCCGGCGCAAAGACATCCAATGACGCACGAAGCAACACAGAGAAGCTGAGCTCGAATGTCGATGGCGGCGAAAGGACTTTGAAACAAAGAAAGAGTCGTTTCTTCAGAAAATTCTCCATCTGAAAGTACTTCGTATCAGGATTGACCGCGCCCGGTGGAATTGGCGGTCCGGAGTAATACGTCGCTGGCAACGTCGACATGAACGCCAATGTGTTGTTCAGGCACACCGTGATTCGCTTTGCCACGTCGGATGCTTGCATTTCCTTCGAATTGTGAACCATGAAGCTATGCAAAGCCGCCAAGGCCGCTTCTTTGCTCATGAGCAGAAACTCCCACTCCAATTCACTTCGGACGCCCGACTCCTTTGGTGCCGGTTTCGGAAAGACATTCTTCCATATGAGGAGGAGTTGCGAGGTGTGCACTCGCACGAAATCTTCACCCAAGCACATCAGCGAGGCGATCAAGGTCCAGGCAACCCTCGCCAGAGCGCTGACAGCTCGGAAATCTTTCGAGGCCGAGGTCGTTCGCAAGAGCTGGGCGCAAAGACCGAATATGCGTGCCATCGCTTCATAGGATACGTAAAGAGTCCGAGAAGGCGCGGCACTGATTAGAGCAGCCAGAACGTTTCCGTACCCTAGGAACCGAGCCAAGATCTCCGGTTTGTCGCCCTGCAAGTTTGGAAGATCTTTCTGGATAGACGCCATCAACTTTGTTATCAGCTTGGGCAGGTACGATGGTAAGGCGGCGGACAAGCAGCGCAGGCACCAGGCCAAAGATAGATTGACAGATCGTGACGGATGAGCGATGAGTTTGAGTAGGGGTTCGATGACGATGTTTTCTTCGCCCGCCAAGGCTGGTCCCAAATCGATGAAAAGTGCAGCGACTTCGTTCAACACGCAAACGAGGGCCGAATCGCTCGGAGCCACATCCGTTCCCAACACTGCTGGCCATCTCCGCAACCATCCCGTGGCAAGCTCCTTGATGGCATTGATTTGTGCCGTCTCTCCAAGCATTTTGCCGATTGTGTCTCGAAGCAGGAAGTCGCAACTTTGGCGCATGAAAATGACCTCCGTTGGGGTTTGGATTAACTTCGGATTGGTGCATAGAGCCAGCACATTTTTGACAATTTGTGCGTAGTTGTCCTCCACAACTTTGGTACCAAGTCGTCTCAGCGTGGTCGCATATGCCTCCAGAATGCCAATGCGCACCTCCCGGGATGTATTCTTGATGTACAAAGTGCTGAGCACGTTCAAGACTTCATCAACCTCAAGAATATTCTTCTCCGCGGTTCCCGCCGCTTCTGCTTCTGTCCCGGCTGCTTTCTTGCCTTTATCTTTCTTCGGAGCCGGTTGTTGCGATTGAGCCAGGATCAAGGCCACAAACAATGACACAGCTCTGCGGACGGAATAGTTGCTGCCATCCAAGGCCTTCGTAGCGCTGGAAATCAGATATTCGTAGTCATCAAATTTCGTTGGCACTGGATAACTCGTATGTTCGTACACAGCTTGAAATATCTGGCCGCAAAAGGTCTAAATTGAGCATGAAAGCCAGCTGTAGTTGAAGGCATCAGTGTTCCTCACCTCTACGGCAGCAGTTCTAATCAGCGGCAGCTTATCAGCTATTCCGGTCTTTGCGATCTTGATCATGTCTTTGCTCATTTGCTCATTCGCCCCTCTCCCAGCTCCCTTCAGCGAGCGCCCCAAGGCGACATACGATTCATATCGTAGCGCGAGCTGCAGAAGGATATGCCTTTAGCCATGTCAATGTCAGATTCCTACATGAGTCATCCCACCTCGCTCTCCTTTGCATTCTTCAAACATCTGGATAGTAGTGAAACCGTCTCCGGAAACAAGGACAGTAGCTATTTGGGGTCCGATGGTGAGTAATTCCGGTCTAGTTTCGCCGGAATTTCACTGTTCAATCAGCCAACCTTTCCACCGTGCGCCTCCGACAGTATCCCAAGGGATGTGATAGCCGCTCTGCAACGGCTCATAAGGAAGAGGCTCGGGTGAGACATTTGATGATGGTGAACTCACAATCGAAAGGAGGGATCCTCGGGTTTCTTGCTGGCAACGATGGCTTGAATTGCCGCCAGCGTGTCGAACAAGGTTCGGCCGTCCCCTTTCGCATACAAAAGCGCAAGGCATCTTGCCACTGACTGTCGAATGGGACGCGTTGGTTTCGGTGCAGTGCTCGTTAAACGTTTCAGGAGTGTCTTCTCAAGCTCTGCTTGAGCGGGTTTGACCGTCGCCTATTTCAGCAGCCGCGTGAGAGGGGGTCAATGAGAGCCCAATTGTCCTCTTTGGTGACCTCACCGCATCCACTTTGTTCAAGTCCCTTTCTACAAAGGAAAGCCACTGAATACAAAGGCGCATATCAGCTGCTATAGTCCAATACACATTTTCGAATACACTGAGCAAGTACGCACTTGTATGAGAAAGACCTCCTTTTTCTCATTGGAGTCGGCAGCGCTAAGCTGGAATTCGTGAGTGATCTTGTTGCGGCGAGACATAATCGCAACCTTCACCCAGGAGTAAGTACCTTTCGTTCGTCGAACGTGAAGCTTTCCGGCACTGATGATAGTGTGAAGCATTGCGGAGAGCTTGTAGCCCCTCCGATGGCGTCGAAGCCTGCTGCGAAATTCGTTTTCATGTTTATAGCGTGGGAAGTTGCGATGTGAGTGAACCTCGCGAACCTTCCTTCGAAAGAGACGCGTCGAGGGATCTCTGGCTCAAGATCACATTTGCAATTGCGCCGACCTTCACCACCACACTCCCTGAAACTCCTGCAGCACACAGCACTCCTGCTGCACACAACAATGGCTGCACTCTCTAGGTTTAGGGTTTGGGCAAAAGCGACAGTATACAAGGGTTATCGCTGAACTGAAATTATCGTTGAGCTGTCAGGCACGCCTTTGGCGGGCGGCCCAGGGAGCTAGCAACGCGCGACCATGGGCACGAGTATCTCTCGGGCGGCGACAGGAGCCAGTCGGAACTTTCGGCATCGAAGCTTCTTCCACTTCGGCAGCATTCCTCGTGTCCCATGCCGCACCAGCGACTTCTGAAAAGAGAATGAACATTACCACCTGTTGCGCATCCGCATACACTCGGAGACAACCACATAGTTGCGAGCGCTTGGGAGGCAGAACTACTCGAATGGTGCCGCCTTTCCCATCACTGACAGCGACCGCCAGCAGTTAGAAGCGACGCGGGAGCAGGAGCCTCACCGCTATCCTCTCGACCACACAGTGCGACAGTGCAGGGAACATCGTGGGACTGGGCGTTGCCAAACTTGTGATAGTACAACGTGTAGTGATCTGGCCACCGGTCGATATTTTTGCCGGCCTCCTCCCAGGTGAGGCCCTTAGGAGCCGGGTGCCGGTAATAGGCAACCGCAGTGCCGTTGTTGAGCCATTCAGGAGCGGAACGATCGACACACTTCGTGAATGGGCTTTTTGCTTTTGACATCACGGAAGACGAGGTAGGCGTAGTCGGTTTCATTCTTGGTCATCGTAAACGCAAACTTCTTGAAGTCGGGGGAAAAAGACGGGTTCTCCATCTTATCGTAACCTCCGGGGGACAGAACATTGGGGTCCACGAACAATTCAGGATCGTTGTCCTTCAGCGACTCGGCCCTGGTCCCTTCGCTCGCCTCAGCTCATTCAGAGGTGTCAGTAGTCTGTAGTAAGTTGCCAGGGAGAGGCTCAGTGACTTTCATGGTGCCACATAACCAGCTACCCCCCCCTTTTGGCCACCCACTTGAACAGGATCATGATCCCGCTGGATCCTGTTTGGGTGTCGTCGGCAGTCTCAGCAGAGTCAGCACTGGGCGTGGATTTCCGGCTCAATTGATGCAGCTGAGGAACAACGTCCGGAAGCAAGTTCCTATATCAGCCGAGCGGTCGTCACAGCGACTACCGTGGAGTGGAGCGATGGAGATTTCGCATATCACTTTGGAACGCTGGAGACTGAGATTTGCAGTAGGAGACTGAAATTCGATTCGAAATGCGATCTATTACATTATGGTAGGTGGTCCTCCTAAAGGACCTTGATAGTACTAAAAGTCTATCTATTCAGATGGAGTCTATCTAGTCCATGTATGAGTGTCGGGTATACAATGAGGCAATTAATCTAAGCCTTGATGGCAATATTGGAGAGAGTCACACCGCGGTCGGTGACACCGCCGTCGGAGGTGAACTCGAAGGTCAGCTCGTAGGCGCCATTCAGGTTGCTGATGTCGAAGGAGACGGACTCAGCGAACTGGCCAGACTTCTTGTAAATGACAACTGGCGCGGCATTGGTGGTGGAATCGCGGACGTAGACGGTCAAGTAGTCGTAGTCCTGTTCGGTGGCACCGTCAACGTCGAAAGACAGGGTTCCGGAACCGGGAAGCTTGGTGAAGAGAGTGAAGGCGGAGTTGGTGTTGTCGACGTATTGCTTGCCGTTTCCGACGGTGAGCTTGCCACCGTTGATCTGGAAACCGTTGGCAGCGGGAGTGTTAAGGTTGTAGACGACGGCGTACTTCTTGTCGGCAGCAGTGTTGGCGAATTTGTAGGTCTGACCGGCAGAAACCTTCAGGTAGTCGGAGGGGCCGGGCTGAACGCGAGCGGTACGGTGAGTCTTGAGGACCTTCTTGTCGTCAGCGTTGTAGCCGGTGATGGTGTAGGTGGTGTATCCGAAGGCGGTGAGAGGGCCCTTGCTGGAGAGGACACCCTTGGTGCGGCCGTGGACAGGGCTGGGGGAGGCGCGGGCGACTTCCTTGCCGGCGGCATCCTTGACGACGAGAAGCTTGATGTCCTGGGATGTGTAAGGGAAGGCGAGTTTCTGGCCGATGAAGCCACGGGTGGTGTCCAACGGGCTCTGGAAGAAAAGCTTAGCGGTGTTGGACTTCACACCCTTCTGCTTCAAGTAGTCAGCGATCTTGTCGAACTGGGTGCTGGAGTTGCTTGAACCAATGACGTCGGCAACGGTCTGCCTAACAACGACGTCGGATGAGATACCGTAATCCTCGATAAGCTTGCCGTTGTTGAGGCCAGAGCGGATGGTGGCCCTCCAAGCGGTCCTGAAGTTTCCAACACCTTTCCTGGTAGCGCCGCTGGCGTCGGTATCCTGGTAAGGAAGAGGCTTGAAAATCTGGGGAGCAGCGACCTGGAAGAAAGATCGGTGCTCAACAACGTTCGCGCCACCAGCGCCCGTAGTCTTGTCTTCGCCGAAAATAGTTGCGAAACCGTTGTCCTTCATGGCGCCAGAGAAAGTGTCGCAAGCAGAGTAGCAGTTGGCGTCAGTGAGGAGACCGACGGGCTTCAAGTACAGGGTGCCGACAGTGTTGACGACCTCGGGGGCGTTGAAGCGAATCGCTGGGGTGTACTTGTCACCGGGCTTGGTTGCGTTGTAGGCAGCGGCCCAGTCGGAACCACCGTAGGGAGACCCCAAGAAGATGGCGGCGTTGTTGGGGTGAACAATCGCGCGACCGTAACCAGGAGCGTAATCGGTGTGCCCGAAGTACTGGGGAAGAGTATCGGCGTAGTTTAAGGAACCACCACCGTTGTCACGAAGGTCAACGAGGACGGCGTCGGTCTCGGCAAAGTCCTCCAAAAGCAGACGGCGAACCTCCCCGAGGGCAATCTCGGAGGTAGGGTCGGCTGCATCGGTGAAGGAGGTCAAACGGATCACACCGAGGTTGCGGCCTCCGTGAGTGTAGTGAGAGTAGAAAACCATCGCGGACTCTGTAGGCTTGTAGGCGATCGCACCAATGTCTGTTGGGAAAGCGTCGAGACCGTTGCTGGGGTCGACACGGGGGTCGATCTTGACGGCGAGGACCTCCTTGGGGCTGCGATCGGGCAATCCGTGGTACTTCTTCTCGGATGTGAGGGAGTTGGTGGGCGCCTTAGAGGCACCACCACCGAGAGGCGCATCAGCAATGCACGCCTTGTTGGCGGCAGTGACCCAGGGAACGGTCACATCGAAGGACTTTCCGTTTCGGGAGAATGTGAACTTGATGGTGTCGTTCTCGGGGGTGGGGTACAGGAGACCGCCGCGTTGGGAGAGCAGGCCAAGGGCAGAGCGGTATCCACCGTAACGGTTAGCACCGCCCACCTTCGCCTTGTTCTTCTCCCAGTGCTCCCTGAAGGACAGACCGTCGATCTTCGTCAGGAGGTCGCCGACCTGCACTTTGGAAGCCTCCGGGGATGCTTGCAGGACGGCGGGAATTGTAGTCAACGACTGCACAACAATCCGGGGGTCAAAGGCGATATCCTTGGAGTCGACGAATTGGAAGCTGAACGGCGTAAGGTATGTGTAACACGACGCCGCACCGGTATTGTAATAGTTCGTGTGGAAATCCCTCAGGCTAAGGAAAAGACCGCTGAGAGCCTCGTTGAAGGCCTTGTTCGACAACTTCGGGGCTTCGTCGACGATTTTGTTGATGCCGGCGATGACGTCCACCCCTACTGTGTCCTTTTTGACATACCTAACGCGTTGAAAGGGATAAGTCGTTAACAATCTGTCGACATGAATTCAATTTTGTGCCTTTCGCCCCGCTTGCCTGTGAGAGTTCACATATAGCATTTCCCTGGCCTGCTTGGCAACCAATGTCTTCTGCTCAGGGGTGTAGTTGGCGTATTCGATTTCCGGACGGACGGTCTTCAGGGGAGCGAAACGGTAGGTAGAAGCTTGGGCCGCTGCGGTGCCTGCCGCGGCCAGCGCGAAGAAGGCAGTCGAGATCAACATGGCGAAGTGGAGGAGACGAACCGGCGTCGGAGATTAAAAGGTAGGGTACTAGAGGTGGTCGCGGGAAAGGAATCAAGGATTAGGAGGCAATGTGGGATACTCAAATATCAAAGTGATGGGTTGAGGCGGTGTCCCACGGCTGAAGCGCACTGTCCCACTACTGCCTACCACTATTATATTACCTTATGGGGGTATGGTGGATGTGTCGACGGGGCATGTAAGCCAGGGCGGCTTTTATAGAATTTTGACTCCATGTCTTGTTGAGCTTAGACGCCTGCCAGGACTGTCGCTGCTCGCAATTACACATCTTGACCACGGGTTGGCGGTTTAGGAGGAAAATGTCTTATCGGGTCCAATGTGATGCAAACTCCGGCAATGAACAGTACTACGTAGATTGGCATGGCTGAGTTGAAGCCTCTTCATGACCGCCCATGGCCTGGGGTCATATACAGCCGGTTTGTGGGCGGATTAGGGTCCACAAGTAAGTCGTCCGATAACCCCAACTGGGAGGCGAAAATCAATTCAGCCGCGACGGCCTGACCATCTGTGATCATGAACTCCCAGTCGTCCCAACAGAACAGCAGCTGGGTCATGGAGCCTCGGCAGAATCGACAGATAGCGTGCCGTTGCAATCGGGCGTGCGTTCACGAGGGTGTCATGTTTTCACGGTGTTTTCGTTCAAATGGGCGTAAAATTTGAGGGAAGTTGTTGCCGCGGCGATTGCGTTATTGAGTTCGCTGTTTGCGGAACTCGTGGTTGTATCTTTGCGTTTTTGACGGGTGCAAAGTGTTGAAACAGACAGGCAATCGACATCCGATCTGCTGGTCGCGTTGCGATTGCGAAAATTGACCAATGAGAAGCGATTCAGGTGTATTCCGGCGCCGGAAGCGCGCGGGACCGGGAACTCGGAGTACTAACTTTTGACGCCTACGTTATGTCAACTTTCATCAAGTCCCTGAATGCTTCGGCCGTCAACCATGCCTATTCCATCGCCTGTCAAAACCCATACGTTATTGGTACAGTACATATGCGCACAGAATGCTGCATGGCAGACTGCCGCATGGAACGAACGCCATGGGCATCATATTTACTACAGTAATGACGACTCGCACTCGCAATATCAAGTCTGTAATTCTGGCATAGCGACTTTCGCCAAGAAAGATGAAAATGAACGGGTTCCATGGAGATTTACGTTACATGACCGTTCACGGAAGAGTCACTAGAGCGATTTCCGTTTTGAGGCTACGGAATCCAGCTGAAACCGTCGCGTCCAACTGCAGCCATGTGGCGCAAACGAGCTTCCTTGCTCGATGTTCCGCTTGGGTCGATCCCCTCATCGCCACTCTCATCGGCACCGTATCGGTAGGATGTTGGGGGCGTTCTCATGACCAGCACGCTGGACAACCTGCTGCGGATAGAAGCAGTACGTCCTATCACGGAAAAGTGAGAGATTGGACCTGGCCTTGCCAAGGTGTGAGAGGGGAGTGGAGGAACAGGTGTCGATGCATGCGAGGTACCCCGGGTCACTTGTTGGCCTTCAATATGCGACCGTTCTGAGATGTGAGGGGCAGGCATGAATATCCTTTCTTTCCAAGACATGTTGGGAAAGGCATAACGCCAGGAAAGACCATCACCATAATCGAAACGAAGTATTGTATATATCACGCGCGCCATCGAGCGTGAAGGATGGGTATATTATCGTGAAACGGCGGAGCACCTCGCGATGAAACAATATGTTCAATGATGAACCCGACGTTCAACCCCTGGCTCGCTTCCGTGCCTCTCGCGCGAGCCGCTCCTCTTCTTCTTCATCCTCCTTGCGAGCAATTCTCGCGCTACGAAAGACGTAGGTTGTTAGCTTGGAATGACTGCCCAAAAGCCAGCAGCTCATCGGTGACCTACCTTCGGGATTCCTCACGCTGGATGGAACGCATATCCGCCTCCATATCACTGTCGTCAAAGTCGTCCATTTGCGTGTACCTACAGATCCCAAGTGTGAGTACCGCGGACTGTTTGCATTCAATCCCACTCGTTCGAACCATACTTACTTCCTCTTATTTCGCCCCAAAATGCTCCAAATAAGATCACCCATCTTGTCTTTGTCCTCCAGATCTTCAAGGGTAACGTCCGATCCTCGGCGGCGCTGGTTGCTAGGTCGAGCGGCCTCGCGGTCATTGCGAGAAGGAGCGTCACGGATTTCATCGGAACTCCTCCGCCGCTTTGCATCTCTCGGCGGCCCCTCGAAGTGACGGGGGCCTCGATCACCTGCAGATTCCCGTCTTTCAAACCGGTCGCGATCTTCTACTGGGCGCCGGACCACACTGGGTCGGCTAGTAGCTGATGTCACGGAGGTAACCGAGGTGACGGAGGTCACAGGAGGCCTCGCTACAGTGCTCTTAACAGTCCTACCGCCGTCCCTCCTGTCCATCGCTTGTCCTTTATTCGGAGCAGCCACACTTGTTGATCCGGGTCGGGACGTGCCATTCGAAGACCGTACGGTTGTCGTGCTGTACTTCGTTTCTGATGCACTAGTCAGGGACGGTGCGCTTCCTTTGCGTGCAAGTTCGAAAGCACTCCTGGGATCGAGGCTGGGGCCGCTCGTCCGGGACACGGACGGTCGATCCTCTGTTTTGGGAACCCTGGAAGTATCTGTGCGTGATGCTTTCGTTGGTGCTTTATCCGGTCGCAGCGGGACTCTAGCCTCTGCAATGCCCTTGCGCGCCATCTCAAACTCGGTCCGTGGATCCGACTTCCTCCGAGCCGGTTCGAGTTCACTCCTGAGGTCCGCCTTCATGCGCGAAGAGACTGGTTCTATCCTGGCACCCTGCGCTGCTCGAAACTCGCTTCGCGGATCTAGTTTAGGGCGGCTGGTACTTGATTCTGCCGTGCTGGGTTTCCGTGGTCGAGATTCGTCTGTCATGCTGGTTTTTCGTGGTTGAGATTCGTCTGCCGTGCTGGTTTTTCTTGGTCGAGATTCCGCTGTCGAGTTCATTTTTGGTCGGGAACTGCTCAGCTCAGCGCTGGATGCCCGTGCCGATTCGAATTCACTTCGAGGGTCTGTCCGTTTTTGAGCAGCTCGCGCGGATGGAAGTGCAGGTGCAGGCTTTCGGGTGGACTCGGGACGGAAAGACCCTGGCCTTGCTTCTGCCCTTGGGCTCGCACTTCGACCTTCAACGCTGTCCCGTTCTCCCGACTTTGCGCCGCGTCCTGATTCTGCCATCACATTCTGGTTTGATGTTTGCTTGGAAATCTTCTCAGCCTCTTTCATGAGACTGAGAAAATCATTCCTGAATCCACCAGTTTTCTTTCCTTCCGGCGCTTTCTTGACGGCTGCCTGCCCCGAGGAGCCGTTTCGCGTAAGCGATCGAGGTCGTGAACTTGTTGCGGCCGGCCGAGGTCTGGCTGACGACGAAGAAGGACGCCTCAAGTCAGCATCACGCTCCCGTTCCGTAGATGCAGCATGCTTCCCTCCTTGCGTAGCGGTACTAACACGGGCCGGACCCTTCACTTGGGGCTTCGCCGCCGCCGCCGCCAGAGCATTCTTCAGCTCTTGTTCTCTTTGATATTCTTCTTGCTTCTTTCGTCGCTCCCGGTGAGCATCCTCTGCCTTCTTTCGCTCTAGATCCGCCTTCTTGCGTTCCAACTCCGCGGTATTTTGTTGTGCCTCAGCAAGCAGTCGTTCGAACTGGATACGGGAAACTGTCAGAGACGATGTGTATAGTAACTAGGATGGCGAGGCACTTACAGATTTATTGTTCATGTGGTGCGGGTTCCGTGATTTCCTTGACCTTGGACTTGGCCTGCTATACTGCTTGCAACCCAGGAAAGCGACTGTGCCGTGTGTACACTAGTTTGTGAGAGATCACCCAGAATGACTGGCTATACTGCTATTGTGTAGATCGTAAAGTGACTTTTTGGACGAGGGTTTCCAAAAGTTCCCACAGCGTCGCCTCCCAAAACTGCTCCCAAAACCCCCAACTCGGAAGACGCGTTCTCCATCACCTCGCGATCTACTCAAAGCAAGTCGCAATGTGTGGCGACAGGCAGACCAGGAACAGTATTGAGGAAGAGGCGAGCGCAAAGTTGCCCGCTAGTACAAAGACGCAGAAGGAAGGAGTATATTCAGCAAAATTATCCAAAACTTTAGGAAAGTTGAATATAAACAGGTATGGTGCATCCCGAACGTCCTCACAGCCTTGCCATGTAACCCTGCCTCTTCGCCGATAGCTTGATGGTTTCCCCTTCTGCGTTCGTCTTCATCCGGAAATCCAATTCAAGCAGCGCGCTCTCGCTCCCGTACATCACCCACACCGTCCAGAAGGCTATTCTCTCCCGCCTCGTTCCTGGTGCTTTCGTAAACTTCGGTTCGTAATATCTCCACCAGAGGCACGAGCGTTTCACCGGTTCGTTTCTCGGGTTCTCCGCTTCCGTTTGCCCTTCTTCGTCCAATTTTCCGGAGCCCGGCTCGGGGTTCACGTACTCGGCCAGGTTGATGTAAGGCAGGCAATGCTTTCTGATGAGGCCCCGCTGCTTGTACGCGCGGGTTTCTCGGACTGCGGGGTCGAGCAATAGAAAGACTGCGGAGAACAGAGCTCCCTGCTCAGTTTAACATTAGCAGTGGCCACTTTCACTTGATATCACCGGCATTTGGTAAACTCACTTGTAATCCAGATGTCAAGTTCGCGAGGAATACAGCCCAGTAAGCGGCGCGCTTGAATTGCGGCGTGGGTTCCACGCCCTCGGCGGTATATAAGTACACGAAAACGTCATAGATCAGGTTCCACGCCTGGCTGCAGAGCGGTACGAGACAATATATGGCAATCCGCGCAATTCCTTGTCTAACATGTCGATCGTTGCTCATGGTTAGACGGGTGTTTGTTGATGTTCCGTCGAGCTTCGACCGATCCTCCGCTAGCGTGCTCCTCTTCCTGCTGCTACTCGTCAAGAGGTACCATACGACGAAAGCTGAGGATGCTGACAATATTGACGACACTGTGACCCACGTATAAAGAAACGCCCTGGAATGGATGTTGAGAGATATGACCGCCAATCTATACTGATTTGGGCTTCACACACGTCATACCATTCGTTAGCGAACAGTTGCTGAGGGGACTCTCCGTTAAACCAGCACTCCCCAATGCCCTTATTGAAGCTTCCGAGCCCCAAGGCGATCTAGAAACCCCGAGTGGAAAAGAGGTAAATCATGCATCAGAGCAAGTAGGATCGTATTCGAACAGCTCACCATTGGGATGGCAACGGATGCGAAAAACACCAGGACGGTGTGACACTTATTCAAGATATCCGCACATCGCGAAAGGTGAAAAGCGAATACGAACAGAAGATTCAAAGCGATGACGGAGGTAGCGAAGACGCTGGCCAGTTCGCTTCCCACCATCAGCGCCATGCCGGCCATGCATATTAGGTCGCTTGGCCTTTGTTGGATGAGGATCAAGGAAGCGCTGTAAATAATCGAACCCCATAGTGATATCCCGGCGAGCCGGAAAGAGACTCGAGAAGCGAGATCCGGTCGCGTCCTTCTGATGTAAATTGCAGTCGAAAGAGCGACAGTGCATAGGATTATCGAACTGGTAGACTGGTGACAAGAAAAAAAGTCAAGCCTAGCTCTGTTTTGTCCTTTAGGCGGCCGAACTCGCTTACCGCAACGTATAGAGCGGGACTTATGGCTTTCTGGAGGGTGTCGACTTCTGACCTCGCTGAAAGTCGTCGGGACATGTCGCCGGTCTTGAAAAATGAGAAGCTACACTAAGAGCGAAGCCGGAGTAGACGGAACGGTTTACTCCAGTCCGGGAGAATCGGCGAGGGGCCACAGGCATCTCGAAGCTTATTCCGTATTCGCTTAGGTTTACCAGGGAGGTGGGTTGAAAGCAGGGTTGGAACGAGGGGAACGAGGGGAACGCTGCCATCATATCGGTAAAATAACTGTATGTAACAGTAGTAAGTAAATTGTCGGCCCAAGTTGGCAAGTGTTTCAAACAGGACGCGCAATTTGCGGCGAAACGCGTTTTTGTCTTTGGTTCACGCTTGGGAAGTTGGGATGGATGGTCCTGATTCCTGGCGTTTGATGACCGTCTATATACTGTGCCAAACCTACGGCCACTTTGATCCTCTTGGCGTAAACTCGTTGTTCGGCCCCCAACCCTCTCGAAACCAACTGTATAAAAGTCAGCGGAACTCTCAGCCGTCCATTGCCCATGCTGTGGTTCACGGGCAACGTTCCCAATCATTCCAGGCACACGACAACATCGTGTATCGAAAAGGTCTGCTGGGAAAAAGAAAACCGCAAGCCTCCTTCAATGTGGGCGAGCACTCCGCCAGTGGGGCGCTTGGCGCCCAACACGCGAAGAAGTAAGGAATGCAGCTTCGTCGGAGGTCGGAGTCGGAGTTTCGGTGTGGGGTATTAACGTGCAGCAACTGTCAAATTGTATATCAGAACAAGTAATATGGATGCTGCTCGCTATTACACTGATGGTATCGGCGGTGTGGAACCATAAGGCGCTTGTACGGCAATACCACATGCTCAGCAGTCCGTTACCGAGCTTCGCCCGGGAGTTGGGCTATTACAACGAGGTGGGCGGAGAGCGCGCCAGCGCTGCTATCGTCATATTGTCGAGGAATAAGGAGCTAGACGACGTGATACATACGCTGAGGACGTTCGAGCCGGTTTTCAATGCCAAGTAAGTGATATAGCGGCATATACTTGTTGACGACCGTACAGTTTCAAGCTCCTGACCAAAGACCCTCTATCAATCACATATAGGTACAGATACCCGTACGTTTTCCTGAACGACAAAAAGTGGGATCCCAGTTTCAAACGGAAAGTGGCCGCATTTCTCTCGGCCGTCCGAGGTGAAAACATCTCGGAATCGGACGATCGCTACCTTCGTTTTGGGCTGATTGAGAAAGAACATTGGTCATGGCCCACGAGCGTCAATGAGAAACGAGCTCGCGCTCATATGGCGCTGGACGCGAAAAACGGCGTGCCGTATGCGGACATGGACAGTTATCACCATATGTGCCGTTACCAGAGCGGGTTTTTCTTTAAGCATGAGCTGTTGAAGGATTTCAAGTACTACTGGAGGGTATGCAGATTTGGCATGATCCCTCATGAGCGTGCCGGCTCTTGACGCATTCTTATCAATCTATTCTTGCGAACCCTACTAGGTTGAGCCAGACGTGGACTATTACTGCCCACTCTCCTACGACCCCCTCCTCTACATGCAAAAAACCAACAAGAAATATGGCTTCAACATCGTCGCGCCCGAGTTCATGGCTACCGTCCCATCCCTCGGCAAAACGGTCAAAGCCTACATGGCCGACCAAAACATCACCTCGATACCCGACACGCTCTCCCTGATGTGGGATATGACAGCCGACGATTACAACGGCCTGCATTTCTGGTCAAACTTTGAAATCGCGTCGCTGGACTGGTTCAGATCGGATGAGTACACTAAGCTGTTCAATTACCTCGACGCGACGGGTAACTTCTACTACGAGCGGTGGGGCGACGCGCCCGTGCATTCCGTCGCCGCTGGGGTGCTGTTGAAGCCAGACGAGCTGCATTATTTCGAGGATATCGGGTATCGGCATGGCGACCGCGTCCATTGCCCCGCTGTGAGGGAACGGGAGGGCGTGTATGGCCCGTGCGCTTGCAATTTGGAACGGTTAAAGAAGACGTGGGTCAAGTGGGGGATCTGGGCCTACTCGGATTCGTGGATGGAGATGCTCAAAAAGTGGAACGCGTGGGCTGTGGTGCACCAGTCTGGGGAAAGCACGTTGGGCCCGGATAATGGACCTACGGACCAGGCAGGGCCGTAGTGAGGGCATTTCCGTATCTCCCCCCACCACTACACCCCGGAATACCCATCTCGGTCCCATTCTACTGTAACATATTAGCTTTAATTTCCTTCCCTTCCTGACGCATCCCTTACTATCATTTGAGTCACGCCGGTTCACCAAGTACTCGAATGAACTTGGCAATTTTGGCAATTTTGGAAAAAAAAAAACGAGGGAAAATAAACAAAATTTGTAACACGAAGTGAAATGACACTGTAGCAAATAGACCGTAGCAGCCTATGCTGGAGTGCATTTTTGATATCAATGAAGGAATGTCTGGTATCTGATTTGGGTTTGCTGCGATGCTATCACTTAACGATCGATTTCACCTGAATGGAGAAGGAGGATTTAATATCTGTTCGCGTCATTCCCGTCTCAACCAAAGGACTATATGAGACTTACCGAACACAACATCCAGAGTTCCAATGATCGTGACAGCATCAGCCAGGAAGTGACCCTTGCCGATGAAATCGACACCAGCCAAATGTGGGAATCCAGGTGCACGGATGTGGCACCTGTATGGTCGACTTGACCCGTCTGAGACCAGGTACACTCCGAATTCACCTATATTCGACGAACGAGTTTAGTGTCTCAGCTACTCCCTATAAATCGAGGAAAACTTATGCCTACCTTTTGGCGCTTCAACGACCGTGTAGGTCTCTCCAGCCGGCACAGAGTAACCCTCCGAGTACAGCTTGAAGTGGTGAATCAACGCCTCCATACTCTCCTTCATCGTCGCACGAGATGGAGGCGCGATTTTGTTATCCTCCACCTTGACGGGTCCCGGGGGCATTTTCTCCAGACATTGCGAAATGATCCGCAAACTTTGACGCATCTCTTCAACACGGCACAAGAACCGGTCGTAGCAATCGCCATTGGTTCCAATTGGAATGTCAAACTCCATGTCGGCGTAGGCGTCGTATGGCTGCTCTTTACGCAGGTCCCACGCGATGCCGGATCCGCGCAACATGACTCCGGAGAAGGAATATTCGATGGCCTGCTCGGCGGTGACTTTGCCGATATCGATCAAACGCCCCTTCCATACACGGTTGATAGAGAGCGCCTCCTCCAGCTCATCTACACGGGCGTTGAACTGCACAGCCCATTTGTGGATATCGTCCATCAGTCCAATAGGCATGTCGAGGGCGACACCGCCTGGCCGGACGTAGGCGGCGTGCATACGGGCTCCGGACACACGCTCGTAGAACTCCATGAGCTTCTCACGCTCCTCGAACATCCACAAGAAGGGGGTCAGAGCACCGACATCGAGGGCGTGCGTGGTCAGAGCCATGATGTGGTTGAGAATACGGGTGATTTCGGCAAAGAGGGTGCGGATGTATTTGGCGCGAGCGGGGATTTCGATGTTGAGGAGCTTTTCAACGGCAAGAGAGTAGGCCTGTTCGTTCGTCATCATAGACACTATCGGCATCATCTATGGTAAGTTGCATGAACTCCCTGCGACTAGAAGAGCAACAGCTACCAACCATAGTCAAGACGGTCAAAGTACGGCAAAGATTGCAGGTACGTTTTGTACTCAATGAGCTTCTCTGTTCCACGATGCAGCAATCCAATGTGCGGGTCGGCGCGAACAATTATCTCTCCCTTCAGCTCAAGAATCAGACGCAACACTCCGTGGGCGGCAGGGTGCTGGGGTCCAAAGTTGATTGTGAAGGTGTCCAAGCTCACATCCTCGCCCTCGTAATATGGAATCTCTGTAACGAGCAATGTATGATCCATTAGCGTCTACCTTCCTGACTGCTCCCCCCCCCCCCCCCCCCACTCCCTTATTTGTGCGTATTCCTCTCCAGAAACTGTAAACATACCGACAGCCTGTGCAAGTTGACGGGTTTTTGGCGGCACGAACCACCGCGACGTGACAGCGTACGTCTCAGGGTGCATGATGTTCTGCTTAGTCGTCGTCTTAGCTGCAGTAGGCAAAACAAACTATAAATCTTCCGTCCCTCTTCCGCGCTTTCCCACTGCAATTCCTCAATCTCCACTGACGCACCTCCTCTGGTGGCCTGACTGACAGGCGAGTTCACAGGCCCTAGCGACCGCTGCTCACGACCGAAAGAGGGGTTGACCTTTGTCAGAGCGCTAACGGCAGGTACTGTGAGAGACCGCGCATTCGGCTTCATAGGGCCAATAGCGGCGCGAGTCGCCGCGGAAAAGACCGATCGGTTGAAGAGAGGGTTTATGGCCGGCATTCTGTTCCTATTTGAGATTCCTAGAAGATCGGGATGTGTGTGGAAAGCTCTCGCTGTACTGTATTCACAGAATATTTGATAGATGCGCGCCGTCGTCGTCGGGCGCTAGCGGGAAGCTGTGGTTGACTTGCAACAAAAGGCGGCCGCTGTAAGGACTCCACTCGTGAACAAGGGATCAAAGTATACCGCCAGTCAGCTCACTCTCAAAGATATCAGAGGCAACAGTGACGGACGAGGCCCTGGTATTCCTGCGATGCCGCCAGCTGATGTTGAACGCACACGATTGGAGTGCTGGCTTGGAAGCGGAAGAAGTTGGACAGACGAATCAGTCACGTGGCTGGCATATCTTTTTATTTTCATTATTGTTCCACCTGCCCCACACACAGAAATCACCGAAATTGTGTACACACAAGCGTTAACTGGGAAGCCGACTGAACCCAATGGAGATTAAGGATCACATCGAATGCGAATCGCTAGGGGACATCAAGAGAATCAGAAGGCCTTGCAAGCAAAGGGGGGGCTGTCCAGAAGTCTGATTCTCTTGATGCGTCCCGATCTTTGCTGGTCTTCAAGTCTACCACAAGCTTCCGATTAACCCTGAACTTGAATGTGACACTCATTGTCGGCAAACTCCTTCAACCTCACTTCAACTTCAAGTTAGGGGGCAGTGCGATTGCGTTCGAGTTTCTGTTCGCAGGGAAAGGTCGACGCCACGCACTTTCCCGAAGTGACGCTATTTCCGGAGAGGCGAGGCGAACGCGTTCAGACGGCGTCAAGTGCAGCTCTGAGTGCAGCTCCCCCCACTTTTTTCCCATAACGGAAACTCAGTGACTTGAGGTCATCCCCCAGTAACCCCGCCCAGCTGTCGGCAACTCTTAGCCTGCCCTTTCGCAACCCCTTCATCGCAAGAGGTGTTAGGAGACGGCAAACGTTGACCTTTTCCAAGTCGTTATAAGCGCCGTCGCGCTCTTTCCTTCGGTGGCCGCACCGCAATTCGAAACGCACGCTTGTGGCCTACAAGGTTCCACCCCCATAAAAACTACACACGAAGAAATGGTCCGGATTGCCGAGAGGTGGGACGTCTATGTAAGTATTTCAATGGGACTAGGCGAGGTGGAAGCCTAGTATGCGAGTGACGGCCGCCTTTTGCGCCGTAGGCGCAAGAAATACAAGCTACCGAGGAAGAAGCTTGACGATGGCTAGTGGTAGCGATGCCCGCACCGAGGGCGTGAGAGTGCTTGAGCACAGAGAGAGCTAGCGAGCCTATCAGCGCGCGGGAAAGCATCGTATTTCACTCATGCATGTCATCATCTCACACACTGTTTGGCAGGAAAAAATCGGATCGGGGAGTTTTGGAGAGGTCTTTGCCGGAGAGGATGTGCAAACGCATGAGAAGGTCGCTATCAAGCGAGAATCATCCTCAGCCCATGTGCCTCAACTACAACACGAATGTGAGTATCTCTCCTGTATTTCCGTCGTTTTCGGTTCTCAGACGGGAATCTGACTGTACGCGCTCATTTCCGAAAGATACGATGTATCAGGAGCTGTTGGACGTCGTAGGATTCCCGAGGGTCATCTATGGAGGAACGGAGGGACAGTACCATGTCATCGTGATGGAGCACCTCGGTCCAAGTTTGGCGGCTCTTCAAGCGGCATCACCTGGTGGACGGCTTCCTCTGAGAACGGTGGCATATTGCGCGCTTCAAACTCTGCAAAGATTGAGGGTACTGCATGAGCGTGGGATTGTCTTTCGTGATGTGGTGAGTTGTTTACCCGAAGCCTTGTATGACGTGTTCTCTTCTCCTAATCGCTGACCGCGAACCAGAAATCGGGACAATTCTGTGTTGGTCGTGCAGGGGAAGACATTACCCGATCACCAACGATCTATATGATTGATTTCGGGCTTGCCGCCTGGTACATCAACGACTCCGGTCAGCACATCCCTGGCAAGAAGATAGACTTGAAAAGGTCAAAGACAGGAACCGCGCGATACGCCTCATTGAATGTGCATCGCGGCAAGGAACATACTCGGCGGGATGACATTGAGTCGCTGGCTTATGTTCTTATCGAGTTAGTGAAAGGGTACGTCGTTGAGATTGATGAAACACGTATTATTTGAAGGCACCCATCCCAATCAATGCCCTCATCGCTTGAGCAGACGCCTGCCATGGTCCAACCTCCGAGCCCTGAGCTCTCGCGAAGGCTGGAAAAAGACCATGTCAATGAAAGAGCAAACCCTCATCTACGAACTAGCCTCCGGTCTCCCCGACGCGTTCGGTCTGCTACTGGAGTACGCGCGCGAATTGGAGTTCACCGACACACCCGACTACAACTGGATGGAGAGGCTGTTTGCCGACCTGTATCAGAAACTCAGTCCGCGTGGACCGGGAGAGGAGGGTGAACGGCCGCTGGTGTGGGGAGTTGAGGCTGAGCCGAACGGGGGATGGTAGAGGGCCAGCTTGACGGTCAGCTTTGACAGTTCAGTTGACGATTCGCTTTCCTGATCTATCCGACGTACGAGATCTCTCGCTTTGCTCTCCCATTGCCTCGGCCAGTCAACCTTTATGCCCGCAGCAAAGGCTGCTCCATTCAAGAGGTTCTCCGCATGCCTTTTCCTGCAAAGAATGCATCAAACTCTGTCACGCCGCATCATGGACGCAAACCCTCGGACGCCGCATTCTGCTTCGCCAATCGATCCGTGAACCTCCCGGATGGCGTCGCGTTGGCTCTCATCCCATCTGCGTTGCGTGTGCTCACTCTCAGCAAGCGGTGCACACGCCGCGTCTCAAGACGCCCGCCTGCCGATACCCCACCATCACCCCACCTCGCGAGCAGAAGGACAAGGAGAATCACATTTTCTCCACGGGACCATCACATTGCAAATTCGCAGTTCACTGTTCGATATCCCTCGCATACCACCTGCGAAACTTCCTTCCTTTTTTTAGCCGGTGGGTTATCAGTTGGCGTGGCTTCATCTTCCGATGCGTGTCATCCATACCCTCTCTTCTTTTGGCGTAACGGCGTGGCGAAAACCCCTCCCTTTACACTCCCGTATACTCTCTGGCCCTCCCTCTTTTTTGGACTTTGGGTTTGGTTTTGGTTCTGGTTCTGGGAGTGTTCTGTGTATAACCGTATTTCCACCCTGTGTCTGGCATACGTTGTGCATACATATCTTATGATCTTCTGCAGTTTAGAGCTTTACTGGTTGATGATACCATTTTGCAAAGCGATTGATGTGGGAAAAGAAGTCTGGAGAGAACGCGTCAAGAACTCTCCCGGGCCCACAGCCTTGTGAACGCCAAGACCTTCCACAGCTCTTCACTCCATCCCTCATGTCTGAGAAAAACATCACCACAAAACCCATCCTAAGATCCCACCGCTCCCTCCTCCTCCTCCCACTCCTCCTCACAACCCTCCTCTGTGCACTCCTCCTCCTCACGCGTCCATTTGCCCTCCCATCCACCCTCTCCCCCGCCAACCCCCACACCGTCATGTCCACCCCCAACAACAACGACGCCTCCACGCCCGATATCTCAACCTACGCCGCAGAATACCAATCCCTCCGCACTCGCAAAGGCCATTTCGGCGGCGGCGAACACGATGTTGATGTCGACAAGTTTAACGGCAGGAAACACGTCACGATGAAACATCTAGCGGAGACCTTGGGTGTGAAGGGAACGCCGGCGGTGAAGGTGTTGGAGGCAATGGGTGCGCCGGATGAGATTGTGCCAAAGAGTGGGGGTGGGAATATTCAGGCGGAGAGTGTGGGGCCTTTGGATGGTGAGGGTTTGGCAACCGGGATGCCTGGCCCGGTTTTGGGGGGTGGTGAGGCGGGTGCGGTGGCTGCGGCTGGGGCGGGTGAGACGTATTATCTTGTTTATTATTGGAGGGGACGTCATGTAAGCCTTTTTGTTGTCTTTGATCTCTGGCAAGGACGATGCATCTCATCATTTTTGGCGTTTTCGTTTCAGGACTATGTTTGGTTCCTTGTCGGCGCCAAACATGAGACTGTCGAAGGATACGGGTGGTATGCGGCCGGCGACTGAGTCTTCACGCACCTTTCTCGGAGAGCCCCGACAGTCCTCTGAAGTTTTAGTACGAGTACGAGACTTCCTTTCAATATGTACATAGGTTTTCATTCCCAACAAAATATCGAAATTTGTGCCGTTCCTTTGATGTGACCGCGGCGAGGAGCTTTGAAGCGCGGGATGAGTGACCTGTGCACATGTGACGCCTGAAAGCGAAGTACAGCACCATCCAACAACCTCATACTTCTCTTCGTCCCATTCAGGTAAGAACCAAAGAGGAAACAGCAGGTGTGGCGACACGTCGCAGCGCAATGCAGATTCGAATAATAAGAGACATATTCTAGTTGGAGTAAATACTTGCAAAGAGATTGATACTAAATACGGGGTGAAGGAGATATACAAACACAAGTAAGAAGACATATGTAATGTAGCAACAGAAGGCGCCGTCAATACAGGGTGAACCCCATTCAGGACGACGCAGTAACAATAGCTTGAGACTAGCGACTCTACCCTAGTCAACATCCATACGGTCATCCGCCTCCTTGTCGGCCTTGGCATCCCCCTCGGGCTTAGGCGTAGCAGGCTTCTCATCCTTCGTAGCCTCCTCCTTCTTGGGCTCCTCCTTAGGCTCCTCCTTCTTGGGCGCGGGCTTGGGTCTGCTCAAAATGGGGTTGACAATGAGGTGCAGGTACTCGCGCTCCTTCTGGAGCTGGTCGATGGTGACGGCGGGATCTTGGTGCTTGGGCTGCTCGTTAGTCTTGGCGATCACGTCGTTGAGCCATGCGAGCTTTGTCTGGCACTCCTTGACGACCTTGTCGAGGTCCTCCTTGGCAATGTGGGCGTACCGGTCATCGCCAGCGGTGGTGTTGACGATCACGGAGTTGATATACTCGCGCAATTGCTTTTCTGTCCGTGGGCGCTCCTCACGCTCGAGGAAGCGGCGCTTGACAGGGTCTCCGACCTTCTGCAGGCCAGCGAGCTTCTCAGCGTAGACGCCCTTGGTGGCGCTCTCGCCCTCTTCGGTGTACAGCCAGTCTTCCATGGCGTTGAGGTCCTTGAGGAATGTCGCCTTGCTGGCTTCTGTAATGAATTCGTTCCAGGCCGAGTCAACCTTGGAGCGCGTGTCGTAGACGTACTCCTCAAGCGCGTTACGGACTTCAGCGGTGTCGATGACGAGACGGTCAGAGACAGCCATTTGACCTTCTTCGTCCTTCCATTTGTTGAGGAGTTCGGCGGGGGCGGCAGAGGTGCGTGCTACGATGGTGAGGTCGTGCTTCTTTATGATACGCTTTGTCTTGGGGCCGTCGCCGGCAGCGGGTTCAGCAGGGCTCTCCGCGGCAGGCGAGTCGACGTCCATGGGAGTGGCCTCATCCTTCTTCTCGGCCTCCTTCTTGGGCTCCTCCACCGGGACGAGCTGTTCCTCGATTTGACTGGCGCTCTCAATGGCGACCAATCCGTTGCCGTCCAAACGCGTCTTGACCTTGATGGTGGCCCTCGCTTCTGGTGCTCCGTTGGCTTGTTCGGTGACTCCACCGACCTTCTTGATGCCCTTCAACGTCCAGGTACCAATTTTGGCACCGATACCTTCGGGGTATGTGCGCTCAGCACGCTTCTCGCTGTACGCAGCGTCGATATCGAGAGAAACGGAGCCTCCTTGAGCGGAGATCTCCTCATCCTTCAACACACGGTAGAATGTGAGAATCTGTAAGTCGAGGGAAAATCAGAAAGGGATAAGTTTTCCATCGATGCGCACCCCGCGAACAAAACCCTCAACGAACCTTAGAGCTGGGGATGGCGTTGCCGATAGGGAAAGCCTCCATCACAGTCTCGGGCTTCTCGCCGTTAGTGGGCGTAGGGACGTGGGCGGCGTCCCAAGACAGCTCCACAGGGTAGCCATTCCAGTCCTGGATCGCGAAATCACGGACCTTGAAGACAGGGGAGATCATGGCGCATTGGAGAGCGCATCCACGAGCGACCGCCTCGTCCTGGTTGAGAGTGGTGGAGAGCTTGTCGGCACCGAAAAGGTCGGCAAGGGTCTGCTTCACCGCAGGGATACGGGTGGATCCGCCAATGAGCTCGACAAAGTCGACCTCCTCAGCGGTAACGCCCGCAGCGTCAAGAGCCGCCTTCAGAGGAGCAGACAGGCGCTGGATCAAAGGAGATGCCCATTCCTCGTAATCGGAACGCTGGACCTGCGCGGACACGTCCTTGTCGTCCATGAGGCACTCAACGTTCAAAACAGTTACGGCATTGGCAGACAAGATCTTCTTGACCTTTTCGCATCCCTGCCTGAGACGGAAGATGGCCTTCGCATTGCTGGCAATGTCAATCTTGTACTTTTCGGTGAATTCCTTGGTGTAGTGCTGAACAAGCACTTCGTCGAAATCACGACCACCGAGGTTGCGGTCATACGCGGTGCCCTTGACGATGAGCTTTCCTTTCACGAAGGAAACGACGGAGATCTGCGTCGAAGAGTAGCCGAGATCGAAGAACACGACGATTCTGGGCTTCGCTTTCGCGTCAGTAGGGTCGGGCAAGTCGACCTTTGTGATACCGTATCCGAGCGCAGACGCTGTTGTGTCGTTAAGGACCTTCAGGACGTTGATACCGGCGACATCTGCGGCGTCGAGGAGAGCTCTCCTTTGGTGCTCAGTGAACCACCCAGGACACGAGATAACGGCATCGGTGACGGGAATACTGATTTCCTTGCTGGTGAACTCCTTGACTTTTGTCAAGAACATGGACGCAAGCTGTGTGAATGTGTACTGACGTTGGTCCTCCTGGAACCACACGGAAGCCGCGACTTCGCCACGCTCGCCTTCGGTGAGGTTGGCGTTGATGAACTTTTTTTCCAGCTTCACATCTGGATCCGAGAACGGCCTTCCGATCAGACGCTTCAATCCTCCGACGGTGTTCTTGAAGTTGGAGATCTCCTGCGTCTTGGCGCTTTCGCCCAAGTAACGCTGCTTTTCTCCGAAGGAAACTAGCGATCTATGGTGTGATAAGAGAGAACGATCGATCAGTGTCCGTTCAAAGAGTCTCACATCAAGTCTCTCATCCCACAGCGGGCTCTCATCCCGCCCCCCGCCATGCTGAGAGATCGCTCCTCCTCAATCGAAGCTTCGGCTTAGCTTCGCACGCCCACAACCAATTTTTCACACCACAGCTCCAACTCCGACCATGATTTCCCCATCCCATCTCTGTGCCCCATTCTGCCCTCCTGTTCCCCAGATATCCACTCCCACGAACGCGCAGGTGATCTACATCTCCGACACTTACGGCGTGGCGCGGTTGGACACTTCGTTGACGATAACATCGATACCCCTGTTGCGCGCGACGGCGACAACTGTGTTCAGAGTTCCGAAGTCAATTCCGACGACGGACATAGTGTTGTGTTTTGGTGCGGTGTCTAGGAGTGGTTCTGGTTGAGCTTTGCGGTCCTTTTTGTGCTGCTGCTGCTTGCTTCCGCGACGACGTTTGCGACGAGAAGGATCTGCAGAAGTACGGCGAAAGAAGTAGAGTGATGCGAGACCGATAACTCCGACAGCAAGAAGGCCTACGACGAGATCAGCTACGATGTTGGTACCCGGGACAGGGATAAAGGAGGCAGCGACAGAGGTGGGAGAGGCTTGAGAAGGAATTTTGCCGAAACCACACGTCGTTGAAAACGATGAGAGATAGTGCAGGGTGTGCGAGAGGACGGTGGATGCAGATATTCTTCTTTGTCTCTCTGGTCGCTGCAGCTTGCTTGCCCGCTGTGCTTTTTTCTCTGCGGTTCTCTCTCTCCGCCTGTTGGCGCGTCGCGGTTGGAGCGATAGTTTACTGTGGTAGTAGCGATGCGAGTGATGATTAGCGCCGGAACCGCGCGCATCGTCTGCGTTTCTGAGCTAGCGTCATTAGGAAATCATCCCCGAATCAACATCTCCCTTCTCAACAAAAATCCATGTGGACCTCGAATCTTCGCAATGCTTCCCCGGCGTTCTGTCATTCTTCCGTAATCCGTAAATAAACCAGTGAATCACGTGGAGTCAGACATAAGGTCATATGACTCGAGCCCCGGTGTTCAAAAGGTTTGTTCTTTTGTGCTCGCACTGATTGGCGCCACCGATGTTGTTGATGTTGTTGATGGTTGTTGCTGTGGCGCTTGGGCCCATCCACCAACATTCCACACCAACATTCCACACGCCATGTGCGATGGGGACCTTTCCTTGAACGATTGGAAGTTGGAACGCACTGGGATCCCGCAGCGCATGAGTCAGGTGTAATTGCGCAGTGTGGCGCTCTTAATTAAGCTCATTACCTCACGCGCGCGTTTTCCATTGGTCTTCTCCCAGCGCGAGTGTCCGCCGCTGAGCTTAGGGAAAGAGCTGAGCTGCGTTCTTACTGGTTTGCACGTTCATCAGCATCATATGTATGCCCTTGTGCTGGCCGGATTTTGATTTTCGCCAGCAACACCTCTCTGTGGGGAAAAAGATTTCAAAGGGGTTGGTGCGTTTCGGTTGCTATTTCCGGCGGCGAAGGAAGGATCCCTTCCTTACTTGCATCCTGCGACACTTCGCGCATACCCCGTCCCTCCCCAGGAAAAAGCTTTTAATAGCCGACGGAGCTGTGCCCGCCCCGGCAATCAATAGATACATTGTTCAACCCCCCTCCCCCCGCCTCGCCTCAAACTTTCCATCAAGCCCGTTTGGCTCCCTCGATTCTAAAACGCCTGTTTCTACCCAGCGCCCCCCTCGGCTCGACGTTTCCTCCTCTTGCTCTTCTCTGACCTTACCTACTCCTGCGAGATCTTCCATCTCTGTCAACCGTCGTCGAAACAACACTTCAAAGCTTCTCTTGTACGGTTTCGTGTGAGAACCCTGCGTCCGCGGCATATCCTCAATCAACAGCACCTTCCACTCTCCCCCCGCATCGGAGGACTCCTTCAAACATACAGAACAAATCTTCACTTTTCCGCGCTTTGCAGAATACTCAACAATGAACGAGTACCAAGAACAACAGAACGGACGGTCAGAAGCCATAGTGTCTGTGGTCGGGGACGCTCAGCGACAAGTTCCACCAGAAGCTCAGTCCAGCTCGACGCAAGGGCCCGTTGCAACGTCGCATGCCAGGGAGCCATCACCGTCGCAGCAACAGCAACACACAGAACAACAGCAGCAGCAGCAAGAAGCGCAGTCGTCAACGCCGGTTCGTTCTCCAACAGGTCCGGTTGCAGCTTCGCGCCCAAGCACCAACGAGTCGACAATTTTCCCACGCATCAGCACCAGCGATCAAGGCCAACGCGACGCGCAGCAGCGATTGCAACCCCAAAACACCACCACCAACCGCAGTGAAGGACAACCTGCGCCAACAGCCACGACGTCTGGTCAGAACCAACTGATTGCACCCACACTCAAAACTCAAGATGGTCCTTTGCGGTCGTCCAACACCGCGACCGCATCAGGTGACGTGCACGGTCAACCCTCGGGTCCTCCGGCACCACGCCAAGTCGTTCAAGCCTTTGTCGAGTCAAGGGCAGTACCAACGATTGGCTTAGGTCAAGATGCTAGGCGGTTATCCGTGGGAGCAGCACAAAGAACCCACGAGCTGGGGAACTTTCAAGCTACTCTCTACTCCACTGGTCTACAGCAATCGCCAGTTCGTCACGACCTAGCGCTTCCGTTACAGCTGAAAACCGAAGGAATTACTGTAGGGAGCAACGCCGCGATTGAGAACTCGATAGGTGCCGTCACTCTGCAGCCCAAGCAGTCGAAGCCGCAACACCACCAGCGACCCATTGCGCCACAACCCCAGGGACAACAAAAGCCAGCCCATAATGAATCTCCTCGGCAGCAAACGCCGCCCGGCGGGAATGCAGACCCAGCCAGCCAGCAAATACCGAACGGAGGAGTAGTTGCAAATCAAGAACTGCTCGATCACCTGAAACTGTTCCTTGCCACTGCACCAACCAATTGGGATCCCGAGCACACGATCAAGCGCTTCACACTACCCAATGGCGAGCACATTTCCTGTGTCCTATGGAACAATCTTTTCCACATCACTGGGACAGACATCGTGCGTTCCTTGATCTATCGATTTGAGGCATTTGGTCGACCGGTGAGCAATGTGAAAAAGTTCGAAGAGGGTGTGTTTTCGGATTTGCGGAATCTCAAGCCGGGCATCGACGCAACTTTGGAGGAGCCGAGATCAGAGTTCTTGGAAATTCTGTACAAGAACAACTGCATCAGAACACAGAAGAAGCAGAAAGTCTTCTACTGGTTCTCTGTTCCGCATGACCGGTTGTTCATGGATGCGTTGGAAAGGGACCTGAAGCGTGAGGCGTTGGGGGTCGAGCCAACTACAGTCGCAACGCACCCCATGCCATTGCTTCCGACCCTGGAGTTGGCCAAGCAGCAATGCATGCCAACGTTGCAACTGGCGCCAGACCTTCTCGGATTCCCCGGCGATTCCAACGTCGCACTGGAAGATTGGATCAACGTCTCCCCAACGAATACTCAGTTCCACGACTCCATTGGCCAGCTCGCTCACGAGTTTCAGGCACAGCAGCACGACGGTTTCTCGTACGATGGATCGCGCAATACGTCGCCGAATTTGTCAATGGGTGCGCCATACCTGATAAACTCGAATTCTCCGGAAATGTCCGTAGGGGCTCCTCCGTCGCTCATGTCGGACGACGACGCTGCATCTCACAATGCAATGTCCCACATGGGGTTGCAGCATCAGATGCCTGGCATACCCGGTTTCGGCGTGTTCAACCTTTTCGAAGGCTCGCCCAATTACAAGCAACGACGTCGGGCGCAGTCCTTGTTCAGCGTTAGCAAGGACATGCCATTGCTTCCGCCAGATTTCCGTCAGGGTGGGGATATCAGCAGAATGGCCAATGCAGTGACGGGTGACTCCTTCAATGGCGTTCAGGTGCCCACTCTACCGTCGAATCACCCTAAGGAGACGACTGAGCGCCGCAACTACCTCTGCTCGTTCAGAGACCTGTCCGGACGAGCTGTGTGCGGGCGGAAGTTCAAGCGATACGAGCACCTTCGCCGGCATATGCGGTGTCACACTGGTGAAAAGCCCTACGTGTGCCCTGTTGCCGGGTGCAACAAGGAGTTCTCGCGCTCGGACAACTTGTCTCAGCATTTGAAAGTGCACAATGGGGCGGCGGAGCGAGCCGAGGCAGCAGCAAACGCGGGAGACTCCGGTTCTCGACAAGGGACGGCCCCGCCGACAACCGCTCCTGAACCTACCGCGATCAAGTCCGTCAACGGGTACAATTCAGGCAGAGGAAACTCTCCAGTTCCGGCGCTCGGAGGACAAGGACTTCCTGTCGAGTTTGCGACTCCCCACCCGCATCCGTTCGAGCACATGCATTCTCAGTCACTCCCCACATCCCCTATCCTCCGCTCCATGGCGTCTTCAGTGGTATATCCCGGTCCAGGCGGCTTCGAGTCGCTACCCGGCCGCGCCGTGCAATCATCCCAACAATTCCCATACCATCATCAGCAGCATCAAATGCCGGCTGACCAGGACCATTTCGCTCAATTCGGATACGGCGGTCTGGCATTGCACAACCAGCAAAATACCATCCAACACCAGCGCTCTCTCTCCTTACCTGCCTCACCGATGCTACACGGCATGCCTCACCCTGGCGGCTTCGGCGGTTTCAACAACCAATTCAGCCTGGCACATCAAGGGCAGCAGTACGCTATGCCCCAGGCGATGAGCTTCGCTACCCCGGGATACCAATTCCCTATGATACAGCCTGGACAGCGCCGCCAAAGTGCCCACGACAGCATGTTCGACATGCACGGAATGCACGGCGGCAACGGTGCACAGCAGAATGGCATGAACAATGGCCAGTCGAACTACGTTTTCGGATAAGAACAATTCTGCGTTCCCGGAATGGGGCCCTTTCCTCCCTCTCCTTTTGCCTACCTAGATGGACCCTTTGGTAGAACGTTTTGGAAGATGAACAGTCCGCTTTCATCTTTGTACATACACACCCCGATCCCCCTTCTTTCATCGTACTTTCGATCCGTTCCATTATCCCGGACATGATTAACAAAGTACAATTTTTGGCCTTTCCTGTCACGGCATTCAATATGAAACATTTACCTGCTTATCATATCTCGTATGGTTTCGTTCTTTGTTGTTAGTCTTCCCGACTATTCCGCTCTGCATTGTCAAAAGCGCCTATTATTCTGCATGAGTCATGTCATCGCGTCTCCACTGCCAGCTTGGGCGCTTCTGAGCAGTGACGCCGTTCAAACTTCAAACCTCATCCCTTCTCTCTAAATCTTGAAAATCGCATCGGCAACAGTTGGTAAGTATGCTCATGCTGAGTTTGAAGAGCTACCAGTGTGTCTGTGGGCTCCCACGGACGTTTCATGGAAGGTGTTTGGAGCGTCTCCTTCCACACCTCTGATTGCACTCAGGAGATCACGAACATCTTGCGTTGCCTCCGTCTCCGTCTGATTTCAACATATGGAGTGGAAAGGAACGGTGGAAGGGAAAGCCGGATAAACGACAGCTGTTGACGAAAGAGCGTTTTTGTCCAGTCCCCCAGAAACGCACAAACGACCGAAATGCCACGCTATCAACCACTCTCCCTGGACCCATCGGAATCGACTCCACACCGACGGTCGAAAACTGCGTTCTACTGCGGCTGGTGCGGGGATGTGATCATTCAGCTGTTCGATAGCATTTCGCATAAGTTCCCGTCGAGGATTGCGTTTGTGGGATATCTGTCGGGCGGCCTGGTACGCCTTGCTTGTTTGGCAGTGTGACCAAGGCGCATCCTCGGACTGAAGGCTGATAACCACTTTCATTCAGTTTGCTGTTGCCTGGTGGACGTTCATTGATGGGCTGACCTATGCACGAACGCGACCAGAACCGTTGCCGGTGTCGACGGGTGTGGAGGATTGGATTCCGGGGATCTTATCGACGTTGGCACTGATTATGTGAGTCTGGACATGGGGGGGGGGGGGGGGGAAACAAGACGATAGGAAGAAGCGGATCGGTTGAACGAGAGAGGCTCATCTCCTCATTAGGATGGGCTGGTTTAACTGAGAACGTATCCTGACTGCGATCCCCTGGCTTTACAGTGTGAATCTTATCGACCGGGAAATGTTGAACAGCGAAGGGGACGGCTCGTTTGGCGGCCCCAACATCGCTACGAGAGCACGGGGATGCGCTTTCGTAGGCGTCTCCATCGCTCTCGGATCTCTTGGTGGCGGATTCGTAAGTACAGGGGCACATTCAAAAAAGGAAATGCCTGAGGAAGGCTGACGAGTGGATTCTTTCCTGCAGGCCGTAACATTTTTGAAGTACATTCTGCAACATCACACATCCGGTGATGAAGCGTACCTCGGTTATTGTATAACTCTGCAGAACATCTTGATCTTTGCCTCGTAAGTGATCCCCCATCCGAGGTACAATCGAAGTGTGAAGATCTCGTCTCTGACACTCATTCCCTCGCCAGATCAATGATTTTATGGTTCGGACGTAATAGTGGGAACGACTCTCAAGCATTCCCAGGATATTGATAGCGTTAATGCGAAACCATGGCCCTAGGTGGTCGGCAACAGATTTTGTACATTCTTAGCAGCCTGAAACCCATTCTCTCCTGCAACATGTTGGCCTTTCCCAAATATAATGGCGCGATGCAGGCATCCTGTACTGCATCGGCCAGTTGACTCGATTATGGTGCGGATGCATTGCAAACGCCTGCCATGGTTTGCGATTTGTGATCCCTGCACGAAACGGTGCATAAACTGTTTGCCCACCGGGTGTCTTGTAGGCTTTTGCGCGAACGAGTCACGTGTTCCACCGCCCGTTTGTTGTTCAGCCATCCCGCCTCTACCCGAGAGCCCCAACAACGGCCCTTCTCGACGGTTCGTTCACGCACACACCTCATCGGCTGCAGGAGAGGCTACCTCGCTTTGCTCCGTTCATCTACACTGCTGCACTCCCTCTCAGCGCTCTCGCAAGGCACATACCCCTCGCTGCAAAAATGATGAAGGGTCTCGTTTCCCCCGCCGCCCGATTGGGTCTGGTAAGTGTCTGAAGAATCGGCAGATTGGAGGCTTTGAGCGTCAGTCCTTTTCGATTATCCCACGAGGAAGACGCTGTATTTGGGAAGTTGGAGCAGCCGTGGAGGATGCTGGAGTGGGAGGAACTAATTCTTGCGGGAGTCACTCAGCAGAAATACGAGAATCTGAGGCCTGATGCGGTCACACTTGATTTCTAACCGACGAACTCCTCTTTTTTTTTGTCGATAGGCAAGGTCTTTCGGCACCAGCGCTCGCGCTATGGCTGCCAAGCCTGGTATGTATATGGAGGAAGTGAGTCTTTTCTGGGAGCCAGACGAAGGGATGTACTGAGAATCTTGTTGTTCTTTAGGAACTGCTGAGGTCTCCTCCATTCTCGAGAGCCGTATTCTCGGTGCCGAGGGTGCCGAGGGCAACATCCAGGAGACCGGTCGTGTCCTCTCCATCGGAGACGGTATCGCCCGTGTGTACGGTCTGCGCAACGTCCAGGCCGAAGAGATGGTGGAATTCTCCTCCGGTCTCAAGGTACGTGCTGCCCGCTGTTTCCGGCCCGTGAGCTTAGCCAGATGGGAAACTTATCTCTTCCGCTACTTTAGGGACAAGCCCTGAACTTGGAAGCTGACAACGTCGGTGTTGTCGTCTTCGGTAACGATCGTCTCATCAAGGAAGGTGACATCGTTAAGCGTACCGGTGCTATTGTCGACGTCCCAGTCGGCAGGGGATTGTTGGGTCGTGTCGTTGACGCCCTCGGTAACCCCATCGACGGCAAGGTGTGTATATTCACCCTATCCCCAGCAATCGATTCTGGAAGCCAATCTGCGGTGTGACTGATGAAACGATGATCATGTCTAGGGTCCTCTTGTCGACGTCAAGCGTCAGCGTGTGCAGGTCAAGGCTCCCGGTATTATCCCCCGTGAGTCCGTGAAGCAGCCTATGCAGACCGGTATCAAGTGTATCGACTCCATGGTGCCCATTGGTCGTGGTCAGCGTGAGCTGATCATTGGCGATCGTCAAACCGGAAAGACCGCCGTCGCTCTCGACACCATTCTGAACCAGAAGAGGTGGAACTCTGGGTCTGAGGAGGCCAAGAAGCTTTACTGTGTCTACGTCGCCGTCGGCCAAAAGCGTTCTACCGTCGCTCAGTTCGTGCAAACCCTTGAGGAGAACGGTATGTGTTCTGTTGCCCAGCATGGATGATTAGAATTGTGTCAGCTGAAATAGCGCCATCGCAGATGCCCTCAAGTACTCCATCATCGTCGCCGCTACCGCCTCCGACGCCGCCCCTCTTCAGTTCTTGGCTCCTTACTCCGGTGCCGCTATGGGAGAGTACTTCCGTGACAACGGAATGCACTCTTTGATCATCTACGATGATTTGTCCAAGCAGGCCGTCGCTTACCGTCAAATGTCCTTGTTGCTTCGTCGTCCCCCCGGTCGTGAGGCCTACCCCGGAGATGTCTTCTACTTGCACTCTCGTCTCCTCGAGCGTGCCGCGAAGATGAACAAGACCCAGGGTGGAGGGTCCATGACCGCCCTGCCCGTTATTGAGACCCAGGGAGGAGATGTGTCCGCCTACATCCCCACCAACGTCATTTCCATTACGGACGGTCAGATCTTCTTGGAGGCTGAGCTTTTCTTCAAGGGTATGTCAGCAATGCTTCGTTCAGGTAGATTCCTTTTCAAAATCTAAAGCTGCAATCCCATCAGGTGTTCGTCCCGCTATCAACGTCGGTCTGTCCGTCTCCCGTGTCGGATCCGCCGCGCAGGTTAAGGCTATGAAGCAGGTGGCTGGATCTCTCAAGCTTTTCTTGGCTCAGTACCGTGAAGTCGCTGCTTTCGCGCAATTCGGTTCCGATTTGGATGCGTCGACTCAGTTTTTGCTGAACCGTGGTGCTCGTTTGACTGAGCTCCTCAAGCAAAAGCAATACACTCCTCTCTCCGTCGAGCACATGGTCGTTATCATCTACGCTGGTGAGTTCGATGAACAGATGGCATGGTTTTGCACACGAGTTTGTAGAGCAACAACTGATTTATCCCATTTTCTTCAGGTGTCAACGGTTTCCTTGACAAAATCCCGGTCGACAAGGTCACCGCCTTCGAGTCTGCTGTCATCCCACATGTCCAGGCTACAGCCCCCGAGATCTTCGAGAACATCAAGAAGGAGAACGCCATCTCCCCCGAGACCGACGCGAAGATCAAGGAGGTTCTTGGAGCTTTCGCCAAGGATTTCTAAACGGCGAACCATGGACAGCCCCTCGCGTTACCCGGCTTCGCTCAGTTTTGAGCTATGAGCCCTAGCTGGAGCGAAATACCTTTGTAATTGATAAACCCTCTCATGAGCTTGTGATAGAAGGAATGAATATTTTATATGCATCATCCGGAATGACTGGAGCAGGCTGATGGGATTTCCGGCGGAGTTGTGGAGTCGTTGGAAGGAGACGTTTGAACGTGGCGAGAAAAGTGGAGATTTGCGATCCGTGAGTCTGTGCGAGATGATCAGCGCGCTCGCATACGAAAAACCGCGTCTCTGTTCGCTACTCCACCGCCGAGATCAACTTCAAGATCACTCGTATTCTTGACAGCAGCGGGAAGGTTGTGAGATATATAGTTGCGGACGGAGGAGATACGAGCCGTCAGTCTCTTTCCATCAACCTGATCCTCCCCTTGTATTCGCTGAAGCGCGATTTCGACATCCGTACGCCGTTCACAGAACGGTTCAGTCCAAGAATCGGAGACCAAGCGCTCCGTCAACTGCACTATCAGTATCAGGAACAGCGATAGATAAACCAGGACGTGGAAAAGATGTCCGTGTCGAGCTTTTCACGAACCCTCCTATCCCATCCGCTTTCGCGATGGTATCCCCTCGTCAAACCTGGCCAGGCAGCATGTTCGCAAACTCGAATGCTCTCCCTCTTCTCCAGCAACAAATCCACGGAAGCGTCAGCAAAACCTGCTCACGGTACACGAAGTGCATGGCCCCGTGAGCAACTGATCCCCACTACCGGCACATACCCAAAAGGATGGCGAGCAGGAGGATGGCATTCGGGCGTGAAAAAGCAGAAAGAGCTTCCGTTCCCGCCTAAGGATCTCGCTATCATTGCGTCAGATGCAAGGTTCCCAGTAACGGCATCTGCCGTTTTTACGTTGAATGCGTTTGCGGCGGCGCCTGTGAAGGTGTCGAAGGAGGTGATTGGGAAACAACGAGGCACGGGATTGAGGGCCGTTGTTGTGAATTCCGGGTGTGCGAATGCGTGCACTGGTGAGCAGGGATTGCAGGATGCATGGAGGATGAGTGCGGTGGTGGACGCAGCGTTGAGTAAGGGAGACGCTGCCAGCAGCAAAAACCATCCCGAGACGATCGTCATGTCCACGGGTGTGATCGGCCAACATTTGGACATGGACAAGATTGTCAAGGGCATCGAAGAACTAGCCCCCAACTTGGAAGAGTCGCATGATGGTTGGTTAGGTGCTGCGGAAGGGATCATGACTACCGACACCTTCCCCAAGCTGCGGAGTCAGGAGTTCAAGACGTACCGGATGGCCGGCTGGTGTAAAGGGGCGGGGATGATCCACCCGAACATGGCCACCATGCTGAGTGCGGTGTTCACCGACGCGAAACTCAGCAAGAAGGCCCTTGACGCGGCCACAAAGTACGCAGCCGATCGGTCTTTCAATGCCATCAGCATTGACGGAGACACGAGCACGAACGACACGTTTGCTGTCCTCGCCAATGGCGCCTCTGCATCTGCCACGCTGATCGACGACATATCATCCCCCGAGTTCCTCGAGTTTCGGGATAACCTCACCTCATTTGCCGCAGACCTCGCCAAGCTCATTGTCCGCGACGGCGAAGGCGCGACGAAATTCGTCGAGATCCGCATCAAAGGCGCGAAAACATTCGTGGACGCTCGCAAAGTTAGCAGCACCATCGCCACGTCCCCGCTCGTCAAAACAGCGCTGTACGGGAAAGATGCCAACTGGGGCCGAATCATTTGCGCGGTGGGGTACTCTGAGATTGCGGGATTGAATCCTGACAAAGTCAGTCTTCACGTGTCGTCGTCCTCCGCTGCCAACGGCAGCAACGAGAGTATCCATCTCTTCAAGGATGGAGCACCATATGAAAGCGATGAGGACAAAGCAGCGCGAATTCTGGAGAATGAAGATCTGTTGCTGAGTGTGGACTTGGGGATGGGAAAAGAGGAGGCCACAATGTACACCTGTGATTTCAGTCATGATTATATCAGTATCAACGCTGACTATCGTAGTTAGACGGGGGCATGTAGTGATAGGGCTAAAGGAATGAGAAGCATGGCTCAAATGTCATGGAAAAGCTGATCAGATCCAAAATTATCGCATTCCGATGTGTGACTCTGAGGCGTACGAATCGATGAATAAGGCTGGGAACTAGTGTACATGTAGAATTGCGAAATGGGAAATACGATCCAAGGACATGCTTCCTCAATACGCATAGCATTGATGATACGCCGACTCTCACAATCTTTTCGCACATGGTGTCATGGATTCCGAGATACGCTTCCCATGTATTTCCCACCACATCCAGCCCGAATATGTAGGTCAGCAACTAATCATCTACTTCAACTTTTGCAAGAGCCCCTCCAAAACCTTCAACACCGCGTCACCCATTTGTTTGGTGGTGACTTCTCCGCCTAAATCCTTCGTCCGTAACGCCTGTTCGTCAAGAACGATGGCCACTGCTTCTTCGATGGCTTTGGCTTCTCGGACAAGGCCGAACGAGTATTCGAGAAGCATTGCAGCGGAGAGAATTGTTCCAATGGGGTTTGCTATGCCTGTGGACGATTAACGGTTAGCGAGGGTATGCAGATCGCAAGAACGTCATATTGCAATCCGCGACATCAAAGAGCTTACCTTTTCCGGCAATATCAGGCGCACTCCCGTGAATGGGCTCATAGAGTCCAACATTCTTCGCTCCCCACCCACTCAAACTCGCGCTAGGCAACAACCCCAAACTTCCAGGGATTACGCTGGCTTCGTCCGACAGGATATCCCCAAACATGTTCTCAGTCAGAATGACTCCATTCAGCGACATCGGGCTCTTCACCAACAGCATGGCCGCGGAATCGACCAAGTTATGCTGGAGAGGTATGGCGGGGAACTCGTTCTTCAAAGTTTGCGTAACAGTTTTCCTCCATAGACGAGACGTTGCGAGCACATTCGCCTTGTCGATGGATGTGATGGGCAAAGGCGGAGAATGCAAACTCGAGATGGAAGCGGCAATGCGCGTGATCCTCTGGATTTCTCCGACCGAGTATTCCATGGTGTCCCACGCCACACCCTCTTCATTCTCCTCCTGCCGCTTTCCAAAGTAGATACCGCCTGTCAACTCCCTCACAAAAATGATGTTGCATCCCTCCACGATACTTTCCTTCAAAGGCGAGAGGCTCAAGAGCGATTTCGCCGGGAAGCTGCAAGGGCGGATATTGGCGTACAATCCCAACTCTTTTCGTAGCTTCAACAATCCTTGTTCCGGCCTCGCAGGGCTAGGGTTCTCTTTCGTGGCCGGTTTGGGCCACTGTGGCCCACCAACGGCGCCGAGGAGGATCGCGGAAGCGGAACGGCATGCGTTGAGGGTGGAGTCGGGCAGAGGACTTCCGGTGGCATCGATAGCGGCGCCGCCAATGAGATGCTGATCGTGGAAGGTGAAGTTATAGTTGAGAGTGGTCGAAACGAGGGTGAGTATGCGACGTGCTTCGGCGACAATCTCGGGGCCGATGCCGTCCCCGGATAGCAGCACGATGGACGGCGAGGAGACGGTTGAGGTAGTCATTGTTCCTTCGTGGTTATGGCTGTGAGTTTCTGTGCTTTCGGTTAACGAGTGAAGTCTTCCAAGATCTTTGCGATTGAAATTGAATTCTTCGAAAAAAGCTCGATGTTGAATGTCTGAACCCCATGAGTCACCCGCATCTCCATTCTGACTCATCACGTCATTGCTGTGCGACATCATCGCCGACATGTGGGATTCGGGCCTTTCGGCGGCGTACGGCACGGGTGGCTTAGCATCGGAGCTTCAAATCGAAGCCACGAAGACAAAATACCGAGTGATCGTTCACGAGGGAGCTGGGAGACAGTGGTGACATGATGACATCACTTTTAGGTGGTGACGGCATTCGAGATTGACAACGAAGGTTTTTACTGTTTCGTTTTGCTTGGCCATGTCGAGATTGATATTATGAGAAACTATACTACAGCGGCACTAAATCGGGCAGTTGTCGTATGTGCAATTCGTCAGGCGGGAGAGGTGGCATGACGGCGCCCGCAGAGGTATTTCCCCACGAGAGCGCGTCACGACCGAGCTTCCCTTCCCAAGACTAAGTTAGAACAAAAGAGGCCCAGCCACCTCCTTCCATTCAGGATTATTCCAAGGATATATAAGGACGGGGGACACGGACAAGCTTTCCCTCCTCTCAAAGTTTTTGGCACACCACCACCACACCCTCCTTCGTACCACACTGCTCTTGAGAGAGTACGGCAACCAACGCTCAAGCCTCTTCCACTGCCTCCACCGACACCAAATAACATACAAGCAAAATTTAATCATGGCACCGGCAGTCACCTCTCCAGGAGTAACCCCTACAGCAGTCTCCACCGCGGACAAACGTGTCCACCCAGAATCCGAAATCAAGGAAAATGGGATGTCCCCTGAGGTGAGCGGAATTAGCTATAAGGGCAAATCTCTCTTTCTCAAGAATGCTCAGACTTTTTTCTTTCTATTCCTTCAAAAAGCAAATTGCAACGGAGAAGGAGCTTCAGCATCTCCTGAACATCCCGCCAATCTCTTTGGGTGACAACGCCGAGACCAACTCACGAACCACTCACACCAGACCCGAAGGCGATGACTCGTACCCCGGACCAAAAAGGAACACCTCAGTCAGGGTTGAAGGTGGAAACGGCAAGGAGAGGCCGGCGGATGATGCCGCTGCCATCGTGTCGTCTGAAGGCGTCGACGGCGAGACCTTGGTTGTTGTTCCCACAGAATATGTCTTCATCTTTTCCAACCCGAAATCCGGCAACCAACAAGGGCTGCCTCTTGTTCAAATGAACATCCAACACTACCGAATGCGTGATAACCCGCACGTACAGGTCCAGCTGTATGACTTCCTCGACGAGAAAGACAGATCAGCCGGATTGAAGTACCTCCACCTGCTTCTTACAAAACAAAAATCCATCAAGAAATTGCACGTCTGGAGTGCAGGAGGAGATGGGACGTTGATTGGAGTTGTTGAAGGGATGATTCAGATGGGACTTGATGTCGAACATGACGAACGCATTTTCTTCAGCGTCATTCCATTCGGTACTGGAAATGACCTTTCTCAAGTTCTCGGTTGGGGTCGATACGTGGCTGGCAGCGATGTGGCCGGAAAACATCTGGAAGGCTTGAATAAGATCGTTCAAGATCGTTTGAACGGCCACGTAACGCTGTTGGACATCTGGGACGTCGAATTGGAGACTGCTGAAGGCGGTTGGGTGCGCGAAGCCGGCAAGGAAAAGACCCGCACCGTGAGGCGCAAGATGTCCAACTATTCGTCGATCGGTCTCCAAGGTCGCGTCGGGCTCGGGTTCGAGGAGAACCGTCGCGGTTCTCGTGTCAAGAACGCCATGGAGTACAGTCGACAGTCACTCGGTGTCTTGGTACACGGTGCACCCCCAATCACCAACTGCGTTAAGGCGCTTGTAGCTGCAGGCGATCGCTTCGAGCTCGACGGCAACAAGAAGCTGCGTGTGACGCACGAACCCATCGAGATGGTCATCCAAAACATCCCAGGGATGTGGGGACGACACGTCGATCTGTGGGGAGTGGCTGAAATGTCCAGATCCATCGTCCGCGAACAGAAAGGCGCCACCGACATTTCCAATTGGACGCCTCACTGCGCATATGACGGCAAACTGGAAGTCTTCGGTATCGGTTCCTTACGGTCGTACTTCCGCAAGCAGTTCTCGTTCGGCCGAAAACATCTTCAACGGGTTGGTCAAATGCCATCGCCTTTCAGCATCGAGTTCATCCCCGAATCCACCTTCCACGCCATGATTGACGGCGAGTTTTACGAAACCTACAACGCCACCAATATCACATACAAACGCATCCTGCAGATCAAGCTGATTGGGAGTGACCCAGAACACAGCCGCCTCGTCAGCGATCTTCTGAAGAAGAAGTCGGAGTTGCCAGGGCCTACAGGCGAAGGCCGTGAACCAGGGGTTGACTTTGTCGTTGGAAAGACCGAGTACGCCGAAGAGACACCTCACGACAGGCTCGAGCGACGAATGAGCGACGAGCTGGTGGGGCAGAGGAGCCGGGAGGGAACACCGAAGGAAGGGCATTCCCGGGCGGAAACGCAAACGAAAAGTGCGGGCGAACCAAAAGTACCGGAGGATGTTGATGTTCCGGATGCAGCTCGTTAGGCGGATCTAGATTTTTGTGGAAGAACCTCATATCCTTACACCGTGTATATGCTCCACATACATAAGATACAATATCCTTCTACTCTTTGCCTTCTTCCCTTTTCTTCTGTAACTGTAGTCACTTTAATATTTGATATTACCTTTTTTGAACAAAATTGTCCTTGAAGAATAGAAACTCACAGACCAGTTATTTTGACGGCTTTTCGACGGATTTGCCCGCATTGCCTCAATCAGCTCGTCATGCGGTAAATAGCTTCTCGTTCGCGACAGTAGCGACTGCACATCATAAGAGGAACAGCATTGAAATGAAGACGCAGTTTCACGGTACTATTTGCGCTACGCATATGCTTTACGATGCTTCATGGGTCTCTTGATTGTTGGCCAAGTCTCTCCCATCCTGGATTTGCAGGCAGGATCGCATGTAAAGATTCGAGATTAATATGCGGGCACGTGATCCACGCATGTCAATGACAGCCTTCCCGCGTTCCCCAGTATGAAGTGTGGTGAATTCTGCGGATCGCACCAACGTTTTCTCATCCCGCCAGGCTTACTACGGTACAGTACTGCAATCACCGACTTTCTCGTCAAAGTAAAGCTGCGTATTGGGTCCGCGCACCTTCTCATTGAATAGCTTGGAAGACGGCATACAGTATATATAACCCTTCCGCGCAGCTCACTCAATTTCGGCGTAATTATCAGCTGTGAGAACCTCTCTGCGTTCCAACTGTGACCGTTATACCAACATTCGTCGCATACTACGTTCGACCTGCGCGATAGCCTCCTCTCATCATGGCCTCCCTCACTGCCAACAATAAGCGGAATACCAAAGTTCCTCACCACAGTAGTAGCAGTATAAACGAGGAAACCCAACCGTTGCTCCCCGCGCCCGTTACTTCGTCTCTGAGCGCCTCCAACCCGAATTTGAACTCGCAACCGTCGAATACGGCAACTACTGCACCTCAGGGGAAAGGCCCAAAGCAGCCAAAACGGTGAGCTTCTAGAGTTGGTGGGGTTGGCGCGATGCACGTGGTGATCAGAGATCTCTAACTTTTCCTTTATAGTACAACAAAGACCTCACAAAAGCTTACATTATTCCCGGCGGATGTGCCCGCTGCGACGGATGAGAACCAGGCAGATCTAGATGTAGAGCCCGACACGTTACCCCAGCTTCCGCACGTTACTGCGAAGAAGCAGAAGGAAAGATGGTTGAGTCGACTGGAGAAGAAATGGCTTCCGAGAGTCACGGCTTACTGTACCGCAAAGTGAGGGCCCTTCTACTTCGTAGCCGGAAAGCTCCGTCAACACGTAGCACGTGAGACTGACATGGGCCGTTTACAGTTCCTACAAGATGGACCCCTTAATGGACTTCCTGAAGAGCAGATCTACGAGGAATAAGACATCGCCCAAGAAGTTTGACGAAGGTACCGTCGTAAGGCATCGTAGCAGACTTTATAGACCTGAACTAAACCCAATTTCGCTTGCGCAAAGCCATCCACACTCCATATCTCGGCATACCCGCAACCAACGGAACTTTGGACCCTTTGATTGTTCCAGATCTGATAAATCTGGTTCCGGAGGAACTCATGTCGCCAACAGAGGACGGTGTTCGCCCTAACGCCTCGTTACATAACATCGACTCCTTCTTCGAGCAAAACATCGATGCAGCGGGAAGGAGTCTGCCCAGTACCATCGCCTACGATGATTTGGCCAAACGCATTGCACCGATCGGCGAATGCTTGTTCTTTGCATATGGAGTGGTGGTGATGTGGGGATTATCAGAAGAGGAGGAGCGTATGGTGCTCAAGGAGTTGGAACCCTTTGAGGAAGAGAAGCTGGGTATGTTGCTCATGATGGTGCTCCTTGACCCCGAGACGATGTCTCATAGTATTTTTGGATTAGCTCCAGATGATGTCGAGATCGAAGAGTTTGTTTTCCACTATAACGGTGAGTACGCATCACACCGGGGCCTCGCGTTTGAACAGGACGCTTACTCCTGATATCCTAGCCTTCTATCAACCGCGTATCTACAACGATATCATCACTCTGAAGGTCGGGATTCATTTGTACGTCGATGATCTTTCAGCTCAGTTGTCTCACCATCTCCCGCATGTGCCATCAGAATCCAGCAAATTACATGATCAAGTTGACAATCTCACACGCCATCGCTCAGTCAGTAAAGCTGGCTTTATTCGAAGGGCTCATTGAGGAGACTATCGAGAGCACGAAGCACGTCCCTCAGATTTTGGCAGAGACTGGAAAGATTCATATGACAAGGTTAGTGGGCTTCCATGCCGAATCGAAGCTTCCACATGCTGACTTGTTGGATCGCAGGAAATCCGTCAACAAGAAGATTGGGCAACTTTTCATCATGCGAATCAACGTGAATTTGGTCTCGAATGTTTTGGGTGAGTGGGATGGGTGGCTCGGGACTCTCCCAAACTCGTGCACTTTACTGATCGCTTTTGTAACAGATGTTCCGGAGATTTTCTGGTAAGGCGGAACTGAGCATATGTGACTCTGACCCTCAGACGGACTGACGCTCTTGGAATTGCAGGAGTGAACCGGCTTTAGAACCTTTGTACATGGCTATTCGGGGATATCTGGAGATCACACAAAGGTAAAGGATCTCATGTCTCTGATAAGGACCCAATCAGCGAACTAATGTCGGACCCATTTCTTTGCAGAGTTGATCTCTTAAATCAACGTGTGTCCGTCATTTCGGATCTGCTGGATATGTTGAAAGAGCATCAGACAAGCTCACATGGAGAACAGCTGGAATGGATTGTGATCATTCTGATCGGTATGTGACAGCAAGGCGACCTGTATTGTTGGTAGCAGCAGTAGCGTTAGCTGCCTCTTGATCTTAACCCTCATTGCTTTCCGTCTATCCCTCGCGACCAGCCTTCGAGATCGTCATCGGCATAGTCACGATATCCTTCGACCTTTCAAGTTACCTTAAACGACCTGACGGATTAGCCGACCGAACATTAATGAATTGATAGTGAAACATAGGATATCCGCACCCGCTGTGGAGTTCCGTAGATGACTAGCTGCCGTGTAGCGGAGATCCTCAAACCATGCGGCAACCTCAATGGGAATATATATCGGTGCGGGTTCATGGCTGTGGATTGTGTATAGTCCAAACATGAACATCAAAAATTCGAATCCCTGTGGTGCAATGTAATGATGTGATAATGGCTTGTCGATGGGCAGGCTCGACACCAACACGTTCGTAGACGACCACCGACAAACACTCTGCACTTGTCCTATCGCCCCAGGGTAACGTTTTGTGCACATCGATAATCCTCTCAGGGCTCCCGGTCGTTAACGTCCCAATTCCCACATCCAAGAGGAATTGCAACAAGTACGTGGGGATATTGAGTGACATTATTCGTCATTCATATATTTCCGCCTTGTGTCTACCTCAATGAAGAGAGTAGCTACCGGGTTCACGGTCACGTCGCCTCGATAGAGGATGCCCAGGCTGCCCAGCTAACCAACAATCCCGCCCACCCGATGAGGTTTCGATAGCCCCAAAAGGGTGCATCTCCAACCTCACCGAGCATAGCTTTCAACAATCATGTCGACACGAACGAAGGGAAGTCGGGGTGAAGGGGGGATAATCGGATACCTAGACAAGGTGGAGCTGGAATTGACTGCTGGAGAGAAATCCAGAGAAGACCTGCGAGGAACGGTGGCTATACTATACACGTCTGGGAGGGGAGGGCGAAGACGGCGGATGTAAGTGCGGAAAGCGAGGCGAGGAGGGTGCCTTCCTATGCCAGACTGCCAGTCCCTGGTTTTGCACGCGTTTCATCGGCACGCGTAAGCTTACTCACCGGACATGACCAGAATCACCACAAGACATGAACGATTATGACAGTGTCTTCCAACAGAGCCATCCAAGCAAGGTGGAATGAATTACTCAGGTACATACCAGCAAACGTTGGAGGGAACCTTCACGTTGGACCGTTAAGCCAAATTGTTGTTCCCAAAACCAAAAACAAAAGGAGGCTAGCTACGAGACTAAGTAGTAAGAACTGGGGGATGGGGGTGAATTACGATGATGCGGTGGAATTTTTACCGTTCAGTGTGGCAGAAAAGAAACTATGGTGTGGTTTTGGCTAGGTAACTATAAAGGATGTGCCGGATTATTTACAAGGGGCTTCTTCATAATGGGATCTCAGTATAGATCTCGATTGAAGTTTGGGTCTGTGAGGTGTGTGTAAGTGCGAAGACTCGGTGGAGGAAATCGATCGATCCTTACCTTGGATGAAAGGCTGAAGGATTTTCGAACCTGTTTGGAGAAGCGGATGCCCAGCAACTCTGCAGAGAAACAAACTTGTTAATCCCAGATCTCCCAGCACGCCACGGCGCGAACTATGTCTCCATCCCATCCCGGTAGGGACCTGCTCACATTTGCAAAAACCTTTCCAATGCCACCCGCCTCTGCTCGACCACCTCATCGGAGTATCTGTTGTTGAAGTACACCTTTGGCGGCAAGCTGGGGATGTTGACTCGTGTAGACTCTCGCTCCAATGCATCGCGAAACCATTCAAAGTCGCTGAACCTCCGCCTCACTACTGAATTTGTCTTCTTGAAAGCCGGTATATTCGTCTGTGGGTTGTTCCAATTAGTAAATGGATCTGGGGACGGTGGCCAAGACGTAACATACATCGCAGACGATTTCATAATCAACATATTTTCCCCGACCATCTCCGTGGAATTGAGGATTGCGTACTTCTATTTCAAGGAAGTTTTCTGGTACGCCATACCGGTCTGCGGCTGTCTAAAGGGAGCGAAGAAGGTAGGGTGAGGAGAAGGGTTCGAAGCACTACCCGAAAGCACATCGGGCTACATAAGGAAGTAGGCAGAGACTAAAGCTCATACCTGCTCGCGGAAGTCGGGCCTAGAATCTGGTTCAGGAAGGATAGGCGCTTGGTTAGCACTGGTAGGAACACGAAGGTTTGCACCGCATTCCACTGCTTACCGTGCGCCCTAATGAAAGGGTTGACGCTGCTACTTGACATTTTTGCTTCTAAGGCCTATCTACTCTGAATCTTTGGAAGATAACAAGAAGGCAAAGGTTCCGGCAGCTGTTTGAGTTGGGGGAGGACACTTTGTTGCGCTGTGCAATGCGGGGTATGGTTTGTGATGGGAGGTTGTGGGTCATGGAAAGGAAAGGGAAGACGCTGGAGAAGACGCCCTGAATAGCCTGAATTTGAGGCGTTTGAGGAGTTCGCGTGTTACTGCTTTTCTGTTACAACCTGCCCAACGTCTCCTTTGATTTGCTCCCCAGACTTTGCGATGCCGGCTGGCCAGGAAAAGGTTGGAGGCATACCCAAAGGATGGCCAACCACCGTGGAATACCTTCGCCAGAATCGCTGGGCGAGAGGTGTACCGGCCAGCGTCAAAGCCCATTACCTGCCCTCAGGTTGGCCCTTACAGAAGGCAGCTAATCCCTTCGATCCGGTGACCCCGGCCCGGTTCGTCGAGAAAGACGTCGGCGACCTGCGCTCCCGTGGGTCGTGCGTCACGGTCAAAAAGATAATGAGTGCGTCTCACCCAGCGCACGGGCAAAACGGACTGTTTGCGTCCGCAAAGCTGGAACCACGCCAACATGTGTGTGATTATATAGGGGAGCTGCACGCAGCCGACACCGCTTCGACCACGAGTGACTATATCCTTTCCTTTGACCGGTACACAGGCCTTAGTGTCGATGCGGAGAAGGCAGGTGGAGTAGGACGGTTCATAAACGATTTCCGAGGAGTGGCGACCAGGCCGAACGTGGAATTCGAGACTTATCGGGATGCCAAAACGGGCGAAGTGAGGATGGGAGTATGGGTGCTGGGAAAATCCATCAAAAAGGGTGAAGAACTCTGCATCTCGTACGGAAAGGGATGGTGGCTGGACCGAGGTCTCATTTGAAGAAAGGCGGTGACTGTCCTGATTGGATATTTTTGGATCATCGAACGATGGCGAGATACATCGGAACAATTAAAGAGTACTTCACGATGTGTGTTGGTATGTAATGTTTATGCGATAGCAATCGTCTTTGTAATACAAGTGTTCTCATCCACGTGGCTTTCTGCGGGTAGTGTCATACAGTCTAATCAAAGCAGCCTGTCCGCTGTCGCTCTGCGAAAAGGCAAAGCCACGATTGCGCTTGATACGTTGGAACTGACGCACTTTTGTGACGGCTTTGCGGAAGTATTCCATGCGTGGGCGGTAGTCGGGAATGTTGTACTTCTGGATCTCCTGCACAATGTGGTAGGATCGAGGCAGGGCTTGGCGTTTGAAACTAGAAGGTAGACAGTAAATGATCAGAATGAGATTGTCACGTAGAGCTCATCAGAAATGACTGGTGCTCACTATTTCCAAACAAAGTCCCTAAAGTTAACCGTTAATGGTATCAAAAGAATCGAATACCAGAACGCCGGTGCTTGCATCATGTAGTCGATCATGTGTTGTCCCAACTCCATTTTGGCAAGTCCGATGGCAGGAGCAACCACAGCGTAAATGGGGAACAAAAAGAACCACATCCCAATGCTGCCCCAGATCGCAATGTGCGTGAATCGGTTCCAAGTCGAACACGTCAAAGCGGCCTTGAGCGTGATGGTAATCAGATCCATCGTGTAAAGCGTCTCTCCGAAGATCCAGATGTTCGCCGTATATCCGGTATTGCCCAGCATAGCGCCTTCACCGTACACGGAGTGCATCATGGTGTACAGCAGAAGAGAATGGAAGAAGGAATTGAGGATCCATGCCCAGAACGCGCTGTGATTGTAGAACTCGCCGGTTTGGCCTAGGCGATAGAGTTGTGGGTACCGCTCTAGGTTTCGGCTGAAGATGTATTGATCGAAGATTCCGATCGCGATGGGTTGGAAGACCGCGAAAAGGATGTTGTAGGCGGCCTGCGTCCATGTTTCGAAGAGGGTCTTTCATGTAGGAGAAACGAATCAGGCTTCCTGATCAAACCAGTAGCAGGAATAGCACGCCGCCACCAACTCACCTGGCCAGAGTACCCATTGTCGCTCGCAAACCACAGCTGAATGAGGTACAGCGTGATGTTCTTGTAGAAACTGTAAAGGACCAGTTTACTCATCCTCGCATATGCCCACTGTCCATGCACCAGCAGAAGTTTTCTCAGGAATCTGAACTGAGCAATAGCGAAGTCAGCCGCGCGAGCCGCTTGCAATCCCTCCATCCCTGAGATGCCAACTCCGACGTGGGCCGCCTGAATCATGGAGACATCGTTGGCGCCGTCACCGATGGCGAGAGTTACGCACTCCGCAACATTCTTTTTGACTAGTTTCACAACCAGCGCCTTCTGAAGTGGTGATACACGACAGCAGATAACGGCACGACACATGGTGGCGAGCTGCAGGAAGATCATTTTGATGTCGTCCTCGAGAGCGTACCCGAGGGTCTTGCCGTCGATGACAAGGGCTAACGGCTGGGGAGGGAAACGTGTGAGCTGGGTGGTGGAACCGTAAATGATACCTGCTCTGGCTCACCTCTGTCTCCGGCAAAGCATCCTTGTTGATCTTGGGCCCCTTCTTCTCGAAGCCAAACATCTCATATCCTCGTTTGACATAGCCCCCAAAGCCGTACTCTTTGATCAGATCCTGCTCCAAGGTAGTCGCAGGATTGCCGGAGGCACCTTCATTTTGCCCAATAGCACCTCTGACCGCATTTAGCTTCGAGAGCAAGTACTCCTTCGTCTCGAAATGCGTGCCTTGGTTACAGACAATCAAGCTCATCTCCTCCGTGATTAATTTACATGAGTATCCGATATTGATAGCCGTCTCCTGACGATCTCCCGTCAACACCCACAGCTTGATGTTGGCTTGTGCGAGCGTGTGGATCGCTTCTGGAACGCCATCCTGCAATTTGTCCTCAATCGCAGTAGCACCGAGCAAGAACAAATCCTTCTCAATGAGCTCGGCGGCTTTATCGAGAGCCTCACTACGGTTGTTGATGGTCGTCGCGGCCGCATTGTAGATCTTGGCCCACTCCATGTACTCGTGCTCCGAGACATCCCGATAGGCGATACATAGCGTACGAAGCCCCTCGTTCGCATAATCCTCGAGATGCGCACAAGTAACGTCCACATACGGGTTGTTCGGCCCCAGTCGCTCGAGAATGACAGTGTCGGCACCCTTGACGTACAGCTTGATGTGCCCATCAGGCCCGCGAACGACCGCACTCATCCGCTTTCGGGTCGAATTGAACTCGCAGATGTTGAGCACCTCGTACTCGTAAGCCTGCCCATTATGCGTGTACGTCACCGACCGCGGCTTCCGAGTTGTGAACGCCCATCCAAGCAACTCAGCACCCTTCACCAGGGCGCCCTCATCCGGAGACGATGCCTGGAAGGTCACAACTCCCGTATCCTCGTTCATCTCCGGGATAACCGTATGACAAACCGCCAACAACCTGCAAAACTCTTGAATGACCTGTGCAGACTGATGAGACTGCTCGTTCCGCTTCAGTTTCACGAAATCATGGAAGCCGACTTCTTTGCCTGTCTCGTCCACCCGCACTTTCTTGTCGTCGGGGACAACCTCCGCGTACCCGATGCCGGCGATGGTGCACATGCGGAACTCCATCACGTTGCATGTTAGGGTGCCTGTTTTGTCGGAGAAGATGTAGTCGACTTGGCCGAGCTCTTCGATGAGGGAGGAAGTACGTGCCATTGCCGGAGTGTCGGACTCTTCGTGGTAGAGGTCGAGATCTTGGTTAATCAGGGCGCAGAGGAAGTATTTTGCCAATTCCATCGTCACAATCAAGCTACACAATGAAGAAACGATCAGAAGAAGCTGATTCCACGACAGTAAGGGGTCCCACCTTACCTGAGTGGAATCAAATTGTTGAACAGAATGATGTATGTCAAGATGTTTCCGGGAAATCTTGCGAACGCAGTCGACGAGTCGAACCTCACAATATGCTCTTCGAATGGGTTGTTAAGCTGATGCGGGACAGTCAGATTGAAAAGCGCCTACCACATTTCCAGGAAATGGCGGCTGAGAGCCTACCTGGCGATGCAGAGCTCCCATTGCACTGATGACGGCCAAGGACACCAAAATGACAAACAAGAAGGTGATCTCGGTATTGACCAACCGCTCCACTTTTGTCTTCTTCGTCGGGGTCTTTGTTGCATTCTTCATCAACTTTGTCTCGTGGCCAGTAAACACAGCGACCCCATAAATCCACCGTGTGTTCCGCAACATGGCTCCACGAAGCAACAGTTGCGCCGGATCCAACGCCATCTCCTTATGCCCCAACCTGAGCGTCCCCTCATAGGTATACAAAGAGTTGTTAGGCAACTCCGACTTGATAACCCCATCCATCCTCGCAACCTCCTCGGGCGTCAAAATCTCCGCCGTCTCCGGGATCCCCTGCCTAATCTTCAAATTCGTCTCCCCGTCCAAATTGCTCGTCTCGATGTAGCACAATGCATCGGGCTCGGATGAACTGAGCAATATGAGATCCGCGGGGAAGAACTCCCCGTTCTCGACGCGGATAATGTCGCCTACGACGATGTGGCGCCATTGCTTGGGCACGAATTGGGTGCCGGAGAGGACTTTGGCGTGGCGGGTGTTGGTTGCGCCGTCTTGGGCGTGGCGGCGGAAGTCTTCGAGGATTTCTTTGGCGGCCGAGGCGAGGAGGACGATGGAGAGGGGAATTACGGTGCCGTATTTGTTTGTAGGGGACAAATCGCCGATTTGCTATATTTGCGAGAGCCCAAGAAATGTCAGAATGGACGAACAATATCGAACATCATATCTAGAGGCTTACCTGAATGATAGCGGTGAACAAGAAAAACAAGTTGGCATACTTGCTAAACTGCTCAAACAGAAACTTGGGCACGAAAGTGGCGACATTGTACTTCGAGGTGCTGATGCTATTATGCAGATACTTCTGCGTCGAGTTCCTGGTCGGGTCGTTCAGGTATATGTGCCGGTCGACGGCAAGATCCTCCTGTTCGTTGTTGCCCAGCAGCATGTTGATGGGTGCTCACTGGCGTGGTCTACACCGTTTCTGGCTGTGAGTTCCCTCGAGACGCTCGAGGTGCAGTCGAAGCACTCGAGAAGCTGGATGAATCCCGCGACAACGCCATCCTTGTTCGCCCCACTCAAAATAAGGTTTCGCTTAGTTGCGAGCATGCCGTCAATAGGCTTCTCCCGTTAATCTCCGCGCATTAGGTAAGCCAGCAGGCAACGACACATTGGATTACGGTCACTATCTGCTCAAATGAATGCAACGCATGGCCCGTCCCATAAAGTTGAGAGGAATCTCATATCAACTTCGTTTGGAATTCGCAACTCATCATAGAAACATTGGTCGAAGAGGTATTGTATTATGATTTCAAATGAGAGAGATGGGGCAAAACACTCGGGGGTTAGCCTATAACATGACGGGAGAGCTTTCGTTTAAACATCCAAAAGCAATCTTGTAGGGTCTTCGATGATTTCCTTGACCTTGACAAGGAATGTGACGGCCTCACGTCCGTCAATGACGCGGTGGTCGTAGGTCAGTGCAATGTACATCATGGGGCGAGCTTCCACCTGGGATAAGAAGAGATGTAAGCATGTGAGGTGGGAATGGTGGTGATTCTTATACGAACTGGATATTACCTTTCCGTTGACGACGACGGCCCTCTCTTTCGTGGCGTGCATGCCCAGGATAGCGGACTGGGGTTGGTTGATGATGGGGGTTCCGTAGAGGGATCCGAAGACACCACCGTTGGACACGGTAAATGTACCTCCAGCCATGTCCTCAATGGTAATTTGGTTGTCACGGGCCTGAGAGCGAAAATGAGTCAGATTTTGCGCGATGCCGCCAAAGACGGGACGGCGAAAACATACCTTCTTTCCGAGCGCAGAAAGTGCCTTCTCAACTTCAACGATGGAAAGCGACTCGGTGTTGCGCAAGACCGGGGTCACGAGACCCTTAGGTGTTGCGACGGCGACGCTGACGTCGACAAAGTCGTGGTAAACAATGTCACCGCCTTCAATGGAGGCGTTGACACCGGGGACTTCCTTCAGTGCGACGGAGGCCGCTTTAATGAAAGCGCCCATGAATCCGAGCTTCACGCCGTGTTTCTCCAGGACGAGCTCCTTGTACTTTTTGCGCATTTCGATGAGGTTTCTGTGTAATGGGTCCATATGAGTGTCGGCCCAGATGATTGTGAGTGGGATCAGTTTTTATGGCAAAGAACTCACGTCATGTCAATCTCGTTGAACGTTGTCAACGATGCAGCGACATTTTGGGACTCCTTCAAACGCTCAGCGATCCTCAGCCTCATGCGGTTCATTTTCACCTGACAAACAAAAGATACTGATGTCAGCATATATCCTATCCTTGTGTGTTCCCAAAGATGGCGTTACTTACCCTGCGTTCTGTCCTGGATCCGGGCAGCTGACCAGCGAATTCCTCACCCTCAACAGGGGCTTGGGCCTTAGAACTTGGCTTGGGAGCCGGGGGTTTTGAAGCCGCTGATGACATCTTGTTAGCCCTTGCTCAGGCTCGTGTATATCGCTCTACCATCTCTTACCAGGTGCGGCGATCTTAGAGGCGTCAGCCTTCTTTGGTTCCGGTTTGCTCTCCTGCTTGGCAGTCTCCTTCTTTGACTCCTCCTCTTTTGGCTTGGGTGCCTCAGCTTTTGGTGCCTCAGCTTTTGGTGCCTCCTTCTCCGCAGCGGGAGCCGACTCTTCGGCGGGAGCATCTCCCAGTTCAATCTTGAACAAATTTCCTCCAACGGAAATTGTGTCGCCTTCGTTCGCAAAGTGCTCAAGCACCTTCCCGGATTCCGGCGAGTTCACCGTCACATCAACCTAGAGGCCCGACTAGGAGAGTTAGATTTTGAAACCGTTTTGTCCAAAGTCACCAGGAACATACCTTGTCGGTCTCAATGGTGGCAATCACTTCGTCGCGAGCGATGAACTCTCCGACCTCTGAAGGGCAAAGGGCAAGAAGGTTTAGCCATTGGGGCTTCGCAGTAAATCCTCCATAAAGGACTTACGTTTGTGCCACTGAGTGAGAGTTCCCTCCTGAATCGATTCCGCCATTGGTGGGCATTTGATAATCTTATCGGCTGTATTTCTTCAATGAGTACAAACGTGGTGGGAATAATTGTGCGCACAATCGTGTTCTCACCCATAAACCGGGCTTGACCAAAACGAGAGAGGGCATTACGACTCTGAGTAGGGAGAGTTCTGAGGGAAGGTAAGGGTTAGAATCTGCAAGCTATCATGGACTAAAGCAATCCCGATTCATACCTCAATCCGTTGGCAGTGGCTGGGGTCAGGCGGGCGGCAGATGGACCGACGATCCGCGAGAAGGTGGACGCGGACCGGCACAGCGACCTAGTGGCCGTGCGTTGCGATACGGCTCTGGTGACGACGGGTAAGAGCATCGTTGTTTGTTTTTGTGTTGTTTGTATTATAGCCGACATCGTAGCGAATGCTTTAGCTGCAAATGTTGAGCACTTTTTGGAGCAAGCCCCAACGACGACGACGAGGGAGCCAGAGTGAATTCCGCGGTCAATTCACGTGGCAGGGGCAGCTGGACCGTCATTATGCGGCTTTATGCGCGCCTCGTTTTTGCCCTCTTTTTTTGCAGGAGAACCGCCGCTCGAAGTCCTCGTAATTCTCAAGTCCACCTGAGACCGTGTTCTCATGTCGCTTCTGCCTTGATCCTGCCGCCACGCCCGCTTACGCTGTGGACGGGCCGTAACGTTTGCTGCTTGCATTGCCAATGTCTGAGAGAACTCCGGTAGTGGCATACGCTCAACATATCACCAGTTGCACTCTCGATACTGAGCCACAGATAGGTTTTTCAAGTCTGAAGCAGCCCCCGCGCTTTGGTCTGTCACGGACCTATCTTCGAAGTACAATACCAACACCTTCACCGCACGATTTCCAAAGCTTTTGTGTCCAAGATGGTGAGACATCTAGATATGATTTACCAACGACACTGGTTTCTTGACTTCCAGCTCACTCGCCCTGACGATCTACAGGCCGCTGGTACAATAACGACGTTCGACACGCAGCACGAGGACCTCATCGTAAGCTTCTCTTGAACCTGACCGTCGCAACCACCGCCGATCTTGACCACTGATCTTTTTTCTCACTCAGCACGATGCACAACTGGACTACTACGGCAAACGCCTGGCGACGTGCTCTTCGGATCGTACTATTAAGATATACGAGGTCGATGGCGAAAACCATCGCCTGATCGACACTTTGAGAGGGTATGGTGATTCAGCGGACCACCACGTCTGGAAGCAGTTCTCCCAGACTTACCACATGGTTCCTTCGCACGAAACAGGCATGACGGACCCGTATGGCAAATAGCATGGGCGCATCCCAAGTTCGGCAATGTCCTGGCATCGTGCTCATATGATGCAAAGGTGGCGGTTTGGAAGGAGACGAACGGCGTCTGGTCTCGAGTGTGGGAGCACATCACGCATACGGCCTCTGTAAATTCCCTCGCATGGGCACCTCACGAATTTGGCCTTGTACTCACTGCTGCGTCTTCTGATGGGAAAGTCTCCCTTTCTACTTGCAAAGGTACGCCTTTCTTTTGTCTACCGGGGGTGCAGACACCGTACATTGACAAATTGCGTACAGAGGACGGATCGTGGGACACCATTTCCTTCCAAGCACACTCCATCGGTTGTAACGCCGTCACCTGGGCCCCATCCACCAGCCCCAGTTCGTTAATACAGGTATCCGGCTCCGCACCACCCAACCTCGTCAAACGCTTCGCTACCGCCGGCTGCGACAACCTCATCAAAATCTGGCGTGAAGACACCACCTCACCGACCCTCTGGAGCGAAGAAACCGTTCTGGAAGCCCACACCGACTGGGTCCGCGATATCGCTTTCGCACCCAACATCGGCCTACCCACGACATACCTCGCGTCCTGCTCACAGGACAAGACGGTGGTGATCTGGACGCAGGATCCACAAGGCGCTGGGTGGAGCAAAAAGCTGTTGAAGCGTGAGCCGTTCCCGGATGTGGTTTGGAGGGTGAGCTGGAGCACCAGCGGGAACATTTTGGCGGTCAGCTGTGGTGATAATAAGGTCACTCTGTGGAAGGAGAATCTGGAGGGCGAATGGGCGGTCATTGGTGGTGAGGGAGGAGATGCTGCTGCCAATACACCCGTTGCCGGGCAATGAATCGCACGCAAACCAACTGGAGTTTGTTAAGCGTTTAGATTTCGATAACCGTCAATATATAGCTACTTGCACGGCTTATGTCCTACTGTACAAGCATCGACATGCGAAGCAGAAACCTAATTGTCGGGCCTTCCTACACTAGAATCTAAGAGTGGGGTACTTCCAGGATGTGATGAAAGTGGCTTGGCAAAGATGTCCTCCCACAATGCTAAGCGCTCACGGATACGTAGAACGAAGATGAAAATTGACAAGATATGAAATGCAATGGACGTGTTTATCGTGCGGGCGCATCAGCAGCGTCGCCATCAGTCTTAGCGCGCCACGTCTCGATCTTCTGAACGACCTCCTGCGCAGCGACGGGGATCTTTGTCCCTGGTCCAAAAATGCAGCCGACTCCAGCGTCGTAGAGGAATGCGTAGTCTTGCTGCGGGATGACGCCACCGACGACGACGAGGCGGTCGCCTGCCCCGAGTTTTTGCAGTCTGAAGTGAGAACAGAGGTCAGTCTTATGTAGCAACGTATGGAGAGGAGTGGCACATGATTTCGTACTCAGAGATCAGTTCGGGAACCAGCGTCTTGTGCCCAGCTGCTTGGGAGCTTACACCCACAACGTGCACATCAGCATCTACAGCTTGTCGGGCAAGTTCTGCTGGCGTCTACAACACATCAAAATCATGTCAGTTGCAACTTAGGAACTCTTAGGGAGATGGTTCAAAAACCAATCGCAATTACCTGGAACAAAGGCCCAATATCCACATCAAACCCAAGATCCGCAAACCCAGACGCAATAACCTTGGCGCCACGATCATGTCCATCCTGCCCCATCTTCCCCACCAAAATACGCGGTCGTCGACCCTGCCTCTCCATAAAGTCCTCCACCATCTTCAACGTCTTGCTAATATCATCACTGTCTCCATACTCAGACTTGTACGCGCCGCTGACGACACGCACGGTCGGGTTGTGCCGTCCCCAGACCTGTTCGAGCGCGCTGGTGATTTCGCCGACCGTGCAGCGGGCGCGGGCGGCTTCGATGGCGAGGGCTAGGGTGTTGCCCTTGCCGGTTTCGGCGCACTGGGTGAGGGCTGCGAGGGCGGCGGTGGCTTGGTCTTGGTTTCGGTTTTCTTTGACGGATTTGATTTTGGCGATTTGGGCGAGACGGACTTGGGTGTTGTCAATGGCTAGGACTTCGACGGGGTTGTCGTCTTTGACTTGGAATTTGTTGACTCCGACAATCACCTCTGTACACGCGGAAGGGATATTTGTCAGGGCTGCCAAACGGGTAACTTGTTTCTGAAGGTTGGGGATTGGAATGACATACCTTGGCCAGAATCGATACGGGCCTGTCGCTTAGCGGCAGCCTCCTCTATCCTCAGCTTCGGCATACCACTCGCAACCGCCTTCGCCATCCCACCCATGGTCTCCACCTCATCAATGATACCCTTCGCAATATCGAAGAGTTCATTGGTCAACGACTCCATCATGTAGCTTCCTCCCCACGGATCGGCGACCTTCGGGATATGCGCCTCGGTCTGCAAGATCAATTGAGTGTTACGCGCAATACGTGCACTGAACTCGGTTGGCAGGCCGATGGCCTCATCCAACGCGTTTGTGTGCAGAGACTGCGTTCCGCCAAGAGTGGCTGCCATGGCTTCGATGGTGGTGCGGATAACGTTGTTGTAGGGGTCTTGTTCGGTGAGCGACCATCCGGAGGTTTGACAGTGCGTTCGGAGGAGGAGGGACTTTTTGCTTTTGGGCTGGAACTTTTCTTTGATCATAAGTGCCCACAGTCTCCGCGCTGCTCGGAGCTTGGCAATTTCCTGTCGAACTCGAAGTCAGTATTCGCACGATGCCTCCTTTCTATGAAAGCGCTGAAGTACCATGTAGAAGTTCATCCCAATTCCTGAAAGCTTTTGATCAGTGCCAGTTTCATCGAAGGCCACGCATAAAATATCTCTTACCGAAGAAGAACGACAAGCGTGGTGCAAACTCATCAACAGTCATGCCGGCCTTCAGACCTGCCACCGGTTTGTTTTAGTCGCAACCCTCAACGGCGGCATAAGAGACTCGGCCCTCAGCGCTCATACCTGTTCGAACGTACTCCAACCCGTCCGCTATCGTGAAGGCTAATTCCAGCGCGTTATCGGCCCCAGCTTCTTGAATGTGATAACCAGAAATCGAAATGGAGTTGTACTTGGGCATGTTCTTCGCGGTATACTCAAAGATATCGCCAATAAGCTTGATCGACGGCTCCGGAGGATAGATGAATGTGTTCCGGACCATGAATTCCTTGAGAATGTCGTTCTGAATCGTCCCTGCAAGCTCCTTCTGTTGCGCCCCTTGTTCCTCTCCCGCCACAATGTACATGGCAAGAATAGGCAGCACAGCCCCGTTCATCGTCATGGACACAGACATCTTGTTCAACGGAATTCCGTCGAATAGCCGCTTCATGTCCTCAACCGAGTCGATAGCGACACCCGCCATCCCGACATCACCCGTCACACGGGGATGGTCGCTATCATACCCACGATGCGTCGCCAGATCGAATGCCACACTGAGACCCTGCTGTCCGGCAGCAAGATTCTTCCTGTAGAACGCATTACTCTTCTCTACCGTACTGAAGCCGGCGTATTGGCGGACCGTCCATGGTCGAAACGTATACATGGAGGCATACGGTCCCCTGGTGAACGGGAACTTCCCAGGTACCTCCTCAGGCACATCGGTGACATCTTGCTTGGTGTACAGTGGCTTGACGGCAATACCCTCGGGTGTGTTCCACGTCAAGGTCTCCACCGGGTCCTTTCCCTTCAGCTCCTTTTTCACCATTTCGCTCCATTCATCGTGTAATGGGACTTTGAACTTTGGTGCTGCTGTTGCGAGACTGCGAGTGGCGGACCGCCTCAAGAGCTGAGATTTGGACAGCATGGTGAGCTATAGGTGGAATTGAGATGGGGCCCATGCCAAACTTACAGAGAGCCCAGAGCTGGGAGACCGACCAACGCGGCCGGACCATCGTAACATCTTGCACAGTAAGCCTCTGCTCGCCCAGAAACGACGGGTGTTGTTTGACAAGAAAGGAAGCTTGATATCCACGTCCTACTTAAGCCTGTCTGACTTATGCTCCCCACGATGCGTACAGGAAGAAAGTCTCGTTCGCAAAATGCAAGTTGGAATTCAGACTGAGGAACTTGAAGTCAGAAGTGGACGCCGTCAATCAGCTGACCATATGAAAATGACGGGTTCGCGCCTCCTCTCTTTTTTTTTCTCACAAACTAAAATCAAAAGACAGGGAAACACCAGGAAACAGGAAGCCCGACGGTCGCCTCCACTGGAGCGGGGCTACGGCACGGATATCCACCAAAGCGTGTCCCGAGGCAGTGTGGACCTCCAGTAGATCCGTGATCCCCCCACCCCAACTGCCCACTCCTTTCCAGCCTTTATCGCTCGATAGTCGGCGCACTGCACCAGGAACCGGCTGCTGTGGAGGAGGAAGGGACAATCCAAGATTCCTTCCCATACACGTTCCCTCTGCTGCAGACGTCCATCCGGCGGAGGAGTAGGACGTTTTCATCGAGGAAACGAGTATGCTGGCCGCGATATTGAGGGTTTGAGGGGTTCCCGCTTCACGGGCCCCTTCATCGAGATCCGCGTTGTCGAGACTGTGCGTATCAGCAACGGCGGAGACTATATGTCCATGTAAGGCGGTTGAAAGTAGCGTTGACAGTGACAGGGAGGGAGGGAGCAGCAGATGGAGGAGGAGCGGCAGTAGCAAAGGGAGGATCAGAGGGAGGAGCAGAGGGAAGGGAGAGGAAGGAGGCAGGGGCAGAGGTAGGGGAGCAGAGGGGCGTGTCCAGAGGTTCGGATAGCACATTTGCAAGTTTACGAGATCGGAAAGCCTATGACAAAGGCCACAGGCCGACCCTGGAACACTTCGCACTTACCTCCTCGAGTCAGCAGGATAAACGACGCGTTTGAGAGGATCTAAGCGTTAATGGTTTGCCGATTATCAATGCTTTACACGTACCTCCGTCGTGACTCCCGATGAGAACCTGTGGGAGCGCACATCAGGATTCGTAAGAGCAGTAAAACTCACCTTGGAACCTGGCAAGACGCAAGGGTCGCAAGAAACATAGGAGAATGTAGGACCGTTAATGGTACAGTATGTTTGAGGAGATTTGGTGTTGCCAGGAAGATTGGCCCTTACTTCAGAGAAGCACGCGTCGGAGAAATTCAACAAGAAACATGTAAGCAACGCTTCATCCCAAAAGGCCTGTACTTACATCCGTCAGGTATATCTCCCCGATGAGAACCTAAAAGGCCGCAAGTCAGGACATGGTGTGATAGGGGGATCAGCACTTACCTGAGTTGAATCCATAGAAAAGCGAGTTGGAAGAGGTGAACAATGACATACAAGGCTTACCTTTGTTTCTTGCGATCGCGGATTTGACTGATGTCATTCCCCCTTGTCGGGCATGGCAACTACCCTCTTCTCTCGCATGGATGAGTACCATGAGCTCTTATTGATTAAAAGCCGTCAGTTGTTCACTGGGCTTTTGTTTGCAGTCTCGACCGCACACTCGGAAGTTCCGCTCCAACGAGCTATATGTGCCATGGTTTTGCAGATTATCATAAGACTCAATCGGCTATCCAGTGCAAGGATGGCTGAAGAGCGTTCACTGAATCCGCTGTACATATAGCCCGGATGCTCTCTTCTGCATACAGCTTTGCCAGTATATGCGAGCTGTGGGTAGGGTCTACTATACTGTACGCGCATCAGACGCGCAAGTCACGCACAATCTCATTCACCGGCAAGACCCCGCTCCTCCCCGCTCGCAGCATCCGTGCTCGCTTTCAGCGTCGGCTGGCAAACCGCTTACTGTAGCAGCATGCAAGGAACGAGGGGTTTGCCGATAGAGAGCTCGCAGTCAGGAGTCCCGACGACCCTCGAAACCCAGCTCTCAGTGGCCCTCAGTCGTCGCCGGGCACAAAATCTCCTCCGCTCCACTCCGATACCCAGACAAGGCCTCACCGACTTCAGCTCAAACGATTACCTAGGCCTGGCCCGAACCCCGCAACTCCACTCGCACTTCCTCTCTGCACTGCAGCACCAGGCGCCATGGCAACGTCGGCGTTTCTATCCGGGCTCTGACGACGCTTACCAGTCATCCAACACCACCCAATTGCCGCGTGAGACATTAGGCTCAACCGGCTCCCGTCTCCTCACCGGCAACAGCTCCACCGCCCTCGACCTCGAACAATATCTCGCCGACTACCACTCTTCCCCTTCGGCCCTCCTCTTCAACAGCGGATACGATGCAAACCTATCGCTGTTATCAACATTACCGCAGCCGGACGGCGGGGTGTTACACGACGAGTTCGTGCACGCTTCGATGCATGATGGGATACGGATGTGCAGGGCTCGACGGGAGAATGTGAGGAGCTTCAGGCATAATGATGTGGAGGATTTGGAGAATGTTTTGGTGCATATGCTTGGGTCAGAGGAGGAGGCGGCACAGAACGGACGAAAGTACTGTAAAACGGTGGTTGTCGCCATCGAGTCTCTCTACTCCATGGATGGCGATATCGCCCCGTTGAGAGAGATTGCAACCCTCTTGTCGCGGTTTGACGGTCGTGCGATCCTAGTGGTTGACGAAGCGCATTCGACAGGCACTTATGGAGCCGGTGGCCGTGGGCTAGTCAGCCACCTAGGGCTCGAATCTAAGGTCTTTGCCCGGTTACATACCTTTGGGAAGGCCGTAGGCGCACATGGGGCCGTCGTGCTCGGTCCCGCGGTATTGCGAGAGTACCTGTGCAATTACGCCCGGCCACTGGTGTACAGCACCATGATGGCCGGACACGCCTTACTCGCCATCCGGTGCGCTTACGAGGTGATGGAGGGGGAAGCGGAAGCGCGACAAGCGAGACTGAACGGTCTGATCGAAGTGTTCAAATCCGCGATGCGGGACCTGCCACCCACTGTCGAGCTGCTGCATTCCGATACGATGGTGCAAGGGATCGTGTTTCCGGGCAACGCGAACGTGGTCATGCTGGCGAAGGTGTTGCAGGACAAGAGGTTTGATGTCAGGCCGATTAGGTCGCCGACTGTACCTGTGGGGACGGAACGCGTGAGGGTGTGTTTGCACGCTCATAACACTGCGGAGGAGATTCAGGATTTGGCTGTCGCGTTGAGATCCGCATTGGAAGAACTGCACCCCAGGGCAGCAAATCCGACGAAGCCGACAGTAGTCGATCCACCGACTGCTTCGTTAACGCCGAGATTATGAAAGGCAAAGAGTCGCTTTCGGCGCTGGGGGCCGACGCGGGCATGATGCTGGACGTATCCTGAGATAGGCGTACCATAGAAAGCATATAGATCTAGTCTACATTAGACAATGAGGAACACAAGAGGATAGCCTATGATGAAAGAAGAGTATGTGATACAAAACAGAGACAGTGTGTGACCCCGCACAAGCGCTTCAGCGTCGCTCAGACCGCGGCAATGATCTCGTCCGCTTTCTGGAGCGCCTCAATCATTTTCCTGCACTCTTGGCGTCTCTGCTTGGTGAAATCGCTTTCTTGGAGAGCGTCGTCGAAGACCTCCTTCTTGTAGAGCTCGGCGAGGAGCTCCCGCTGAAGCTCTTCTTTCGTGTGCTGGACGAGCTTGAGCATGACAAATTTAGGCACCAGGTCGGAGACGGTGCGCTTGACGATGGAGAAGTAGGATAGGAGCAGAAGCTCTATAATCGACACAATGGACAGGTGATATTAGTGACGTTCGCAACAGACGTGGTGGTCAGGCGGAAGATTCTGACACTCACTGATGACTTCACATTCAATATACTCCCTCTCGGACAAGTTCCCAGACGCCTTCAACACCGGAGGAGGGTTCTCGAGAACTCCAGGCCTCCTCTTCTTGGAGAAGAAGCTGCCAAAGAAGCCATCACTGTTGTTTGCTTGGGCGATGATGTCGGCGTTGGGATCTCTTTGCGGCAACTGTGCAGCCGGGGATTGAGCGACTGATCGGGGGTTCTTAGGGTCGACTGGTGGGGGTGGTGGGGGCGCCTTGGATGCCACTACTCGGTCGTTGATGATCGCCATCGCCTAGTTTCGCAAGTGTTGTAAGTTTCTAGAAGCCTGATTTTCGCCTCCATAAACGTAAGGACACTACCTTGTGCCCAGTAATGAAATCCGGATGCCCCGTGTTGACATAGCATGCCTCTCCGCTGAAAACCATGAATGCTGATCAATCGACTCTCCTTTCGATCGTCGATGAATCGCTGTAAACTTACGCAATGAGATCTTGCACGAGCTTGTTGGTTGGGATCATACATTTCTGGAGACAGATAGGCAAACAATAGTAAGTAACGTTGCCGCAGAGGTGCAACTTTCCTTTTCAGTATGTACCTTGAAGAAGTTGATAACAACCCCGTAAAACTTTTCCCTCATGGCCGGGAAACGCTTGAAGATCTGCAGAGTCATAGTTGCAGCTCAGACTCCCATCCTCAACCCTCGTTCAAGGTTTCCAAGCATCCGTACCTGCTTCTGCAACAGCTTGTTGAGAATGCGAACCAACTCGTCGTAGATCATGGAAGCACATTTCAAACTTGGCTCCTCCAGCCTCCTGATCTGCTGCTTCACAAGCACCTCCTGTGGTGGGATGTCATATGATAAGTCCCAAAAACCTTGCAGAATGAATGCACACATAAGCGCGCAGGGTCTCATACGCACAAAAGCAGCGGTCCCAACGAAAAGCGCAGGGGAAGATCCCGAAGAGTTGTACAGAATAGTACGAATATCCACATCCTTGATCTGGTCGAAAGGATCCATGCTGCGAATAGCGGATCCGAAGATCTCGTGAAACACGAAGCTAACACGAGCTCCTCCACTGAGCTCATCGCTGGTGATTTCGTTGGAAGTACCATCGATGATCGTGCGGTACTCGTTTGTGAACTCGGTGATCACGTTGAGGATGATGTTTGACTGCAGTCATCGACGGGGTCAGATACGTGAGAGGGGTGATGGAAATCCATCGCGGTAAAGGCTTACCTGACTTGATTGATCCTCAGTAAGCACATCACCCAATTGAGCGAGTTCTTGAGTGTACTTGACAAGGCCAGCTTGGATCTTGGCCTTGATCTCAGGCAGTGTGTTGCGAATGTGGTGCATGAGAATCTGACACAGGAACCCATTAGAACTGACTAGTCCGGCAAGGTATCATCCAATTGAACGCACCATGTTCAGCTTGCGCGCCAAGAACGGTGTGCCACAGTATTGCGCCTTCGACTTGTAGGAAGGGTGACCTTCGAAGAAGTTGCGTTCGGCGTCCAGAGCCAATGAGATCTTCTTCTTGTTCTCGATATCCCGCTGTCCACGGTTGATAACGGGGACGTAACCTACATTCCAGGCGTTAGTACTTATGGACCCGATTCGATGTCGACAATCGCTCAATCGCCCGATCGCCCTTACCCAGTCGGAGCGGAATAACACGTCCAGCAAGGATATCAACGACATCTGTGCCTTGATCCATCAAGTCGATTTTGGTCAGGACTCCGATAGTCCGCACACCCTCAGGATCCACTTCGCGAGCCAACTTCAATCCATCTGAGTTCGCCAAATCCGTGTTTCCAGCAGTGACAGCCAGAATAATGGCATTGTTCTTTGTAATGAACTTCATAAGCATGTCACGGATTTGCTTTTCAATGTCTTTCGGCTGATCTCCAACCGGAACTTTGGTTAATCCGGGGAGATCGACCAAAGTCAGCGTTAGCACGTTCGGCGAGTAAATACGCAGATTGATGGGCTCAGGAGAGATTCCAGCATTTTTCCCGGTCTTGGCCTCCGTCTCTTTGACAATCTCCTCCCGAATCTCATCGAAGTTTGAGAACTTCTTCCCGGGAATATGTAAGAACTCCCCCCATTCGTCCACCTCAGAGGGGGCTGTTGGCGTGGATGCGCCGCCGGCAGATTCCTGTTTCAGTGCTGCGGTATCGAATTCTTCAGACGCAACTCCGCCTACTTCGCCTTTCGAGTTGGGACGATTGATGAGCTGAAGGACGAGAGGTCGCCGAGTAACGATACCAGTTCCTGTAAACATGCAGTAAGTACAAACAGGGCGTTGGAAAATCGCAAATCGCTAAGCACTCACCTCGGGGTAGGAAGTCCCGTCCTACAATGTTCTCCAACACGGAACTCTTCCCACTACTCTGACTTCCAATGACGGTGATCTGTCGAAACGATTCATGGTCAGACGTATTTGTCCCTCTTTCAAACACTTCAGCGTGCGTTTCGCGTAGGTTCAATGGACTCTCTCCACAAGTTATCGTAGGCGTCCGTGTTTGGCCGGCCTCTAGGCATCCAGCAGCATCGTGACCTTCCTGGATATGAATGCTTCGCATTCTTCTCGGTGAGCTTGGAAGCCAGCATCCAGCTGGTGGCTCATAAGTCGAATCCCCAACGTTCGGCCACCCCCAGCTTCCCCCGTGGAATTGACAGCTGTATATGTACCTGGGGAAGGTCGATAGGATTGGCAACCCCAACAGCGGCAAAGGCATCTTGCAGCTTATTCACTACATGAGTGGGGACAGAAGCAGTGAGTTTGAGTGACGAAGCTTTCAGTTAGAACACAGCCTGGAAGGGGAGCACAAACCTGTCTTGATGAGGTTCGTGTCCATAGACATCTTGGACATGCCGGGCGAGTGACTATGTGACGTGCGGGCGGAAATGTGATGCTCCTCAAACTCGCTTCTGGTGAAGGACAATGGCGGCGAGCACTTGAGAACAGTAACTAGGTGATGATACCCGCTGTGTGGCAAGACTGTATGTATGTAGTAGCGAGCGTGGGAAAACGAGATCTCCGAAGTTGGGAGGAGGAAGGTGCGCTCAGTGATGATGAGGCGCTGCGTTTGCGGACGACGGTGAGGCTAAGAATTAAAGTAGATCAGTCAAAGTCATGTGAGGTAAACTTGGATTAAATGTGGAATCGTGCCACGACTCGGTCTTTGCGCTGAGCCTCCATCTGCCAAGAAGCCGCGGATCGGGTAAGTAAAAGTCGGAGGTGGGCGTCCAATTGCGGTAGTGATGATGAATGATGAATTTTTGACTCGCTTGGCATCGGCAAAAAGAGGCTGCAAAAGTGACGGATGCACGAGGGGAACCAGATGGAACCCCCACGTCACCACACCGCAAGGACCTTCAAAAAGGCTCGACACCCCTTTCCCACTCCCACATGCACCTTGAATTTGAACTTCAGCAAGTAGCTTTACGACTTCAACCAACATCAACTCGCAAACCTTTAATAGAGAAAGCAGGAAATATGGTCAACTCACCACTACCAACGGATATGGCCGCGGAATGTAAAAAGGTAAACCTGAGGGTTCCATGGAAATCGTCCGACGTCGACGGAAATTGATGTCCAGGATTTATGTATAGGCTGCGAAGACAATCGAGCATTTTATCAAACCGGCAACCGGTCGTGGGCCCGACCAGCTCATTCCGTCTCACGTCATAGGTACTTGAGGAGGCCGTAGGCATTTCTATGTGGAGTATGAGTTGGATGCTCAAGCTCTTTTGTCTTGCAGCGAATGCAAAAGGAATAGCCGTATTGACGGTCATTAAGGCTGGCTTCCTATTCACGGGCCGTGCGGGGTCTGGTCTTGTGATTGCAAAGTAGGTCTACCCATTCTCCCAACGTCCCCGCAGGATACGTTGCTGACCTTTCCACTCTCACCTCCACCCGTATCATCACCATCGCATAGACTTGAAGATGGATGTAAGTGAAGGAACATAGCGTATCATCCTGCGTATATCAATCGCCTCATCGCTTTTGACTTTGTTTTCAATTCATATCACAGCTTGGTCAGCTCCCTCGGCAATCGTATGTTCCTCGACTTCTAAGGTTCAGCAGATTTGGTGGACGCTACGGAGTTAACGAAAATATACTCTTCTTGGACCGCAGGGCACGGCGGGAATGGGTGTTGGAGGTCAAATCGGTGCCGAATTGACGGATTTTGTCATCATTTTGAACACCAAGGACGCTGTTCGCGCCTTCTGCCATGGAGGAAACATCACATTGGGAGGAAACCTCTCTGGTACGTATGTGAAATGTATTCTGCCCGCAATGTACGTGCGACTCACGACAAGCCTGTAGTTGCTGCTGGCCCTGTCGGTCGTAATGTCGAAGCCGCCGGAACCATTGGAAATCTTGCCGCCATCTTCTCGTACAGGTTAGTTCCGGGAATTTCCGCGCATCGTGCCTCGAGTTTCGTCAAGCTAATCGAGCCGATATATTATGAATGCAGCAAAACGCGAGGACTGTTTGCTGGAGTGTCGATCGAGGGATCTGCCATTATTGAGCGCAAAGATGCGAACGCTTCCTTCTACAACAGGAAGGTCAGCGCCAAGGAGATCCTGACCGGTGGGGTTACACCGCCTCCGGCTGCGGATGACCTTTACAGGTACTACGTCCTCTGTTTCGATATCGTCTATAGTGGGAAGTGAATGCTGACCTCAATGCGTTCGCTTACAGAGCACTTGACATAAAATTCGGAGCCATTGCCGAGCACGCAGCGGCGAATCCTCATACTCCCGGTCAAGGATTCCTTTCCAACTTCAAGAAGAACAGCAACAACTCTCCTCCCCCTGTCGTACCGCCATCTCCCGCAGCCGCAGCCGCCATTGTCGCCGCAACACCATTCGGTACGCAACAACCGACCCCTGTCGCGCAGCCCGCTCAGTGGGCGAACCTCGCCGGCGCCCCGACAGAGAAGGTTGGAGGCTTCGTGAGACCGTCCGGTCCTGCCGTTGTTGCCGCTCCCCCACCACCACCGGCAAGGAAGACCAGTGCCAGTGCCATCGCGATGTACGATTTCGCTGGTGAGCGAGCGGATGACCTTTCCTTCAGGAAAGGTGACATCATCGCCATTACGAAGCAGACGAACAACCAGAACGATTGGTGGACGGGCCGTTGTAACGGCCGAGAAGGCGCGGTGTGTACTCGCTTGGTTGGATGGTCCTCATTTATTTCGGTACTGACACCGACTTCTTTACATCCACAGTTCCCGGCAAATTACGTGGTTCTTCAGTGAGAATTTTGGTGAATCGGTGTATATCGGTCGTCGTCCATAGTGCCTTATTTCTTCCGGCGTATAATTTTGCGGCGTATTCCCTCCTTTCCCCATACAATCTTGCTCCAGACGAATATGTTAAATTGTGAAAGCAGCTGTTTCCGAGTTCCATTTTGAGGCCGTCCTCCGTCTTGTCCTGGTTCATGGCTTTCAGCGTTAGCGTTGCCACGATGTCCGAAAGGCGCGTCTCAAATCAGTCTCAAACTTTCGAGCATCTTGGTAGCAGGCTGGGTAGCAGGTGCGAAATTCTCACAAGATTTGGGAGATCGTAACACTTGGCGTTACGGCTGCGAGTCGGCGAGACGTGAGGCTTTCCACATATGTGCACCTTTCCCCAGAACCTACTTCCTCAGGAAGTGTAATTCGCCAGATTTGTCCGTGCACACAATGGCCGCCACGACCGCCCGGAATGTTTCACCCGAGCGCTCGAACAAAGGTGTCGTCCCGTCCACGGGATCCCTCGACAGCGCAACGCTTCGGCATCGTCTTCAGAAGCTCGGCTATAAAGAAGCCCTCCCTGAAGGTGCAATATCGCTTGTCGAGCGGCTGCTGGCAGACTTGCTGGTGACGACGGAGACGTGCCGGAAGTTGAAGGAGGACTCTGTGAAGGAGATTAGTGGACCTGGGGCGGCATTGCGTCAGGTGAGGTACGCAGCGGAAGCTTTGAGCTTCCGGACGGGGGAAGATGTCACCTTTTCCGGGCATGGTTCAGCCCCTGCTTATCTTTGTTGAGGGAGCGAAAACTGACTACCTGTTCGGTTACGGGTCAAATTCCAATAATAGATCGAGTCCCTTCGCAATGAAATCAGCAGACTAACAGCTGAAAACAACCATCTGCACCGAGACCTGGTACGGCTAGCCGATGAACGGGATGAACGCGATAGGCGAACTGCTCAGATGACGAGGCGTCTGGAAACGCAGTCCGCCGATCTGCGCTTTGTGGCATCGCAATATGCGCATCGTGTTGAGGCCGAGCAGAAGAAGGTGGAGACCGTTAAACGGAAGGCGGAGGAGGTGTTCATCAAGTTTGGTGTTTTCAAGGAGAGGACGGGCGATGGCGATGTTACCTTTGATGTCTCCGGGACTGACGGGAGGGTCAAACCGAGGCCGAGGGCTACGACAGCCCCAGTCCCGAAAGGGCACGCTCCGCCGAACGAACAAACAGCGGAAGAAGTCTATGAGAGGATTCAGAAGTTCGATATTGAGACGGGATTGGAGCCCCAGGATAATGACGCGGCCCACATACCCGCCTTCCCATACCCAGATCCCGTCGTGGCCGACCTGGTTGCTCTCTCGGAAAAGCGGATTCAGGCGCTCTTAAAAGAGATGGAGCTGGTCTCTGCCAAGAACGGTGAACTGGAGACCGAACTGGATGTGCTCCGCAAACAGATGATCTCCCGGAATCAGGAGATTGCGCGGCTGGGAACTCAACTGGAAATCGCCTGTGCACAGCAGTTCTCCAGCGTGCAGTTCAAGTCAACAGCTGGAGCCACCAATGCGAAACAGCATGTCATCCAGGACCTCGACGCGGCCAGGCAGCGGATAGCACAGCTTGAAGCCCAATCAGATTTATTCCATGAGCATGTGGAAGCCCTCGAGAAAGAGATTGCTGCTCATGAGGATGACAAGAAGGCGCTGTATAAATCCTTTGAGACCGAAAAGAAGGATATTCTGGCCCAGCTGCAAAAAGAGCGACAGAGATTCTCGGCGCCGCTGCCGAGGAGTCCATCCCCTAACAAAGCCGCGCGCAACAGCAAGACTGATCGCGAAGATTTGCGATCATCTTTACGAAGCCCGACCAAGGGAGCCACCATTGACAGTGTGATGGGGTCTACGAGGACGGTGAATTCTGAGGCGTCTGGAGTAGGGTCTCTCCGAGCTGAGCTGGAAGCTTTGAGAGCAGAGAACGAGCGTCTGCAGGCAAGCCTGTCGGCTACTGCGCGCCCTGAAGCCGTCGATCAGTTCGCAAACAACCCACCGTCGTCATCAACAGCGACAGCGGCGGTGACCACCGCGGCGGAGAAGCTGCATGCCGAACTAGGCAAGCTCAAAATCGAAAATGCAACCCTGAAAGGGCGAGCGAGTGAGCTCGAAGCTCAAAAATGGGCACTCGAGAATGATTTGAAGGGCATGAAGCACAAGCTCGAACGGGCGCACGCCTTGGAAAAGGATTTGGAAGCGACGAGAGCGCGAGCCCAGGATTTCCAGCGCAAGGCGCAAGATCGTCTTGCGGAATGCGAGCCATTGCGGGAATCGTTGGCCAGGGCTGTATATGAACAAAAGGAGAGTACTGAACGACTAAATCAGCTTCAACAACAATATCAGACTGTCTCACATGAACGTGACGAACTGATTGTGGTACTCCAGCATTTCGAGGAGCAGTTGAGCGAGGTCCAGCGATGCATTGAAGCTGTGACGAATGACCGGGACAACATTGCAGCTCTGTACGAGCAGGTCAATGAAGAGCTGCAGCTATTCCGGAGAATTCATCCCGCAGACTTATCAACACCAGTGGGGCAGCAGCCGCCACCAAGACCGACAGCACCCCCGGAGCCTTCTGCTCCCACCATGTCCCCTGTTCGCAATACCGCGGCTGACGTTGCCCAGTCAACGGGCAATGAAAACGCAGACCTCCGAGCAGCGCAAGCTACGATACAGCATCTTCAAGGCGAGATTGAGATCCTTCAGCGTGATTTGCAGGCCACGGTAGTGCGGCATCGCGAAGGCGGTGAAAGCACGTCGGATGCCGTCCAACGATTAGAAGACGAGGTCGACCGCCTTCGTCGCGAACTACGAGCGCGGGAAGGTGAACGTGATGCCATAAAGTCGCAATGGCAAGATGCTCAACGCAACGCGGAGGCTGCTCAGCGGGCTGTGGCTGATTTGCAACGGGAAGAAGCGGCGTTGAGGATGGATATCGTGGATCTTAAGGCAAACGAGGACCGCGAAGCTTACACAGCACGCGGGCTGAGGTCCAAAGTGGCTGACATGGAGGCACGACTGGCGAGGTCTACGACTGAGTGTGAGCGGTTTTGCAAAGAGAGCGAGACAAAAACGCGGCAGATACAAGAGCAGAAAGCCCTATTTATGGAGATTGATCGGCAGCGTGATCGAGATCGGGATGAGATGGATCGCAAATGTGAAAGGATAGTCGAGCTGGAACAGTTGGTGGAAAAAGCTGAGGCCGCTGCCGTGAACGCACAGCAAGAGGCTGATACCTTGCATGACCAGATCCAATCAATGAAAGAGCATTTGAACGAGCGCGAAGGTCAGATCAGTGTTCTTCGACAGAACTTGAACAAAGCGACACAGGATAGGGACCGATGGGCGGCGGAGTGCAAGAGATTGACGGAGGAAGCCAGCAACGTTGGTTCTGATCTCGGTGCAGTCAGCAAAGAAAATCAACGATTGAACGCGCTGTTGGAGGAGACCACGAATGAGCGGGAAAGATTCAAAGCGGAGCTGATGGAGAGCGAGAGCCAGATCAAGCAATTGGATGACCTTCTCTTGGCGAAAGATCAAGAGCGTGAGCACCTGATGGCCGCATACCGCAAACTCGTCGGCGAGCACGAACGCTTGGACACCAGCGTCAAAATGGCGGGCGAGGAGAGCAGTAACATGCGCATGGAAATGGTTGTCAGGGATAAACGCGTGATGGCGCTTCAACAAGCGCTCGACGAAACTAGCGCTGATCTGACAAAAGCCAAACTGGATCTGGCGGCTCACGAGAAACAGGCAGCGAACGCAGCACGCGCCCTTGCGGCCAACGCCAGAAATGTGGCCAATCTCCAGGCCGACAAAGCGAGACTGGTCAGAGATGTGGCCGCGTCTCGTGACCTTGCCGCCTCTATAGACCGCCAACGTGATGATCTCCAGAAGCGTCTCACCGCCGCCGCCCTCGACGTCGAGCGGCTAAGCAAAGCACTGCAGAAAGCCGACACGGATCGTGAAACACTCCAAGCCGAAATGCAGGCCGAGAAAGTTAAGGCGGAACGTTTGGAGCATCTTGTTGCTGTTGAACGTACCCGCAAGATTCAGACGGAAAAGGCCGCTCAAGATTTCACAAAGTCGAAGGAATCGCTGGAGGATCAACTGAATCGCGTCAATCAGCAGCAAAAGATCTCGATACAGGCAATGACACGAGAGATCAAAGACTTGGAGGTTGAGCGGGATCATTGGAAGGAGAGGGTTCAGCAAACGGAACGATCACTGCGAGAGCAGCAGAAGAGTAAGCGCCGGATGCTCTGGAAATTGGAGACCATCAAGGTGACTCACAATGATTGTGCCTGCTTTGTTTTCTCATAGCGCTGGAAGATGTCAAGGAGCAATGCGAGAAGCTCCAAGCCGATTCCAGTAATCTTCGTCAAGAGCTATCAACCAAACAGAAGATCATCGAGGATCTGACTCGCCTACATGATGAGAGCGACAGCTTGAGGCGCGATGCAACTCCTGTAGGAGGAACAAAATCTCAACTGGAAGACCGCATCGTGCGAGAGCTCGAGAACACCAAAAAGCAGTTGCGGAAATATGAGGTACGATAACGATTCGCGATAGATCTTCAGATGCTACCGATTTGGAGCACCTTGCTCATTTCTACCTCCTCGCAACCGCGCAGGCGCAAATAGCTGTCCGCTACAGTGAACCGCATACCCCTGCCGCTGCGCGCAGCTTCAGAACTGGGAACCAGCTGGACGCAAAGAACGATGACCAACCAAATTACAAGACACCTCAGCAGAGATATGTCTCTGAGGGAGTGGCGTCTAGCAGCGACAACGGTGCAACGACCGAGGATGATGCAATCGTTGAAGGTAAAGTGCCACATGGACATGTCGGGCCCATCAAGGGAGAATACCTCAACAATGCTGTATTCCACGGATCGTCAGGACTACTTGCGAAACTGAAAGCAGACGCGCAACGACCAAAACCGGCCCAAGAATCGTCTGCCGGTGCACCAACAGCGAGCCACACCCGTCGGCGCTCAACTCAGAAGATCTCTCCACCCGCAACCATCGCGAGCTCGTCACCAATCAAGAAACAAGACAACGTGGTCCCTCATAGCCGTGAAAGAACGACACAAAGCGTTCCTCGAAGGGACGCGGATCAAACGCCGGCAGCCTCGAGCAGCGGCACCAGGCAGCGAACTGCTGTCCCCTCTACGGCTCCTCCAACACGGCACAAAACACCAACCTCACGCCAAGACGCAGGGGAACAAGCGCCTGTCCCTGCCACGGCTCCCCACCGGAATGTACGGAATAGAGACCTGGCGTCGGAAAGCAGTTCCAAGCCGCATTCACGCGCTGGGTCCGCACCCGTCTTCCAGAGCACAGTGCTGGAGGAGAATTGGAGGTTGATGGAAACCATTGTGCAGGTAAGACCCGTTTGTTCAATCAGATAAACCGTATTTGCACAGTAACCTGAATCTTTTGTTCCGCTAGGTCACAGATGCATTCACTCCACCATCATGATCTCCCCTGTCTCTGTGCAATCTCACCATTGAGGGTTTTGATGTCGTATTCCATAATAAGCTATTCCGCAGCCTGCGCTATATACCATAGCCTTTTTGAGGGCTAAGCTTCAGCGCAGGGTAGGTTGTTGACATTGAACACCGCATATGTTTCAAGTCCGTGGCTGCCAAATGTAATCTGATTGTAAATACTGGTATCTATGGGCTGATATACACGGTAGTGATGACAAAACATCGCTCGTGTTCCGTTGTGTGAAATCCTGTAGGTTAACAACGGGCTTTCTAACGCACAAGTGGATTGACATGCTCCATGTTTAGTAAGGCCAACCTGCCGTTTCGAACGAATGGCCGTAACTATCTCGCAACTACAGATCGTTCTCGGAACTCAGCTCCAGCAGCGGGTCCCTGATTGCAGTCCAAAGACCTTCTAGATTATACGCCGCTCGCGCTTCAGGCGTAAAAACATGGATCATAAATCGCCCAAGGTCCATCACCATCCAGTCGTCCGAATCAGATCCCTCGATCGTCATAGTGGGCGGTAATGAGAGGTCGTAAGGGATGCGATGCTTTGCCTGTAAATAGGAGAAGGTTAAGACATGAATGAAACTCGGGCTTCGGAAAACTTCACACTCAAAACCTACCCGTCTCCTAACAGCGTCCGCAATCGCATAAAGCTGCTTTTTCGAGCGCCCTTCCACAATCACCATGTAGTCCGTGTAATCACATTTCTCCCGCATATCCAGCACCACCATATTCATAGCTCTCTCCGCCTTCAGCACCGCCACCACCTCGCTCAACCGCAGTGGCCCTTTTCCCGTCTCCTCAAGCTTTTCTTCCGCCGCGTCTAGCCCTTGACTTCGTTTTGCGGCAATGTCCGCGCCTCGCATCCATAGTGGGACGAAGTCGCTCGGTCGAAGCTGCTCTTCCGGTTGGTTGTATACTTGATCCACATACCAGTCGTCCGACTCTGCTGGTTCACTTTTGGAATTCTCTAGTTGCTGCGGATCGTTTGGAAGCGCACCCTCCTCACCATCCGCTTCATGGTTCGTCTCTGCCTTGGCAGTCTCTTGGGCGCGTTGGTCAGCGGTTTCTATCCCAAACTCCGCATATCGTACTTTCGGCAAGGCGTCCCGTCCCCACGCGACATGATCTGGAAGGCTCTCTTCTATTTCTCGCTGTGGGACTAATTTTTCTTCATCCAGCTTCCGCCTCGCTTTTCCCGCGAGCTTTATTTCGGGCTTTGCTTCGTGGGCCTCCCTTGCCTCTTCCCCTATGTCCGACAGTTCTGCTCCTCTCCGTTGTTTCTTCCCCTTCCCGGCCGCAAAGACGTCGTCCAAGATCCGTTCCGCAAATTCTATCTTCCGCCTATCAGAAGCTTCCTCCGCACCGTCTGACGTATTCGCTGAACTTCGTGAGCCGGGAGCGCGTCGAGCATAGGAAACCGCACTGGTGGTGAAAGGCGTTCTCTGACTTTGTAAGGCTACGACAGGTCTCCGCTGTGCTTTCAGCTGGCAGCGCACGCAGCGAGTGGCCAGACGTGATGCGGCGGTGGTTGCAGTGCGGCTTGGGAACATTGTTAAGAACTGTGAGAGGGCGTAAATGCTATTCCGACGAAACGATGAGTGCTTTGCAACAGTTGTCGTACTCGCGCCCACGGGAAGCTGACGGGAAGGCACATTCCCACGCACGTGACTGAGTAGCTTCACCCTCAACCAGAGTTGTCAAGTTGGACTGTTGGGACCTTTGCCCCGACAGCTGCAACGACGACACACAGAACCTCCGCAAAATGCACAGAGCGATAGCACACCCTCAACGGACGGTCGCAGCACTGCAGTCATGCAGACCGACAACACAGATCGTACCGAGCCGTTCCATGTCCTCCACAACCTCACCCTCCGCAAAACCCGCCGCCGGAGGGGTCGATCTTTCGAACGCCGCGTCTCTAAAAGCACGGCATCCCAACACCGTATACCGCGAAGCGATGAAAGTAAAGCGAAAGCAGTACTTTGAAGAGTCGAAGCAGGCCTCAGCACGAAAAGAACTAGAGTCCGTAGAAGAGCGTGGCCGTGAAGAACAGCGCAAACGTGATCTCGCCGAAAAGATTCGTCAATTCAAAGCCCTTCGTAGTCAGAGTTTTAGTGAAGACGTGACGGCGACGCACGGTGGTAAAGCTTCGCCGGTCGACGCTCTAGATGGCGGCAGCTCAGCAGGCGAGACGGGGTCAGCGAAAGTGAAGGCAGATGCGGAGAACAAAGAGTGGAAGGAGTTTATCAGCCTCCGCCGGCAAAAGCGATTCGAAAACCACGTACGAGATCGAGTCGAGCAGTCGGAACAACGTTTAGAATCGTTGCTGTACCTATACCATTCCACTGCGAAGTTCATAACGTACGATAACCTTGAGCCCACAATCAGGGCCCTGGTAGCCCAGCCCACCACTCGGATGCTGTCTGCCGATCGGCCACCCTCGTTGGGACAGGAAAGGCATAAGGCTCTGGATCAGATAATGTCGGGGGTTTTAAATCACGGGATGGGGCTGGAGACGCTGAAGAAAGAGGCGAAGGCGTTAGCGGAGAGTGAGCAGGGCGGTGCTTCGAACAAGTCATCGTAGCGGGGCACCGGTTTCGGCAGCTTGGGATAGATGTGCTGTGTAGTCGTAAGGATGCGGGGTGTCAGTGGATAGATCCGTCGATAGCATACCACACCAATGATTTAAATGTCCTGTGCGTCCCTTCGCAAGGCAGACGCAAATATATATAGAGGGTTGGAAACATGAAGGATCGTGTCATTGTTACCTGAGCGCATGAAAGTGGCGAACGGCCAGAAAACATTGAAGGAGCCCCTAAACCGTCGCTCTAGCGAACAAACAAGAGACTAAGCTATGGGAATTGAATCACATTTGGCCATCGACATTATAAGGTCTGATTCTGATGTAAGTTCGGAGCTATGGAGAAGGAGGGATTCGACGCCTGACGCTACTTGATGAGAATACGCCTGATTGTTGCGAGAATTGATAAACAAGCAGTGTTCGGTACTCCACGTGAATTTGGAAGAGGTCGGATATGGCACCTCACAACAATCGTCCCTGCCTTCCGTTCCGGACCAAGCCGCTCTTGAGGACCGGTGAGCGCGAGGTAGCAAGTCGGTCAATCCAAGTCAGGGGCAGGAGTTGCACAAAAAAGATGACGACCGCTCCAATGAATCCTACAACTTGCCGCGCACTGCATACCGAGCGTTAAGCAGGAAGGTTTGCAAACGAATCAAAGCACATGGCTCTCCCAGAGTAAGTACCTGGGTTCCGTCGCTTCTACCGTCTTCAAGATTGTGTCTACCACTTGCTTCGGGTCCATCGTCAGCGGGGGGGGTGTGCCAAGTTGACTAACGAGCGTGTCGAGAAATGACTCTCCGAGCTCTTCTCTGTGGGGGACGGTCAGGAAGCGACTCTTGAGGTTGGCGAGCCTTTGCTCCACGCCACCAAGGACCATGGGTGTTCTGGCGTGGGAGAATGTCCATTAGTATGTGCCACTTATGTACCTTCCAAATCATTCCGACCACTCACCCGGCGAACCAAGGCTCAATAACCGCAACACGGATGCCGAGCGGGGCCAAGTCCATACGAGCTGCTGAAGAAACAGCCTCAACGGCATGCTTTGATGGGCAATAAGCAGCCAAGATCGGCGCGACCGTCCGCGCTGCCACCGACGCTATGTTTACGATTCGCGGCGCAAGGACAGAGTTCGGGTTCTTCCTCACGTATCGAAGCAAGGAAGGCAGCAGGGCTTTCATCATGTGCACGGTTCCCATGTAGTTCACATCCATGACCTTCTGGAACTCAGAGACCTCCGTCCACGAGAACAATCCCCCCAGATTGATACCGGCGTTGTTGATCACGCAAAAGATACCCTCCGGGCACTCTTCCTCTATCTTTGCCGCGAACTTCTGCACGTCTGCCCAGTTTGTCACGTCAAGTTGGCGAGGGCGTAGAGTCGAAGAATAGCGGCCTCCCTGTTCAGTCTTGATACGTTCGTAGTCCTTCACGGCGGCGTCCGTCAGACAGGTGGCATAGACGATGGCGGAATACGGACTGGCGCTTAGTTGGAGCGCAACATCGCGACCGAAGCCGGTGTCGCATCCCGTGATGATGACCACCTGTCCCGCGATGGGGACTTTTGAGGAACCGATGCCCATCGTGCAGAGGTTGATGACTTTCCAACGACGAAAACGGGCGAGTTTCAAACAACTGGACTAGGCAGATCAGACGCCGCGTATGCGAAAGAAGCTTCGTCAAATGTGGGACGGCGAGCGGCGGCCAAGGGCCGAACGGGAGCGGAATGCGAGTCGGTCATCACGCGCGACCACAGAGTTAGCAGAGTTGGCCACAGAGATCGCGCCCTGGATCGCGCGGACAGCCGGACTTTGTGCAAAAGTGGCTTCGAACCTGCTTCGAACACGCCTGCGAACTGCAAACATGATAACTATCTAATACGCGCGGGGAGGTGTGCATGAAAACCGTTTTGATCTGTTTTGATCGCTGGTTGGCATGCATTTTTGGCAACCCCCGACTTGCCCCCCCAGCTCACCGCATTCCCATACTTCATCCCCAACCCCCAAGACAACACTATCACACAATGTTTTCCTTCGGCCAAGCTCCCAAAGTCTCCATCGAGGAAGCCCGTGAAAACAGGGCGAAGGTAAGGCTGAACTTCAGTCTCCACTCTCACTATTTCCACTGTCGGATGTCGGAACTAATACCCCGAATAGGTGAAGTCGAGCCTCACCACCTTCGTCACCGTCGTTGCCGTCTTCCGCGCCGTGCCTTTCGTTGTCGAATACGTCAAGGAGCTCTTGTGAGCTTTTTGTCTCAGTCCTATCTACGATAGACAACATTTCGGACGCCCACTCCAAGAACGACCGAAATGCCTGCAACTCTAGCACTCGGAACGAAGCATTCGAAATATTTTTGTATTTATCATGTACATACCGCACTTCAATGACGATACTTTAGCCACTGCTTTCTTCGAATGGGAGCTCCCGATTCTGATTGCGGCTCTGATTTTTGGGTCGAAATGGTCGAAATGACGGAAAGTGGTCCCGATCTGCGGAGATTGGGTTGTTGGCGTCGAGGCAACGCTTTATTTCGCTGCCGGATGGGCATCTCCGACTTGTGGAGTAGCAGGGGCGTTGGAGTTTGGTCATGCTTGGATTTCAGCTCACAGGGGAACATCACCAGCACACACCATGTTGGTTGTTCCGTTGAAATAGAGGCGGACAAGACGGGAGTTCAACTGGATTTACCTCGCAGTAAGGTGAACGGGGCCGCTGCTTGGGACTCCTCCTCCTTCCCCGGCGCAACACCAAGGTTGAATATGGGTCTGCAGACATTGAATATCGAAGCACTCAGATCAAGGCGGCCAGTCGTGACGCGGAGAGACCGAAGGAGACAAACTTTGATCATCGGGTAGTAAAGGGAGGCCGCTTCAGTAGAAGCATGTCTGGCATCCCCTTCCTTCTTCATCAATACACATACGTCTACGGAAGCGCCTCACTCCACTACCACTGTCCTTAGGGCGCGGTTCGGCCAAATCAAAGTTCCATGCTGAAAGACGCAATCTGCAGGTGGTTCATGCCCACGTCTTTTTTTGGCGTCCTGGTGTCAAGATACTGGTATGAGAAGGTTATGTTCAGATCACAGATCCGACAACGGCGAGAGAGCCTGGATGGGAACAGGCCGAGTCTTGAGTGCGCACGTTCGTCTTTTTCCCACGGGATCCTTATGCTTTCTACACCGGTCCGCTCCATATGACCATTAGTGCACGATGGACAGCATCCCTATAGTGCATACGAACGCTCCGAATTTGAAGCTTAACCGTAATCGCGGAGGCCATGAGGGCCATGACCAAACACGGCGTGTCGATGCCATGACGCGTTCGAAGCAAGCACCACGCACTTGAACGGGAGACGAAAACAGACACCGGAACGATTTGCGACGGTGAAGACGGAGCACATGCAGCCCAGGTGACGAGAGGTCTTCTTACGCATTCAGTGCAAATGCCAGCTCAACGCCTCATCAATCGGAGTGGCTTTGCATCATCATGTCCGGCAAAACGAGACAAAGCAAGGCTAGGGCCAGCGCGAACAGCACATCGCAAGGACGGAAGGGGAGGAACCGGAACAGAATTCCACCGTCCGTAATCGAGGTAGTAGAACGTGAAGGGCAACGTATCACCGCAAGAAGACTCTCTGTCTCAACGGCACAAATCCGAAGGAAATTCTCGGAGGTATGCTTTTCCGTTCTGCGCTCTTGGATATCTGTGTTCTTGTCGCTTATCGACTCTGAGTGTTCAGTTCCGACGAGTCTTCTTCATCCTGGGAACTCTTCTCGGCACGATCGGAACCTTTTCGTATAGAAGTCACTTTCCCGAATCCGAGAACTTTGAGCGATGGTTTAGCCTCTCCATGGATCTTTCCGATTTACCTGGCTTTAAATTGGATATCCTCGGCAATTTCACTTCCATGTTGCCGTTTCGCTCGCGCGAGAACGCCGACATCGAGTACGGAGACTTCCTACCAGGCGCGCGGCTCGCCAGGGAAGGACTGCAGGTCAAGCACCCAGTTGTACTCATTCCGGGGATTGTGTCCACCGGACTGGAGGTGTGGAACACGGCCCCAGAGACCAAGGTCAATTCGGAGCATGACCGTCAAGCGGCTCAGGAGGAGCTCAACAGCGTAATACAGGATCGGAAATCAAAGGCCGCCAAAAAGCAAAACCAGCGCGCAAAGCTCTTACAGTATTTGCCGCAGAAGCTTACCACCTCCCGCAACCGGCTGAAGCGGAGCAAACCTGCCGTGGCCGAAAAGAGGGAGGAAAACGCCAAATCGAAAGCTGATGAAGAAGCTTTGCTGGCGATGGTAACGAAAACTCGCCTCTGCGGCAGGCAGTTTTTCCGGAAGAGGATGTGGGGAACCCTGGATCAGATCAAGGCATTGTTACTCAACAAAGACTGCTGGATGCAGCACATGATGCTCGACGAGAATGGGAAAGATCCGGTGGGTGTGAAGTTGAGGGCTGCGCAAGGACTAGATAGTGCGGACTTCTTGTTTCCAGGGTAGGTCGCTGTACTTGAAGCTCCACACTCTTGCTTGCTTATCTGATTGTGTTATATGGCAGTTTTTGGGTCTGGGCGAAGATCATCGCCAACCTCGGCTCAATTGGATATGACTCAAACAACATGCATTTGGCGGCCTACGATTGGCGGTTGTCGTTCAAGAACCTAGAGCTTCGCGACTTGTATTTCACAAAACTAAAATCCACCATTGAAATCGCTTACAAGCACGCGATCATGAATGGCGGTGATGAGAACGCTGCAAAGGTTATGATAGCTTCGCATAGTATGGGAAGCACAGTGTTCCTTTACTTTATCAACTGGATTCGCGCGCAACACGGTGATGAGTGGAACGCAAAGTATCTGGCTGGGTGGATCAATATAGCAGGAACTCTGTTAGGGGTCCCGAAGGTGCGTCAACGGACCATGTGAGATTGTGTCGACCCCCTCATTGACGTGATTTACGGTTAGGCTGCTGCGACCCTGTTATCCGGCGAAATGCGCGATACAGCACAGTTGAATGCAGCTGCCACTTCTTTATTAGGTATGAGTCGTCAGGTCACCCTCAATCTTTGAATCAGTGTCTTGATTCGCAATGTTGATGGACCCCGCATGCTCCTTTGGTAGACTATTTCTTTTCCCGGGAACAGCGCGTCAAGCTCTTCCGCTCTTGGGGCGGAATGGCCTCCATGTTGCCATACGGTGGAGAGGCACTGTGGGGAAACGCGTTCAGTTTTGCACCGGATGAACTTCACAGTGACAAGCCTTCCTTCGGCGCAATGGTGGACGTCGGCAGCAGTCCGACGGATAGCCGAACCAGTGACTCTAAAAGTTCAAAGCCGAAATTCCACTTGACAGCCTCAAACATGACAGCGTTTATTGATCATCATTCGAAAGATGGTACGGAATTATATTGGTCGGACGATTACTCGTACGGTATCGCCAAAACCAAGGAACAGTTGCAAGACTCGAAGAAGGATTCGCGGGCTTGGACAAATCCCTTATTGACCCCTCTGCCGAAGTTCGGCAAAAATTTCAAAATCGTATGTCTGTACGGGACAGGCCTTCAGACGGAGCGCAAATATTTTTACAAGCTTGAAACGCCATCGGACGGCACGCGATCGAACAAGTTGGGGGGGACGCCACTCGAATCGAGAAGCGTACAAAAAAGGGAGGCGAGCCCTACTGCGGCGCCCGTCACGGCCAGACCCCCAAATAGCGATACCTTCCCAGAAGAGGGCAACGCGGACATGCACATTGACCAATCGCAATCGGACGCGGCATCAAACACTGTTTACGGCGTTCAGACGACGGACGGCGACGGCACCGTCCCGCTCTTGTCGCTTGGTTATATGTGTCAACATGGATGGAAGCAGAAACGATATAACCCGGAGGGGGTGACGGTCATCACTAGGGAGACGAGGGAGGACCCGTCGAGACGGTCGGGGATCCTGAATTCGCTCCCGAAGGTTCGAGGAGGGCCAGATAGTCCCGATCATGTAGACAGTAAGTGGGATTCGTTTGGAACGCACTTCATGTTTGGCGCGGCCTAATAGTTTGTCTTTCTTTCTAGTCCTTGGGAATTACGAGCTCACGGAGGATATCTTACGGCTGGTGTCTGGGCAGGACGAAAACGTCGTCGACCGCATATATAGTGAGATCGACAAGATTTCCGAGCGGGTTGTTCTTCCTCCGCATCTGGATTGATCCGTCGGTCACCATTTGCGCCACGTGCAGGACAAGCTTCATTCTGTCATTCGACTGCGGCCCCGACTTCACTTTTTGGATAGATTTCGATACTAGTACGATAGTGATCTACATTTTATGAGTTGCTCTATGGGGTCTTTCGAGGAAGGGCCTAATCACTGTGCCCTACATAGTACATACTGTGATAAAGACCCGCCAGTACCTCAATAACTATGCGTATCGCCCCGGGTGGCATGATTTTCAAAATTCAAAGGCTCTGCAGTGTGCCCTCTCCATCCACCCTATTGTTGGCACCAACAATTGAGATCGTCTCCATGTATTCTGACACTCGAAAGGAGTATCATCTCTGATTTTGTTCCGTCGCCTGATGATTCGAAACGAAGCTCTGATTCACTTCTGGTATGGGCGCCCTCGCACCGTGTCGTACGCTCTCCTGCCCTGAACCGCACGCAAGCTTTCCCGGCTGCTTGCACCCATTCGCCAGGCATCCACCGGCTTGATAGGCGATTCGAGTACGTGTCTCCATTCCGGAGCTGTCCGTAGTCTTGATGCCATATGCGTAGACTGCTTAAGTTTCGTGCACGAAGAAATGTCCAGTAACCCCCGCGAAAAACCGTGAGTGAAGCGTTCGGATGCGCGCACGCCCACGCTTTCCCAGGCCGGGCAGGTTAAAGAGTGATCCCGCGAGGAAGGCGCTGCGATCCACGCTTTATGTCCTACGGCGTCGAATCACACTTCCCGTTATCGGAACGTGGAAGCATGGCCCCTCTCCGTCATGACTTCCACGCCACCATCTCTTCACCAGCCTCCTCCTCCTTCATCACATCCGCAATAGCATTCCTAATCTCCCTATCGACCAGCACCCTTTGCCGATGCCCAAATCCGCTCGGCGTGCTCATATTGTAGCGATCGATCTTTGCATCGATCAACCGAGATCGCGTTTCGGCCCATGACAGCATACGCGCGTTGATGTCGTGGAATGCTAACGATGTAGGTGCTGATGTTGGTGCGGTGCCCGGGGGTGTAGATGCTCTACGGTCTGGTGGGAACGGGGGCGGTGTGTCGGGGAGTAGCTGCCTCATGATTGACCAGAAGCGACTGCGGGCATGCACGGTGACCTCGTCATTCCCGTTGTCCGAGCTCCTCGCAGTAATTGGTTGCTGACGGCCCCGCTCCCTGACGCTACGCTGCAATTCCGTCGTCTCCCTAAACGGCTTGCGCGCCTCCCGATACATCGACCGCAACTCACTCCTCATCGTCGCAATATCCGCGTCGATCTCCTTGGCGATCTCCACCCACGGCGGAGCATACCCCTGCGATTTCACAATCCGGTTCAGGAAAAACTCTGTGCGGTCTATGAATGGGTTGAGTTTGTGCTCGGCGTCGGTTGATTTCGCTTTCATGGGCGCCCCAGATGCGTCGAGTGGCTGGCCGGAGCCGTTAAGGTTGTCGAATTGACCCTCGCGGTACGCTTGGGATATGCGTTCCTCGATGAGCGAGTCCCATGCGGCGATGGAGCTTGGCCGGGGGGCCATGTAGTCTCCAAAGAGTTTGCCCAATGGCTGCTTGTACACTGGAGAGTACGTTGCTCAGTCATGCTTGCAGGATGGGCAACCTCAATGTCCACTTACATGCTGCATCCTCTTTTGCGTGAGCGACGCGTAGCATCTTCACCCGTTTCACGCTCGCAGGCCCATGTGGACCACCACTGTCCGCATGCGTACTACTGCCCGGGCCTTCAAGGAACTTCCGGTTGACAAGTGGCATCTGGTTCGATGTGGTCGGACTATGCGCAGCACCGGCCCGATTTCGCTGGTGATGTTGCAGCAGGAATGTTTTCAAGTTCCCTAGAGTCATGGCCGGTTTCTGAGAAGCAGCTGCTCCCGCGTCGGCCGCCATGACGGAGGTGGCATTGTGCAAGGCGGCCCCCGGGTTCTTGACGAACGCTGCTGGGGCAAACGCTGCTGCAACGGTCAGAACTTTCAAGGCTTGACCATATAAATTGTTCAGCACAGACGGGTGCATATCGGCGGTGTAGAACGTTCGCTCTCCATCTTCAAGTGGCTCCGTCTTCGTGGGTGCCGATTTGTCTTCAGTGAAGTTTGCGTCGATGATCTTCGGTCCTTGGTCATCACCGCTTGAACCCTGCTGAGACCTCTCGTGAGCCGAGTCGGGGACAGAGGCGACGTCCAAAGCAGCTCGTGAGGACATGGCAAGTAGCGACAAAGTGGTGTTTTGACGAGATGATCGAAGTGGGAGGTGGGGCAGAAGGGGAGTAAAGTACTAGGAACCCTTTTTATGCGCATGAGATGTCCTTGGAAATTTGAAATTCGCGGCCTGCGGGATTGGAAACGCGTTGATTATGCAAGCCCATCGCAGAACAGGAGAACACGCCAAAGAGGACTCGGACATTCGAACCCCCGGCCGCGAACGCGTCGTTGCTCCAAAGTTTTTGGCCTCACTCAGGCTCACTGGCAGAAAAAGAGATTTGTCTCCATGTCGCCCGAAGATGACCTACGATTGCTAGGCAAAAGAACAAGCGGTCTCCCACACTCACTCACTCACTCGCTGACAGTGCACACAGAGCGACATGGAGGCCAACCACCCTTTGTCCCGTCTGGTCTCGGCAACCGATCCACGTTCGTTTTTCGCCGCAATTCAGTTGGTTGAGCAATGGCTCGTGGACCAGGGCGACTCGACTGTGGCAAAACCATTGCACTTTTACCTATCCCGCATAACAACGAAGCTGTATGGCGGTACCGGTGACCCGTGCTACCTCTCACGGAATTTGTCTTCCAATGAAAAGGATATCCTTCTCCGATTCCTGCGACCGGGCGGCCCTTTCTTCCAAACTCTGTTGAAGTTGCATGACCGCTCTTTGCTCTACGAGATCAAATTCGACCAACTGCCTGCCCCGACGCGGAAAGCTATCAGCAACTTGGACACAAATCAACTGCCACCTCTGTATGCGTCTCGGCTGAAGCATGAGGAGAGTTCGCGAACTATGGGCCACATGATCGTGACTCCGAAGCGAGGACGCCAGCCGACTGTGAAGATAATGTTCAGTATGTACTTTTGTGTGAATGTCCCTTGACCTCCGTTGAAGCGACTGCATCTAACCTTGAACCATCTTCTTCCAGATATGTTTGAGTACTACATGTATTCATTCGCGTAAGTGAGATGCCCTTTCCGTGGCCCCAAAATTTCCAACATTTGGTTGAACCGTTGACGACATCTAGGTTATGTGCGATTCAGAAGCTAGCGGTATCTTCGGTACTTGGGGACACTCAATCCGCGACCGGGCAGTCACCGCAAAAGGGAATCTTCTCGGCAGTGCCATTTCCAAAAGCTGTCTCCCCCTGGGCCAAAGATGGAGCTGCGAGTGCATCAAACCGAACCCCATTATCTCCGATCTATTTTGAGCTGGTGGATGCATACCTGGACTTCTTTCTACCTGTGTCGTCGATGAAGGACAAGGACGAACCCCTCACGAACATCGCAAGTCCGGGGACACCAGGAGGGATGCGCGGACGGATGGAGCATCGGGGATTGACTACCCCAATGCGGCGACCTCTGGCGGAACTGACACCTATGAGGCAGAGTCTGAACAAGGCCGTGCACAATACCGTGGAACATTTTTGGAAGCATGAGCAGCAATCGCCAGCACAGCAGTCGCGTGCGAATGTGCTCGGAAAGGTGCAAGGAACACAGAAGGATACGAATGTTTTTACGACAAGGTGCGGGACCGGCGATGCATATGGAATGACGAACGAAATGCTGACCAAATGCTTTGCAGTGAGATTGACATGAGCCAACGGAGGCTTGCATCTGAGTTCGTTGTGGGGACGTTCGTGGAAGTCTGGCTGTGCCAAAATGACACAGGAGCTCTGTCCAGCCCTTCCAAGTTGGGACAAAGTGTATGTCTTCACGAATGGTCCTCATTGCATGTCAACTCACTGCCTGCTAATATTTGCTCTTCTTCCGATAGAACCCAGGCTACCTAAAACCTGTAGAGTCCCAAATCATCTGCATCAAATCCCTCATATTACAAACGATCACGGTCGACTTTTATGAGATCTATAGGGCGACCGCGGATCGGAATAGGGATTACATTGCGTACGAGATACTGTCTGCGCGCGGGTATGTTGAGCACCAGGCCCTCTGTAGTGTCCGGCTAGAATAGCGCTGACGTTCTCTCTAGGCGGGCATATCAAATCGTGCGACCTAAGCTGTATTGGTTCTTCCGGTGCGCTTTCGATTATTGGCCCCGCGATGACAGCTTCATATCGGTGAGTCGATCATGTGATATCCCTTCCGTTTCACTCTGACTTATAAGTTCATCCAGGTCGTCGAGCTATGGCTAGCATACATCATGCCATGGAAACGTCAGAATCCCGACGCCAAGTACAACGACAGATGGTAAGCTGCATGCCTCTTCAGCAAATGACGAATATTCGCAACTCACGCTGGAAACAGGATACAATTCGTCCATGACAATTTCATGTTCTACACCATCCTCCTCGGCAAATTCCTCCACCGTGCCAAAGAGTTCGACATTTTTTCGTCGGTACGCCCAGTGAGCGGCGCTTCGGGTACCAAAACCCTGGTCAAGCCATATCTCAAGATTCTTGAGATGGTCTTCAAGTCCTTCGATGATGAGACGCTTCTAAGTGTTCTAAGGGCGATCGAGACTGCCATATCGTCACTTGATAACAGGATGCAGTACGGTACCCGCTTCCATGCGCGGGATCTTGGCGGTGTCTATGATGGGACGGAGGCGCACTCCAAGGTTCTTCAGACCTTGCTCAACAGCGGCCATGAGTCGAGGACGAAGCTGAGTCAGATAGGGGAGAGGCAGGAGTCAAAGCCTGTGTTCCTCATCAGCAATGCGACCGCTTCGCCAAGGAAAGCCGAGTCTCTGAATGTAACCGATGAGGTAATACGCACCGGATTTCTTTTTCTTGGCATCTTTCGGTTCTCACAGTCGTGTGGACAGGTCACCATGATCTTATCGAATCTACTGCACAGCCGTGAGCGACTGCACGCTCTCCTCGAAGGCGGGCCATCACGGCGCAGTTCTGCCACGAGTCCCACCACCGGCAGGCGCACATCCCAATACTTCCTTTCAACTGGCTCCGAACATCAACCAACCGAACAAACCGAGTGTTTCAAACTTTCACCCTTCCCCTCCGCCGATCCCAGCGTTTCCTCCTTACTACGCTGGCTAGGAAGCTGCCTCCTCGTTGTCCTTATCCTTACCATTACCACGGCTTTCCGCAGTGCACGAAAAGCCATCGGATACGTGCAGCGAGAGTTGAATGACGACGGCCGTCGCCACAGCGACGGGTTAACAAACGCAAACCAGGAGATCATCAAGGAAAACATCAAGAGACTGGATAAATGCGCCGACGACATCATCGCCGTCTGGGACGGCAAGATCCCCAAACCGGAAGCCCGACCACCTTCAGGACGTGGGCTCATGAACATGCTGTCCCCCGGCGCGTCCCGTCGCACGTCCACCGTGGACCCTAGCAGCCTCCGAGGCGGCGATGACAGGGACCGTCTGCCAGTGGCAGAGGAGGAGGAAGTCGTTTTCAAAACCGTCTTACCTGGCGTGCTTGCACCCGAAGAGATTGTGCGGAGGGACGGTGTTGCGGTGTTGACGCAACGGGGGCGGCAGCAGTTGAAGGAGGGGCTGAGGATGAGCGCCAAGACAGATATACCGATTTTGCCGAGCGACAGGGCGGGGGATCTGGTTATGACGTATGAGTTTGCGTCGCTTGTAAGGTTTTGGAAATGGGTTGCTGGGGTTTTGGATGATGAGGTACTGTGATCGTTGCTTGATTCTATTGCCATTCACTTGCGTTGAAAACCTAGAGCATCAAACTAACCATACCCTCCGTCGCGTCTACAGTATGCCGAACTCCGCCACAAGCACCCCCAACTCCCCCAGCTCCCCAGCTTCATCTGGCTCCGCCACTTCGCCGCATGGCAGAACATCGCCTTCTGGATCCTCGCTTCCGTCGTCTCGTGCTACGGCTTGAAAGTGACTTGGTTAATCCTCAAAGCCATATTTTCTGGCGGTCCGCCCAGCCAGCCGCTGGTGCGAGCGCAGCATGGTGCGAACTACCAGCGTCCGCAGGGTGGGATGAGGAATCAGTATGGGGTTCAGAGAAACCATCCGTAGGCAGCATCCTTTACCAGCTGTTATTGTTGCATCAATAAATCCGAGGCTCCCGGTTGGAAACGACCGGTGTTGTTCGTTCCCGCAATCTTGAAAACCGTGGGTCTCTCACAAGCGAAGGGAGGGGTTGCAATGTTGAGGTCGTAAATCTTGCGTAGACACCAACGGGGTCAATATATTGTACAGTAGACACAAAAGTTTCAAAGGCTATGTATCCAAATGAAGATGCAGAAAATCACTTTTCAAGGGAAGGAAACTCGGGTAAACACTGCGTGCAGAACGAATGCTATGCTACAGCCTCTTTATGTGAATCCACACTACTCGAAACCCCATCCCCAAAGACGACGGCGACACCCTTCAATATCCAAACTCGTGCAAACTCCTCCAAACAGCCTCGAGCCTCGTTCTTTGATCCTCCAATGCGCGTCTCCGCTCCGCCACAAATCTGTTCTCCTGCAGCATGAAATCCACCGCGGCGTTATCCTTCTCCAAGATCCCCAACCGCGCGACCAGCTCCTTCTCCAGCAGATCCGAAAACCGGGACATGAAGTGAAAATCGACGTTCATGGGTACATTGTCGCTGAACCGACGGCAGGCGACGCGGAAGTAGGCGTGTGAGGCCGCCATGACGTGCAGGACTTCGTCGTCTTCGGGGGTTTCGGAGCGTAGACGGGTGAGGTCGCGGGCGGAGAGACCGGTGAACCCTGCTTCCGCCAACGCGGCGAGGGCTTTGTTTACTGTCTCGACTTTGGGCGGCTGGCCTGATGCGTTTGAGGATGAGGAGGATGCGACTGCTCCGTTGCTGGTCGCGCCGGATGCGTTTGAAAGGTGACCGTTGCGTGCGGCTTCGAGCTGGGCTCGGAACTCGTGGAGCGCGTTGGATTTTGTGCGGGTGAATTCGTCGGAGCCCATTGTGAATGGGTAGCGACGTTCCATGGTGACGAGGTTGTTTACGACTTCCGATGTGGAGCGGTAGAGCTCGTTTTGAAAGGCTTGGATGACGAATCTGTAATGAAATCAAGATTTCTTAGCGAATGTCGCCGACGGCAGTTCAGCTTTCCCCTTCAAACTCCTACCTGACTTGGCCTTGCAGGTTGGCGAACCGTCCAAACACATCGTCGGTCAGCTTCCCAATCAGCGTATGCAGCTCATGATTGACGGCGGCTAAACACATCTGCCCGTCCTTCGCCCACTCCTCTTGGAACATCGAGACTACATATGTGAACGCATCATACGCAGAGTATCCCTGGAGCTCCCGTCCCTTTTGTGCATCGATGATCCGCCGCACATCGTGGACGGTAATAGGCTTCTTCGAATCCACTTCCGTGGCTTCTGGTACCGGGCCGGATTCTTTCTTTGCTTGTTTGTTCCCGGGTATCTCAGCGCGGCGTGGGTCGAACCCCGTTCCCCACCCTACCACGGATGAGATGGACGATGAGATCGACGTGGATAGGGAGGCGATAGCCGTCGCTGGTGCCACACCTCCTTTGCCGTGACTCATCGCAAACTGTGGTCTCGTGCTAGCCACTGCTTCACGGAACACGTCAAAGTGTTTCCGTATTTGCTGATAGAACTGCTTGAAGTCTTGGTGCGCAGTGACGTTGTAGTTGACGAGCGTACAGAAATGCCGCACCATCTGCAGGAGCTCGATTCGGGAGTTCTCGCCGAGGGATGGCGGCAGATTGTTCAGCTCCACAACGGTAGCCTGTATTGCCTCCTCCGTCCGACTCTGCATATCGGGTATCGACATCTCCGTCAGCATCGTCAACTGACGACTGAGCTCTCTCCGCAAAGAGTCGATTCCAAACCGATCCAGCTGTCTCCGAATCGTAGACCATGGCGCCTGGCCGGAGAAGAAGGCCTCTTCCATTTTCCTGGCCTCGTCGAAAGTTATGTTACGGTCGAGATCCGCTTTCGACGGATTCTTGATCATCCAGTATCCGAGTTTGAGGTTGTACTGATGACCTAACATGACCTGCAACCATCTGTCGTGCGTGCCGGCTTCTATTGTGTCGGGCTTTGTGAGGACACCGAGGGTTCTCATGCCGTGTGGATCCACTTCCTTTGCCATGTGGACGATTGCCTGAAACAGAGAATGTTGATAAGGAGACAAGGTAGGTCGGTGACAGAGTTGCATACCTGGTTGTCGATCTCATCCTTGCAAGTGATGGCTGCCACAATAATCGCCCTCTCTTTGCTGATATACAGCCGGACAAGATCCTGTACCATATCGATGTATTGTGCGTCCTCCCGTTTATCAACAGACCGAATGATTCCAGGCAGGTCGATGAGCGTCAAATTGACACCGGCCCCACGGATATCTAGACAAATCACATTCTTCGAGAACCTAAGTTCGTTTTTGGCAGCTTCCGCATCCCGTGTGCTTGCTGTCGAGTCATCAAAGTTGTATTGCAGAAACTGTGTGACGTTCGTTGAGGGGTTCAGGAGGGCTTTCTGTGCGCGTCGGACGATCAGCTCCACGTCTTCTTTCTTATGCAGTTCGGTTCCAAAGGGGATCTCTTTGACCGCCTTCAATGGTCGACCCATAGAGTCGTACTCGTATCGTAACTTCACAGTGCAATTCCACTCGGTAGCAAGATCGCTGGCTGTGGTATCGTTCTCGCTCATCCGCACTTCTGTCACACATCGCGTACATGTGCCTTCATTCCGTGGGAGAACGACACCACAAAGCGCTTCGAGGACACTACTTTTTCCCACGCTCTGATTTCCGCAGACCACGATCGTTGGGAGATCCAGATCCATGTGCGCTCCCGCATCGCGCATGACGTTCACCATCTTCACTAATCTGCGTGCACGGGCAGCATACGCGCTGGCCTCCAGGAAGCTATCGGCAGACAAGCCCTGCGTGTCTTGAGGTGGTGAGTAACCTGTCTTGGCCTCGGTCCGCCCCGGGAATTCGGCCTTTACGCCGTTCGAGTATGTGGCTGTCGACATGTTGCGAGATATTGCTGGTGGAGGAGTTGGAGTGTAACTTGGGATATATGGGAGGACTACGGAAGGCGGCACGACCGTGTTTCGCAACGGAGAGCCGGAGCGTGAGGATGCCGTTGAGAGCGTACTGGTGTGCTTTGAATCTTCCGCTTCACGAGCGGGCAAGTTAGGAGGCGTCGTTGACTCTTCGGAGCGAATATGCGGGATTGGGAGGTTGTGCGCAACCGCAGAGCTCAGTTTGCGAGCTATGTAGAACATTCACGAACGAACTGACTTCCTCCCTTGCCTCCGAGAGAGAGAGACCAGTTATATAAGCAACGTCTCCTCAAAAACGGGGGTTCCAGATTTTGTGGAGGGCTTCCCCAAGCTTTCAGAATACGTGGAGCACCAAAAACCGATCGTTGCTCTACAAACTCGCCACGCTCTACAATGATCTCGAGGATGGGCGGGATACCCTACTGACCCTGTGGTGGAAACTAGAAATCTACTGAGGGCAGACTGAGTTATTTTTATCGATACTGGTCTTGTAAGTTGCGAGTCTCTTAAGAGTGCCCTTTGTTCGTACGAGAAACATGGACGCCAAGCCCAAAACAAGGAAGCAGGAGGAGCCTGGAGGACGCTGCAGTTGTTGTGTGAGGATGCCACGTGTGACACCACTGCTGGGCATTTCATTTCAACTCGCTCGCGTTCAGTGACGTGATGGACGTGATGAAATGGACCGCACGACGGAATGAACATCCCGACGTCTGCAACAACTCGGTGACCGGTCAAACTCGCTGCCTGAACGACGGATGTGCCACGTATATAAGTGGGTAATAATAAGAAAAGAAAGAGTTCACGGGTGTCAGCATACAGGTGAGGCTATGCGGGGGTGGACGGGAGTTTGGAAAAAGTGGAGGAGGTATATCTTCCAAGCAATCCTAATCTAAAAGCGACGAAGAAGTCGACGCGAGGAACTTGTCCACGTCTTCATCGCCGTCCTGGAACTCTTCTTGTGGGATCGATGCGTCTGTAAATGAGGCTAGATCGTCAAAGTCTATGTCCCCCTGCGAGGAAATGCACAAAAGGAGCCGTGGTATTAGTGATGGATATCTCTCAGTCCAGCCAGAAAGCGTCCACGTTGACGTACCCTCACTGATCCAGTGCCCGTGGTGTTGACCTCCAGGCTCATATGGCTCATGTTATCCGAAATGGTGTCGACGCGCTCGTCTTCACGGTACGACGGCCTCTCCTGGAAAAAAATGTATAGTGGCATGGATGAGTTTGTGCCCCATCGAACATCCCACGTAGGAAGGTGAGAAGACCCACCACTTCTTCCCCCGGTTGCACGCGGTCGTCCACATTCATCCGGACACTCCTCGTACTTGGAGCCCGTTCTCCATCCAAACTCGGTGCCGGCTCAAGCTGCGCACCACCATCAGGTAACCCATCAGGGAACCGCTCCTTCAGCTGTCCAATAACATCCCAGTCCAGGCTCTCCTTCATGTCCTCGTAATCGGTGGCGGGGACAGCCCCCTTTTCCCGTCGGCGCTTGAAGGCTTCTTCGGCGAACAAGGCGTACTCCAGGTCAGGGAAGAGCTCAGGGTGGTCCCCCGGGCCCGTGATCGCCTCAGCGATCTTGAGTTTGTTGCTCTTGACAAGATCTTGGCGCCAGAGGTCCACAACGTGTTCGATTTGGCTGGGCATGAATGTTCGTGCAAGAAGCGCTGCTTCTGGAATACGGTCCGTCGAAACGAGGAGGTCTGTGCATTTCTCCATCTCTCCTCGGAGGAGGTAGCATATAAAGGCGATGTTGTTCTTGCCGGCCTTCACAGCAAGGTCTGCCAACTCCGTCAAGCCCCGGCCGTTCCCGCCGGCCTGGTACAGCAAGAGCAGACCTTCCAAATCCTGTGCGTTCCGCAAACATTCCTCAGCCAGCCCGAATTGCCACATCTCCAAAGCCTTGTCTCCAACGATCTTCCACTTGTCCTCCTGATTCAGCTCGCCAGCCAATCCGTAAGCGAGTTCCATCTTTTGCAATTGTATGGCCAAGTCAAATCGGTGTTCGGGGTCCGCGGAAACGGCGAGTGCCTGCTCCTTCAGATTCTGACCCTCCAAGAAGCGCGCGACACGGTTTCTTTGATCGGCTGGTACGCTGGGCAGAATGCTGTCGGCGAGTGCAAGGTCGCCGCGCAAGACTGCGGTCTGATATTGAATCAGACTCAGCGGGAGAGCATAGCTGTACACCCCCAGATCTTTATCGGTCAGATAAATCCTGTTGTCTCGTGAGATGTAGCCCAATAGGTACAACGTGTTATCAAAGTGGCTCAGGGTAGAGGTTTGACCTCCGACGAGGTAGTTAAGACGGTTTGTGCTGTTCGTATAGATGAACGAATCGCCGACCCAGCATCCAGTCTTTACGCTAGAAATCGCAACGGGTTAGTGAAACGGCCGACTGAAAGATGCCTTCTGGGGCAAAAGGGTGCTCCCACCCTTCATTGATCTCGGCAACAAAATCAACAGCCTCCTCAATTCCCTCTTCGGTGATGCTGTTGGCACCATGCCTGTCAATATACTGCTGGAAGGCAACCCGGTTGAACTTGAGGATATACGTCGTGTCGTCGCAAACGATGGCGACGAGGTCGGATTCAGACCAGTACACCTGCCGAGCAGCATGATGTCAGTTTTGCATCTGCAATCGTGTCCTCGCATTGCCGCTGAAATGCACGCGTCTTACATTCCGACAAACAACGTCCACCCTCCGCGCGCAAACTCCAGTCTCCCAATCGTAAAAGTTGACAAAGTTGCTGCTCCGGATACCCAGCAGAGCACCCCCAAAGATTCCTTCTGCGCTGAACGTCGGTCTGATATTGACCTCCGTCTTTTCTTTGAAGTTCTTGAAGATCTTCACTTTGGAGGAAGACTCGCGAATGGCATATCTACAAGCCCATCGTGAGAATTCGTCCTTGACGAACGACATGTTGTACGCACGTTACTTACTCGGTTGAGTTCATCGCCCAGACAAACTCCAATGCGCTCCCGAAGCTCTTGTTCCGCCACGCGACTGCGGTATATATGATGTACTCCCCATCCCCACAGACAACCACGAACCGCCCGTTCGGACTGTGCTGCAGCATTTGCGGGTACACCTCACAGCTTCCCAGCTCCTTCGTTGCGAGTTGGATCCTCTCGCCATCTTTGATGTTCTCATCCGCGCTCGTCTTGACATTCACAGTCTGGATCTCGCTGTGTTTTGCCCAGATGATCTTCCCAGTGTTGTCCATGCTGACCGCTGGCTCTTCTCGTCCGAGCTTCAAGTGCGTTCCAAGGTCAGCATGTTTGAGAACTGCAGGAACTAACGAAAAACCTTACCTTTATCGCGATGGTGCCCTCGTCATATCCGAAGGCAACATCATTTGTTCCTCGGAGATATGCAACCGCCCAAACGCGTTCCATCCCGTAGTTGAGCGTGTTTTCTAACCTGTAGGTGTTGGCGTGCCAAAGTCGTACCGTGCCTGTCCGACAAAGTTAGAATGCAGCGAGAAACAGAAGACAGGAAGAAAGTTATTCTCACCGTCTTCACTAGCACTGATGATGATGGGGAGGTCCGGGTGGAAGGACGCGACAGTGACATTGTGCGTATGCCCCTCTAGAGTCTGCACACAAGTTTTGCTCTGGTAGTCCCAGACTTTGATGGTCCTGAAAGGATGAGCTATGTGAGCCAGCGAACCATGGGCTAACCCAATGATCCCGTGCCTAACGTCGCGGCAACACATACTTGTCATCACCGCCACTGATCAGGTATGGCTTGTCGCCACCGTAGTAGTAATCTACGCAATTGACACCTTTGTCATGCCCCTCGAGTGTGTAGTTTGGTGTCGGAGACCCGAGCGACCAAACCTTTCAAGAGGTGTCAGTACACATTCGAGCCTCCAACATCGGGGTTCTGTAGCTCACCTTGATGGTACGATCCAGGCATGCACTGGCGAATGTGTTTCCATCCTTTGGGTTGAAGTTCACTTGCATGATGAAATGCGTGTGGCCCTCAAACACCATAACGTTCCTCCATCCCTTGTCCCAGTCCCACAACTTTATCGTCATGTCATCTGAACATGTCAGAACGTATGGCTGTGTCTGATGCACCGCAATGTGACGAATGTAATCTTGATGCGCCTCGAACGCAATCACTTTCTCATGCGTGTTGTAGTTGAATACACGGACTTGCATGTCATCCGACCCTGTGATCAACCATGATTTGCGTGCGATGAACTTGGCGGCACGAACTATAGCGGATCGGGGCGTTAAACATATGAAATTCGGAGGTGTCAAGTATCACTAGCAGCATCATGGTTTACCAGGCAGGTCCGTGATCTCAAATGTCTTCACCAGGTTCTATGACAGCGATGTGAGTTCATCATTCTCGGATCTCACCAGGTGCGCAACTCAAGCAGTGTATGTACCTGGTTTTCGTGGTTCCAAATATACACGGTCCCATTGTAAAGGGCTGCCAAAAGCCATGGCTCTGTCGGGTGGAAGTCGATAGCCTTCACTCGGTCCGAGCGACTCGATAGCTTTCTCTGCAGCAAGAAAATCGGCTGAGCGACTGTCTATGACGACACTTCCTCTCCTGCAAAACTCCTAGGACCCGTGATCTCACCTTGATTTCGAGCCTGAGAGGCTGGATGGGGAATGAAATATTATGGAACGGTTACTTTTTCTGTGAAAACAGCCAGAGACACCCTCAGCTCTTCTCACCATGATGGTATACCAGGCCCGTGCCGCGTAATAGTATTAACGGTGTATAGTTGTGATGGCCCGATACTTGTGATGACCGCCGACACGTTATCTAGGATCGCTGCGGCTATGACTCTGCGGGCTGCACGTCAAGACGAAACAACAGTCAATGTTGCTTCAGGAGGGCAGTCAAGAGGCTTGCTGGTTTCCTATTGGCGGTCCGAGGGTCCTTATGCTGCTAATGCAAGCCAATGTCTGACTCTCTATGGGAAGTCCTGTTCTGTGGCGTGGCAACCTTGCCTCAAAAACGGCACAGACCCAGAGACCGCAGGTCGCAATGATCTGGCGCGTCTCCCTACATATGCCTCCTCTGCTTGCCATTCGTCGTTTTGCAACTAGCAGAGACAGCGCCCACCTTACAACGTCCTCGAAGTGCTCCCTCGCTATTCATACACTCTTTCGATTGCCCCGCTCTTCGCCGTCATCATGAGCTACTTATCCTCAACCCCTCTGTCACCAGACGACAAAGTGCTCCTGGAGCCATTCCTCTATCTGACGTCAAACCCCGGCAAGGAAATTCGCACAAAGCTGCTAGAGGCCTTCGGAGAATGGTTGCAAGTACCTGCAACCAAGCTGCAAGTCATCAAGGAGACGGTGGAGATGCTGCATAGTGCGAGTTTACTGTAAGCTTCTGACAAACGGGAGAAGGACTTGCGCAAAACGTGTATCTGACGCTACGTGACTTCTAGGATTGACGACGTGGAAGATGACTCTATGCTCCGAAGAGGGAATCCAGGTTGGAAATCGGCTTGAAGCCATCGAGGAAGTATTATCGGTACTGAACTACGGCTCCGCATGTTTGCCAGTTGCTCACAAAATCTATGGGGTTCCTGCGACCATCAACTGCGCCAACTACGTGTAAGGCCTCCCCTGTCCGCCACCTTCCTATGAAGGAATCGACAGGCTCAATGCACTATACCCATAGCTATTTCCTTGCATTACAGAAACTCTTCCAGCTGAATGATCCGCGGGCAATGATGATCTACACGGAAGAGCTTTTGCAACTGCACAAGGGTCAGGGGATGGAGATCCACTGGAGAGATTCGAGCACATGTCCCACGGAAGAGCAGTACATGGACATGGTGAAGAATAGTACTGTGTTTGCTGTTGACGCTCTGTAACTCGGTGAATGGTGTCTTCTCACACACGTGTCAACTGCAGAGACGGGCGGTTTGCTGAGACTGGCAATCAAGCTGATGCAGATCAGTACGGAGGGCTCAAGGTAAAGTCCTCGAGGGGTGTGCAGACGGGTCTCTGCGATGCTGGAAAGATCAGTAACATTCTGTGTATGATTCCAGAGATTACACCGACCTTGTGAACATCCTCGGAGTTCACTACCAAGTCCGTGATGACTACATGAACCTGCAGTCCAATCTGGTAAGCCCGTGACCATTGGTCATCGATACCAGGACATCAGCTCACCGCCGTTTTGCCTTCAGTACTCGCAAAACAAAGGCTTTGCCGAAGACCTCACAGAGGGGAAGTTTTCGTTCCCTATCATTCACTGCATCCGGACTGACACTTCAAATAATACCCTGTTAAGTGCGTAAGCCTATCGCCAGATAGCCTGATTCAATGCAGAGCAATAGCTGACCTCCTGTATTTCTCCTAGGTATTTTGAAACAGAAGACGGATTCACCAGAGCTCAAAAACTTCGCCATCCAGCTCATGAAGAAGACAAACTCCTTCGAATACGTGCGGCAGTACCTGGTGAGAATCGAAGCAGAGGCGCGGGCTGAGATTGCCCGGCTAGGTGGGAATGCCAAGTTGGAGAAGTACTTGGACATTCTGGCGATCAACAAGGAGGACTGCGTTGATGCAAAGCTAGAAGCTTGAAAATGTCTTCATGGGGGCGTTCTTCGGGGGTATCTCCACCAATTTTGTATCATTCAGCCGCTGCTTCATTTCCAGTCGATAGTGAAATCGGGACGTACTGTACATCAGTTAAAATAGAGACTACTGTATGTAGCCAGAAAACTTCGCTCACTTCCGTATTAGCTGTGGGATTCGGGAAAGCGGGAAGGAAGCGTTGGGCGGAACTCGGCGTGATTCCTGTATTATTGGCTGCGCAGAGCGCTGATAGGTCGCAGCTTGTGGGAGAAGCTCGACAACGTCCGAGCCTTTGGGCAAGCGAATACTTCAACTTGAACGCCCCTATTGCAGGTCTGCCTTCGAACGCCATTGACTTCTCCGGCTCTCTTGACGTAGAAGAACCTAACCAGCGCGGGCACTGTATCCTCTCTGCGGTCTCCCAGCTTCCCTTCAAGACCGGGCAAAAACTGACATGTAATATGGGTGACACGATAAACATCCTCGTAGGTATGCTTCTTCTCATCATGTTATTGGCTTTGGGACTTTGATATGCCTGCAAGTTTGGGTTGAGCTCGGAGGTGGTCCGGAGTGGTGGGGTTCCGTACGGTCTCGCCTTGCCATATCGTGTAGTTCGTATAGTCGTCGCCATAAACGGGCGCTCAACGTCCGTGATCTAACGTACCGCGATAACTCATCTTCCTCTCTTCACAGTCGGCGCAGGAGCAGTCGGCGCCTTCTACGCCTCCCGTCTCCAACACCACCTCTTTCCCCCTCACTCGCCCAACAAAACCTCCATTTCCCTCGTCTGCCGCTCCAACTACTCCGCCGTCCTCAACTCCGGCTTCACCCTCAAAACCCGCCCTTTCGGCGACTACACCTTCCGCCCCGACGGCGTTTTCCGCACCTGCGATGACGCCGCTAACAGCGGGGTAAGATGGGACTATATCCTTGTCGCCACTAAATCGCTGGTGCAGCTCTCGGCTGATGGAACCAACCCGCGCCCGGCGTCGATGGCGGCCGCGGACCTGATTGCGCCCGCAGTGACGCCCGCGCATACAGCTGTGGTCCTGATACAGAATGGAGTGGGCATCGAGACCCCGTACAGGCAAAGGTTTCCTGCAAACCCGATCCTGTCGGCTGTGACGGTTATAGCGGCCGCGCAGACGGAGCCGGGGGTGGTTGTGCATCACCGGTGGATGCGGATTGCGATCGGACCCTACACGGATTCTGTTGACGGGAGTGAATCCCATGATTCAACGGGGAGGGATACGCTCTCGGCAACCCGTACCAGTTCGTTAGTGGACCTGTTCAAATTGGGCGGGGTAACTGACGCCGAGCAGCACACATCGCGCAACATCCAGATCGTTCGCTGGCACAAACTCGGTCTCAACGCCGCGTTCAACCCGTCCTCGGTGCTCGCGGGGTCCCGCCCGACATACGAACTGCTCGTCGACGCTGACGCCCGGGAGCATTGTGAGGCGGTCATGGCCGAGGTGTTCCATGCCGCCAAAATCATCTTTAAGTTGGATGCGTTTCCACCTCAATCACATCCGGAGTCAGCATTTCCCACATTGTCACCGTCAGCAACGCGAGAATACCCGAAACTAGCAACAATCCACGAAATAATCGAATCCTCCCTCCGGAACAAAACCTTCAAATCATCCATGGTCCTGGACTGGGAGTCGCAGCGCGAGATGGAGGTGGAGGTGATCTTGGGGAACGCGGTCAAGATTGCTAAGCGGTTTGCCGTGCAGGGGATGGGACGCGTGCAGGGGATGTATGCGTTGTTGAAGTTGGCGGAGAAGGCGAGGGTAGAGAACGCGGGGGATGCGAGGAAGGAGAAGAGCTCGCTGTAGAAAGCGCGCATGTACACGTTTCGAATTCCGGGGTCTTGTATATTAGATAATAAGTAGAACATCGGAGCCGTCTCAAGATAATCTAGGATTCCACGCATAGAATAGACGCCCCATTTGGAACATTGTGCCGAACGATGTTTCTCAAATGGGTGATTTGATGAGGTCGATCACACCATCCCCCCACACCTTCCCAAAACCGAAGCCGCACATTTCATTGAAGTGGAGACTACATCAGTCCCTTCCATCGTCTCGTACGCCTCTACCGCCCCTAAACCTCGGGGGTCCCTCTCTTCATGTAGCTTCCGATCAAGGGTCGGGACACCATGGCACACAGGTGGTGAAAAGAGAGGGCAATAGACCCATATTCTACTCTCTCTTCATTATCGGCTCAGGGTAATACTGCTTCTGGTGAGTTTCGAATTTCGGGCTGTGACGCCCCGGAAGTGGGTTCGCGTGGTCGGAGAATTGGGGGCGCCGAATGGGAGGCACCTCCGATGCTGTGAAATCCATGCTTATACGCAGGTGAATCACTAAGGGGGAAAGCGGAGGTACAGATCCCCCCCTCTCGACGCTGATTATCCTCTTATACAACTCCTCCAATCGCCACGTTCGATCCGCTCCACCGTGTGATCTCGCGCGGGCCCGGTTCTCGCGGTACCGTCTGATCTCCCGAGAGACCGGCATCTAGTGATCCTCGTCATGTCGCGATGAGCTGGTAGAGGGGCAGACTACAGGGCCTGCTGCTTCACCAGGTTCAGGAGGTATTGATAGGTTGCTGTTGGTACGCTTCGGGAGCGCAACTCTCAAGTAGGATGCCGAGATTCTTCTTCGAGTGGGTACCCGGCTTGTACCCCGCCAATGCCTGTCGCAGGTGACCATAGCCCTTCCTTCTTCCATCCGTCGACCTAATGAAGAAAGGGGAACAATCCGTCAGTTCATATGTAAAAGAACAACCATTCGCAGTCGCTCACACTAAGGACGATGTGAGTCGCAATGTGAACTCGCTGAGGCTCGGTAAGAGCCGTGGTTAGAGGAGCATTGCGCCTTTGGTGCAATAGATCACTCCGCTCGCGCTTCGCTATAGCTCACGGAGGCGTTCGCTCTGGTCGACCTATCGGTCTCCGAGACCAAACCAACTCTCAAACATCCCTGGGCCTAGGGCCCAGTTGGGCTCGCTATCGCTCGCCTTCTCCTCGTTTCGCTCGGAACCTTCAAGTACTCCTGCGCCTAAGGTCGCTGTCACTCGCACTCTACTCGCTTCGCTTGTCGCAGCACTCACCAAAACAGCAACAACAAAAGGCAACGGCACAGGCCTCGCAAACCTCCTCCCCTCCACCATCGACTTATAAATAGCATCCATATGCCCCGGCTGCACCTCGCTCAGCACCGGACTCTTGCTCGCCCAATCACAATGCTCCTCCTTCGCCTCCTTCGCCTTATCGGCCTCCTCTTCCGGGTATGGTTTGTGACCGCAGACCCAGGCTGCTCGCCGTTGTTCCCAGAATGACAGACCGGGATTGGTTATGTTGCTGGTTTCGGGTGATGGGCCGGGTGGAGGTTGGGGAGACTCGGAGGTGGTGGAGAGGCCGTCTATGGACTGGGGTGGTTTTTCGTCGTCTGTTGGTGCCATTTTCGTGGGATGTTGGTTTCTAATTTCGCAGTTAGGGCGGACGCCGGGGCGAACTTAGTGGCCCCAGACAGTGTGTGGGATGAGGACCGCCGTTCGGTAGAGGTAAATTGGCGTGTGAGCACGAGCCTTTAGGGGTTGTTGAGAACTGGAGAGTGTTGAGCCCTTGCGAGGGTTTTTGGCGGCGCGCCAGAGCACGAGGGGCCGTCGCTCAAGTTGGATTTCTCAAGTTCGTTCGATTTGATTTGATTCGGGGCATGTGGCCCACCTTGATCTTCTGGATCTCAACTTGCTCAGACAAACAAACCAACCAACCAACTTGAAGACGTTTTATATGGGTCGCTTTTCACTGGTTTTTTGCAGAAAAGTAGATGGTTTTATTGTTGATGAATTATGTGCCCCAAGTGTAGGATGACTTTGAGCGGATCTTCAGATCCAGGTTCGAGCGGCAGAGGCGCCTTTCATTTCAGAGACTCAAATATATAGGAGGCTCCAAGATCTTCGCAAAAGGCAAACAGGCAGCTACCATGCCAGTGCCGAGGGGTAACGTCTCGGCCTTCGCCAACCATAACTCGGCGACGACGGCGGAGGCGTTTGAGAAGCTCGTAGCGACGTGCAGCGCATGTGAGGGCGGGGTAGAACTCACCCCACAACAATGTGAAATATACTTTCATTCGCTCTTCGGACGTGGTTCAGCGCCTTCCTTTGGTGTGAGTTTTGATCTACTGTACCTCCGCGTGAATCCTGCTTATAATAAGGCGCTATTTAAAGCACAGGGTGAAGTCCTGTCTCTTGAATTCACGCGAGATGTCCTAGCGAAGGACACAACGCTTGACCGGCAACATCTCAAGAAGGTGGCAGAGGGTTATATAAAAAGAGGTGAGAAGTTGAACCGATGGATCGAGATCCTCATAGACGAGGCGAAGGAAATGTCATTACAACTAGTGCAGGTAATCAAGCTCGAAGAGGACTGGAAGAGGACCCGCTAGCGACGACGGCGCCAGAAGCAGAAACACCGAGATATGCGTTGCATCGAGAAGACGTGTTTCGCTCTTTTCCTACTCGACGAATTGGGTACAAAGCTCCCGGGTGTAGGCTGCACAGAGTCGCGAGTTATCGACAAACGTTGATCGTGGAAAGCCTCAAACGGAGTCGTACCCGCCGAGGCTCTTCTCAGCGTGAGTCCGATTGATAGATTTGAGCATGACGGTGCTGCCGGCGACGGTTCAGCACCGGCAGCACCGTCCACAGCCTCGATCTCGAGTCGTATCCGCTATGAGATCGCTTGGATACCTGCAGGGAGCTTCTGTACTCGCTTGCTATGAATGACCGTCATTGGTTGGTTATTGACGAGATCGTCCATGTGTTTGTTGAATGCTGCGAACTTTGTATATCTCGGATCTGACCTCCTCAACTTACTGTATTGGCCATAATTGATAAGATCTAAAGCAGATTCTAAACACCTAGGGCTATTTGCATATGTTCCGCGTTGAGGACGGGATGAGCTGCGTCATATGGAGAAACATCTATGGAATCCTGAGAGCATGTAGTGATAGCTGTCGGTGTACTGAGAGACGTGAAAGCGACGCATTGACCACTAGCAGATATCAAAGGAGTCCCTATGTTCTATTCTATCACCACTAATCAGGCAGATGCTTATTTCCAATGTTGGCACATATAGGCAATGTATCCCGTGGCCTTGCCAGAAGGAAGGGTGTAGGTGACCTTGGTCCTGTAACAGGTAAACAACAAGAGGGATTCAGCATCGAAGTATTGCATAGCGTCGCAAAATCGATCTGCCCTTATCTTCCGTGGTATTGTCAGCTTACCAAGATGTACCACCTGTAACACCGCAACCGTCATAGGAGCCGCCCGCGACGAGCTCGCAGTTACCCCCGGCGCAAGGAACGCATTTGTTCTTTTGCAAAAGCCCGAGGACCTTGGTGGAGGACTTGGTGTTGGGAGCAGCGCGGATCTTGACGTTGTCAAAATTGGAGCATGATTTGGTCGATGCGGCGGACGCTCCGGCAGCAAGGGTGGCGAGGGCCAAGAGACTAGCGATCTTCATTTTGGACTGAGAGATGAGATTGTTGGGCAGAAATCGATGGGAGGATGTCGGGGCCTGCTAACCCGTCCCTCCTTTTATGTTGCGCTGGGACGCTCTTGCATTGTGCGTTTATGATGTGGTTGCCCGCCGCGAAAGCAAGTGTAATAAAAGTTGGCTCGTAAAACGCGCACAAGGGCCCTCATGAGGGAGAAGCCTCAGGTGGATCCCTTAGCCTAGCCGCCTGTAACACCGCAACCGTCATACGAGCTCGCAGTTACCCCCGGCGCAAGGAACGCATTTGTTCTTTTGCACACCAATACTCCATATCCGTTGTAACAGTCATCCCAAGGCCCACAGGAGAGAGTGCCGACTGCCTCCAGAGATTACATAACACACCGCCGTCTAACGGGAGCGATGTGAAACCTGCTAAGGGATCAGGAAACGTTCTGCCGGGGCCTTTGAGCCCACCATAGAGGACCATGTGCTCCCACACCTTAATTCCAAAAAGAAAACTATTACATCGATGTGCAGGTCCCGATCTCCAATCCCTCCCAGAATCCCTCCCCATCAAAATCAATTCACATCCTTTCCTCTCTCAATCTGTGCATCAACCCCACCTCAGTCTCTGAAGGCAGTCGGCACTCTCTCCTCACTGAAATGAGCGCGGTCATGTGGCGTCAGAGCCAGGTACTTTCCTCCGTTCTCGAAATCGTCCAGGTTGCGCACTTCATGGAGACTCTGGTCATCGAGCAGCTTGGGCAAGCCTGGAGGGATCAGCGTTGCTGTGTGTTCCTTGAGCTGTGGTGGACGACATAGTGGTTTGGTAATGGTGGCTACCATGCTTATTTCAGAAGGAAGGAATTTTCACATACCTTATCCATGCTCGAGTACGTCTTGTTCAGCACCAGATCCTCGCCCGTCGAGTGCTTCTCAGCGTACTCGTAGATTTTGATCTTGCGCGCCGTGACGCCGATGTCGGACTCGCAAGACCGTGAGCACACGATGGGCTTCTCGTTCTGGAAGAAATTGAAGAACAGAAGAGTGTTATGATCAGGATGCGTGCAATTTAGTAGTGTGATTGGATGCGGGCGATAACATACATCGATACGCTCCCTCAAATCGTTATCACTTCCGTATGGACTGTGCTTACGGTGCGTCGAGGTCGTGTTGCCGTCAAAATCGACCAGGTCTTTCCGGCCTACGATGCGAATCAGTCGTTAGTACAACGTGGATGCGTGGGAGGATGCATGCCAAACGCGAGGTACATACCGGCCATACCACGACCATGCCCCTCCTCATCGAAGCGCTGCTTGTGGGTACCCTGTTGACAGCATGCATCTGTCAGTAATCAAGACTTGGAAGATATCTACTCGAACTCAGCACCCATTCATCTCGCGCAATCTTTGCGCGCACATTACATCCTACCATCCTTTCGGGTCCGTCAAGCGGGCAGTGATTTCGGCGGCTTTAGGGGAAAGCAAGTTATCGGAACTCATGCTTGATCAGGATGTACTGGTGAAATCGTTGAATGAATGTGTGGATTTCTGGACGGTGTTTTGATGGTGCATATGGTATGCAACTTTCTGGTTGTTTGTGAAAACGACGCTTGGCCAGCTTCGCCTCCAGGCGCTCAACCCTCTCCTTAGCCTCCTTCGCCTCCTTCGCCGTCTTCTTGAACTGCTTGATCTGATTCTCCGTCTCCTCCTCCTCCTCCTCCTTTACCCTCTCCTTTTCCTTCTCCCCCACGTGCTGCATCTTCTCCAGCGCTTTGAGCGCGTATTCGATGGCGGCGTCGGTGTCTCGGAACGACTGAGCGTGTAGGGCCGAGGCCCTTGGGAGGGTGGACGGATGGACTGTGGGGGACAATGGAGAGAGGTTTACCTGTAGAGAGTTGCCTGTGGCCGGCCGGACAGGTTCGGGTAGTTGCGTTGGGAAGTGAAAGCTTTTGGCTCTCTGGAGGGGGGCGTTGTGAGATGCAGTCCCAAACACGCGACGCGTTGTTCATCAGAATCATCACTGATGAGTGACTGACGAGGGCGCAGGCCGTCCCAACTAACACCAACTACAGTACTACTATGTATGATTCTCTGCATCGGACCGCCCGCGCGTTGGTTGGGTGGTAGACCGCAAGACTCTGACTCTGACCGCTTCTTAACGCCGCCCTACCGCCCTCATCGTAATACGCACTGTGTACCCTACAGTACGTTCCGCCAGCTGCGAGACAAACCTCGTTTCGTCCAGAACCCTACCGCGACAGCTGTCACAGTATCGCCGTGCCCTAAATACAGTCTCATAAGATGGTGGTAGCCGCAGACCCTTCAGTCCTGCGAGGTATGTAGTGCTGTATGCCAACTAGTTGAAGGCCCTGCCCAGTAACTGACTGACACCTCCTTCTCACGCTGCCTCTGTCCCCAGGTGTGCCGGAGTTCTTTGAGAATGAAGTCGCAGAAAGCTTAGCCGCTCGGACAGAGTCGCTAGGTAAGGGGCCTCATAACTGACACTTCAACGAATGACGAATGACATTCCCACGATCTCCCCCATCATCACTAACGGTTTTCTGTTCTGAACCAGCGACCTTTCGCGAGCTGGGTCCTCCGGATCTATGCCATATCATCAAGACGAATCCAAAGACGCAGGTGAAAGATGTATGTTCGAGCTATATCACGCGAACGACGCGAGCCGCGAGCAGACCGAGCCATATTGCGCCAAAGGCGCAAGACTCCCGTTCCCGCATATCTTAGCGAGCTTCAGCGAACGGAGCGGGCAGCACATTGCGCCAAAGGCGCAGGATTCCCCTCACCCACGTGCTTGTTGATGGGTGGTTGATGTTTGATGTTCGATGGTTAGTGGCTGATACGCGTGCACCTTTACAGATTGGATCCTATCACTATGTACTTGGGACAGATGCAAGGTACGAGGGGACAAGGCGCTTCTTTGATTGTCGGGATGGCAGTATATGTCGTATGTCCCCTCATGTCCTCTCGCAGCTCGTCAGCAACGCTCGCCGCGTATCTGAATTCGCTCACGTATTCGATGGGATCTGTTGGGGGAAAGCCAAACACATGGAAGATTCGTTCCGGCACATATTGCTGCTACAATGCCTTCTCCCGTGTGGACGTACGAGTTGAAGTCCGGATTCCGGGAGGAGTTGATGCATATGCGATCGACGTGCGCGGGGACAGGTGCGCTTGTGAATGAGGATCAGTTAGATGTGAACTGTGGGATTGTCGGCTGACGCCCATGCTCTGGCAACAGGCACTCCATCGACAACGCCGCGATGTGGCAAGAAACGCACGTGTCAGCTGTCTTGCGTGCGATCTTAGATGACAATGACGAAGCGGATGGGAATGATGGCGAACCAATTTTGGGGTTGCGGAAGTTTGATGCGCTGCCGACACTAGCTGCCGAGAAGAGGTTTCTGGAAGCCGCTTCTGGAGAGTTTTGGAAAGGTGCGAAATGGATGACCTTCAGCAAACATTCCGATCGATTCCGAAGGCAGCCTCTGACTCGAGTTTCCCAGGCTGGCAGCTCGGCACCGACCCTGAAGTTCAGAACGCAACATTTTGGAGCAATCACCTCACCAATGGCGTGTCGGATTACTTCAAGGAGGCAGGGAGGACGGGTGAAGGGGCAAAGTTCTTTCAGCCGTTGTATGAGAAGGATGCGGAAGTGGGGGCTGTTCTAGCGCGGTCGTACCTTGACACAGGTATCCATCAAACTTATGCACGGCCGATATCAGGATTCATGGTAACCGTTGGATGTCTGCAGACGAGGAGATTCATGCAGTAGAAGTGCTGCACAAAGCTCTGAAACGACACCCAACCTCACACGGCCTGTTACTGGTTCAGACCGACTTCCTCAGGAAAAAGGTACAATCCCACTGGAGCGACGCTCTCGACGGGCGACGCGACTTCTGACATTTTTCTGCAGAAAAAGCTCGACATGGCTTTGAAACTTGCCAAGCTCGGTGTAACTTACGCGCCAACAGAGTTTGCGCCGTGGCACAAACTCACAGAGGTTTATATCGATATGGGAGATTTTCAATCGGTACGGTTCAACCTTACCGCTTCAGACCCCACGTGCTTCTTTCCGATGCTTATGTTCCCACGCAGGCCCTTTTATCATTGAATGCCTGCCCGATGTTTTCATATTGCGAGAAAGACGCACACCGCATGCCGGCGCCTGCCAGGACGCATCTGCCTCTCAAACCCGATCCATCAACCCTGAAGGCGAACGAAGACCCGAAGAACGCTCCCGTAGGCAACGGCACCATCTACGATGAGAATGACCCTCGGGAAGACGAGGTGGGTTGAAATGAGGGATTGCACTGTAATATAGTCTGCTCAAACCGTTGGCCATACAGATCCATCCCGAATTAAAACGGCTATCGTACCTATCACTCCGAGGAACGTTCAGCAAAGCATATTCCCTGCTGGTCCGCATCGCCTCCAACGTCGGATGGGACGAGCTGCTCCGGCACCGGTCAGAGGTATTCGTCATGGAAGAGGAATACAGGATACATCGTGCCCTGCAAGAAGAGCAGGACAAGACGACGGACTTGGAACGGACAGAAGGAGGAGGACAAGCGGCGGACAGTCCGTCAGTGAATCATGAGAACGGGACCAAGGAGAAAGACCACGCGCAGGATGAAATAGAAAGTGATGGGCAGATGGAGGCTGTGGATTTGGAAAACGAGGCGGGGCCAGAAGGGGAGCCTGCGAAGCCCACTGAGGCCGCGGAGAAGCCCGTGGTACCGGAAGGCGATAAGAAGAAACGGTTGAGCATTGATGAGTTGATGCGTAAGGCCGGTGGGGACAGCCATAATGAGTCTACGAAGAATGATAGCCCTGGCGTGGTGCCGGTAAGCCCCAGGAACTTACACCCGAGTGGGTATGACTGTTGCGACCACTGTGGCTCGCTTACGCTTTCTCTTCCCCTTCTTGCGCGTGTAGAACCCACGAGGCCCACGGCGGAGTGTGTCCTTCGGATTTAAGAATAAGAGGCTATGCGAGAAATGGCTGGACAACCAATTCCTGATCTTGTATCAGGACATTCGATTGTACTCGCTGCTGAAGCAGGTTAGTGATCACGTTCCGGGTGCAGTTTCGAAATCTCACAGCTTTCGTTTACACTGAACCTTTTTGCGTATCAGGAAATGGCACAGTTCAAAAACCAAACAGGCAACGCCCTGATATACCGCAAAACAGGCGCAGAATGGGAGGTGTACGGCGACCTTGCATTGCGGTTAGAGCATCCAGTAAGAGTCCCAACCCGCACCTCAGCCCATATCCCTACATCATTGCAATCTCATATTCCACCGAACAGGACGACGCAAAAGAAGCCTACAAGCTTTGCCTCAGCCAAAAGTTCTCGATAAAATCATGGCTGCGGCTGCTCGACATGTATGCGGAGGAAGGCAACATCACCGAGACGCTCAAGGCCGTGGCGAAGCTGGTTGCGGTGCTTGATCGGGCGTTTGTTGAGACTACGGTATGCACGTCCTTGACTTTCCCATCTTCACTCTTTGGGCGATAGCGATCTAACGAGAGGTTGTATTTGCTGTTGTGGATGACAGTATCCAGGACCTATTGCACGGAATCTGTTCAAACTGATCGGCAAACACGGTCTTGCGAAAGTGCAGAACGCTCTGATATCGATGAACTTGCCGCAACAGGAGTATCGGTTGATCACGTAAGTCAATCCTGGTGTTGCCTCTTCTTTTATGCACTGGCGATCATTGTATCTGACTTTGCGTTTCCTCTCTTAGACGGTACTTTGAATATGCTGAGCTGTTCAGTGTGGTCGGATCGAAGTGGTAGTTTCGCATGCTCGGGCATTATCCCGCGACATACAAAAGTTTGACGGTTGTGTGCGTGTGCTATTGTATTTAGCGAGGGACTGGAATCCTCTGTTCATTATCAAATGCGCATGGACTTCGAAGCAGCGATCCCACACGACATGTAAAGATGTAGATATGGGATCACAGAAAATGTTATACATACAACAAAATTGTTTGCTCGCCCGTGTACAGAAAAACGTGGCAAATGCAGAAAAGTGCGCTAGAATGACTCGTGTGTGAATACACGGACCCCGTTCTCCGACCAACATCAGGGCTTCAGTTTGGTTTCCCCATCCCGACGAGAAAGTATAACTTATGACTAGGGGGAGAAAAACTTTGGTGGAGTTGGGGATACTTTGGTGATTTTTCGGCGGATTTAACGGCCGGAGCTACGACGGCGACGATCGTCCCTGTCGCGGTGGTGGGGACGTTCGCGCGGGCTTTCTCGGAGACGCTTGTTAGGGCCGGATCCAGGCCTGTAGGAATCAATTCCACCGGGAGGAGGAGGTGGGTCTACGTAAAAGAGTGTCATTCATCAGTACCTTGAGACTCTTACACAAAGAAGGGCGACAATAATCTGCTGCAAGAATATTTTCGGTGCTCACCATCTTCTGCATGCCTTTTCCGACTGCTGCTTTGAGCCGATGAACTGCCGCCGCCCGCTGCCGGTGGATCTTCGGTCGTATCCTCGCGGCGCGACCGCTTCGCTTCCCGATCCTCCTTATCTCCGCGGTCACGCTTTCGTTCTCTCTTGTCATCCACCGTAGAATCCTCCTAGTGGATAAAATTATAACGCAGCTGTCGTGAGCTTTCCATGTTTGTGAAGCGAAATCCATTTGCGGGCATGCTTACCCTTTCCTTCCTCTTTCGGTCGCGATCGCGATCCTTATCCTTACGATCCCGATCCCGATCTTTGCTCCGGTCCTTGTCTCTCTCCCGACCATTGCTACCCCGCTTCTCGTCTTTCCGGGGGTCGCGATCCTTCATAACCACCGACAACAAGCTCTCCGGCTCCCCAGTTCCGTCGCGGCCCTTCGATTTGCTACGGGCATCCCTAGCGGCCTCGTGGTCTTTCTCCTTCTCGTCCCTGCTAGGCCCCGAAGCCTCGTCGCGTTTGCTACCCAGGCGATCCAGAACGCTGGAACTCGGGCGATCGGTCTTCTCGCTCACTTTTGGTGTTCCGGACGAAGGAACAGAGGAGGACGCAGCCTTCGTGGACGAGGGTAACGGGCTGCTTCCATCACGTCGAGGCTGATTGATTCCCGAAGCGCGCGGAGGCGGACGTGCGGGTAGCGACGGGTGCAAGATGGGGTATTCCTTCACTTTGACGCCATTATCTCGCGATCGACGCGGCTCACGAGAATCATGCGCGCTGTCGTCGCGGTCGAGTTCCACGCGCCTGATTTCTCCCACTTCCGTCTTGTCATCGCGCGGCGGGCTTTTGGTCACCACCTTGATTTCAGGGGGCGGTCGCTCCTTGGGTTCGGCAACCTTGGCCACGACCGGGGGTGCCGGCGCTTTTACTTCCGACGGGGGATTGACCTTCGGCTTGGACTCCTGGGGTTCACGATCCTCGTCGCGTTTGATCGGCACCTCACGTTTGACCGGTTCCTCACGTTTGATGGGCACCTGAGGGGTCTGCGGCTTCTCCAGGACCTCTCGTAAAGGGGCACGAGGAGCTTCTCGCGGAGTAGACGGCGCGGGGCGTTCCCTAACCAACGCAACCGGGGTAGGCTTCATAGAAAGCGCGGAGGGTACAAATGGAGCTGCAGCAGGGTTTAGCTTGCGATCAGCGCCTTTACAGAAGTCTTGATGGTTGACCCAGGTGCTCGCTTTTGCTCCCATCTTGGCCCCAACACTGCGAGCCAGCTGTTTAACATCCTCGCGCGGGTCGATTTCGAGAAGTTTCTTGATGTTGAAGTCGATGACGTTGCCTACTTCTTTTGTCGCTGGGAAGTAGTTGTTGACTTTATCCAGAATGAAAATGGCGTTCCTGATCTGCATGTAATCGGTGCTGGCAACACATGCAGTGATGGCTTTACTAAGTTTCAGATGCCATTTTCGAAGGACTTGTCGAAACTCATCATAATCGATCCAGTCACCGTTCCGGAGATCCAGTTTGCCATTCGGTGCCCCGGGAGGCCATCGTTTCAGGAAACCTGGTAGCTTCTCTCCAATAGCCTCCTTTTGGAACAACGCCTTGTCGTTATGCCACGACGAAAGCGACGCGAAGACAACGGCCAAGAAGAGACCGTAGTTCTTGGCCTCGTCTTCCGTGCCAGAAAACATGTCCGCATGGAGAACGTCTTTGGCAAACACCTTTGTCGAACATGTCAGTTTCAAATCATGGGAGAGAATGTGTTCGGTCCGAATTACCTTGTCATATAGAGTGACGGTAGGGATAGAGGGAGTGCCAAGCTTATGCATCAGCAACACAAACTTCGCACAGAAAACTGCGTCTGCGGCAGATTGTGTGCACCGCGGCTGGATGCAGTATTGAATGACCGCCTGCGTGGTGTCATTCCGATTGACGCCTTCAAATGATAGTTAGAAAGAACAAGAACACTGTTGTGTGGAGACGCGAACGCCACTCCTTGACACTCACTGTTTTCAAACCAGAAGACGCTCTCAGCTTCCAGCCGTGTGATAACCTTCTTATGATGTTTCTGATGCGCGAGTTGATCGGCCTCCAGCGCATTCTTCGTAGTATGACAACGGTCGATGTCCTTCTTCAGCTTCTTTGCCTCATCTTCCTGGCTCGAGCTGAGCTGTTTGACCTTTAACTCCAATGCTTTCGCTCTGTCACGCTGTTTCGCGATCTCGGCGTCGTAGCGTGCGTCAGGAACGAAGATGTCAAACAGACTCAACTGCCAGAATGTGACGTAAAAGGCGGGACTCATGGGACGCCAAACAGACGCGGGGAGCATGGGGACGACTGATCGGATGGTGTCATGCAGTCCCAGTTGCCAGACTGGATTGCCAAAGTCGACGTTCGCGGCGGTGCGACGTAAGACATCTTCAACATTCGGCTCGTTGCCTTTCATGATCTTGGAGGCAGGGTCCACTTGCTCATTATCCTTTTCGGTTTGCCGCGGCTCGTCCACTTGCATCGCGTTGGGGTCTCGTGGAGGTTCGGGCCGCGTTTCTCCCGCCTCGGGATACTAAATCACATAGAAGACCGTTGGAGGAGGTATGGCGCAGCGGAAGACCCCGACAATCCGTACCTTCACATATTGTGCCAGCTTCTGTCGAGCCAAAAGGAAAGCTTGCTCGGGTTCCAAACCATAATCGTTCACCAACACGCCGACGTCAGGCATGGCCTGAACGAACATATCCGGGGGACAAGTCACTGATAGGAATTCCAGCATCTGCAGCAGCGTTCGTTGGCACTAAAGAATTCACCAAAAGGTCAGACTTTTGATGCAGAGTCAATCTTGAAAGGCTTCGAGCACCAAACTCACGTAGTCAGTCATAGATGCCAGAATCTTCAAGTCCATGCTGTCATCCTCGTCACCCATTCCAGAATAGGGCATCTGCTGCTTTAGCTGGCTGATTCGTACTGCAATTTTCCTGACGTAATCCCCATCCACCATCGCTTTCATAAGGCGAAGACCGGACTTCCTCGTCAGTCTCATGGGCTCCCAAATAAGGGCTTCCCGTTTGAGCGTATCCGTCCCCGCGATAGCTTCCAGTTGCGCCTCTGTCACATCCTCCATTGTTTTCACCCCGGACATCGAGCTGATGAGCTCCTGCAAGATATGCAGATCGTGCAGCTTTTCGTCGCACAGCTGGTTGATTAGATAGCGGAGCATTGGCTCCAAGTCCAGCTGATGTTTTCTGTACGACTGTCCGGTGAACGTTCCTAGCGACTTCAACCAATCCGATACATTCAGACCATTCCGTTGCACTTTCGATTTGGGATCTGCCAGAGCCTCGATGAGACAATAGGGCATGATATCAAATTCGAGCTCCGTCAAGTAGCGAGTGGCGTCTACCACGAAAGGAATCATATTATCATACGCCTCCAGCCGCGTGATGATGTACGAAAAGGCAACAACCGGGTTGGAATGCAAGACTTTGCCGATCTGTCGACCAGACTGCTTAGCAGACTCTTTATTCAATCGCCTAAAATCGGTGTGGATGAGAGGATCAGAAAATGATCGACGGTGGACTTGGAAAAAGGTATACGGTTACTCACGACAGGATGTATTTGCAGTCTCGTTCACAACCTGCTTTCACCAGTTGCATTTCAGGCGTAGTGTTATACACGATGTTGCCCCATTCGCCATACATGGCAAAACGCTGTTGATAGGGGAAGTGCTTAATGATGTTCCACAGACCGAGAGAGTTCGCAGGGTTCGGTTCCGATCGAGAAATCGCGGGAAGGATATGGTTGATGATGAGGTTGATCCAGCCCTTGAGCACCCCCTGGAGGTCGACTCCTTCAAAGGGATCATCGACGTGTGAAGGAGCCGGTATTCCCGAACTGGTATGACGTTCTGCACCATGACCGGGCGTCCCTTCTTTCCTTTCCGACGTTTGTCGTTGGAGAGGCTCGACGATATCCATAGGCTCCGTTTTCGCGTGCGGTCTTCCAAGCCGCTTTTGAGACTCCGTGATGTGCCTCGCGCCAATTCGGAGAATGGTTGCAAGTAGTAGCGGGTCTCTGTGGAGATGCACACCAACGCGCATGAAATAGGATCGGAGATGCTTGATAACCTCTCCGACGTTATTGCATCTTGTCACACTAGCGTGCCAGTTTCGATAGAAGAAGCGATAGCGCGGTGCGTGTGGTTTGCGACCGTTCGTCACTCTTAGAAATGGTGGGGCTAGCCGCAAAATGATAGTATTCGTACCCGGTCGGAAGTCCTCGGGAGAGGGCTTAGGTACTTGCCGCGCATGGGCGATTGGGGATGTATCCCAGTCTTGGAGCATTATGCTCAAATGCCGGCAGATCGCATCTGCCAGATCCGGGTGCAAATGAACCAAATCAGGGAGCTTGTTCAATATCTTGAGTCCATTCGCAGTATCCCCGATCGCCACGAGAGCCGTAGCCAGCTCCGCTTTCTGGTTGACCTTAGTCAAAGGCTGTGGCCTCGTGTCCTTGGCTAACGAGGGCAAGCCGGTTGCTTTTGCGGTCGAAACCCGGCCGTCATCTCCTAACGTCCCCGCGAGTTCAGGCCCTTTGAACCGTCCTGCGGTTCCTCGCTTTTGAAGAACGTGGCGGCAGTGCTGCTCATATAGAGCCGTTAAGCGTTCATCGGTGGGACTCAAATGAGGAAACAAATCCTCCAAATTGACCAAGCCGTGCTTGATCAGAACGGCCGCGACAAAGATCAAGGACTCGGGCACGTCTCTGGTACTCGACGAGCCATTGTACCAGTCAAACTTGAACCCCAAGATCTGTCCACAGATGCGATTCGGTTTTTGGACCGGTTTCCCGTTCTCCATGGTAATGGTTGGGCCCCATTTGCTGACCTCGATCAGTCGAACGAAATAATCCCAGTGATCGGAGATGTTTACTGCAAAAGCGTCCAGCGCCACGTCGAGGATTCGGTTCGGATCCAAGTCGAACCTCCCCGTCATTTGCGTCATACGCTCATTCATAGCCCATACTTTTTCCTCCACAGCCTCTGTCCTTCGCTGAACCGCCTCCTCCACAGACATGGCCGGTACACCGTCCGCGGGCGGATAAGGATCGAAGACATCCGGCAGGGAATCGGCCAGAAGGACCAAAAGGCGGGAGTAGCCTTCTGATTCCTCGCGCAGTAGGTTGTACTTCTCCTGCAGATAGAGCATCGCTGTTCTCGACCGTACTTCTTTCTTCTGGAGCGGCTCAGCTGCCGCTATCAGACCAGCCTTCTGCTGCGTCCTATATTCGAGCCGTTCCCTAGAGATCACATTTGGGATGAAATTTTTGCCCTGCGGAATAGAGAAATACCATAAGCCACGCACGAAGAACCCAGCATTGATCGTTGTGCACGCACCAATATCTCCTTTATGATGATCTCCAATCTCCGACCTTCTGCCGTCGGTTCCAGCGGTTCCACCGGCTTTCGTGCCGGGAACTCCAAAACTGCAGGGACAGGGACAGGGGGAGTAAACTGTCGCAAGAATGTGCTATCCAGCCTGAATTCCAGATCCGCTGCGTAGGTCCATAACCCGTCTGCGACAATCGACGGCACCAGAAGGGGATCTTCTAAGGAATCCGGCGCGACGTGTCCAGCAGCCATCGATTCGTCTACAGCCCCACTTCGCTTTGTCGTTTCTCGATAGAGGCTAGCAAAAAACATAGCCACTGCCCCTGACGTTAACTGCTCGTGCATGCCAGCTCGTATCACCTCCGCAGTCATTAGTCGCAGCTCCTCCAGCACATCGTCGAAAGGTCGGTCCCCATTGAATAATGCTCGCGCCGTGAGGTAGCTGCACAGGCAAAGCTCAATCGAAGAGATCTTGCAACCCCAGGGAACATGTGCGCACTTACAATTGTGAACTTCCCCCTTTGTCCCAGTTCCTCAACATGTCCTCCGTGAGGTAGCGGTACTCGCTCGGAGTCATTGCGGCTCCTGCGACGCTGTGCAGTGTGGGTTTTCTCGAACCGGGACCACGTTTAACTGTGTGCGCCTAGTTCGGCATTCGTAACCAGTATCAACAGGGCCGAGGAGTTGCACGGTAACCGATTCGTATGCTCCAAAACTCGAGCGTCACAGGCGGGACAGAGGTAACCGGTAGTAAGGGTGGAATATATAGACGCCGAGGTTGCGATGCCGATGGGAGTAAGGACGAACAGGGGAACAGGAATGTCTGAGCGCACGCCACAAAAACTCATTGGCGCTAGGGTTAGGCTGAGTGTCAAATCAGAACTGACACCATGTAACCAATGCTGTCGATATCCCGTCGACTTGGGACCCAGCCCTTATCTCCGGATTCTAAACGGCTTTAGACTTGACCGAATAGGAAAGTAACTAGGATGGACTAGCATCTTCGGCATTGTTCTGCAAGCCGGTGTGTTGTTTGTCTAGGTCCCTCAGGAGGAAAACTCTCGAGAGGAACACACCCAGAAAAACCTATTTCTTCAACCTATTAGGAAGGAACTCCCTCCCACACACGAGCTTGCCAAGACGCTAGAATATATATACTGCATCTCTGCGACGACTCACGCGAAACGAAAACCTCCCACGTCCACGAGTTAGGATCTCTCCCTCGACAAGTCAAATGGCAGCCGCACAAGCAGGCGCTCTCTCGTTCTTGACTGCCACAGGCCCCAACTTCAAGCCGGCAGCCGACAGACCTGCCCCGCAAGGGCTGGATGTTTACCCAGTCTCCCTGACCGCATCCACCTCCGTTTTATCTCGTACGTTGAGCCATCTCACCCGCTCCTCCAACAATGGGAGCGGTCTCATCAAAGTCGGGAAGGTTGCCCAAGGCGGTGCGCGGAACAAACTGAGTTTGAAGGATCAGGAAAGACGACACGACGGTGTGGACTGGTCGGCCGTGAGGGTGCGGGACGAGTTTCCCACAAGCTTTGCCGTGTGGGCAAGCATGACGTGAGGGACGGGGATCTCAGACAGCGACCGATGTACTTTAGTGAGACCTCTTTAGCGTCGCATTCCTCATGCTTTGTTAGTAGTTTCCAAATACCATGAATGGCCTTACACTCGAAGTGCTTGTTAAGAGTTGAAGTGTTGAAGTGTTGATGAGTTGAGGAGCAACGGCGACGCCGTTCGGTGACAATGCATGAGAAGAGATGGCGACGGCTTGGGCAACCACTAATTATGCACTTTACTGGTATCCGGCCATCATGTACAAGCTAGAAGAAAATGGCCATGGTTGATACATGGATAATCATACATGAAATATAACACTCGCAAATACATTAAGAGACATGATGGATATACAAAATTGTGACAGAATCGCGCCTCAAATATGTGCTTCGCTTCCAGAGATGAAGTAGACGGCGATGGACAGTTCATCCACCCCGCCACTTCGCCCCAGGGTTCCATGCTCCCGGTTCAAAGGTCTCCCCTTGTCCGACTGGCGCAGTTGAAGGTGCCGTTGGCGGAGGGACTGGCGACGCTGGCGATGGCCGTCCTGTGGAAGAGACGTAGAGTCAGCATATATGCTCCTCTGGAGAATAGATGATGGCTACGAACCTGCAGGCAACGAGGCCAACTTCTCTTGTTCAATCTCGATCTTTCGCTGCTCCCATTTGGCGTCCAGCTCTCGTGCTCTTTGTATCGTCAACAATCTTTGCGCTTCCGCTTGTTGCAACTCCTATTGACCACCCCAACGAGCACGTCAGCTTCTAGCTCTCTGCAAGCGTCCTTATAGCCGCACACTGAAGCCACACCTCTATCGAAGGCGGTGCGTTCCGCGTATGCCTCAACCATGCCTGCCACTGTGCGGGAATGAGCTCCGGCTCATATTTGTAATACTCCGTCCTCCCGTCAAAGTATTCTATTATGCGGCGGGTGCGGTCTGTCCCCGCACGCATTGGCGGACCTTCAAAGTACATGTTCCCCAATAGGTCGCGACCCACCTGAAATGACGGTGCCGTTAGCCAAGATTGGACGGGAAACATCCAAGGAAGAAAGCAGAGGACTGACCAACTTGTGGGAGCGCCATGGCCAGTTTATGGCTTTCAGTGAAGCTGTAAGACGTCCAAGCATTGCGAATAGTTGCGAATGGGCTTCAAATTGACCATGTGTTCCAGCTTTTGGTTCTTCAACGCGCGAGGTTATGCTGGCGGGGAAGTCGACGAGATCAGCAACTTCCCCTCGCTTCGACCTCAACCCAACGCCCCTTATATTATACATACTGTATATGCGAGAGACAGGATAGCTTTCATCTTCTTTTTCAGAGAAATCCATTCCTGTAGGAAAAGCCTGGGTTCTTGCAGCGAATACATAACGGTTACAGCAGCCCTCGACAGAAGTCCTCCAGCCATGTCAAATTCGGCATCCTCGCGCGGGAATAGTCCCTACTCCACTCCTCGTTCAGGCACTCCGTCGAGCGTAAACCACAACGTAAAGCTCGCCCTCGGCTCTAGTAGACTTGGCCGAAGCCAGCTTGAAGCAGACTCCGACTCCGACGATGAGAGCCGGACCAATCGACCGGACGAGTTGATCAACGGACTTTCTGGGGCAGGGTTCGTGGGGTCGAAGCGGGGCAAATCGCGGGAGCAGATGGTCATCCCGCTTATAAAGCAGAACGAGTGGCGGGGCCGGCCGGATATGGAGCGGACGCCGAGTACGGAAGGGCCGCGGACAACGACGAGGACGGTCACCCGGACTACAACGACAGTGACGAGCACGGCTGTTACCGCTGGCCCTGCAGCGTCAACTACCATTTCGCAAACTACGACTGTAACATCCGAAGGGTTAACGCCGATGGAGATCGCCGGCGATGCATCCCAAATCTCACAGGCAGAAGAGTCACACGGCCCGAAATTTGGTCTTCAAGTCATGAAGAAGCGGAAAGTGGTCAGAACGACAGACTCAGTCGCTTCTTGTCAGTCAGGTGCATCGACGCCATTGACAGTGGGAGAAGAGGAACCTGCTGCCGCTGTGACGATGACAGTGGAAGAGGAGGCCATGGCAGCAGTGTTGAGAGAAGCGCAAGGCATCGAAGCGGAGTGGACGCCGAGCATAACGAGTCTCCCTATTCTGGCGCAAAACTCCGTGCCCGGCCTAAACGACATCGAAGATGTTACTGAAAAGTACCGATACGACGTCAGTTTGCGACCCGAGGAATCGACGATGGAGGACTACGAGCGAGTGCCCATCGCAGAGTTCGGCCAGGCCCTCCTTCGCGGAATGGGGTGGGAGAAAGGCAAAGCCGTCGGCAAAAACCCGGACGGCCTTATCGAACCAATATCGTTGAAGTCGCGGCCACATCTTCTCGGGTTAGGCGCGACGCCAGCACCGGAGCTGGAAATCAAGCAGAAGAAGTACATCAAGCCGGGGGAGAAACGACGTCCTGACGTAAGTTTCTGTGGCAGGGCGTTTGTGTGTTTACCGTCCTCTCTATAAGCTTTCCAAAAAGAATCTGTTCTTGCATTTTATAGCCGCTTGCTGAAGCAAAGTTGACACCGTCGGAAGAACTGCCGCGGTCTGCCAGAAGAGAGAAAAGGGAGCGAAGTCCTGATCGTGATGGTTTGTTCTCAGATTCATTCCCTTGGATATTTGAAAGTTGGACATTGATGACTCATGATCAACGTATACAGTAGCATTGAGAGCTGGCGATGTAGTGCGGATAAACGAAGGACGCTATGAAGGGCAGCAAGGTGTTATCCAGGAGATCAAATCTCGATCTTCGGGTACCGTCGTCAAAGTGGAGATGGACGGCAGTCGAGATGTAAGCCGGACCTACCCTGGTGACGTGTTCCCTTCAATAATAGATCGCTAACATGTTCTCATGCAGATCGCAAGATGCTGGCTTCAAGACATTCAACGCATATCACCGTCCTCGAATGGTCACCGCTCCCAATCGAAATCGCAAAGCGTGTCGCGCGCAAGCTCCGCCGGGTCGTCGTCCGCGCGGTCATGGCTGCGACCGCACGCTTTGGTGGTAAGCTTGAAGCTCGCGCGTGCCTTTCATAATGGGTAAAATGCCTCAGACGTACGTCTTGTTCCTCAGCGAGTCGTGAGCAAATCCCTTGCCTCTGGCCGGCACTACAATCAGAAGGGTGTCATACAAGACGTCTTTACGGCCGGTGAATGTGTCCTTCGACTGAACACCGGGGATATTGTTGAAGGTATGCACTTCCCGTCTTGCGCTCAATCTTCATTCAAACTCTTAAGTTGCAAACTTAGGCGTCAAGGACCGCCATTTGGAAACCTGCCTTCCCAGCGTGGGCGGCACCGTGATTGTATTACAATCATCCGACGGCGAACTCGTGGGACAGCTAGGACGACTAAAGGAGAAAGATTCCGAAAGCGAACGTGCGGTTGTGCAGATGGACCATAGCCTGGAGTATCATGTAAGACCCACTTACTGCCCTTTAAGTGATCGTTGTGACTGTGGGGCTGATCGCTTCTCTTTCACCGTTTAGACTTTCACATACGATGAGATTGCCGCTTACATCGAGTAGGAATCGGCTTTCGGGAAGCAATTTGTTGCGGCGGAGTGTCCCCATAGTAGCGTAACCTCAGGGCAACGTTCATGTAATATATATTCCCACTGGTCGTGAAAGTCGTAAATTGCAGTTCCTCCACTCATTCCCGTAAAACATAATTCAACAAGGGAAAGAAAAGAATCGAACTCCGGAATGTACAATTATCGTCTTTATTGACAACAAAAACTCCCGCCAAGGATCACAAATATCGCAGGAACAGCCCCTTGATGATTGCGAGCACCCTTAATCCCTCTTCAATGGGTACTGGCTTTTCTGCACACCATCCTTCGTGACCACAAACATTTCCACCATGTCACCGGTGTAGATATCGCGCTCTGTGGCGGATGTGAAAGCATCTTTCGTGACTTGTAGGGCCCGTTCGGGGGTCAGTGTTTCCACCACCTTTTGATGGACAAATCCAACCTATTGCGAGAGGAGCGAGAGTTCGAGATTTGTTTCGTCCGCAGGTAAGTGGAGGCGCTAGCCGAAGGATAGACGCGCGCCTACCTGATTATCCAAGAACGGCTGAATCAGATGTCCCGCAGAACCCGCACAAGCCCACTTCTGCTTTTGGAAGTTTCCGACTGGATCGTAACTGTACACAGCCCCGTTGCCCTCCTCGTCGATGCCCCCGAGAGTATTCCATACGTAGTAAGGGAACATGCGTTTGTGGTATAGAATCGTCGACAACATCTGAGCAAGGGCGCCGCTGCTCATTTGTTTGTCATGAGCGTGGCGGTACCACTTTCATTGGCTGGGAGTGAGAAAAGGAGTTGACGGCAAAAAGAGCCAAGGCGGTTTGCTTTACCTCCAATCGCTGCTCCAGGGTCTTTACAAGTGTGACAGCATCAGCGTACATTCCCCCGGTTGCAAGAACGCAGTCGTTGGACCTGACGGCGGTTGATGTCAACAATATGCAAATGAGGAAAGTAGCGACACCCATGCCATATCTCTACTCACAGATGGAAGACTTTGGGTACGTATCGACTGTTGATGCTGTAGCCTTCGCTTTGACGCGTATCACCAGCAACCACTACAAAGTCGTCGCCTGCAACCGCGAGGGTAGTTCTGCAATAATGGTGGCGTTAGTCAGGACTCGTACAATGGAAGCAGGTCCTCCAAGCAAACTCCGACTGTCTCTCTCTCCCAATTCTTCTGCCCATCCTTCGTGAATGGAATCTTCCCAGGATCATCCACGCCGAACTCCAAATACCCACCCTCCATTATCCGTGTACGGCGAGAATCTGCATTCTACTGGGGCTTTGACAGGGCTAGCCGATGCGTAATGCTTTGCCTGTCGTTGTTGCGTCCGGTAGATGTTTGAGGAATGGTCGTAGTGCGAGTCGTAGGAGGGGAGAGAGATCATGGTGGGCAGGAATGTACTGGGCGAGACTGTGAAGCGAGTCGCGGACGGATGAGTCGATGCAATTTGGATGCAGGCAGAGGCACTGCAGGTCCTAGGACTATGGGAACCGGGCTCACAGTTGCTTCCCTGTGGAAACTTACCGTTCAATTCTTTACGAGAGTAGGTAAATCGAAGCAGGCCGAGACTCGGAAAACAGTGGTCAAAAAGGCAAGAACGACACCAGCCTGACGAACCACACCCTGACGCGTCTACCACACCCTTCTCCCAGCACCTTTGCGACGTTGGGCTACGTTGGGGTTTTCAACCTCCTCGAGTTCAATCGCCGCCCCTTGACTCACCCCCCTACTGGCCTACACTTTGCAACCAGCAACTGCTCAACGGATACAGGCAGGGCAGGGGCTCGCCATCCCGTCGTCGCTGTGGCTCAGTTCAGCCTTATAAAGCATCGTTCTTTCAACGCGTCTCTGGAGCTAGTTATACCGTTTGTATGGCTCATCTTTTATGTCCTCAGAACTGGCACAAGGCAAGACCACAATAGATAACTTACGATCAAGCCCTGGTCCGCAATATAGGAAATCTGATGCTCTCCAGTCACAGCTTGCAGCATTTGAGCAACGGAGAATCGCCGTGTCCTCTATCGTCAGTCAAAATTCACTACAATCCCCGTGGAGTTCGGATATCACGCATGGACATTGATACCCTGGGGGCAGAGGTATTGCGAGGCAGGAATTCAGGAGATTCGTACTGAGGATTGGCTCGTCGCGCTCAAACGCTTGGGATGGCATATGTGCGGCGCGTGAATGAATTCAAACCAAAACCCACGACTCGATACGTTCCATCTCCTCAGAAGCTTCCCGTGCAATCTGCCTCGTTTCTGCAGTGATCAGCTCACACTCCGAAACCTCGTAAAACTGCTGCTTCCAAAGCCGCCACCGCGGCTCGCTGAACGCCTCCATATCCTTCTGTGCCTTTGCAACCTCTACGGAATTGGGGTTTCCTTTGCTTATCTCCCATAGACTATTTCCGGCCAGAAAGATCCATGCAGCAGCTGCGGGCACGTCTAATTCCAACTCGTGTTTGAGGTATCTGGGTACCTCTTCATCTTCTGTGTCCTGGTCTTCTGAGTCTTCGCCCCCTTCAGCCTCGGCATCCTCTGCACCGCTGCCCTGTGCGTCGACGCCATCGCCCTCGCCGCCTTCCGCCTCCCCATCTTCTGGTTCAACATCCTCATCATGTGCGACTTCATAGTGAGCTTCGCCCGACCGAATAGCTTCATTTGAGAAGCTTTGCAATGACCCTGTGCAGCGAAAGAACCAGGGTAGATAATCCCAACACCGCGGAATATCTCTCACCAACCGAGCAACGAAAGCATTATGGTTCGCCCAGGAATGTCGATCCGGCGCTGAAAACGGCGTAGCGCATGGGTTACGCCACGCACTCTGCCATACTTCCAGCCCTGTCGGCTTCAGCAGCAGGAAATCGCTCCATAGCTCGCCGAATGTGCCGTCCCATATCCAGTTGTCCTTCAGATGGTCGGGTAATGGCGATGGGCGAGCGGGATTGGGTCGTGCGTGCAGAGCTTTGACGAGGGAGAGGAGGCGATCGTGGCCTGCAGAGTCGTGGCGCCAGGAGGTGCGGTGGGCCATGTGGAAGACAGCATACCACATGGACCAAAGCAACTGTTCACAAGTATCTCCAGGCGTATCAGGAGTGTCTCCCACGATGCCATTCGAATAGGCAAATTCGATGCGCGGCGCGATGTTCGTTTCCAGGTCCGTTTTGCCGCTTTGGTAACGCAGAATAGTCTGATAAAACCCAAACGAATCGTAGTCGTCCCAGAAATAAGCTCCTCTCAGTTTGAAAACGGCGTCTATGAGATCGGCCTCGTCATCTGGAGGAAACCTCATCATTTCTCGAACGAGTCGCTCTCGGGCGTCGGTCTTCCACCGCTTCGCGACGCTTGGAGGCCATGTTTCCATGACCGTTTTCCAGTTCAACAATGTCTTTTTGAGGGTCTCGGTTTCGGGTGTGTAGGCCGTGGCCGTAGACGTTGTTTCGACGATGAGATGAGCGTGGTCAATATGCATCGAGGTTTACTTTAAGCCTGTTCTACTCCGAACGACCTCTATATGAAGACCTACATGGCGAGCCAGATGTGGAGAAGTGGCCTTCACAGAGGAGGTGCACTCGGTCATTTTAAATGCGGCTCTCCCCTCTTTTTTTCCTCCCGTGGCGCCGGCGGCGAAGGTGAGGTGGGTGGTCTTGTGGAACGTGCGGAATGGCGTGTCGGTCCTGTCGGACTCGTCGGAGTGCCAAATGTGAACAAGCATCGTGCCATTCCCCCCCCTTTGCCCCCCCCCCGAGCCGCGTCCGCGAAGTCCGCGAGCGCGTGTCATTCCGCATCATCGGAGAGCGACCAACAAAGGATAAACAAGGCGGTCCCTTTGATTAGCAGCTCTGATTGATTCTGATTAGGACCCGCTCCCGAGGAGAAACCTTCAATCTACATACTGTAAAGCTCTGCATGCCTCCCCACACACGTCAACGGCCCATTTGTCGGTCGGAGTGGTCGGCTGCCTTTCCGGTGCTTTTGATGCGTTCACTGGCGGCCGTGACTTCATGGGCCTATGGAAATACTGTATCAAATAACTGGCTTCCGTGCTCGTTACACTTGAAAAAGCAGCCCGAACCCTCGGCGGATATCCTTCAGTTTTCCAGAAACCCCAGCGCCGCCGTATCGCAATTCATCGTCTCCGAACGCAAAAATGGCGGTTATCGACAGCACGGACGTTATCATCCTGTCCGCCGTCGGAATCCTGACAACCCTTTATGTATTTTACAAGCGGAGCACGAGCAATAGGAGCTCCGGTGCCGTTGTGTCAAAGGGAGCCTCCGGCGGACCGTCCGGGTCCGTCAAGCCAGGCTCCGCCGAGGTCAAGTCACCCAGGTGCGTATGCTAGATCACCGGACAATTCCAATTTTCTTCGCCTTGCAGCATATGCCAGCAAACAGCAACTGATACTTTATCCCATTTCGCAGCAAATTTGGCAAGAAGTCTCTCTCTGAAAAAATAGCGTCCGTCTCCGGCGACTCATGCCTAGTCCTCTTCTACGGTTCTCAAACGGGGACCGCGGAAGACCTGGCACTCCGTTTTGGAAAGGATGTCACCTCAAAGTACTCTGTGCCGGCGCTCATCCTCGATGTTGAAGAATACGACATGACTGAGCTAGCGGATGGTGATGCACTGGATGAAACCACGAACGGCAAGAACATTTTGTATGGCTACTTCCTCGCCACCTACGGCGAAGGAGAACCAACCGACAATGCCACAGAGTTCTACGAATGGATAATGTCCGGGAAAGGCAAAGGTGCCGATGAAGGCGATGAAGACGGCGACGACGACGAACTATTGGAGAATAGACCGCTTGAGGGAATCCACAAGTACATCATCTTCGGTCTTGGCAACAAAACCTACGAGCACTTCAACGCCATTGCACGCCGTCTCGACAAGCGTCTCAAAGCGATTGGTGCAAAGAGGGTTGGCGAGTTGGGTGAAGGCGACGACGATTGTAGCATGGAAGAAGACTATGCAGCGTGGAAGAAGGGAGCCCTGGCCGCTGTTGCTGGGCACTTTGGGGTGGAAGTGGGCGAATCCGGCACGAAGAAGGATGAGCCCCATGTTCCCACTTTCAAGATCATAGATGTGGCTTCGAGCAACGGTTCCGATGTCGAAGTATTTAGAGGGGAATACAGTGCAGGGAAACCACGGAGGTGGGAGAAGGTGAAGATCGGGGCCGAGGAGTATGATGTTGTCGACGGTGGTGATGGGGAGAAGTATGTTGAGATCAGGTACGTGGGCATGCTGCCGTACTTCGGAGTGCGCGCGGATCCATTTTGCTTATTTTAACGTCTTGCCACCTCCAAAAGTGGTGCCAAAGTTAAGCACGACGCTAAACACCCGCATTACGGTCGCATCGTCACAACCAAACCCCTCTTTACTGACGTCTACGACGAGTTCGCTTTCGCACCATCCGTCCGTCTCCCCGTCGAAGTCTCGAATCGATTCTCCATCAACGAAAAGAAGATCCGCATCGAACGACACTGCTTGCACGTCGAGCTGGATCTGTCAGGCTCCGATCTCAAATATGAGACAGGTGATCATGTTGGGATCTGGCCGGTGAACGATGAGGAGCATTTGGAGAGGTACAAGAAGGTGCTGGCCCTCAGCGAGGAGGAGCTGGATAGGGTTGTGACGTTGAAGGTGAACGAAGAGAACCGATTGGCGGCAAATAGCAAGATTCCGTTCCCTGTGCCGAGCACTTTGAGGACGGTTCTGTTGCATTATTTGGACTTGACGGCTATTCTCAAGCAGTATCAGTTTGAGGTATGTCCTCATTCATTTCAATTGACTATGTCGCATAACGAAACGGCTCTGATTGACATGATGCAATTTTTTATACAGGTTCTCGCCAAACATGCTACGAACCCTGCTGAACGCGACGCCCTGTTTCAAATCGCAGAGAACCGAGATATCTACCTACCTTTCGTTGAAAAGTCCCAAAAGGATCTGGCCCAGGTCCTGTCCCACTTTCCCTCCGTCAAAATACCCCTCTCGGTCATCATCGGCGAGCTGCTACCACGTATCTCTGTTCGTTATTACTCCATCTCATCGTCAGCGAAAGAAACGCCTAAAACAGTGGGCATCACGGCCGTGATGGTCCGGCACGCGGTAGCGAGCACGTTCGTACCTGGGAAGGAAGGCGATGAGACCGGCGAAGTAGTCATCCGCCAAGGTCTTGCGACCTCCTGGCTGCAACGCCTCCATGAAGCCAAACAGCAAACAACCTCACGAACAAATGGCGTGAACGGGCACACAAACGGCACGGTCACAACTCCAACCCCATCACTCCCCATCCCCCAATTCCACCTCCCTCTCTACATCCGCACCTCCTCCTTCCGCCTCCCCCGCAACCCCCGCCTCCCCGTCATCATGGTAGGCCCCGGCACCGGCGTCGCGCCCTTTCGCGCCTTCACACGCGAACGCTTCCACATCGCCGCCAAGCAACCGCAAACGGCAGTCGGCCCCACATGGCTGTTCTACGGCTGCCGGCATCCGGACAAGGACTACCTGTACAAGTCGGAGTTTGAGGATATGAAGACGAAGGTCGAGGCGGGCGATGTGAAGATGGAGTTGAAGGTTGTAGATGCGTTTTCGAGAGTGCCGGGCGAGAAGAAGGTCTATGTGCAGGAACGGCTGAAGGAGTTTGCGGAGGATGTGTGGAGGATGATTGGGACGCAGGGCGCGTACTTTTATGTTTGCGGGTATGTTGTATGTGATACGAGTTCATATTGTCATCCATCTAGTAATCCCTTCTCTCATCTCAAACAGAGACGCAAAACACATGGCCGCCGACGTCCACGCCGCCCTCGAACACATCGCGCTCACCCACGGCAAGCTCGCCTCGGCCGAAAAGGCGAAAGCCTGGGTCAAAGACTTGCGGTCTCAGGGACGATACCTCGAAGATGTCTGGTCCTGAAGGTCGCTCACCAACAGGACCATAGTTTTGGGGAATATAGAACGAGACACCTTGGTGCGGTTATCACCGGGTTTATGTCGTATTGCGGACGGAAACATTTACCGCGTAGATGGGATAGTGGCCGCTCTGTGATTTTGTAGCTTATATGATTCCCTGTAGAAATCTGTTTTCCTCTCATTATTATATATATGCATTTTCATACTGAGGGTTTTGGGGTTGAGTGCTTGGTCTGTAACAGTCTGCTGAAACTTGCTTATAGGGTTTCTCTCTGCAATGGGTGAAGAGGATGGAAAAATGGTGAATTCGGAATGTTTTCACGAAGGTGAACCGGGGATAGAGGCCCTTGCTTCGCGAAACAGACAATCTCTGCCATGGAAGTTGATGATAATGGGAAAGCCACTGATTCAGATTATGCTACAAGACTCTTGGTTGTGTACAGGCTAACCTACATCGTTCGAAAAGGAAGGAGAAGCGAACGCTCTAAAACTAGTTTCTACGCGAGTCTGTTGACTGTCTTGTACTCCCCGCACTCTACAGCCTCACAACAGCAGCCCCACCACCGGGCTTGCTCGCAAATACATAGTCCTCCATCTCCGCATCCTTCCCCTTCAAGTCCGGGCGCCGCTTATCATAGTACGCCTCCCTGACCTTACCAATAAAGCTCTCCACCTCGCTCTCAGCCACAAGCGACACAACACACCCACCCCATCCAGCACCGGTCAGACGCGACCCGTAAGCGCCAGCCTCCCGCGCAATCCGGGTCAAATCGTTGATCTCGTCACATGAGCAGTCATAGAGGTCCCTGCAGCTGTCTTGCGAGGCGTTCATGAGGTCACCGAGGGCAGTCAGGAAGACGGTGGGATTGAAATCGGTGTTGGCGATCTGTGCGCAGGTATCGCGGAACTGGAACACGCGGCGGGATTCTTCATACACGTGTTTGGCGCGAGCGTGCAGGTGGAATTCGTCGGAGCCAATGACGATGGGACCGATGTAGCGTTGTTTCACGGCGTCGACGGTGGTGTTTAGGAGCGTTGCGACCTCGGGGAGGGTGTAGGGCTCGCGTTTGAGTGCTGTGTCGGTGAGAGCTGACAGTTTGGCGAGGACGGCCGTCTCATTGCCTGTGAACTCGGTATCGCGGACGTAGCGGTCTTGGATGTCGCGCAGGGTCAGCAGGGGTGCGTCTGTGGTTGCGTCTGCTCCGCCGACGTGTTTGTTGAGTAAGGCGGCGGCAAGACGGGTCTCGACTACGCGGAGGTTGTAGTGGATGGGCGCCGTGACGACTTTGTTGGAGACGACTAGTGTGTTGGTCACGACAAAGACTGGGGACGATGATGTGTTGGTAGATACAGGGAAGGAGATGCGGTCCGCGGACAGTTTCGGTTCGAAATGGATGATCAAGGGGGACCCCATTGGTGCCATGATCGAGATGGCCTGGTCCATCCCTCCACATTGCACACCAGCGTATCGCTCTCCCTTGATGGCGGTGTTGGTCAGTTCTCCCTTCGTCATCCGGCCCTTGTTGGCTTCCAGCGTGGCGAGGGCAGACGCACATGTGAAGGCCGACGAGGACGAGACGCCTCCGCCTGCGGGCACCGACCCATCAATAAGCGCATGGAACGACAGAGGAGCTCTGGAGTCGAGATTCTTGGCGTTCTCGAAAACACCCTTGTATCCGCACTTAAAGTAGTTGCTCCAATCGTGAAGTGTCGAGTCGATTTCAACAGCGGTACCTTTGTCGTGGGAAAAGGTCCGTTCTCCGAACTGCTCATCCGTGTTTGCCAGCACCACCTCGACGCGCCCGCTGTCGCCTTTCTTCTCACTGTCCTCCAGCACCCTGACCGCAATCACGACGTCGCGGTCGATGGCCATGGGCAAAACGGAGTACCCTGCGGTGGACTTGATAATCAGCATAACGAACAAAACAAAGGCATAGTGAAGGATATTCGGCCCCCAGTCATACCGGAATAGTCAACATGCTCCCCAATCAGGTTCACACGGCCGGGCGAGCGGGCGAAAAAGTGAGGTTTCGCCTTGAAGCGGGCCTCAAAGCGACTTTGGAGGGTTTGGTACCGCTTTCTTTGGAAGTCCAGGACGTTCGCCGGGTAGACATCTTCAAGGCGGGTGAGGGAAGGGACGGTTTCGTCGGCGAGTAGTGTGGCGGAGGACATTGAGAACAGACAAGCAGATCAAGGTTACGGCAGGAACCAACCCAGTTTACACAGTACTCCACTACTCTATCCTCTATTTTATGCACTTCTCAGGATCGACGAGGACGAGAACGAATGCTCTGAATGCTCTGAATGCTTCTGATGATAAGCCTGCGTGACCTCCGCTTATTGCGCCCAGTTGTGCTGTTGTGCTGTTGTGTGCTAGCGACACTCGAAACACCTCAGAACTTACCGACCGCCTATGATGCGGTTGGATTAATCCGCATACCGGTGACTTCGGCTGCGGCACGGCACCAGCGCACATCGCGAACGCGACTTGAACGCGATGACAACTCATGGAGGCTGCATTTGGAGCCCTCCTGTTACTGGTGCGGTGGAGACATCCAGGCTCGGGAACCGCCGCTTCTCGATGAAATGGGGATATCTATTGCCGACGTCTGCGCATGACGGTCTTACTGTATATTATCGGAAGCTTTGGGGTTCCGGTCCTGCTGGATATAGTGAGCTGGTGTTCCGGTGTGGTACTTACCGCGAACTGCTAGCAGGTTAATGCAGATATTTACGTCGTGGTGTGGGGGCGCCACAAATGGGCGAGACATGAATGGAGCGTCAGTGAAGCAGCACTGTTATAATGAGGGCTGAAGGCAGATGCGGAAAGGCCGAGGACGGCAACAGAAAGAGCAGGTTGACATGCAAGCTAGGACGTTAAGGAGGGAAGGTCACGAACATGTGGGAAAACACCCTCATTTTGACAGCTCAAACGCTCTCAACGCAGCACCGCAAGCACCTTTTGCAACTCCCGCAACGTCATTAACCGCTGCACGACACAAAACATTGAAGTGACCAGGTCGGTACTTGAGTAGTGGCCAGGCACTCAGGGCTTGTATATACTGTAGAAACCTCAATGCATTGCATTGCGCAGACGACTCGAAACTTACCTGTGGACTCTCAAGACTTCAAACAGCCGGACCATGGACTTGACGGCCCCCTCAATTCCAGCCAGGCCGTCGACACTGCGGGCTCGTCGCATCAAAGCCAGGCTGTCCGTTGCGTCCCGCAAGTCCCGTGTCAGGACGTCTCTAGTAAACATCCACTGGGACGCCGACGGTGGGGGCCAGGAGGAAGAAAGTTTCGAAGAATCCATAGGTGGGAACGAGACTGCTGGGATGTCCCAAGCGGCAGCAGGTTGACCTCCTCTCTGGTTCGATATATAGACGATATACCGGTGCTCGCCGACCACCAAACACAGTTTTTACTACCACCTGGTGTGGAAAGCACCCCTGGTACTGGCACCAACTCGACGTTGCTTGAAGGCAAGGACGAGATACCGCAGACTACAGAGCTGCCGATTGCTGGGCCTAGCAAAAGGAAGGACGCGAAGGACTGGAGATTGACTTTGCCGCGCATAACATCATCAGATTCGGCGAACAACAGAGAATCAATTTTGAGAAGATCCGCGGACTTGACCACAGAAGAGGCCATTTTGACCGATGTCTTCTCGGGTCAACTGGCTCCAACCATTGCAGATGTCCTGTTAGCTGACGATGATGTCGAAGTCGTCCCGGTCTACGATGCCATCGCACTATACGACTTTGACGCAAGCCTCGACGAGTCTGATGATGCCATCTCGTTCAAGGCAGGCGATAGGCTAAAGGTGTTTGGCAAGCGGAATGTTAGGAACACGGTGTTTACTGAGGACGACGGCGGAGACTTTCAGTGGGAAAAGGAGGTTGAGGTTAGCGAAGGATGGTGTCAGGCAGAGCGTCTGGGCAAAGCTGGCTTTGCCCCTGTCGCCTACCTTCAGGTTAGTAGTGAACATCCACTTTTGGCGCCGTGGAGGCGAACTGACTTCTTAGCAATCAAGTTTGCATCAGACACCACACCTCTGGAAACGCGGTCCCAAATCGACCTAGTAATCACCGGCCCGCTAGATTCTCCACCCTTGGACTGCATCATGCCATCTAATCCGACTTTGGCGGATTCCCTGATCAGCATGCCAGACCCCAGCGTCGTATCGAGTTTCGCAGAGACATCCATCTCGCAGTCGAGCTATCCCTCAGCCGCAATGTCCGCGCTCGGAAACGGCATGGGAGCTATGACGGACAAGCTTCGCAAACGTCTGCGATCTTTGTTAGGTAGCTGGTTCGAAGGTGGTGACAGTGTGCAGGATTTCATTCTCGGAAACGCTTGCGGTTCTGCTCCGCGTACTTTCAGCGACATGGATGGAAGCCGGTCTTCCATGTTTGCGGATTACATGGATGATACTGAGCCTGGAGAAGAGAAGCATCTCATCGAAACAGAGGTACGTTGTTTTCTGATGATGTCGACGGGTACCCACCACTGGCGCTGAAACTGAGCCACATACAGCGGGGTCTCACATGGGGTGGTCGATCCCCGAGGTTTTCAGTCACAGTCAAATCTCCGGAGCGCCACCGCAAAGTGTCGTTTGAGCCATCACAGAAGCAGAACGTGGTGGTGGATGAGTTTGTAGCATATCGAGTCTTTACATGGGTATGTATACTGTCATGTCTTTCAGTATGCCACGATTTCTGACGGGCTTTACTAGTTTGACGATGAAGACAAGCAGCTGTACACCTCGCTAAGCGTTCAACGACGATACACGGACTTCGAATGGCTACACGATCACCTGAAACGCCGATATCCACCCACAATCATCCCACTGCCTACACTCCCACCGAAACATAGCTTGATCACCAACAAGTTCGACAAGGGCCTTGTCGAGTCCCGAGGAAGAGGTCTGGAAAGATACTTAGGTGCGATCTCACGCCATCCTCTGCTCAGAAGCGACGGCGCCGTTGTCCTGTTCCTCAGCTGTGGCGGAACAAGCATGGGCGGCCTGACAAAAGACGATTTGGCCAGACTTCGTCAAGAGCAAACATACAAGGAAGATCAGATCGAAGTTGTCCTCGACGACGATGAGTGGATTGAGGGGAGGAAGATGTTCGATCAGAGGAGGAGCTTGCAAGGCCCCGAAGGAGGGCCGGCAAACTTTTTGAAAAGGGTTGCTGTCTCAGTTCCGGCGCGTAAGGATGGGAGAGTGGCCGCTGTGCAGAACCCGATGGATCGCTTTGCGACGCATCTCTCGTTGATGGAATCGCACATGGCGCCGATGTTGGATGCTTCAGCTAGGCATCGGGACAATGTTTCAGGTATGCGACCGGGAACGGGATCCCGATTCGAAACCGAGACTGACTTCAAGTTTTTCGTTTTTCAGAACTGCACACCCGATATGCCAGCATGGCAAATGCACTGGAAGATATGGGTCGTGGCAAAGCAGATGAGGGAAGAATGATGCGGAACCTGGCCTGGTGTTGGAAGCGAGGGTGTTTTGGTACGTCGAGCGTGAGGGAGTGGCTTTGTGACGTGATGGCTGAACCCCGCGTCTCATTTTGCAGGTTGCCATGAGTTCTCGGGCTCTTTACTGGCAGTATCAAAGCATCTGAAAGGCGTGGCTGATGTGTATGAAGCGCATGTAAGCTTTTTGTGTTCCCGGAAGATGACGATGAGGAAAAGTAGCCGCGTCCTGATGTACTCTCTGGTGTAGGCAAACAAGGACTTGACGATATTCCATGAGAACATGCAGGACTATCACACTACGCTGGCGTCCTTTCAGGTATGTATGGGCTTTCTCTTCTTCCGAAGCAAATATATGCCGCACGCATTCTGACTATACCCAGACGCTGTCAAACCTGAACGACGTCGCCGAATCCCGACTAGACGAACTCTCAGAACTCCCCAACACGCCATCCTCCCCAGCCTCGAAACGCGGCGATAAACGCTCAACGTTTTCAGAAGACGAAGTGGAGGGTATGAAAGAACGCTTGAACACGATACTGACCGTTGCACAGACTGAAGTGGAGCGATTGCATAATGAGGAAAAGCTCGGCTGGGAAACGTGGATTGAGCAATGGTTGGATGGTCAGATTTTGGCTCAGGAGAAGGTAGCAGGGCTCAACGCTTTAATGCTCAATATTTTCGCTGACTTGATTCACCATTAGGCTCTGCACCACCTGAAAGCGGCACGGGCGGCGCTGAAAAGGACATGAGAATAGCACGGCGTACTATAGATCTGATAGCGCTCTACTTCTACGCTACCCTGTCGCGTGATACTACTGTGACTCCCTGTACATAATGCTCGCATCTTTCACGAACTGACTGTGTGTTTTTGCACACAGCTGATATCGCAGTGGGCCCAATTGTGCATATGCCCCAATGTGCGGACTTTTGCCTCAACACACGGTCTAACGAAACACGACCAGCCGCCAGCGAAGCCTGAACCGCCTGCCAGAATGCCTTCATAGTGGACGCCGGCTGTGATACAGCTGTGGGGGTGAGAGAGACGGGCTTTCTTTTTCTTCGTCACTTCCACAAGCGCGTAGAGGACGAAGGAGAACGCGTCAAGAGATTACGCCATTGGAGATGTGTCACAGAGATTGGAATTCGAGCGACTCAAAGTCACAGCGCTGAACCGTTCACACACCGTCGCTCCCATAATCTTGCAACAGCCTCCAAAACCACTGCAGAAAAAATCAAAGCAATGACGGTCTCCTCCCATTTCAACGTAGCGGTCATCGGTCCTGGCCTGGTCGGGTCGGAGTTCATAGCTCAAATCACCAGCTGCAAAAAGCCCATTTTTAAGGTTATAGGACTCGCCAACAGCAGGCGTATGCTTCTCTGCCCCTCAGGCTTATCAGCAGGTTCCTGGAAGAAAGAGTTGGAGTCGTCGTCCACTCAGGCCGACTTGCCCAAACTCATCGAGTATGCTGCTTCGCATAAGCCGTGCGTGGTGGTCGACTGCACGAGCTCGGATGCCGTGGCTGAGCAGTACCCGGAGTGGATGCAAAAGGGGCTCCATATCGTCACGCCGAATAAGAAGGGTTTCAGCGGTGACTATGCGTTATGGAAGAAGATTAGGGATGCGCATTCGCCGAGGTCGCTTGTGTATCATGAGAGTACCGTTGGGTATGTTCCCTGTGCGTATCCGACCCTTCGATGGGATGTAATACTCATGTATGGACTTTGCAGTGCAGGACTGCCCATCCTCAGCACACTGGACGATCTGATCGCCACGGGGGACGAGATTGTCCGCATTGAGGGCATCTTCTCAGGCACGTTATCGTATCTCTTCAATAACTTCTCGTCGAAAGAGTGGACAGACACCTTTTCGAAGACCGTCAGTGTGGCCAAAGAGCTTGGGTACACGGTAGGATCTTGCATCTTTATGTACCACACGGGTGTACCCTTCTGGCTCACCTATGAATCTGTTTCAGGAACCTGACCCTCGTGATGATCTCAACGGAATGGATTTCGCACGGAAGGTTTGTTTTTGTCGTCCAGCTTTGCCTCAATGATTTGTTGCTAAACTAACTCGGAATCATGGCAGGTTGTGATCCTTGGACGGCTGGCTGGCCTCTCACTGGATCTCAAGACTCTTTCCGTGGAGAACGTTGTCCCAGAGGAGCTTCGCGGAGTACCAACTCCAGCAGAATTCCTGGAAAAGCTCCCATCGTACGACAGCCATTTCGATTCCCTCAAGAAAGATGCTCAGAAGTCCAACGGCGTTTTGCGCTATGTCGGCGTGATTGATCCCAAGGGGGAGAGTTCCGTGAAACTGAAAAGGTGTGTATATGCATGTTCTACGTACTTGACGGTGATACTCATGACTGACTATATCACACCAAATCTAGATACCCGTTGGATCATCCCTTTGCGTCGCTCACTGGCAGCGACAACATCATTGCGTTCACTACGAAGCGGTTCCCTAGTCCACTAATCATTCAAGGCGCCGGAGCGGGAGCAGCCGTCACGGCATTTGGAATGTTCTCGGATTTGTTGAAGATTGCGCGTTCCGTGACTCCTGCGAGTGCATGAGCCCAATTTTTGCTGGGAAACGATTAGGCAGTAGATGCATTGTACGTAGTATCTACACTTCGCGGCGTAATATATAGACAGTGATGGTCCATGTGAAGATGAGGGCGTCGATATTTGGTGTCCGACTGATCAATTATCATCCTTCCGGGAGGGTGACGGGTATTCCAAATCTTATGAGGCTTGACCAGCACCATATATCGTGGGGAGGTGGCACCCTCGAGGACGGTAAGACTCGTGTGATCGCAATCGAGCGAGACCTTGCGTTGACCGTGCAGGAGACGCCCTCGGAGACGAGTATGTATGTGAGGCATGCACATGCGCCTGGAGGCGCGAAGCTTACATGAGTCTGAGTTCCGCGCAACCTTACTCCCGGACATTTCACATCATCCGGACACGACCACCGAAAGGGAGCGCATTCTGCAAGGCGCTTCTTTCTCTCACCCCTGCTCTCTCTTTTTTTGGGCATCAGCACACTGTCTCGAGGCATATTCACATTTCAACCGGCCCGCTGGCACCCCGCACAGTGGCACACACGCACTCCAACTCACACGCACTCTCATATACGTATCTCATAGTCCCACACGCATGACCGCGCAAACCGAGAGCTCATTGGAGGTTCAACTCCCTCTGCCACGATGGACCATCGAGGGCCTGGGCGATCCTCCGCGCGTCGGGTTTTCATACTCGAAGCATTGCGTCTCAGCACCTCGCAAACAAGCGTGGCACGAGTTAGCTGGGGAGTGTCGCTGGGTACCGCAAAAACACCCACTCGGAGCCCGCGATGGTTGGTTTTACCGCTTCAGTGCATCGGTCGTAGAAGTCTTCCGGAAAGAAAACGGGCCCTTGGATAAACTACACGTCCTGGATGTTCTGGGCCTGCCCCGCTTCGATGAGTGGGGTGGGGAAATTCGTGTGACAGCCAAGTTCACCGCGGCCGCCGCGGGCATAATAGAAGGCCGTCCAACACTCGTCCTTTGCATACACGATTCGGCAACGGACACGACCTCGGTGTATCTGAACGAGATTTTTGGACGAAGATGGCAAAAGCTGGATTGCGGAATCAAGCAGCCCGTCAAATTTGTCGAGATTACCCAATCTTGGGAAAGTCAGCAGCTATCCCCATTCATGGTCTTTGCGACCAATGAGGAGCTCTTTGCCATTTCCGTGAGCGACCCACAGCGCGACGAAGCAGTAGATGAAGTTAGTCCCACGTTTCGCGTCGTTGCCCCATTGCCGAGGGCCCGAAGCGTAGGCGATATTACGAGCCTGGGGACTCACTGTGATCAAAATGACAGCCGTTTAATAGTTTTCACGGGAAGCATCATGGGGAGGGTAGATGTGTGGCGGGTAAACAGCGGAAACAAGCCCAGGATCGAAAAGCTATCGAATTTCATGGTGGGGGAGAGGCACATGCCGGTCGTAGAAATGCTCTTGCGTGACGACGGGCAAAGGGGCGGTCCAGGGACACTATTTGTGTCCCAGTCGGTTACCAAAGGCCGAGGCTCAGGCGATGTCGCCAAACCGTCTATATCCGTGTTGCCGCTGGACGCATACTATGCAAAGAAGGACAGCCATGCTACCATATTTCCGATCGGGGAAGATCTGGGTGCTGTTGTTGGCATGAACGTTGTTGCATCGCCTTACGGTGCGCGCATATTTAGCGTCGTAAACATGTACCTGGGCGTACGGAAAACGACTGTTCTGGCAGTCACGGATCTTAGCAGCAATGGGAGGATCAAGAAAACCACCCACCGGCCAATTTTTAACTCGTCAAGCAAGCAGGTGGACATCGAACCAAAAGGTGTCACTGCTTGCACTGTCCTGACCGCCGGCCGAAAGATCCATTTCTTCTTCCCTCCCGCGGAGCCGAAACCGGTAGAACCGAAACGACTCGTAAACCTTGCCGACAAGTTCGTGTCGGGCTCTGGGTCTTTCCTATACAAGCCAGAGAAGCGAGATAGCATAGCGAAGACGCGAGCTATGTTTGACAATGATCTCTTCGCGGATATTCTGCAGTATCGCGTCGCTCCCGACGCGCCGGAATTCCCGCCTCAAAACTTGCAAGAGCTCTGCGACCTTTTAAAGCACATTGATGCATGCGACGCAGATCCGCGGCACAAAAATCGCTTTGTGCTCTATCTATTGAAAGATCTGAAAAATGGAGAGGATAGGGCATTTGCAAACGAGCGAGGAATGGACGCTCAGGATCGTAATGAGATCCAAGCATTCTGGGCTTTAGATCATGGAAATTTCAAGGTAAGTCACTATGTGTTCTAAAGATCTCAACTGCAAGTTACTCACATTCGCTTAAAAATCTTACTTCAGGAGGCTACTGAGTTGCTTTGTGAGCCAGGCGCCTTTAGAAGTGGAAAACTAGCTATAGAAACCCAGTACTCTGAGAAGATTGTCAAAGTGCTGGTACTCCATGGCGAAATTCGATATGCGAAACGCTATGTCGCGATCAGCCGTCCAGAGCTGTCTTCGGACGAAGGGGCACAACTGGACATGATATTGAAAATCACTACGGACTTGTTTGAGGCTATTCAAGTCCAGGTGAGCTCGAGATAAGTCACATGGGAACCGCTGGTACACAGGTCATTAACAAAGAGCTCACAGCGGCCCTACTCTGGGACTCCTCTTGGCGATCGACTGTGGCATATGCTGATGGAAGCGACCTTCAAATGTAAGCAAGTTCCCTGCTGTACCGCTAAGTAAAAGTGGATGTCGATGCTGATTTGTCCCAATCTAGCACCGAAGACATCGAAAAGATTTATGGAGGAACTGCCCATGATGCCTTTGAATGATTCACAGCAGCAGTCCTTAGCTGATTGGTGCAAAAATGACGGTTCTATACAGTGCCTCACCTTCATCGCCTTGTACTCAATCGACCGCTGCCAATTCTTGGATGCTGTGATATTTCTGGAGATGCTTCAAGCGCGTGGGGTTAATCTGTTTGATGACGGCCCTGCAAATGCCTCGGACGTTACCGATGCGATGCTTGAGAATTTCCGGAATTCTATGACAACAATTCAGATGGCTGCATATCGCGTCTCCAAGGTTCAAGCTGGTAAGCTGCATTTTATCTCGTAGCTGGTATAAAGCGTAGTAAACAGTTGCTAATGCCCTTGACCAGATGTTCAAGCAAGCAAAGAAACAGAAACGGAGGAGCCACGCAAAAACGTCCCGCTGTCCGCGCGTTTACGTCTACGGGAACCCACAAGTACCGCGGAGGAGGCGCAAGATCAGCTGTACTCGGAAATGTTGGCTTGCATCCCTAAGCCCAACATCGATCAGCGACGGATAGTAGAAATCACTGTTCCGCCTTCCGACTTCCTTCCATTGGCAGAGCTGGAGTCGGTCGCGGAATTTAGGGAGTTTGCAGCTGAGATCGGTTTGAAGTATCCTAAGGCTGTGCCAGAGTATATGGATGCGATCGTGCCGTAAGTTTCTGATGCGGGCCTTTGAAAGCTGAATCTTGGAGTACTGATCCCGGGACTTCTAGGCTTGATGTCGGTCACCGCATTTCTCCTGGCCCATCATGTTCCCCAGAGCTTGGCTTAGCGATGGCTTGCGAACCTGAAGAGGCCAAAGTCCCATCCGAAAATGGTTCAGAATCCTCGTCGAGCTTACAAGCGTCAGTGGACAAATCTCCCACGCGGCCCATTGCGAGGGACAGCAGCTTCATTGAAACCAGATCCACATCGACACCCACCTACGAACCGTCACCATCAAAAAGCAGCTCGCGTTCCGGGACACCCTTGAGTATGTCATACGTCGCACCTTCTCCTCGCTCGCCTCTCGTGAAAAGTCCATCCATCATGGCAATTGAGAATGATGAGAACGCCGATCGAGTGGACCGCATCAAATCTCCCGTTGGGCCCCCGGTGAAGCTTGCGGTGCCCGTGCGGACAATGTCGCCTTTCGCCGACAATCCCGTGCGAAAGACACGGAAGGATTCTCCTCCCAAAATCATTGAATCGCCTGCAAGTAAGTGGTATTCCGGGCTTTCCAATGGCATCTGCATTGTGTGATGCTGATGGTTCTGCCATCTTCAGCCTTCAGGAGGAAGCTTGAAAAGGAGATTGAAAAGGCGAGTCCTCCTCCACCGCCCCGCGCTGCGACTCCGCCACGACCGAAGATGATGACCCGTTTGCAAGCGAAGCTCATCGAAGCGGCTCAAAAACCTGATGCAAGCCCAAAACGCGTCAAAGCGATTGCTCAATTGGAGGAAGACCGGGAAGATGGCCTCCGCGCCCAACAGCACTGGGAGGAGCGGATACCCATGAAAAGCTACATGGCTGACGCAGACTGGTTCCAGGCCAAATGGAAAGCAGAGCAGGATTGGAACGAGAAACAATTCAAGCTTGAAGCAGAACGGAAGGCTAGGCAGGCGGACCTGGAAGCCAATGAAGCGCGGCTCCGTGCACGTTACGGACCGCACCCAGTTCCCGCCGAACCGCCTGCTCGATCTACTAGGAATGCTTCACGTGCAAAGAAGGATTTGGACGAGCCCCCTGTCAGAAGTTGTAAACCTTTTCTCGATCTGGGCGAGGCGACCTATATTGATGAGAACGGACGACAAGACAGAAGGCTCCGGGAACGCAATGCATCCAACTCTCAGCCACAGGCCACATCTAGTACAGCCACCAAAACAGCACGCGCCAAAACGACCAAAACGACTCTAAAGAAGTACGAACCAGCCCCAGATCAGCCCATGACCCTGGAGGATCTGGAGCCAACCCCTAGGCCGAAGCGAAAAGCAGCAACCGCGGCGTTGGCTGCCATCACTCATCAACCTGCTCGTCCTGCCACAAGAGCTGGATTGGGCAGAACCGACCCTGTCCGTCTGCCTCCCATTAAACGACCGCGTGCGACCCCGGCTGCCCAGCCGCTGGGTCGAACCGTCGTGACGAGGCAGATGCGAAAGCTACAGGGCAGAAAGCCTTCCTTCGACGGGCTTTGAAAACATTTTTGCGACATGACATTTTCTCCTACAACCCTGTCCTTGTCGCGATCGTCCTTTTCAAACATATACGGGACTCGGACCTCCTCTGACTTCTCGTAGACATTGCACGAAAATCATGGTTATACAAGGACAGGGACCTGTCACACATTAGCATTTGCGTTCCGTTTTCATGTATGTTACGCCGAACTTTAATAACATTTTCGTAAAAGTAAACGATGTAGGATGTGAGTTCGCGGGCGTGCCCATGCATTTAAGAGCGAACCGCAGAGACATTATAAGATAAGAGGCGGCTGCTCAAGCTGCTGCCGTTCGGCCTCCGTCTGAGCTCTAGATGAGCATCTCGAAGAGGCGGTCAGCGACGTGACATCTGATAATGGAGAAGAGCAACGTAAATTTGGGTGTCGTCCACGACACAACACAACAGACTATCAGTATACAGAGTTCGAATAACTTACCCCAATCCGAAGTAGCAGCCGATCTTCTGCTCTGGATGTCCGCTTCCGACCGCATGCATTCGTACAGGAGACGGTCCAAGTCCTGTCTCGTTATCGGCTGAGACCAAAGAATCTGCATATGAGCACCGACGAAGAGCGTATGATCATGGTATAACCAGCCAAACAACACCACTTACCCGTTCTTCGCCCTCCTTCAACAATCGTAGCCGTTCGTCTATCTCATTCAATCGGGTCAGTTCGTCTTTCAGTAAGACTTCGGGGCCTTCCATGGCTTCTCGTTCATGGAATACTGTCTCTATGTCTGCAAAAGCCCAGTGTGAGATTTGGAATAGTGGCCACTTCTTGCAGTCTCGGATGATCACCTCGACTCTCAAATGCTTTGCCGATGTTCTGATTAGACCCCATAGCAGCCTTGGCATCCCCAACATCATTCATCTGGTTACCGGCATGCATAAGCCAACCCTGTGTCCTTGACATTGCCAGCGACATTGACATGGATCTCGGGACGGCCAGAGGTGTTTGGTGTCCGGAAACAGTGGTCGATGTTGCGGGCGTGGACCAGATGATGGATTTGGCGTCCCATTCTGGCTCGGGGATGATGAGTTGAAGCTTTCTGTGAATCGCGGTCGGAGGCTGTGAGTGGATCGAACCTGAAAATAATGACGTAGGAAACTCTCGCACGGTGACGAGATGAATACAAACCTGTCGATGTCAAATAACCGCATACGCTCGGGATCATCAGGGAAGAATGCACTAGATGTGGTGGACATGGGTCTTGGCATGTGCGACGCTCCTGCATCTGTACTTGTAGATGTGGTGTCTGTCCTCGGCCTTGAATGTATGCATTCGGTCCCATTCGGCCCATCAGCACGTCCGTCCACCCAGCTTTCAACGTCGTCGCCTTCCTCATCATCCATTCGACGTAAGATGTCTTCGACGCGGTCGCATTCTTCTTCCGTCATGGCGCTGTAATATCGGGCATCGGGTCCGAGCTTTCAGAAAGTAGTCCGGGGTTCAGTATTTCGACGATCCAATAATGTGGTGACATACAAATAGAAGCGAGACATACCACAATGTTTCGTTGGATGAAGTCTCCTTTCTTGTAACCTTTCCTCTTATTTGTCGCCGTTTCGGTTTGTATTAGGCCTGATAGGGCCGAAAACAAGCAGCCTTCGGTGAGCGCCGACGCAGACTTCAAGAATACCAGTCGGAAACAACAATGACACTTTCCCATCTCACCTTCTTCACCATCTCCAGCCTCTACTGCCCGCGCGGGCGCGATCCCACTAGCGTTCCTCAATGCTTGTACCCCAATTTTGACCCTCGTCCCACCATTCCGAGTGCCAAATTTGGGCTCTGTGATGAATGTCCGAGTGTCGAGCGAGTGCACACTTTTCAGCTCGAGATCCTGCGACGAGGTATCGGACGCCGAGACGGAGTGAGCGTCTGCTTGATCATATCCGTCCTCATAATCGGAGTCGGAATCCGAATCGGGTTGCCGATCAGATGAAGCCGCCGTTCCAGGCTGGGTTGGATTTCGAGAACCAGTTGTGCTGGCTTCCCGAGATAGGCGATCTCGTTTTAGGGCTTTGGCCATCTTGAGACATGTAATGCAACGGAAGATGTCCGTCAAGCTCGGGTTCTGATTATCGTGCCTGAACGCCAGGTCTTTTTGCATAGGAAGAGATTGAAATAGTTCGCCCGGTAACCTACCGTACTCTTTTCCTTCAGCAGCTTATCGAGCTCTTGAATCCGTGTAAGGCCTTTTGCGATCAGAGCCTTGAGCTCAGCTGGATCTGATGGGGTGGACGGCGATGGGTTGCTTTCCTGCTGCCACTTTGCTTAGTAAATGTTCGTACCCTGCATCCATGCGACAAAACCATACTTCGTCATCGGCACCAAAGTCTGGCATGGCTTCCTTCGACTGAGCCAGATTCTCACGAAGGTTTAGGAAGACGCTTCGCACTTCTTTCTGGGAGGCTCATGGATGAATTTTACAATATCCCAACATAGCTCTTTCAAAGCAGTTACCTTTGTGGCATCCAGCTCGGTCCTCCGTTGCGCCATCTCTATCAGAAGGGCCTGGGTTACATTCCCATCGTCAAGCATCCCGAGAACATCCGGACCGTCTGCCGCCACATCCGCTACGGCGCTTGCCGCGGTGACTTCCCAAACATCAGGTATTGCGCGGCTGGCTTTGGAACCTTGCTGCCTTTGTCACGTTGTATATTTGCGAGCAGTCATCATTTCCTATGTACTGAAAGAAGACCTACCTTGTCAATGCATCATCTGGTTGTTTTGAGCGGCCCACAGGCGTCATCGGCCGAGATCTACCCGGCGTTGGCGACGTGCAAATGGAAGCAAATCCAGCCGCGGAAGGATCTGCAACAGTTTTGCCTTAGCAGCGTATTGGCGAACTAAGTAACGGTCAGCATTGTGCTCCTTACGCTCATTAGGAAGAGGCGTAAGTCCTCCCCCAGTACACACGCTAGACCTGCGCACCATCTACCGAAAGACACATCAGTTCTGGGGTTCGCTGAACAGCTCAGTCTCAGTTGAGTGCGCCCTTACCTTCACTGGAGTACTGGTTGCAGATCTATTGGATGTAAGACGTGTCAGAACCTGTCTCCAGGACAACTGGAACTTATATCTAAACATCAGACCTGCCAATGTTAGCCCCATCGAATGCTCCGGCTTCCTGCGACCTTTCCATAGCTCGGGTTCCAATTGTGATGCTTTGAAATCTCTCTAAACCTTTTTCGATTTTAGGTGATTTCTTTAGTGCGAACTGTCATTTACTCAACATCAAGTGCTGGGTCTTTCCGTCTCATTCCACCTGTTTCAGATCATCGAGGGGAAGAGGAGGGCTATGCAACTGACAGCGTCTCCGCGTGTACGTAAGCGCAATTGACAGCATCCGCGTCGATATGGTCGGGAAGACTTTCGGACGTCCTTTCTGGCAACATCGGTGTGTGTTGATCTGAGACTTATCTATCCACCCAAAAAGCGAGGGTCAAAAGCAAAGATGGAAGAAGAAGGCGCACCAGCTGCCCCCGAACAGCCAACCGAGCCATCAGCAGCCCCCGAAGACGCGGCTGCCGCAGCACCCGTTGAAGCTGAACAGGCAGAACCTGTGCGGGCCGCCGAAGCACCAGCGACCGAACCGAAAGACGAAGTGGAGCCAGCTACACCTGTGGAAGTACACAAAGCTCAGCCTGTGCAGCCCGCTCATCCGTTTCTCAACCGCAAAGATGCGTACATCAAGCCGGACACTCAGCTTCCTGAGGACAGCGAGCTGGCGCTTGCCAAAGCATTTCTTATGTCTCAGAGCGATAAGAGTAACATGAACTTATATGATCACTTGACGGAGGTGGTCATGCACATTTTGGAGACTCGTCCGAACAACGTAGTGGGTGAGTTAGCATTGCCAATGTATCTATAAATGGGATGGGCGTACTGACAAGTTCGAACTTGCTATGGATCAGACGCATTTGAACGGATTTCCGCAGATATCAAGCGAACACACTTCCACGTAGACAAACCAACCGCCCCCGGAGCTTTCAAAGTAAGGATACCCCATACGGTGATAGAACCGGAAAGCTTGGTCTGACACAGCAATGCCATCTAGAAAGTCCATGACGTCCATCCCGCCAGCGAGGTTGAAGCAGCGCAGGTGAAGCTATTCGAGGTATGCCAGCCTTCCTCATCGAATGCACAGCGCATCTTGAGTAGGAGCTGACGGTGAAATGAGCAGCGTTCATCTCTGGATGGTGGGGGCGACGATGCTGAGGGCGAGATCCCTGATATTATGGACCTCGCAAACCTCTGGGAATGGGCTGGGGTAAGCTCTTTCTCTAACGGATGATGAAGCCATATCTTGTTACTCATAGAAGATGTTTTAGGTCTCATTTGGAAAAGAAGAGATTTTCATGCTCTTCCTTTCTCTCAAGCGCCTGGTTACGGAAAAGCCTCTCGCATCCGTGAGGCTTTGGGGCAAAATCTTCGGCACACATGCAAACTACATCATCATCGAAGCAGAGCTAAAGGAAGGGTCCGAAGATGAGGAGGAGCCTGTCGAAGAGCCCGGTCCGGAGGCGGAAGCAGGCGAAGATGCGCAGGCCGGGCAAGATTCCGAAAACAGAGAGGGGGGTGAAGATGGGCAGGTCCAGTATCCAAAGAAGAAAGTGAAGCCGGTCGTCCCACTGCCGAAGGAGACGCGGGCTGGTGTCAATAAATATGTGTATTATGTGTGCAACTTCGGTATGTGGGACACACGCGGTGGGGTTTTTGTCGACATCACAAGTATTGATTCGTAGACTATTCTTTCTAGCTGGAGGCGCATGGAGTCGGTTGCCGGATGTAATCCCAGAGAAATTGCAGGCGTCGCGACGAATTCGCAAGCTGTTCACGGGTGATTTGAAGCGTCAGGTGAGGCAGTGAACCGCCAACCACCTGCTGCGAGATTGTATGTATTCATGTCATTACATCACAATCGCAGATTGTCAGTTACCCACCATTCAATGGAACCGAAGCACAATATCTGCGATGCCAGATTGCCCGAATCGCTGCCGCGACCGTCGTGAGTCCGGCTGGATATTACGCTTTCGATCAGGAGGAGGAAAATGAAGATGAGGAAAACGGTATGCTTCAGAAAGCTTGTGCACACGCAAGTTCATTCCATAAGTAGCTTGCTAATAGTTTGCCCTCCTGGAATGCTGCAGCGTCCCCAAGCATCATCATCAACCCGGAGTACGAGGCTCATTCCAACGAAGCTCTGCTAGAAATCTCCAATTGGGTTCATCACACACCCTACATTCTGCCGCAAGGTCGTGTCACCTGGGAGAATCCCAACCCACCCAAGGAGGAAAATGAAGATGGCAATGAGGATGACGAAGGCAGCGAAAATGGATCAGGGAAGGACGGAGACGGGGAAGAGGAGCCGGAGGCTGAGCCAGAGACCGGACCACCGATTCTCTCCCCTCTGACGGGTGATGAAGGTACTCTTCACCTATGCACGTCGCATACGAAAGGAATGCTTGTCGATTCATGGGTTTTCCTTCTTTGCAGAACACGACGGAATGGCCTGCTGGGTGTCTCGGATGTGCTCAACTCTCTCGTCGGCAAAGTTCTCGCCCATCCTGCTTCGATGCACGCGATGGCCAGGAGCCACCGTCGTCTCATACAACGAGAAGTTTGCCAATATCTACGTAGGCGATGGTCACAAGGACCAAACCCGCTTCGTGCCTCCTCCATTGCCCGAGTTGCAGAAGGAGTACGCCACCGGTGAGGGCGCGGCGGGCAACGTGGAGTTCATTACCGAGCAAAATGACCCTAGTCTGGCCGAGGAGACTGCATTCGAAGAGGAAAGGAGGGCGCGCGAGGAGGAGCAACAGGAGGAGAGTGACGATGAGGGTAGAGGGGAGGAGGATGGGTCCGACGACTGAACATCTGTAAGAATTTGATTCCACACACAGAGTAGAAAGCGAACTGTAAATCGTCTTCCAATTCAAAGCCTTCTTGATCGACCTGTGTTGCAAGAGGGTTCTGGTAGTCCGAAACACATCGATTCGGCACTTCCCAGAAAGCAAGTAACAGATTGGGGGCGACATGCAGAAACTTAGTGTTCAGAGCGCTTGAGGAGCATGTTCATTGGGGGTATAGCGCAATTCATGTCGATTTCATACATCATGGGAATCCTGGTATGACGAGGAGGTGGAGGGGTGTCACTGGCAGCAAGCAAGCATCCAAATGGGAATGTCGAAAGCTGTCCCGCAGCTTTCCATATATGACATGATCTCTCGAGGGGTATAGATATCACTTGTTCTTCTTCCGTAAATAGTCCGCTAACGTAGAGAAAGCCAGACACTGATAAACACACAAACCCCTCGATGCCCGTCGCCCCAGAAAAAGCGGCGCGAGACATACCCAACTTCTCCACAGCCTCAACAGCAATACTTGCATGCATCCCATTTTCATACGTTCCCAAAATGTAAAATTGGTGCGTCCGACATATAATGATGCCGTTGCTCTTGTGTTTTCCATAGACGGCCATTCGATCTGCGCGGATGATGTGGTACTCCTCCTCCCCGAGCGTCAGGCCCGTGTCCATTGTCCGTGCCTCGCCTGGCTTTTCAAACGCATGCTGAATTAGGCTGAGGTCTGATGGTGACATCTGAATGATGGGAACCATCATAAGCGGTTGGGATATGGAAACATTTCATTAGCCTTCAGAGACACATCACATCTAGCTTGGCGAACAAGCGTTACCGAGAACTGAGGCGACCGGCCCTTGATAGCTCCATCCTTTATCCGCAATATTGCACCATGCTGAATATGCTGTGTTGCCAGCAGCGCTTCTTCAAGTAGCGAGTTCATGGAAGAGACTTTGGACAAGTTTTTGGAACAAAACTCTCCTGTAACGGTTTACCCGAAAACGATATGCCTGATACTTGACTGTCAGGATGACAAGCTATCTGCTTGATTTCCCAACGACGGTTCCTTCAAATCTACGTAACAAACTTTCAGCTTCTAGGATTCAATACAGCGTAGGCTTTGTCACGCTTTGTGCAGGATTTGCTCAGAATGTTTAGGGAAACGGGGCAACGCGATGTTGTGGTCAGGCTGCACATTGCACCTCAATGCACTGCACTGACTTCTGAATTGGGGCCATGAAGACATAGACAAGCTGTATGGATTGACTTGAGGAGCTGAAACCCCTGCGTAAGCCAAGGAATTGCCAAGGAATGGACGAACCTACTCTCAAATACATAAAGGGCTACTTCCTTGACGACTTGGCGTCCGTCCATCTTGGCCATCTTCTGTCATCTTGCGTTGGCTTACGCGTTGAACCTGCTTCAGAAGGCACCCATTTTCCCAACCACAAAACCGACAGACCGGGCCTATCACCAACAGCCTCCATACTACCCAACAGGGCTATCCGCAGCAGCAGCAGCAATCAGAGCAGCAATACCCTCTGCAAGGATATCCCCCGCAAAGGCGGCTACGCTCCTCCACCCGGCGGCGCACCACAACACCCATACAGCGCTCCACCTCAGTATGGGATATCCCCAACAGCAGCAGGGCTTTCCGGAACAGCAGCCCTATAGAATATAGCGCTCCGTACGGTGCTGGTCTGCCACAGCAAGGGTACCCGCAACAGTACCCGCAAGGATATCCCCAGCAGCAGCATTATCCACCGCAGGGCTACCCACAGCGGCCAGGATACGGCACACTGCCGCCCCAGCAGGGATATGGAACGCAGGCCCCTGTGCTGTCGTACTATGCGACGGGGTCCCCGGCTTTGTCGGCTCAGGAGCTGGGGAGGGATGTTTAGGGGTTGAGGAAGGCGATGAGGGGTTTCGGGAGTGGTACATGTTTTCGTGCGAGACTGGTTGAAACGGAACCCATACCGGGCCGAGAATAGACCTGCCTCTTCATCCGGCAGACGAGAAAGCCCTCATCGAAACCCCAACCGAGCTCCCGACCAAGCACCGCAAATCGATACTGCCTACCGTGCTCATTTCGGCCGCGAACTTGTCAAAGACCTTGACTCTGAATGCGGCGGAAACTTCAAGAAAGTAATGGTATCCTTGACCATGTCGCTCCCGGAACTCGACGCCGGTTGTTTGAAAGAAGCTATGGTCTGAGATGTGACGTGGTGAAGAGGATTCCATGGTGGTGCTGAGCACCTGCTCGTTTTCTTTCCACCTTATCATGTTCCACATCTAGGCGGGATTGGGAACAGACGAAGATGCTTTGATCGAGACCTTCATTGGGCGACAAATGAAGGTCTCGAACCAATGCCGAATTGGCTGCGATCAAGAATGCATACAGGGCCAAATACAATGAAGATCTGACTGCAGTCTGAGACCCCCGACCACTTCAGGAAACTGCTTACTACAGTGTTGCAGGCTAGTCGGGATGAGACCGGACAGTCTAGGTCAATCCACTCACGACCGTGCACAATGTTTTGGAGATGTGAATACGCAATGCTTACGTTCCTTCGAAACGGGCACAGCCGGATGTCAGTGCGGATGTGGAAGCGTTCTACAGAGCCGAGGCGGCCAGAATTGGCACGGATGAGAGCGCCTTCATCAGTCTACTTGTCGCCCCCGACGCGCATCTACGTACCGTCTTTGCGGCGTATAGGGCCAAGTGAGTGCAGCTTGGCGTTTTCGATGAGGCATGATTTCCATCTGTTGATGACGGTATAATAGGTATAAGCGTTTAGGTAGACTCTGTAGTGGAAAGCGCGTTTTCAGGCCACATGGGGAAGGCCCTCGTCAGCGTCAGTAAGTAACCACTACCCGCTTCATTCACCCATACGCAGAGTCACCAACCCATCCTTTCTCCAGTCAGTTCGCTCCGTCGAATCCAGGGCGGCTTACATCGCCACCTCTTTGAGAAATCAATGGCTGGGATGGGCACGAGAGAGAACAAGCTGATCCGCCCGAATGTGCGGCACCGCGACCCGCACGTCATGGCAATGATCAAGGAGGCCGCATCAACAGCAGCTGGCGGAACGCTGTATGCTAGGATGGGTGAGGGATGAGTGGGGATTACTCGAAGGCGCTGCTGGCGTGTATTGGGGTTTGATGGGGATGAAGCGGAGGGGCACGAACGAGGTATTGAGGATTCTAGTCTTGGCAACTACTATGCTCACAGCTCTTGTAGTACGAAAGAATAATCGCTTTTTTGGAGAGATTCCAAGAGGTCATTGTTTTATTTGACAGGTCGGAGACTGAATATGAGCGGCGTCATCGCCAAATGAGGTGCTGGGAACATAACAAAACGTTCTCACGCAATAAGCACGACGTGAACGCCACGGCTGCATAGCGAAATCATCATGGCAACATGATATTCGACCCACCGCAAATCAACATCCGAGCCGTGACGCACAACGGCTTCGGGTGAACAGGCGACAGCTGTTCCCCATGACGGTCATTTCTAGTCAGGCTCTCGACGGCCTACCGAGATGCGTTCGTATCGTTCACTAAAGCGCGCACGTCATGACCATGACGTGCAAAGATTTAAAAAGTACCCTAGCAAGCGTAGCGTAACATGTACTCTTTAGTGCAGGTTTACGACCCATCCGAAAGCGCAATGCTCATGGCATCTTGTATTGTGATCTTCGACAATGATTTGCAGACCGAAGAAATAGGTACTGTTTGCGACCATTATACTATTTGCCCAGCCTAAACTTCATATGTACATGCTAAGAGAATCTACACGAGCGAAGGTATCTCACGGATGATATGTAGTATGTTCATGAAACGGAGGATCGGCAACGGGTGATAGCCCGTCTACGCCGCCTCTATGAGGTTGCCCCGCGTATTATTCCCCAGCCCGAGGGGGTTCCTCCTTTCCCTTCGGTAGCGCAGCTTTGGCGCCTTTTCCCGGAGTTGGGGGCCTGAAGAAGCTCGGGTCTAGGATACTACCAGTACGACTCAAGCTAGGACGGAGACCATCTTCCGCTTGTTCAGTGCTCTGCTGCGGCACGGGAATGGATTTGGCCCCCAAGCCTTGCAAATGCTCCGTCATGTCCGCAAGAAGTGGTTCAGAAGGTAGTCGGTCGATGCAAATCAACCTGCCCCCTTCTCCAACACGCATTGTCGGAAGTCCAGCATCAACGCCGAGGTCGTATGGTATATTTGCAGACGCGGCCTCCAGAGCACCCACGACCAACACGCCGGCAACAGCATCCATGCTGTTTTCACTTCGTCGGTCACTATCGTCGGCGGCTGCCGCGTCCGCGGAGCTGGTCCCTTTGTTGCTGCCGGTTGATGCTGCTCGTTGATGTGCCTTTTGGGCAGTCCCCACTTGGCCAGGCAAGGGCTTGGCGCTACTTTCTGCGGTGGCAGCTTCGTAAATCCCGGAAAAGGTTTCGTAAACCTCGTCCCAAAACTGGCGAATTTCTGCTTCATTGTTGCAGAAATCTGCAAACGTCTTCATCAGAGTATCCGGATCGACACCACTGCTGCTACTTCCACGGGCCTCCTTGCCTGCGCCACCCTGCTGCGACACGCTGGCTGATCCAGTTAGGTGCATGCGGTTGGCAACCCACCAAAAACCCACTTCCTCGTCCTCGGAGCTTATTTGAATGAAAGCAACACCGCTACGGTGCACCCATTGAGTGCGTTTGAACCCTTTGCCTCTGTCGTAAGACCAGGTCACGGCGTTGGTTGGTAAAGAGCTGTCCGCTTCCATATCCAATACGAAGTTGAAGCGTCGAACCGTTTCCGTCAGATACACACTTGATGGGAATGGTGCCTTCGGATGTAATGGCAGTGGTATGCACGGCTTGATCAATGTCACTGACTGGAATGGATTATCGTCCGAAAGGGGTTCCGCCTGTTGTAGGGAGAAACATGAGCCACGTAACCTATAGATAAAAGATGACGTAACGAATCCACGGTACCTGCGAAGTTCCAGCTTCGACCATTTTGAACCCGCATTTCTCAGCGACCCGTGCCCAGCCCGCCACAAGGTCCTCAATCCATCGAGGACTGCAAGCCAACCAATGAATCTGGTAATGATAGCAGTGGCGAGGATTGTGCACAGTATCATAGTGCAGAACCGCGGTCTCTCTCCTGGGAGATCGACGTTGAACATCGAGATCAATGACCATTCGTCGTGTCAAGGCGTAAGGTTCGACAGCCTGCCGTACAGATTTGGTTTGCGCAGCCTGTGGACTGTCCTGAACAGCCATGTCAAGAGCATTCGTAGACGTGGGGGCCAAGGCATCATTGCTCGGGTATGCTGAAGTATTGCTACTGGTAGTAACGGACGGGCTGGAACTGCCGCTGTTCGAATCAAACAGGTTGGTCGAAGATTTGGCGCGGTTTCCAAACCAGAGTGGAACTCCGCCAAGCTTTTCCTTCTCCTTGTCCTTCGTTCCCGCGGTGCCAGGAGTTTTTGCAAAATCTCCCCGAACACGGTAGAAATAGTGCCCGTCCAAAAACCGATGCTTGCGATTTGCATGCTCAAAGAAGCCTTCTTTGAGGAGCGCGTTGCCGTATGCTACAGCTTCCTCCGGGGTCTCTATATCCGCAAAATTGCGCACCATCCACTCTACACATTCGCTTCCGATGAACACGCGCTCGTACAGCCGGAAATGCCATCTACGATCCCCGAAAGCAACTCCGGCAGGTGGAGGTGCTTGCATGGCTTCGGCAACCGCGGAGAATGGTGAGCTTCGGGTCAACGGAGTTGGGCTCACGGTATTTGTGCCATTCACTGAGGTCGCCGGAGATGTGGCGGATCCACGTCTTGGCAGTGTCGTAGGCAGCGCCTTCTGATTGGCTGTACTTGCACCACCCGGGTTCGTACCTGCTGTTCCCATACGTGTTAAACCCCTCCTCAACACCTCCTCTCTAATGAAGCGGGACGTATTCAGCGTCGTGAGCTGAATCTGCAGCTTCTTTCCAAGCTTTGGGATATGCTTTCTGCGGCTGCCTCCGGATAACTGATTCTGCGGCGGAAAGTCAACGTCATCTTCTTCCCACGGCGGCACCCACCGAGATTTCTCGAAAACCTCGATGAACTTCTCAAATCCTACGACGCGGATTTCTTCTTCATCGAGATTGTCATTCTGAGGGTTAAGGAACGGGTTGACATGGTTGACATTTTCGACTGGGATCAGAAGGAAGCGCGTTCGCCAGAATCGCAGGTTTTCAGTGAGTTCTTCTTGATAGCCCGAAATCAAGTGGTCCAGATAGTTCCAATTGTACGATGTCACAGGCGGGTAAGAGAATCCCAGTTGCTTGGGTCGATAAAACGTATCATGCTTCCGCCATATCCCGCACGCGTATTGAATGGGGAGGGTGGAATAGGTGACCTTACGGACGTATCGCTTGACCTCCACATTTTGACCGGATGCATCATGAGAAAGCTTGTGCACATGATCACCGAGACTCAGATAGTACGCCCGGGGCGAAGCTCTTGTTCCCGGGGTTGTGGATGCTCCGAATGAAGGGGATCGATCTTTGTGAACTGCTTGCTGCATGCCTGAGCGTCCCTGAACTTGCGTTTGTGCGGTGGACCGTTGCGAAGTGTCATTCCATGCACTGGACTTCCATGGATTACTGGGTTTGTCGCCAGTTTGCCGCAAACTCCCCGGTTGAGAACTGAAACCTCCGATGTTAGTTGCTTGCTGGGGCACATCGCCTCCTCGTTCGCCGAGGGGTGTACCCGGCAAACCCAAGTTTGTCGAGCCGGCGATTATCAATTGAAAGCCTTGCGCCAGACGTTGCGCCACCAAATCCACAAGCAATCCCTCCACTTTCGTTGTCTGCGTCCCTCGGCCTTCGTCGGACCTTCCAGTACCTCGAGACTGATAAGGCGTTGCATCATCGGCCGCTGAGACTGTGTACGTGTACTCCTGATACAGTTGTTGAAGATCCTCAGGGGATGGGAAAAAGTCGGTTGTCAGAGGCAAACAGGCAGGAATGGACAAACTCTTCCATGCAATGATGAAATCGTTTCGCATCGGCAAGATGATCTGTGGGAAAACGTGTTGCCATCGCAGGACTTGACTCGTAGCGCGGATGATATTGCGGCTAGGGTTACATGGATTGATCAAGTGCGAGCGGAAAGACGTCTGCTGGAACGTGGGCGCGCGCATGTTGCCGCCCGAGCCGCTTGTCTTGCCTGGAGAGACTCGAGGGTATTGACTCCGGAGGTATTCATAGTTTGCCAAGGGCGAGTGGCTCTTGAAGCTCCCCGACGTTGACAATCCTTCTCGATAAGGATGCCGCAAGCCAACTTGTTGGTTCCCACGGATGCGAATGGGTGCAAGAGTCGTCGATGCCGAGTGCAGACCAGACGAATCGGTATCCTCAATGGCCGCTCTCTGCAAATTCGCCCCGATGGGCAAGCTTTGTGGTACGCTGGCCCTGGCATCCTCCGTCCGGGAAGGCTGCGACAGCCTGACATCCCCTTTTCCAGGCGACGTTCCAGCGCCGGACCATAGAGTGTGAGAATCGCCATAGGCTGTGTCGCTTGCAAGAACGCTAGATTTACGACTGACTGGTGCACTTGTCCTTCCTCCGGAAGATTGCGCTGCCGACGACGCCCAGGCAGGCCGTTTCTTCTCAGCTGTTGCGGCAGCTTCCGCTGTCAGGGATGTATTTGAAGCTGTCTTCGCCAACACCCTCTGTTGGGAACCACCTCCTGCAAACATGCTCGACAGAGCGGTATCCGACGTGGTGCCCCGTAATGAGGGCTGACTATTGATAGAGATCTGCGACGGATCACGGCCTAAAACACCACCCGCGGCTCGTACTTGCTCGATGCGAGCTTTTGCTTTGATTAAAGCAATTCGGTCATTCGATCTCAACGTGTCGCCTTCCTCCCATGTTGGATAGTAGCCAGAGTTCTGATAAAGATTCCGCGTTGGGCCCCCTCCTGAGTCATCACTTCTGACACTATCAGTTGTATTCAGCGTCATACGATGCAAAGATTGTCGGGCTTGCGGCCCTAGCGCGACAACACCCGCCACACCCTCAGGGCTGATGGACACTACGTTGCCGAGGAAGTTCCCCCGAGCACCCCCAGTTGTAGCATAAGGATGCTGCAAATCGAGCCTAGACCCTCCACGCACGCCTTTGTTGGAAGCTAGTGAATCCACGTCCGAGGATCCTCCCACATTCATCCCCGAGTTTGACCGGTTTTTGATGACCATCGACTGGTGCTTAATGATAGGTAAAAACACACTTTCGTCGTATTGCTCGGTGTCAATCACAAAATCGTCAATGACAGACACAGCAGGGCTGTTCTCATCATCATCCCCACCGACATCGAAGCGTACCACTCCAGACGCATTACGCTCCACAGGTGCTGGGGGTTGTTGTTGGGCATCGCTCTGCTTTTTGCTCGAAACTTGCACAACCTGCACGTCGCCGACTTCCGCCAAATCTTGCTCCTCCATATACGGAATCACTATCGTAGAGCCGATTTCTTCCATGACGCCCATCATCTGCACCTCGTACATTTTGCACCGTAGCCGGAATCCCTTGTTATCCTGCTCCCCTTCTCGTGCCCAGAAACTACACATGATCCAGTGTGGCACCGTGTAGAAGGTTTTGTCTGGTATTTCTGGCGTCGCATCGTCGTAGTATAGTGGATCCCATGCTTCCGTTCTACGCTCTTGCCCCGAAGTTCCGCTTGCGGAGCTGAAGCCAGGTGCGGCATGCGTCCCCATGCTCCTGTCACTGGCTCCGGTTCCCATTTTGTCCGCTGACCGTTCTGGTCCCTTCTGCCCTGTTGCGCCTCCCAGTGCTGAGGCCCACCGCCTTTCGCTATTGATGCTCGATTCAGCATCAATGCTGGCTCCACTCTGTCCGCTACCCCAACCTGTCAGACTCGACGGGCACTCTTTCGAAACGTACTGAAATAGCGGCACAGTGCAGAGAGGCGGTTTGCTTAGACAGACAAGATCAAGGCCTATTCCGTTATCCACCATACGGTGCGCCGTCAGTCGCAGCAGTTTTTTATCTACTTCGTAGACTCCAGGTCCTGGTGTAATAACGACGATTCCGAGCCCCGTACGAGAAAGGTCCCGATCGATATAGTGCCTATCGAATGGATTCAGCGCAAGGTTGATTGCTTCCAAAACATTGCCTTCACTTGCGGGTGAATTTGTGCCAGCAAGAATGGTGGAACCCTCGCTGCTCGACTGCTGTAGAACGTCCCGTTGGAATGAGACGAATTCCTTCTCCAAAGGTATCAGAATCTGGGACCAATCGCTCCGAATGGCCCAGTCTACGACGACCTTATAAAAGTCCCTGTATGACCGTCCGGATGCATCCTTCAGTAATGGTATGCCGTCCTCAGCACCACCACCTTCAGGTGCAGGAGTGAACAAAGGTGCTTGGTCGCCCGTGTCTTCTACCACCTCCTCTTCGTCGGTCTGATAGTGAATGCGGGCAAAGAGAACGACAGACACAACGTGGTTGGCGCCAGCCTCCTTCCACTTGGCGAATAATTGAGGCAAGAAGCCGTGCACGCATTTTTCGAAATACAATTCGCCATCCTCATCAAACTCCCACATCTCTTTGCTCATTTGAATGCAAATGAAGTATTTTGCCGTCTCTGAGCGGAAAATGGTCTTCGTGTTGTCGTTGATATATCCACATGACGCCTATCAGGGTCGGTGGTAAGTTCCCGCGTTACATCCCGGTCACTTCGATCGCAACGCCACTTACTTTTCTGCCAGAGACAACAATGTCTTTGATTTGCGCCCTTATGCCCAGGGACGACACCTTTTTGCCCTCGTACACGCAGGTTCCTGTGAGAGACGTTTTCATGCGCCACATGTCGCTCCGACCCAAGTATTGATCCCGGAAACAGATCTCCACATAGTCCGCTGATATCGCCTCCCGCTCGACCTATCAAAGCGAATCATCTTCAGTCGAGAGACAATGTAAGTACACTGCGCCGGAAGCAACCAACCTTCGTAACAACTACATCCTTCCGCGCGTGAAGTTCAAAGATGGCCGCTATGTGTTGGGCAATGGATATCTGGTAATCACAACGATGAGACTCCACAGGAAACCTTTCAATACAACTGGGAACATCCTTTGAATACCTGCAGCTGAGACTGCTTGTTGATAAACTCACGATCGACAGATGTCACCTGCAAGATGAGCGTCCTCGACTTGTCCTCTGCTGCCTGAGAACCGTGTGCGACTCCTCGGTGATGCTGGTTTGGGTTGGAATGCTGCCGTACGGATAGTGCTGCTAAACCTCCCCTCGAGCTGGGGAATTGTGATTGACTAAAACCATTTTTGTTGTCTCCGGAGGACGCTGGCTGAGTGATCTTCAGAAGGTCACCAACCCTACACCCGGGAAAGCAGTCAGGGTTTATGACCAAGTCCTGCTTTGAGAACCCAGGATCGTGTATCCACAGGTTGTAAGAGGGACGAAGCGGCGGGTATGCCGGTTGACCCAGCTGTTGCAGCGAAGGCGCGGGCACCTGGCCTGGACATCGACTGCCGTTTAATGTTGGCACCGTGCGCAGAGAGGGACGGAGGGCAGGTAGAGGAACCCACCTTGCGTGGACTGGGGATGCTGACTACGGAGCATCACTGAGGTGTATCCTCGCAAGCATGGAGAGCGCAGAAGACAACCTTGTGATGCTGGCCACGGAATAAATCGTGCCAGGTTGGCGGGGGAAAGGAGAGATTTCTCAGAGTTCGGTGGGCGTCCACTCGGTGAGGTCAAATCCGATTCAAATTGACAGTGGCTATTTTGACAGTGACAGCGGAAAGCCAAGTTCCCATTTTTCTTTCATCATGCTGCGACGGAGTATGATGAAAGGTGCTGGGGGGATAGTCGCCTTCCATACAACGCAAAACATTAGCTCGTCGGCTGGACGTTGAAAACCTGATCCCGTTTGTGTGGAGGAAGATGTCCGCAAACGAATGTACATATTGGCCCGACTTAGACAAGCAAGTAGTCGTTAAGGCCACGGGACTCCATCCGAAGGAAGACCTTCAATCATACCATACGAATACCATGACAGGAGAATGACCACACGGCGGAGGCTTTGGAGTGGCTAACTCTCGTTCCGCTGGGAATCAAGGCGGAGATCGAGAACGGCAGGGAAAACATCCAAATTTTGGACTCCAAACCAATAACGGGACGTTTGCTTCCCTCGCACCAAAGAACCTGGTCTTCATTCGCTATGACCCAGCAGGCTTTTTTATCTTGTGTTTTCCATCTTTCCTAGCTTAGATCTTACAATGCGACACTTGTCATATCACTTCATATCCATCTTCCCGCAGCAGCCCAGTGTGCAAGGCCATTAATCTGATCCGCCGTCGTGAGATCACACGACCACCGGATGCTTCTACTGTACCATTGCAGCTGCCAAAACATTCATCTATGATCTGGCAGCGTGCCCAGGACGCTTCTCTAACATCGTATTAAATGTTCATGCTTGGGCCATCAAACTCAGGAATCTGCGTTCTGTCTGATGTCAAAGGGAGCTTTGATGCTGTATCGCAACAGTTTGGGAGCGCCTGAGGCTCTCACGTTCATCTTCTTGTCCCTTGTCCCAGTTGGAAAGTCAGCGAGCACGAATGGGGCATCACGCCTTCTTACGCGGACGTGGACTCAAGACCTGAAAACTAGTCCGGAATTTCTATTTCCATGCATGAGAGTCGGGAGTGCAAGGCATGCTCACAGATGCGCATGTACTGTGTCGCTCCGGCATTTACAAAGTTTCGCTGCTAAAAAAAGTCCAAAGGGGATGCGGGTCTTTCAACTTTCCTGCCCCTGTCCACAAAACTGGACTGAAGGGTAGTTGATCGGCGCGCAGTCAGACAAGTGTCGCGCCTCACGCGTATCTGCTGTCAGTAGGCGGCTTCCCCCGTCTTCCCTAGGGTAGCACAATAAATACACATACGTGAGCAGCATCGCTGATCCCCCCGCTTGCCCGCCAGCTACTTTGCACAACCCAGCTGGTATACGGGTTTAAGGGGTAGCGTCATGCTTTGAGGCTTTTGACGGCATTGACCCTTTTGTCAAGCCTGAATGACAGGGTGTGGATTTGTGATTTGTTGGAGGAGGACGAGGAATCAAGATCTGCTTGCGAGTTGCCGAATATTTGGGGCAAACTTTCGCCAATGGGAGCGAGTTGAACGATATGCCCCCGAGGCTTCTGGGTAAACAACATAGAGACGTTGCCACCGCTTGGCCGCCGGCAAAAATTCCCACATCTCCATAGAGAAAGCTGCTCGATCCTGGCATGTGCAATGTACATCAGGTGTCTACCGGTGCATCTCTCGTACTCCACTCTCATCGCCGGCCATAGGATGTCTATGTGCATCCCTTGTCCCCCGCTCCCACCGGCCTTGCCAACGGGACCAAGGGGCGGACATTTTCCGAGGGGAGTTGTAACTACAGTATCCCGACGGCGGCGTGTGCGATTCCAGAGCCTCATGAGGACATTTCGTGAAGCGGCGGATGCGTCTACTGGTGGAAGGACGTTGCGATCCCGAGCATGTACGTCGTTGGGGACGGCGCATGACCTTTTGGTGTCCCGACGACGGAAGCAAAGCAAGCGAAGATGTGCGCTGGAAACAAAGTGAAGAGGAGACTGCGAGCGCTGAGCTCTGAGATGTTGCAGGACCTCTCATACAGTGCTCGCCTATAAAAGCAGCAGTGCGATGGCCGAATCCCTTTTCCGACATCCCCCTCCTCGCATATCTTCTCATAAGACAGCTGGCTGTCCCAATTCTTTCGATACTCATCGCATCACCCATCGTTGAACGATCTCTCATCCCTCATCAAAATGGTTCACCTCAAAACTTGCATCGCCCTTCTCGGCGTCTCCGCTGCTGGAGCATTGGCATCGCCGGCCGTAGTCAACCTGCAGCAACGTGCCGCGCCCCAAGTTAAAGCTCGATCCGATCAGCAAGTCCGCTTGGATTTCTTGTCTAACGTAAGTACGATGTAGTTTTCCATGTCTTGCTGCGTCGAAATCTTTTATCAATCGAAACGTCCTTTCAATGTAATAGGTGATCGGTCGTCCCGCGACACCCGACATGATTGCGAACTTGCAACCCGCCGCCATCAACGCTGTCATTCAAAAGGAAGTCGCAAAGTCCCGTCAGGATCCGACGACCAGCGTTCCCCCGACCGAACAGTTGCCGGTCAACGAGACGGCAAACGGCCCTACCAATTCGCTTCAGAAGTTGATCGCGATTGGAGGCGATGACCTCAAGAATGCTGAACTTTACCAGCTCTACTCTGCGGCTGCATGTAAGCTTCATTATGGATATCGACGATGATGATTGTTCATGAGCGCTAACGTACCCTCATTACAAGACTGCCTCAACGGGCTCGATGGCTGGATCTGCAAAGACCGTTGCGCCGGAGGCACCCTGGGCACCAAGTTAATTTCTAAATTTGTGGACAGCAAGACGGACACGGTGGGGTAAGCTCCCAATTCCGTGTTCCTTCCGCTAGAACCAAATGCTCAGATATCTAACTTCTCCACGTTGCAGATACGTCGCCGTCAACCCTTCTCGCAAAGAGATCATCGTCGCTTTCCGGGGCACCAGCTCCATCACCAATGCCATTAACGACTTGAAATTCTTCAAAGCTGATGCCAGTAAGCATGCCTGCGATGGTTGCAGTGCGACCAACACCGAGGAGCTCACTCTTTCATTTTCTTCAGACGTGGGTCTGAGCAGGCTGCGCGCTCCCGATGGCGCCAAGGTGCATATCGGCTTCCAGTCGACCGTGACGGCTTCCCGCAGCGCCGTCCGTGCCGCCATCCAGAAGGCATTTCAGCAGTACGGCACCGACTACACGATTACTGTAACAGGTCACAGTCTTGGTACGTGATGTTGATGCCCTGGAGGATTCCCCGTCCCCTCGGACCGCTTCTAATCAATATCCTCGTCGCTGACTTATAGGTGGTGCCACTTCCGTTTTGACGGCTATCGACATCGTCGACTGGCTCGGCGACTCGGCCGGCAAGACTCTCAAGCTATACACCTACGGCGAACCCCGCGTCGGTAACTCCATTTTCGCGAACTGGGTCTCCACCCTCCCGTTCGCATCCCACGTCTACCGCATCACACACACCACCGACATCGTGCCCCACCTCCCGCCCAAGTCGTTCGGGTTCCAGCACCACCGCGAGGAGTTTTGGATCAGCAAGAACGGCGACCTCAACTCGTGCAACGACGCAAATGGCGAGGACCCCCAGTGCGCCGGAAGCGTGTTCATCCCCACCATCGATGCGCACTTGAATGGATACTTCAGCATGCCGTTCGGCCCCTGGTGTTGAGCAGCAGGGTGCTCACCTAGAGACGTTCTCGGTCTGGAACCAAGGAATGGTCTCTGATGCTTGGGACAAGTTATATGTTTACAGTTTTAAATCCTACATCTAAGATAGATATGTGCAGTATGTGGTGGGGCGGCAAAGTACCGTATTGATAGTTCTGATGACCTTTGCATGTACTTTGAATCAAATGGAAACCAATGAAAGAAAAACGTCCCCCGCAATGACCTATCGAACGAGACGTTGCGTTGGGCTTCATTCATTCCTTTCATGCCTTGCAATTGCCCTGCAAGAGCTGCAAGTCTAGCTGCAAGTAGCTACTGCAGATGCAAGCCAGAAGATAAATCATCACGCGCGCCTCCCGCAGAAAGCAGCGACTTGCATCTCAGCGCTCACATCCTGCCCGCGCAACGTGCTACTAGGAGAAGTAGGGATCCGTGTACTCTCTGAGAAAGTTGCGTCCACCCTCTGATCTACCAGGTGCGCTGAGTAGGGGGTGACGAGTTTGGGCTGAGGAACCACCAACTGAGTTGAGGAAGGTCATTCTCAGAATGCCGGAGACCCGTAGTTAAGCCATTGCACGGCCTGCTGCTGCCGCCGCCGCAAAGGAGAGGGAAACTTATGTGTTCTGCGACATATGGAACCTTGCGACAGATGAGCCATGTTCAACATCACGCCTCCAGCGCCGTAGAGTGAACAATTCACCGCCAATTCACAAAGCTGTCACCAGAAATGCGGGCTTGGCTTGGAAGTTCGGAGGCCTTTTGTGTGCGTGCTCCAGCAAATGAACTAGACGGGAGCATCCCGCTCTATGGATGCATATCATACAGGAGCATCACTGTAAACTATACCCCGTTTACGTTCTGGAAATGCAATTATAGAAAGGACTTAGTGCGCATGTATACAGGGTGTCGTTGCAAGGGCCTGAGGTGGGCGAATCAGATTGGGCAAGCAAATGAAGGATAGAAATTTTATCCACCGAGTTTGATCAGGACTGAAGTCAACAAAGGGAAGAGCACAGGTGGGCTCGAAAATGACAGCATGCAGAGGAGAGGCCTCTCCGTCGGTGTTGCACAAGGGCGCGCGCTCAGGATGTGAGTGAGCGCTGAGACTTGCATCAATTTTCCCACGCTTCCTATTCTTCCCGTGTGCGTCCGTTTCTCCTCCTCCATCCCGCTCAAGATCTCCCGACGACACCAACGTACAGTTACCCTCATCGGATATCCACTTGCACAGCCAATACAATGCTAGCCAACCGGGGACTTCGTCTTGCTGCCACTAGTAAGTTCTTGAGGCGATTCTTGTCTTCAATTCCCCGAACAATTTTCTAACGGACAAATGTCTTGCAGGGACAGCGAGCCCAATCAGCCAACTGGCTTTGGCCCCTCTGCGCTCAGCCAGAGTGCTTTCGTCGACCCCGGTGTCCCGAGCGACCACTGGTGGAGTGAATGACCCCGACGCCGGAAAGCCAACACTGAATGTCGACTCCTACGCAAGGTCTATCCGCCTAGGCCGTCCCAGGTCACCCCATTTGAGCATCTACAAAGTTCAGCTCTCCATGGCGCTATCTGCCTTGCACCGTATCACTGGTGTTGGTCTCTCTGGTGGTAAGCAGGAAACCTCACAGCGTCTTCTCAAAGTTGAGCATGACCTGAATTTCATCTTTCACGTCATCCCAGCCTTTGTCCTCGGAAGCGCATACTACGGTCTCGCACCGTTCGCTTCAGCCGACGTCATCAACTTTGTACAAAGCCTCCCTGCTCCCGTTCTCATTGCTTCCAAGATAATCATTGCTGCCCCCCTGGTCTTCCACTCGCTTAATGGATGCCGACACTTGGTAAGGAAGCTTTGAGCAGAACGGTCACGGAACTATTTACTTACGCATCTTATTACAGCTATGGGACACCGGACGACAGCTTCACCTGAAGGGCGTATACAACACAGGATATACCGTTCTGTTTGCGACGGCTTTGGGAACTCTCTACTTGGCTCTGCAGTAGGGCGAAGCTCCTTGGTACATCTCTCAATTGGCATCAAAACTTATATCAACAATCCGACAACCATTGTGGGCTCCAAATGTGCCATGTTGAATTGGATTTGGATAGGTTGGGGAAACAGAGATCGTGTTTGAGGGCCAGTCCAGGGGGTGGTCATTTGGTCTTGGACATCAACGAAAGTTTTGGTTTGGACGCGCTATGGGAAGAGGAATCCCAGTGGCAATATGGAGAACTTGATATGGCCATCGGAACTAGCAAGATGGCATCCGAAAAGATAAATGTTACAATTGTTGGTACTAAAGTCCAGTCCTACGTGCCTACTAAAAGAGTCATCATCCGCGCGCAAACGCTTCTAAACTTCCGAAACTACGACTAATAGCTATTCCTACCCCCTGATTCTCAGAAGTTCTCTTTCTTGAACTTGAATATGGTCCGGTTCTCCTTGTCCCCAGGCTTTCCTTTCGCCGCCATATGGTTCTGCCGCTTGCAGGCAAGGTTCAGGTCGTGCGCCAGTGGCAAAGGCCCACACATGAAGACCTGCAGATGCGGAAGACTCAGAAGACGATATGTGAAGGATGGATAGTAACATCACCCACCCCGATTTCTTCTCCCTGATGAGCTCCGGCGATCTCTTTCAAAATGCGTCCCCAGTTAGGCTTGCCGGAGTACTGATTGTAAGCGTGCAAGGTGACCTTCTTCAGATTGAGCTCCTGAGAAATTCGCAAGAGAGCGTCAGCATGAACAGCAATGCATATCACCCCAAATGGGCCAGCGGAGAGCCATACCCCAGTGGTGTACGTATTCAAAACCACATGATCTTTCAGATCAGCATTGGAGATAACTGCATCAATGAGATCCTTAAACGACGACAATTCCTGTTCATCGCGGCACACCCAGAAGAAGTGGATCTTGAGACGTTGCTGTTCGGCTCTCGCTTCCTTTGATAAACCTTCCCGCTGCTTCACACGGATGGTCATGGATTTCAAGATCGAGATGAAAGGTGTGACTCCAATGCCGGCGCCGACGAGAACTACTGTCGAATGGTCAAACACTTCTTCGGACGGGCTCCCATATGGGCCGTCCACCCTCAACATGATCTGTGCCTTGTCCTCTTTGGCAGGTTTGACCTCCCCCGCCTCGAGATTCCCCGATTTCTTCACAACGGGCCTCACAACGAGTGACTGTCGGCCCTCCTTCGGCACAACCTCCGTTCGAGCGTGGCCGAGCAAAGTGCGTAGCTTGTAACACCAGTCCATGTCGGGCCGAGCACGAATATGGCAGCTGAAGTGCGCTTCTTCAGGAGCGCTGGTGATCGTAAACGGATGCCATTCCAGTTCCGTGATGTCGGGGCAGTTCAAGAAGAGGTACTGTCCAGCTTTGTAGTTGAACTTTCGCTTTCCTTGCATCTTCATCTTCAGCGCGAGGATGTCCTGACCCACAATCTTCGAATCGATGACGACCACGTCCACCTTGGCGCGACGCTTCTGCACGAGCTTTTCCAGGCCGATGAAGGCCAGGGGCCAGAGCGAGAAAGCCCAGAACATGGGGCCGTGGAGCCAGAGGAGGACGAAGCAAGGCATCCAGAGCTTGTGCACGAGAAGGAAGGTTCTGTAGCCATCGAATCTGTGGTAAAACATCGAAATGCCGTTAGAATTTATCAATTGGATGCTCGCAAGGGAGTTCTCCCACGTACCGGAATCGTCTGAAAGTAAAGTACTTCCGCATGAACACCGCGGACAGGAACATGCAGAGCATCATTAACGCTATCAAATGCCCAGTCACTCCAGCCAGGTTGGCGAATGCCTGATGCCCGGTCGAAACCCCGTACCGCTGCTCATTCCACCCAAAGTCGAGGTAGTGGAACACAGCATGCATAATGCCCCCGACCGCAATGAACGCGAACACCAGTTTATGCATCGCGATGTTGTCGTCCAGCGGGATCACGTCCGCAAGCGGGGTGCTACGCAACCAGCAGAGCGTGTTGCGGAGCACGGTGATGAGAATGAACGAGCAGTTGACGTTGAGGGTCTTCCCAAAGCCTTTCGCGTACGGATAGTACGGTGCCGGGTCGACACCAAGTGCGAGACAGTATCCGTAAATCCAGACCCCAGCGTTGACCAACACAAACGCGGTGATGATGGTAACTCGGGGGCCTTTCCACAACCACCATTCGTTGAATTTTGCGATATAGGGATGCCGCATTACGTCTTCGGTGTCCGACGGCGTCGATGCGTGTTCGCTTTGCGGTCTGGTCAAGTGCAGGGCCCCGACGATCGCGCCTGCTTTGCTGGCTGGATTGCTTCGCCCGTAGCGCACGAATCGCATGGACGCGAAGCTGGCGGCGCCGAGGAAGGCGGCTCCGCCAATGGCGATGCCAATTGCGGCGCCGACGCTGTCCATGTCTTCGGAGACGTTGAGGGTTGCTTTCTCTGTTGGGGGATCGCATACGCCAGTTCAAAATGACCCAGAAATGTACAAGCGCAACAGCATTTCGAACGATCCCACTTACGTTCACGATTCGAAAAAGCGCTATTCCTCGTGCTCAACAAATTGAACGTCCCCTTATTATCAACCCTCACCAACCCGGCGTTGAAATACCCACTCGCAGAATTGATCCTTGCACAATTCTGGGGATTATTCGCATCGGTGGTTGTCGTACAGTTCGTCTGATCGAGGTACGCTAGTTTGGCAATCATATTGCGGTTGTCGGTGAAGTGGTCTGGTGGGGTGTCGCCGTCCGGATTGAAATTGATGGGGTAGTTGACGCCTTGCGAGGATGCTACTACGAGGTTGCTGCGGTCGGTGCCGTCGCGGCCGTTGCCGGCGTTGCCGTTCTGATTTGCGTCGGAGCCTGTCCACTGTTTTTGTTGGTGATCAGGTCATGTAGGTTTGAAAGGCAAATGCTAAGTTCACCACCGACCTGAATGTGCAGATAATCGCCGCGCTTCGCATTGATGGTATTTGGCACAAAGTCGTACTCCACGGATGGATAAACCTGTCAACAAGAGATGTTGATGGCCGCAACCGGCGTAATGATATAAATGGAGGGCTCTTACATCGACAATGTTTCCCCTCCTGCCTCGAACATTCAGGTTGATGATCCGGGAAGTCCCAATAAAGTTCCGCTTCAACTCAGCCGGCTGTTTGCGTACAATGAACACATGGGACCGGTCCTCAAACGTTCGCCCAAATTGCGCGGTGTTGATGTTCAACGTCAACGGGCCGGAGACATTATTCCCCATCCCGACGAAGTCCACCGTTGGATTACCTATGATGATGATCGATGAGGTTTGTTGAAACAAGCATATGCATTCCGTCTCCCCGCTGTGCTTACCCTTCACTTTGGAATTCGCGGCATTGTAGAACGAATCCGTCCCCCAGCCATCATAATCCATGGTCGAGATGTTGTACCGAAGCCTGAGGACACACTTCGTCCCGTCCGGGTGCACACCCTCGGGGACGGTCCAGGTGTACGACGGGGACTGCGTCGTGCCATCTGCCTGACCAAGATGGTTGTTCCGTGTGGTAGGGCATACGCCGCAATCGGGCGCTGGGACGTTGAAGTTCCCAGAGTAGGACCATGTGGCACTGTTTTGCTCGCAATCGAATCTAGTTATGAACTGTGAAACAGACCATTATCATTTCCGATGCAAAGACCGATGTAATTAGCGAGAGATGCCTTCTGACGCACCTGTGGGTCGGAGCAGCTGCCTCTGTCGTTCCCGTTCTGGCTGGTGGCTTGGTAGTACTTGCATCGTTTGGGTTCGTCCGTGCATGTGTAAATATCTCGCCATGGAGTGGGGAGCCAGTAAGGATAGTAGTCCCTTCAGGTGATAAACCGTTTCAGAAAGGCTTCAAACGGTATATCCATCAAACATTCCATAGCTTACCTCTCCTCAGGACACTCGAACCCAAATCTCTGCCCGTTGTTGTTCTGACGAGTGAAGATCGCCGTGTCCCCGTTCAGATTCCTATCCGCCGTGAACAACCGCTTGTTCCGCTTTCGTGTCGAACATTGCTGATACCACGAGAAAGGTTCATGTTGTCCGTATGTCATGTAATTTGCTGCAGTGGGATCCTGAACGATTGTGCTGGTCGTGGTACCGTCACGGAGGCCAGGGGCGGAGTCTTCGCACATGTACTGGAGGACCATGTTGCAGTGAAGACGGGGGTTCAATCCACAGCCGTGTTGGTTCGTCCTTCGGCGTTGAAGATTTACATCGTTAAGTGAATCTATCGTCAGCGTCCATCAGGATGGCCCGTCGCTTACCATTGAATCTCAAGCTCACTGCCTTCGTAGAATTGCATGACGCCTTTCAAAGCACCCGGCATCTTTGCGTCATATTGCTGATTATTGTTCTGGCATGGTATCTTGCAGTCATCGCCTGCTTGGTATCCTCCGCGTCCGTTGTTCTGAGAGTCGAAGAGTCTGCCATGTGGAAAGGTTGGCACTGGCTTGGTCTCAAAACTGCGATGCCTCGTCTTGAACTCACCTGTTGTCGTTCTGCACGTTATTGCTCTGTTCGTTTAGTTTGTTGTTCGAACCTCGAGGGTTGTCTGTTAATAGGCTCGGTGTCAGTCATCTGCACCTATCATGTATACCAATAACAGGAGAAAATCGATTCCTACGCATGTAAACATCTGCCTGCACACCAACGACAGCAAGGGCCAGCAGGGCGTAGATTGCTTCCGATCCGCGCATTGTGCTGACTGGTAGGGGTATGTATACTAAGGGTATAATATATCTGAGAAACTGTCGCAGACTCTCCAAACTGGAGATGAGCGGAACCAAGGGCGTCAGTTATATATTTCAAGCCAGGTTTTGAAGCCACATTTCGGACCGGCATTCCGGAGCTGACACTATAAAGAAGTCCTTCCATTTATAGTTCGATGTCTGTGACTTGGAGACGAAAAGATAAACAACGGAATTTCAACAGAAGCGCTGTCAGAAGTTCTAGAAGATCAACTCCGCCAACTTGAACGCGTGCGTGTACAGTACAGTACGACAACAACACATTGTATATGGTTGACGATAAGGATTGCTACTAAAGGTCGGCGAAGCATTCTCTATATCTCGGCCCCGTCAGGAAACATCTTGCGTGCCTCAGGATTTGCCTGATCGCCAGGCGTCTCTACGTACAAGAGGTCTGCACATAACCAGGCGTTGAGTACGCTGACGTGTGTTCTCAAAACCCTATAGAATGGACACAGCCCTATGTAGACCTCGTCAGGCACAGCCCTACCCTAACCGCTGTGCAGCGATCTTCTGAGAACGCCTCAATAGAAGCAGACCGAGTGTAGAACCTGCGCGTTCGTCCGCGACGCGAATTCATCTAATATTCTATCCATATCTGCATCGCGGTCTTGCGATTGTGCGATGGTATTAACGAGCTGCAGTATAAGTTGACCGCCCACTGCAGCTTCTTGGTGGTTATCTTGAATCTCTATGTTAATCAAATGTACGGGTCGATTGAGGTCCCCACTTCGATTGTTCAGGTCTGCATGGAGGGGAGGGAATCAGAGACACAGGAAATCCCAGTCGCAACATTCTATCTGGCTTCGCATACCATCGCAAGCTGCATCAAAACATCGTTCTTCACATGATATGACAATATCAAATATGTCACGATTTTCCTGCCACCGTTCTGGGGCCCGCTTTATTCGCCGATTCCTATCGAGCATGGGCAAAAGCCCATTTGCCTTATACCTGCGCCAATTGCGAACATCAGCAATCCTCTACTAGTGAAATTATCGTCCTCTAGGGCCTGTATGCAGACCACCTACAGCTGCGGGTCCTTCTTGACAAGATCATTGAGAATATCGTTGTATGGTACGCCGAAAGGGTATATGTTTGGCTTATCGACCGATGGTCCTGGTAGTCTCACAGCACTTCCTGTACCATAAGAAGAAACCGTGTAACCTGCTTTCCTACAAAGTCAAGACATGGCTGTAAGGTGATGAGACCGGTCAACAGATATCGAGTCGATGCATGGAATCGAAACTTCTACTCACTGTAAAACATTGTGGGCCTCCATACTCCTGTTCTGGTTACTGGCGCATATGACGGCGAGGCGAAAGATCTGCTGTTGCTGCTGCTGTTGCGCCATTGTTGTGCTATGGAATCATGAAGCAACTCGAAGGAATCCTCAGTGGGGAGAACCTGGAGAATTACGGAAACGTTGCTCGGAGCGAGCAACAGGAGCAACTGTGTTCCAATTCTCAAGAGTTCTCACGCGTCGTGGGAACTTTCTCATGGAGTACTCTCTGCCATCTTGCGGTTCGTCTCCCAAGCAGAGCAGCATCGAAACTCGCAGGACAGTCGCAGGAGAGGTGGTGTCTTCTTCTGCTCAACAGGGGCGTGGTGGTCGCTCATGCTCGGTCTTCTGTATCTTTGTCGGTCTCAACTCCTTAAGGCATAGAAATCACGACTGTCCAGCGATGGCTAACAGCCCTTCAACCACGGCCATGGAAGGCAGCATGGAAGGACTTACAAGGGGATTCGGTGCGGGCGATTCTCAGAAGCAGAATGGTGGCAACATTACCGATGGAGATTGTCTACCCGACCTTCGCTTCCTTCCGGACGTTGGGGGTACCTCGTCCAGCTTCAGCGACTCCAACTTTATGCTGGGTGGACAAGAGACGCTCTTGCAGGAAGATGCCCTGGCAGCCCCAGACTCCTTCCTAGAATTCTGGCCAATCGAACGCGACGTTGAGGAAGATACGGCAGCGGGAGTTGCGGAACAACCTATTGGTGAAGCCTCGCAAGTGGGAAACGGGTTTGAAGACGCTATGGAACAGCACGCGCAACCTGCGGAGTTCTCCGTCGTCGAGAGCACAATGACTAATGAAAGCCAGCATACCCAAGAGGGTTCCGATGCGCTTGTCTCTCATCGTTTCTTATCGAAAGCGGCTTCCCACGAAGTTGTCCGAGTTCGATCCATGTCTACTGATACACACGCGAGCATGATCCCGAGCTCAAAGCGCGGGTCAATCTCAGCCGCGGCCGCCAATGAACAAGAGGATTGCATGATGACCGATATCCAGCAACCCTTCCCTGGTGCAAAAAAGCTGACCGTCAGTCATTCGGCCAGCGAAATCGTCAACATTTTCTCTGATAGATGTAGTATTGCGGGATCGGTGCCGAACAAACGAGAACTTGCGGCCGCGCAGGAGAGCTCAAACCCTCGACAAGGTAATGTTGATGCGGGTGCGAAATGTCTGGGGCTCCCTGAGGCTGTTAAAGTGACAATCATCTTGCAGTACCAGAAACCGCAATTACCCGGGGAGGTTTCGATGACAACGAAAGCATAGATACGAGCGTTACTGGGCTTAGCGCAACATCACGATTACGACGCTCTGAGGACGCCGCTCAATTAAAACGTTTAAAGGCGGAACCGGGGACGTCGCACCACTTTGCTCCCAGAGGCGTGACGCTTGCTGAAAGAGAACGCTCTGTGGAGTCGCACGACGACGCGACATCCGTCGCAGCAAGCAGTGTAACATGGTCTCAAATGAGTCGAGCATCACAATCTCCGGGAAGGGAACATACCCCTCTGAGGCGTGCACTAATGCGCCCGGCGTCGCCAGAAAGCAGCATCGGTTCGCCTTTACCCAAACGCCGTCGCGTGCCAGAAGTTGATCTGGTGCCACCTTTCCTCGGGAGCGTGCCGTCAGACGAAACTTCGAGACCCATGTCGCATCTCAAAGAAGAACGACACGTTCGCTTTCAACAAGAAGGTTCGACCAACGGCACACATTCGGACGACCACCCTGAAGGACTGGCATTCGAGAAAAATGTTCTAGCACTATCGTACCGGCGTGGGAAGATAGGTGCTGCATACTACAACGTCGCGGACTCGGTCCTGTTCCTGATGGAAGACGCCAACGATGATCAGCATTTCGAGATCGTCCAGCTTTTGAAGTTTCAAGTGCAGCCGTCGACGATCATTGTCAGTGCTAGGGCCGATGATGACTTTGTAGCCGCCGTTACTGCGGCAGATGAGAGATTAGGCTCTATCGAGATCGCCGTGCGTCCATCAACCGACTTCATTTATCAAACCGCGAAAAACAAAATCCTCTCACTGCATGTAGACGAGTTCGATGGACCCGATCTGGATCAGCCAGGGCAAGCAAATCCTTCCATTTCGGGCAACAAGCTGTCGATGATGTTCCAGTTAGAGAGCATCATCTCACTCGAAAATCAGGAGATGGTGTGCTGTGCTGGGGCTCTCCTAAACTACATAAGCAAAGCAAAGCTGACTGGCGCCATCTTGGAGCGAAATATCGACATGGAGGTCGCCAAAGTCGAGCAATTCAATCTCAAAAAGTACATGCAGATTAATGCCGACGCCATGTGGTCCCTGCAAATCTTCCAAGACGAAGCTCATCCGAACATGTTCAGCAAACGGAGCAAAGAGGGGCTATCGTTATTCGGAATCCTAGACAATACCAAAACGCCACTGGGACGGACACTATTGAAACAGTGGTTTCTTCGACCCTCAATGGAAGTTGAAGTGATACGCCAGCGCCACGCTGCAGTCGAGTTCTTTTTAATGACCGATATACGATATGAGGTCGATCAACTGCGCGCGGCTCTGAGAAATATAAAGAACATACCGAGGGCTCTGAGGAAAATGAAAAGCAAAGCGACTATCCCGGAATGGCAGATGATCCTGAAATTTGCCTATTACTCTCTCAAAGTTCGAGGAATCCTGCGGGAGATTACCACGGAAGCGCAATTGACGCTGCTGCAAAAGATGAACGAAGTCTGCAACGTCCAAGAACTCAAAAGTGTCGGTTCCCTCATCAACAACGTGGTGGACTTTGATGCGTCCGTGAATGAAGCGCGATTTGTCGTTAAACCTCATGTCGATGACGAACTGGACGAGATGAAGCGAACCTACCACGGCTTGGACGATCTTCTGTCTCAAGTTGCGCACGAACTCGGAGACATAATTCCGCCGGAATTTGCGACTTCGATGAACGTGATCTATTTCCCGCAGCTGGGCTACCTTATCACCATCCCTCTCAAGGAAGGGATGACGAATCAGGAGGATTTTGTCATCGAGGGACTCCATTTCCAGTTCTGTACTTCGAATACCGTGTACTACAAAAGCGATCGTATGTTTGAACTCGACGAAACGATCGGGGATATCCATTCGATCATCGTCGACCGTGAGATCGAGATAATGCAGAAGCTGCAGGAGACTGTGCTCACCTATCGTAGCACCCTGGTGAAAACGGCGGAAGTGTGTGCGGAGCTAGATTGCATCTTGTCGCTGGCGGAAGCAGCTGCAAAATATCACTATTCGCGCCCCGAAATGAAAGAGGAAAACGTATTGCAGATACGGAACGGAAGGTAGGATCCTCACTTGCTAGATGACAAAGGGGACGTGTACACTTCCCATGCCTTCTCCCCAGACATCCGCTCCAGGAGCTTTGCGTGGATGTCTTCGTCCCAAACAACACTCAGTTAGGCTTCGACGACAACTCGGCTCGGATTGTCTTGCTTACCGGCGCAAACTCGTCGGGAAAGTCGATCTATCTCAAGCAGGTCTATTTCCCAGGAGATCTCTCATCGTTCTCGCATGGGTGCTGACATTGACGTTTCAGGTGGCTCTCATAGCATTCATGGCACAGATTGGAAGCTTTGTCCCCGCCGAGCGCGCCACAATTGGACTCACAGACAAGATCCTGACCAGAGTGCAGACTCGGGAGTCTGTCTCAAAGTTGCAGAGCACCTTCATGATTGATGTCAATCAGGTCGGAGTTGCGCTAGCGTGCGCTACTGCCCGCTCGCTTGTGCTTTTGGATGAGTTCGGGAAGGGAACAGACATTACTGGTAAACAGTTTGCTTATGATTCGTGGGCAGCTGGTTGCACTGCTGTGTCCTGACCCTTCGAATGGCATAGATGGTGTGGGTCTGCTTTGCGGTGTGATTGAGCAGTTTGCTGCACGCGCACATGAGTGCCCGAATGTCATTGTTGCTACACACTTTCATGGTTTGGGAACTTGATTGCGCCCCTATTCTCGAATCTACATGCTCATCTCGTCTTACAGAAATCAATACTCACAATTTGTTGAACGTGTCGCCGCAACTGCTGCAAGATTGCACAATGGAGATTCTGGAGACGCAAGGCTCTAATGGACTTACCTTCCTGTACCGGTAAGCACCAGTCACTCACGGTTCCTGGACATGCGTCTGGGGTCAACATGCCCACCTATCATCATCACCACAGTATATCTCCTGGCCGTGCTACTTCCTCATGGGGCGTTCACTGCGCTGCACTCGCTGGAATGCAGGAAGACGTTCTTCGTCGAGGTTGTACACATAATTCCTTCCCGCTACATGTCAATGAATATGACGGATAGTTAACATGTGATCCTTAGGACGGGAGGCATCAGAGAAACTCGCCAAAGGGGACCCCATGGTGCCAACTCTCACGACAGCCGATCTGAAGCGGAAAGAGATAAGCCACGTGATAGCCAAAGTCTTTATGAACTTCGATGTTGAAAACGATCCTTTGGACAACTTGTGGGTACATGTAGATGGGGCTATTGCGGAATTTGACGAGAGTCGGGGACAGTCTGTTTCTGCATCCGTGTCCTATTAGATCGGGGGTTGGCGTAGATGATCGGTTGAAGAACATCGGAAGATATGATATGTAGACTCTCTTCGCATTGTGATGTAATGCACTATGTACAAACAAAGGACGTATGTAAACGCACTAGCTGACATCGGCTTTACTATCCGTATGACCTGCCACCTTTCCAAAAGCCCTCAGCTCGCTCGCACTCCCAGTCCTAGATCCCATTTTGCTCCCTATGCGACTCCCCAATCTGCTGTCGCCTAGCGCACCCATACCCAACAATCTACCAGCCAGGCCCCCAGCTCTCTTCTCGTTCACTTTCTTCCCCGCTAGTATTTTTGCATGTGACATATGCATCGCCGCACGGGCTTTTCGTGCTTCCGCCATATGGGCAGCGGCCGTCTGTAGTGTCGCTTGAGTCTGCTGCGAAAGGTCTTTATCGTACTGCGCGGCAAGGAGGACCAGGCGCTCGGTGTGGGAGGGCAGGGCGAGGGAGAGCGAGTCGAGGTTCTGGATGAGTTGTGCGGTTTCTTGGACCATAGTGCGAAAAACGGTGTCGAACTGGGGAATCAATAAGCACAGGATGGAGATTAGCTGGCAGGTTGCAGGAAGGACCGTACCTGTTCCTCATCATGCTTATTGAAAGCCATGGCCGCTTGCAGGCCGTCGATATCTTGCTTCAGGTCAAATACCGCCTTTCGGGACCTTACCAAGTCCGCGGTCAATCTTTCGTCCCGCATCTCAAGTCTCTCGACCGTGATAGGCGGTAAGGGCGGCAAAGACTCTGAAGCTGAGGAAGAACTGTCAATAGATTGGACCAGAAAGCGCTAAACTCCGAAATCAAGGATGATTTACTCACGAATCCCGCTTCGGGCCTGACATGCTTTTGCAGCAGCTTGTAGTGCTGGCTCTGTGAAACGAACCCCTCCTTCCTCCGCATCCGCATCCTCCTCTTCGTTCAACAGATTGTCCTCCTCGGCTTCGTCACATCCACTGACTTTCTCCTCCTCGCCTTCAACTCCTTCCACAACAATGTCCACCTCCCAAAGCTTGCCTCCTCCGCCACGTTCCGCCGCTCTCTGCTTATAAGCCCTGGAAGAGTCATAAAAATCTCCTGTGAGCGTCTGATGCGCCGGAAGAATCCCTTCTAGGACATTGGATGAAGATTGTCGGCGCTCGGCTTCCACAAGGGCTTTATCAATGGCTTCTGGGATGAGAAAGGGCGCAAATCGGGGCTCTGAGCCATTTGGAAGGGAGATCGAGGAGCGGCGAGATATGCGTCCGGCCATATAGTGTCGCTGCAAAATGAAAATGGAGGTTCATATGGCTAATTCTCACCAACCAGATTGGGGATGGCAATAGTGCAGTCTCGATCCTGCGTTGTGCGTCGGAACCTGGTGTTGCGGATTACGACAGCGCGTGGATGGCAAGTAACACTTTTTAGTTCGTTTTTGCTTGGAAATTGTTCTAGTGACTGCCACGAAGGTCTTTACTTCAATTGTACCAGTCCCTAAGGCCTTAACCTGGAGTGAAACTACACATCGTCACTTTCCTACCGATGTTTTAGGAGAAGAGATGTTGTTTCATGGGTGCTTACCATGCCAGAGACGTCATAGTAGCCAGTTTTGTCCTTTATCTACGTATTGATGAACCACCACGTACAGCGACATCGAGGAAATGAGCACATGAAACCTGCCTCACCCTGGCTAGTTGCTCATCGGGGTCGATGAAGCCTGGAGCTGCTTGCTATATATACGAGGTGCGTCCCCAGGGTCGCTGTCCCGCTGTCCATGTGCACTTTCGGACTTGTTCTTCGCCCAATGCTGTGCACAGCCACTTTCTCCTACGCGTACTGTACAGGACTTTTCTTGACCTGAACTTGGATTGCACTTTTATGCCACCCAGCAATGTGCAAAACGAGAGTGATCATATTCCGGCGTAACTTCAACTGAAGGATTCCCAAGCCCAGAAACAAAGCAGTTCTACTATTCTTACGCTGCCGTCTCGTGGCCTAGGGAGAATTCCGTGAAGCCGAGCGAAGCTAGTTCTTGTCCGTTTCCGTGGGGACCCTTCGCTTGCCGTTCGACGGTGCCTGGAGGAGCATGGACCTGCAGAGTCGGCGCCCCTTTTCGTGGAACTTGCTTCAGCCTCCTGCTGGTCTCACTACTGGCTCCAAGCTGTCGGCCGAATGCGTACCGCAGATAAACCCCCGATTTTCGAGAACCTCCGGTTTTGTATCACCGGATTTGAGGCCGATGAACGTGGGAACATACAACGGCTCGCTGCACAACATGGGGCGGTCTATTCTGGCACGTTAGACAGCTCATGCACACATCTCATAGCAGAGCGCCCTGAAGGCAGGAAATACGAGCACGCCATGACGGTTGATTCCATCCACGTAGTGAGTCGCGAATGGTTCGAGAATTGCATTTCTCACCGAACGCGAGCGAATGAAGAACTTTTTCCGGTGAAGGAAACGGAAGCTCCTTCCGAAAAGCCGCAAATGAAGGTTGATCATAATCGTAAACAAACATCCTCGAAGTTGGGAATGAACTGGCTAGGTCAGTGCAATATCTATCCCGGCGAAGGATATTCAAATGATCAACTGGAGAGTATTCGCAAAATGACTCGGGAGGGAGGGGCCGCATTTCAACAGACGTTTGACGGTTTCGTCACGCACATCCTCATTTCTGGCAGGAAGCCTACGGGCAGTGATATGCGCCTACTTCGAGCTGGAACGGGAACACGAGCTGTCCCAATGGTCTCGCAACGTTGGCTACGGGATTGTTATCGTCAAAGGACTCTACTACCCACGGATCCATACCTGTTTGCGGTCACTGAAGACCCCTTCGATGGATCGCGTGGGCGTCGCATGTCAGATGGCGAAAAGCCAGGCAAAGAATCGCTGCCAACAAAACCAAAGTCGAAAATAAACGAGGATAGTGGCAGTCGGCAGAGCTCAAGAGGATCCTTCAAGGTTGATGACTTCTTTGACTCCCTGGTAGACGGAGATGTGCAGATAAAACCCGATGTCCGCCTTCTTAAGAATACATCTGGCGATGATGATTTCACATTCCGAGCGTTCGGAAAGAAACAAACGGCGGCATCCAGCTCTCTCCCACGTGCGAACAGTGTCACTGACAGTAAAGTGAAAAATGCTGCATCAAGCCGCATTATTAACAGCAGTCGGGGTGATGCAGGAGTGGCACAAAATCGAGAAGGGTCGTCGAATATGAAAAGGAGTGATACGACAAACTCTACAACACTCGGAAACAGTAATGTTACATATCCACAGCTGGAGGACGGGAATGTTGCGGAGGCAAATGCTGCAGATGAGCCGCCAGTATTCAACGAGACGCTGTTCGCGGGGCTCTATTTCTCTGCCGATGGGCTGGACCCAATGGAAGAAGGCATACTGCAGGAGATTGTGCAGAATGCTGGAGGAATGTGGATTGCGGAAAGCCGCGTAGGCCGTGGTCCAGTGGCTTCGAGCACTACGATACTATGCCCTCTAGTTCACCAGCGTACACCACCCATTGCCGGGGCTCAACTCGTCACCACGCTATGGCTAGAGAGGTGCATAGACGATGACAAGCTCCACAACCCGAGTGATATTGTATTATTCCAGCCACTGAACATACCCGTGCCACTTGAAGAATTCTCGGGTCTAATAATCGGCGTATCGGGCTATGATGGCTACGAAAGAATACATCTCGAGAAGCTGGCAACGGCTTTAGGGGCCGAATTCACGGAAACGTTTTCCAAACGGAACACGCATCTTATCTCGAAACCGGGAATAGATAACGCCAAACTTTTGAAAGCGAAGGATTGGCGAATTCCAGTGGCGACTGCGGAGTGGCTGTATGCGTGCGCCGCCCACGGCAAATTGCTGGATGTGTTACGCTTTGATGAAGGAGTGGTGCCGCCTCCTGCAGCTGCAGCTGAACGCGCGAAGACGGCAGCCGTTTTGCCTCTAGATAGTACGTCCCGCGCCTCCCACGACGAGGAGTTTCCGGCCACCAATGCCGCTTTCCGACCAAAATTCGACACTTTGGAGGTTCTGTCATGTCTACAAACACCGCGAAATCCGTGGAGAGAAGCTCTTACCGAAGATGGTGAGGGAAGTCTTCCATCACCGCTTGAAGTCTCCTTTACCAGAAGATTAGGAAGGGCTGTGGATCACGTTACGAAAAGCGGTGCTGGCAGTGCGGCTCACGTCAAACAGGAAGGCGGCGGTCTAGCAGGATGGGCTCCGTTGCCCGCATGCGCAATCGACATAAGTCTCCTTCCGCCCAATCTTCTGGAGGGAGTGATAATATGTCTCAGTCAACGCGCCGCACATCGGCGCCCCGAAGTCTCTACACTCGCCAAACAGATGGGTGCTCAGCTCCTGCCGGCGTACAACGATGCCTGCACGCATTTCATCCATGAAGGAAAGCAGGTCAACGAAGTTTTCAAAGACTTCAAAGCCGCAAAACGCACAGGGAAGTACGTGGTGTCACCTGAATGGCTACGGAAGTGTCGTGAGACTGGTCAAAGGGTGCATGAGGCCGATTATCCGCACTTTTTCAATCCGAAGAAGTCGCTGCCGATCACCGCGCCTGCTAGTCAGGTTCCTGTCGATCAGGCTTCGAGAGGGAAGATTGGCTTGAAAAAGGCGAAGCGTAGTATATCCTCCCCGAATATGCGGGCGAAGTCGGAATCCGACAAACGGGTCATGAGCGATGCTCCGGCTGGTAACCTTGTCGATTTCGGCCCGTCTAGCCCCATCCGGCCAATCCGGACCAGTGTCTCGCTTGGCGCTGAACGTACCAAGAAAATGTATGCCCAGCCATCCGAACCCATCAAAGTGCCGGAGGATCCGGTTGATGAAGCGAAAGATCAATATGGAGCGATGTTGGACAAATATTTGGACCCCACAACCCTCCGCAGGCGGACTCGCTCCTCCCTCCTTAAGTCACGTAGTCTCAGCTCAATCATGTCAGACCAACCCCTTGGCCTAGATATCACTCCATCAGCGCCCATACCCGAACACGACACCTATACCTATACGCAAACGCAGGCCGTTCGTCGGGTACAAGACGAAGCTGCAGCGATCATATACGATGACCCCGACGGTCGCATTGCAAAACGGAAACTTCTGGAGCAGTTGGATAACGGAGGGAAACGTGCCAAAAGTTCCGATGAGGAGGACGCAGGCGGTGGAGTTGTGGGGAAACCCGCCCGGAAGGGGAGAAAGCCAGCGCCGACTCCTCGAAAGTCGCCGAGAACGATTCACAAACCGGACGTGCGCCGAGAGGACGGGAAGACCCCAGCTCCACCATCGGTGACGCCATTGCTGGTTCCTACACCGAGGATCCTGCAGCCCGCGGAGAGGAAGTTCCTTCTGTCCGGAATACCTCGGACCGAGCGGACAAGGATCGCCGACGCTCTGGTGGCTCTGGGCGGGAAAGTTATGGATTTGGATTATTGGCATCCTGACATAACACATCTCATTGGTAAGAAGTCACTTTTTGACGCTTTTGCCCACCTGGTTGGGTGCTGACTTTCTCCTTCCCCTGGACGTTCAATAGTGAAACAACCCGGCCGCACTGAAAAGTGTCTCGCCGCCATTGCTTCTGGGATGTGGTAAGTTTGCGTGCACCTCTAATCACGTCAGTCTTCCAACTCACCCCGTACCATTATCAGGGTATTGCAACCCTCATACGTCGATGCTTGCCAAAAAGCGAAAAGCCTCGTCAGCGAGGAACCTTACGAGTGGGTGTCCAATGCGACCACGAACGAAGGTAGGCCCCGTTTCAGCGCTATACGAGCGCCGAGTCCCTTTTAACGCAGACATGGCTCGTCCGAACTTCTGTCAATCTAGACGACAAGGCTCTCTTCGACGCCATCCGACGCTGGAGAGTCAAGCTTGGAAACTACAAAGATCCGAGTAAGCCACGGAAGGGCAGCTTTGAACGCTGGCGAGTTCTTCTGATTGTCCAGGGCAACAAGAAGAGTGGCTTCACAAGACTTCTGAAAGCCGGTTGCGCCGAAGTCATTAATGACGTGGAAACGTTCGCCAGCTTGCCAAAGCAGGTCTGTTCTTCTTCGTTGATGCATCCGATACCCTCACGTCTATCTCGCTAACATGCTTTGGCTTGGTTATAGTACCTTAACTATGTCATCACCGACTACAAAGCCCCCGTCCTCCGTCAGCAACCGCGATTATGCGATCTTGTACACAAGGGTGTGCCGTTCATCGACGCGAACTACTGTGGACAATACTTGTTTGATGACGTGCCGCCGGAACCTACGCCATGGCTGATCCATGTTCTCGACGACTAATGGGGTCTGCACACGTATGTAATGTAGGTTTGGGTTACAATCCGCAATTAGCGGATCTTCGCCGATGAGAAAATTGCGGCGTGCGTTCGTTTCTTATATCTGGAGATTCTGGGCATTCCATGTACCATAGTAGCCAAAGCGGAGTAACTCCGAACTCCCATCCGATGCGTCAACTGAGACGTCTCCTCAAGCAGCATCAGCAATCCTGACGCTTTCAATAGATAATCCCTGTCATTGCATATATACAAACAAGCTGTTCTTTCTGTTCTTCTAATGATGCATGTCATCTATAATGCATTGGCGGCCATCCTGTTACACAGATCACTTCTTTTTGGTGGCCGCGTCTCCCGTTTTCGGCTTCTAGAAAAGAGAGAATGAAATGTTCGTTAGTACGTGTAAAGCCTACAAAAGAACGAGGCGATTGTGCTGACTCCACTCGCAAAGGGGTTCCTTTCGGCAAGCGAAAACCCAGAATGCTCGCTATCGCTCGTCCCTTTCAAGCATTCTTGCGCCATATGGCGCATTGGGTCCGCTTCGCTCACACTCGCTTTGCTCGCTGCCTCGCTTCCTCCCTCGCTCCATCTGTTTTTCGCCGTGCCTCCAAACCTCAACTCACCTTAGTTCCATACTTCGACCTCGACTTATTCCGATTAACCACCCCCTGACAATCCAGAGCCCCCCTCACAACCTTATATCTCACACCCGGACAATCACTAACACGTCCTCCCCTCACCAAGACCACCGAGTGCTCCTGCAAGTTATGCCCCTCTCCCGGAATGTACGCAATCACGACCTTGCCAGTCGTGAGTCGTACACGACAGACTTTACGCTGCGCGGAATTGGGCTTTTTGGGTTTCACGGTGAAGACTTTGACGCAGACACCTCGACGTTGCGGGCACCCATCGAGGGCGGGAGCCGCGGCGGTTTTGGGCCGGGGCTTGCGAATGGAGCGCATGACTTGGTTTAGGGTTGCCATGGAGCGGTGCTGGGGGAGGGTGGGGGAGGATTGGAGACGGTTTTGCTGTTGTTGTGGAGTTGTTGTGCGGGGGAACGGGGTGATCAGCGAGGGTATTCTGCAGAAAGGGTTGGCGGCGTGGTGGAAGGACCGTAGAGGAGCAGGGACCAGTGACGACGACGACGGTCTTGTTGCTGCTGCTGCCAGGCGGCGTAGCTGTGTCGAGCGGCAGAGCATGGTGCTGGTTGCTCTCTGTTAGGGCGTGCGCTGTGATGCGTTGACGAGGGATTGCGAGTTGTGAGTTGAGAAAAACATCCGTCGCCAGCGTCGCGAAATTGGCCTCTTTGGCCTCTGTTTGGCCTTCAGGATTTCACCCTTTCAGACATACAGTAGCAATTGGCTTGCGAGACGTCGCCAACACAGACAGCACAGATACAACACAGACAGCATGTCAAGTCCACCGGCAAAGTCCTCCGGGACGCCATACACCTTCCTGGACGTCCATGACCAGGCCTCCCCGCTGTGTACGTAAACGTTGAATGGCATGCGCTTTTGCTGAGAAAAGTCTCCTATCCATGGTCCGTTATCGGAGACGTTTTTCTGCATATACTCGCTGAATTGATAATTTATATTGAGCTTCGACTTTTTTCCCAAACAGCGTCGTTGCTGATCAATCCTGGAAACGATGTGAAACGGACGAGTCGGCCAAAGACTTTCCGGCCGGAGCCTCCTTCCGAATGTGAGTACTCTGTCAAATAGTTGCGCGCAGAGAGGCGGAGAAAGGAGGAGAGGGACGCGGGGCAATAAGGCTAGAAGTCGATGGCGTTGTGGTTCCAGGCATTCATCAGTTCTGGGTCTTTCTTTGCGATCGAAAGTGATGTCCCGCGTAGCAGCGTTCCTCCCACAACTCTCCGCCGCGAACACGTCCCTTCTCGCTCAACTCTCCCAAAACCCCGAGGCAAGAGAGAACGTGGACATCGAAGGAGTCGATGAGGATGATGAGCAGTACATCGAGATGGTATGCATTCCCGCATGATCTTGCCTTCCGCTCCGGGTTTCATCCTACGTCGTTCTTACAGTGTTACACGTTCCCTCCATTTTGCGTAGAACCTCGGCGTAGGGGTCTTCGATACAAAGCCAGATGCACCAACACCGAGCACAATCAGGCCTGAAGACATCGTCACAACGTCTGCCATAGACACCGATGCAGCCGGAACGAGGGACGTGAACATCGGCGATTTGCTGGCTTTGGGTGGGGACGAGAGACCTATGATTGAGGTTCTGGGCGGAGGGGTGGGCGTTGAGAGCGGGAGTGGGAGTGAGGGGTCGAGTTGGGGGGAGGAGAGCGCGGATGAAGAGGAAGAAAGCGGTGAGGAGGAGAGCGATAGTGCAATGGAAGATGTGTCGAGCTGAAGGCGCCGGTCGTCCGGAGTTGCGACCGGCCCGACTGGGTTGGCTGTATTTATTGAGTCTTTTTGGAGATGCGTTGACGTAGGTAGCATTTTGCAGATCCGCATGTAGAAGCCCCACTTCCATTTGAAGCTCTCGATATATCATCAAATTCGCAAGCGTCTATTCATCAATGGTGTGAAAGTACAAAGTGCCAGCCTCATTCGGGAGTCAGGTAACAGATGGGGTCATGATAGTGCGTGGATTTGAGTTCCCCGAGCCACATGGGCGTTCTGCCATTGTACATTCATTCGCGAGGAAAATATGTCAACTGTATTCAGTGAACTGAGCATGGCCCGTCTCCATAGCGTGCGCCTGAGCTTCGTGTTGGCCGACGATGCCCTGAAAGCAAGAACACCAGATCAGGTAAACCAATGACTTGATCTTACTGTTGCTGCCACACGGATGCCTCGGCGCACATACCTTCTTACATATCCCACACCGCAATGTGAAATTAGCAAGGTCCGTAAATTTCTTCTCCTACAAAACGCAACGATGGCCAATCAGCACCTTCCAACCAATCGCAACCCCATCGCTCCCACCCCAACTAACCTTCTTCCAAATCTTCGCCACCTCCAACGCCGCCTCATACACCCTATCCCCCTCATCTCCCTCAAACGTCGTCTGATCAAACTCCGCGGGCGCGCTCTTATCTGGCGTGAGAGCCAGCGCGTCGTAGTGAATCCCGCTGTACATCACGAAGACCCGGCGGGGGTACTTTCCTTCGCCTGCGATGTTCTGTCAGCAGGCGGGCTGATGTTGTAATACGCAAAAGGAGAGCTCAAGGACGTACCGAATCGATCTATTCGTAAACTCCCAACATCTATCGAGTCGATCTCTATTGCGTCGAACATCACCAGTCAGACCACCGTCCACGGGCAACGCGACTCTAAACGCGTCGAAGAACCCACCCACTTGGAAATGATCCGAAAGAATCGCCAGCTCAATCGCACCACCCCAGCTATTCGGCTCGAGGATCCAACTCCGGTACTTTGATGGTTCTCGGCCGAGGATGGCTTCGCTGTATGTTGCGTCGCGTTGGATCGTGTCAGCGATGACTGGAAGCATGGGGGTTCAGAACGGAGTTGAGATGGGTGGAGGAGAAGAAAAGACTCACTTTGCCGGTACTTTGACGTATTCTCGGGGAATCGCTCGAGCACGTAACCTATTGATCGGAACAGGCAACTGTTGTCGTCCTTCATTTCCTGCACCGGATGCATCAGACTTTATTCTTCTGATATCCTTCCAAATGCACATGCACAGTCAAACTAACCCTGACAAGCAGTATCCCATCATTCAACGGTATCCCATGCCCCTTCCCGACAGCGACCGGTCCATTCGCCCGCGCGGGTGGTTCTCGCGCCATTCCTCCCGCCGGAACCGCTGCCGGTGATACTGCTTCCCGGGTTACCCCAACACCAGCCTGCGGCGCAAACCCCCCTTCCACCCGCTCCAAAATAAACGTCTCCCCATCCTTCACCCCCACCTTCTCCAACGTCTCCTCCCCGTTCCCCTCCGTCTGCAACGTTTTGGGCGGAAACCCGAACCGGATAAGTTGTTCCGCGACGAGGATGCCTGTCACGTTTTGGATGTCGGTTTGGAAGTCGTGGAGGGTGGAGGTGGGCATGAGGGAGGACCCGAAGGATTTTTGGCCTTGGGGTGATCTGATGCGGAAGCGCTGGGGATAGGAAAGTTCAGAATTCCGACATTGCTCAATCGTGACTTTTACTGTCGTGGCTTTCTTACCATTTCTACGTAACAGACTGTGTTGTGGATACCGGACTCCCCCCTGATACCTACGTGCAAAAAATTACTGTGCTATTTCAGAACAGTTCGGAGTGCAATCCTCGGAATCTTCACATCACCACCTCCCAGAGCAAGGCAACGCGTCTCTTCTTCTGGACAAGTTTTTTCGACGCGCGTCCTGCCCGATGGCTCACCGACTCTGGACATATAAATAAACAGCTCTATATGCGGCCCGACACCGGGGCCAGATTGAGGGGAGGGCAACGCAAAATCTCGCTTGTGTGATGCGATAACGGAGTCCATTTGATCCACAGGAAGTCCCACTTCGTCCGTCCATCGGCTTTCGCCGACAACGAGGCTTCAAACAGCATGGATTTGTCAGGCACATCGCCACATACGTCAATGCGAAGCGCCGGGTCATTGCAGGTTCTGCTGTTCAGCGACCGTCCCGGCCTTGCCTTTGAACCGGCACGCTCCACCCAAGCTCCTCAGCGACATCCGCCGACTCGAAGGTGCTGACCCAATGTCCCCCGCCTCTGACCCCCACAGTCCGCACAGGCTACACAATCAGGGGCAAGCAGATATTTGACAGATGAGGAATTCTTCTTATCGCCAAATGCTGGAAATCTATTGTTCTTCCAATTCGAAAATCGGCAAATACGTGTGGTATGCAAAGATCTAACGAGCCTTGGGCGCAGCGTTGGCGATTTCTTTTGAAAAGGAGGGGAGAAGCAAGTGAGTGAAATGTGTCTGAAAGAACGAGGGAAAGGGATTTGTTACGGGGCGAAAATACGTACTCTGGATTTGCTGCAAAGAGTCCTGGAGAATGCTGTCTTGCTATGAATCCGAACGAAAGACAGTTTCGAACCGATTGAGAAATCAACGCCAAAGAGTGTCATCGACAAAATTCATTGCAGGGCCAACTCACCGTGCTCTTGTCGGCGAGGGCAGCTTTCACCTTCTCGATGACGGAGGTGGCAAGGTCCTTCTGCAGGGATTCACGGACAGACGCCTCGTGACGGACCCAGGCGTCCAGAACGCTCTTGGTTTGTTGGGTGAAGTTGACGCGCTGCTTGAGCTCGTAAGCCTCAGCCTCGAGCCTCGCAATGTCCTATACGTTGTAAATACCGCCTCAGCATTGTCCGATTTGCTTTAGAGCAGCAGGAACGATGACCCATTTGGCTGGTTCGGAGATTACGTACCTTGGACATCTCGTAGAGACCGTTGGTAACATCGACAATGTCAGACATCTTGCCGACGTGCTGGATACGCTCCTGGACGACAGCCTTGTGGTCCTGACGAGCCTGCTCAAGCACACGCTTGATAGTCTACAACAGCGCCCAAAAACGATATAAGTATTCTTCCCCTACAGCACCACAACAACCAGCTCCGCCTCCCGGTCAACATACGTTCTTCTTGTCGTTGAAGTACTCAATAGCGCCGTCCTTTCCGTTGCTGTACCAGATGTAGTAGGCACCAAAAATACAGGCCATCTCAAAGACCTCAGCATCGACGAGGTAGACCTCCTTGGAGATGAGGAACGCGGCGATGGAGGCGGTCACGAGAACGGAACCGGATTTCGCTGCAAGACCTTCACCGGGGAAGAGCTTGATCAAGGATTCAGCGGCGACCTTAGGCTCAGGGCGCTGGGGAACTAAAACAATAACAGAGAGGAGACTTTATTGAGCCGTGTCGTTTCGTTATCGGTTGTGCTGCTAATCAGAGTCCATACCGGAGGCCATTTCGGCACGCTGCTGAAGGCGGGCAGAGACGATGCTACAAGAATTTCGACATCAGTACAGGCATTCCCGCAATCATCGACGCCAAAAAGCAGGCTACTTACACATTGGCAGCCAAGCGGGGTGCGCTAGGAGCCAGCGCCTGCTTCAGCGCTGATGCGGTAGGAATCGAGAGAAGCACTGGTTAGCATTGCGCCCAGTTTACCAAACCTCAAAATTGCCCAGATGTCGACTCAGAGCAAGGCCTCCGACGACTCTTTGCACAACCCTGCGGGAGTACATACCGAGAGCGGACTTGTTAGCGAGCAGCCTGGAAGCCATGGCGTCAGTATAGTTTTGATGTCTGTCTAACGGTAGAAGGAATGAACCCGGTTCAAGCCGACACTCCTTGGGTTCGCTGCTGGGAGTTTCCGTCGCTTCGAATTGTTTCCCAGGGCTCACGTGACGGGTTTATGTTGGCCGTTTTCTACGCCGACTTTTTACGTCCCTACTTGGGCTAACTCCGTCCCAAACCATCTCTTGGAGGACACGACCTGGAAAACCTTCGATTTACAGGAAGCAGCGAACGGGATGGCAGAATTCGAGAAAGGGGTCGTGCCCAAGGTTCTCAACGGGACTGGTTTGAAGATTCTCATAGGTGAGTTTTCACCCGCACATATTCATATTCTACTGTGTCGGTGCCCAAGTTCTCACGGCAATGGTATCGTCACTCAGTCCACACCCGGTGGAATCTCTCCATTGTCGACCCACTAGTGAAAGGCACAATAGAAACCCTCCACTCCGCCGGCGTCCCCCCCTCCAACATCCTCGTCCGCGACGTCCCAGGCGCCTTCGAACTCCCTTTCGCCTCCCAACAGCTCCTCAAACAAAACCCAGACATTAACGCATGCATATCCATCGGCGTACTGATCAAAGGGTCCACGATGCACTTTGAGTACATAGCGGATGCGACGTGCCAGGGGTTGATGCGGGTGGGGTTGGATTTGGGGAGGCCGGTCGTGTTGGGGGTCCTGACGTGTTTGACGGAGGATCAGGCGTTTGAGAGGGCGGGGATTGGAAGGCAGGGGCATGCGGGGCATAATCATGGGATTGATTGGGCTCAGGCGGCGGTTGAGATGGCATTGCTCAATAAGAAGTAGGGCATTTGATGGATGAGTTGCCTCGAGCTCTAGTTGCAAAGTTTTGGTTTGTTGAGCTGAAGTGGGGCTGGTGGAATGAGGATCCCGCGATGCAGAGGGAATTCAACGTAGCACTTCTAGCACACGCTGGACGCCGACACTATTACTTGCAGAAGTCAGTGCTAGACCGACGTGCGGTTCGCTTCCGCATCTGGGTTTTATGTGGCTGTAGTGTGCATGGGCGCACCACAACGACAATGACAATCATATACATACGACTCCGAGAGACCCAATAGGGTCGGCAGCTTCGCCCTGCATTTTTGTATGTGCTGTCTTCAAAAAAGCAAGGGTGTCTTCTCTTCTCCCCGTCTCCCTCATGAAAGAGAGGGTCATTGACGGCATCGCGTCTCTACGCAGGTGGCTGGTTTGTTGAATTCTATCGTCCATCTTCCTTCCCTCACCTGGTTCCCCGGAATTCCAACCAACGCTCTCACACCGAAAATGAGCAGAGACACCCGCGCCCACCCCGAAAGCTACGGATCCCGAGGCGGAGGAGGATACGGCCGCGGCAGCGGGGGCGGCTACGGCGGCAGAGGAGAATACGGCGGCGGGGGCGGATATGGAGGAAGGGGTGATTACGGCGGCCGGGGCGGACATGGCGACGCAAGAGGGGATGGTGGGCGATATAGAGACCTTGATGACCCGTATAGGGGGCATGGGCAGGAGGGGTATGGGCGAGGGAGAGGTATGTTTTGGGTGCCTGCACGTTTTGGGGGCCGTGGAGAAATATGTCCGTGACCGCTGTCAGGAATTCCCCTCTCATTCACTTCTTCAACGCAGATACAGCCCGATACAGAGACCTAGATGCCCCCCACAGCGGCCCATCATCCGGTTACGGCAGACGAGATTCCCGCTCCGGACCGGATTTCGAACACTCGCGCGACCACCGACGCCGGTATTCGCGATCACGGTCTGGGTCAAGGGATTCGAGGGAGCGGTCGCGGTCGCCAGGGAGGAGTGTGAGGCGGGGAAGGGGAGGTATGTGGTTGTTTTGATTGGATTGTGATGAATCACGCATGTTGAGGCTGATTCAATGATTTGGAATTCATAGAGCATAGCCGCGACCGCCCCCCACCCCCACCCTCAACCTCAACAGTCAACCCCCGCCGCCCCTACTCCCCCTCCAGCGATCATGACCGCGCGCCTCGGGATTCCAGCCACCGCCGCTCCTCACCCCAAAGCTCCCACCGCCGTCAGGACAGTCGAGACAGAAGCAGAAGCAGTCGGGACAGACGGGATAGGAGCATGAGCCACTCACGGAGCGAGGATTCGGATGAAGTGCGCGAGGTGGACCCGATGGAGGGTATGGATGAGGAGGCGAAGATGATGGCGTTGATGGGGTTTAAGGGGTTTGAGACCACGCATGTGAGTTTTTGGGGATGGCGGGGGTTTAGTTTAGTGATTGTGTGTGTGTGTGTGGATGTGTCTCGTATCCAGCGGAGGATAAGCCCTCCAAATGCACCCCATACGTGTTATACCATATACTAACCAACACACACCATCTTCTTCTCTCTGTCAAACCACAGGGCAAAAAAATTCAGTCAGACCAAGGCGCCGTCTCAGTCAACAAACAACGCACCTACCGCCAGTACATGAACCGGCGGAGAGGGTTCAACAGGAATTTGTCGCCGACCCGGTGATACCTCCTTTTCGGAATGTGGCGACGGGGATGTGGGATGATGGATGGTGGGCGAGGTGCGGGTGGAATGTGCATGGTGGGAGATGCATTTTGTATCTCGTGGTTTAGAAAGCGGATGGGGAGAGATTACGGCGTTGCTCAAGCGGTAAAAAGGGACTTTGTCGGATCGTTAAGGGATGCGTCATCTCACGTCGAGCGGGTTCGCGATGGGTTCATGGGAGATGGAGGAAGTACATTTGTTGGATGGTGGGATGGAACATTTTTGCAGAACAGGTGAAAATACAAAAAGAAAACGATGGCTGAGCTCAATTTTCTTTTGCGATATCTGGAATGCACAAGCTTGATGAATTTTCATGTGCAACGAAGGCCGGACACCCGCAAGAGCGGAAGACTGGATGAGCAGCATTGTGAAGCTCCTGAGGAGATCGCCAGATCAATGGGAACTCAGAGTAAAACGAACACCGGACGACGAATGAGAGTAGTTGCGCGAAGAATGCTTTTCCGCTCCGTTTATACCAGAGGTAGGAAAGTTAGGAAACTGTAATATCGGCGTGCCCCACACGTTCATGCAAATGTACAGCAAACGGAAATCAAACGTAGAAAGTAAGAAAAGCCTCTCCATTATTCTCACGTCGGTGTCAAAAGACACCTTTACACAAACAGGAAACACAAAAGATAGGTGGGATATAAGATTATACGGGAGGCCCATGTGGATACGGGTGAGGAATGATCTGATTTTCGTTGTTGCCAAAACATATTTTCCACACTACCCCTATCCTAGACGCCCCAAATCTCCCACATCTCTCCCCTCCTCCTTTCCGACAATGTTGGGCCGAGAATCCGTTTTGTGTGAAAACGCGGTGATGGGAGGGGTATAAAGCAAAAAGAAAACAAAAGCAAAAGGGGACCAAGACTACATGGGAGGGACGTTTGAGTTTCGCTCACGCCCTCTTGGCCGCTCGCGCAGCCCGAGCCTTGTCTGCTGCGCCGGTGTCCTTCTTGGGGACAGGTGCAGCCGCCTTCGGTGCAGCACGCTTCTTGGGGGCAGTGGCCTTCTTGGGAGCAGCGGCGGACTTCTTCACGGTCTTCTTGGTAGCAGACTTGGCGGCGGTGGTGGCCTTCTTGGCGGCAACTTTGCTACCTGTGCTCTTCTTGGCCGTGCCGGTGCTGCTCGTCCGCTTCTTTGTGCCAGAGGTAGCGGCTTTCTTCGGGGCGGCGGATGTGCTGGTCGCCTTTTTCGGTTTGGTGCTCGTGGTGGCTTTCTTGGCGCTCGCTCCGAGTTTGACGGGCCCGCTGGCGCCTTTGGGCTGGATGAGCTCGCCGCTTAGGACACCGGTCTTGATAGCCTGGTTGATGAAGCGGCCAGCGCTGTCGTTGAGTCCCTGGAAAGAGGAAGGAAGTACGAGTGTAAGTTATTGGGCCTATTGATTTCGTCCGAAAGCTCAGCAGTCATAGCTGCGCCGCACTTTGCTGTGCCCACGTCAACAGAGACATATAGACGACACTAGTTGCTCGACACCCAAAGAGGTAGCATAGAGCACTCAGGAAAGCCGCTTCCTCTCGAAGAAGAAGGTAGAAGACCAATAACGCGTCGAAATGTCCCCATGACGCGGACATCACGACCCGATGATCGACCGAGCAAAGCCATGGGGCCGACAAGACTCACCTTATAGTTAGCGTCAATGTACTTCCTAATTTGCTGGCGGGTAGAGCCGTTTCGGTCCTTCTATGAGCATCGGTAGAGCAGCGTGGGAAAGGTAATTGGTTGGAGGTAACGCGTAATTGCGGAGGTGAATCAAGGGAGGAGAAGGCAGATTTCGTCAGCAAAGAGCACCGCGGACACGATGAAACTGGAGAGCAGGACGTACCAGTTCAGCGATAGCGTGAACGACCATCTCTTTGAAGGAAGGGTGGATAGAAGCCTTCTTGGCGGTAGCGGCCTTGCGCGGTTTTTGAGCGGCGGGGGATGTGGGGGCCATTTTTTCGTGTTTTGCTGGGGGGGTTGAGGGCGTGTTTTTTCGTGGCGAGGAGGGTGTACGATTGCGTAGGACCAGCGGCAAGAGGTGCGGTGGGAGAAGGCGGTGGAGGGATAGGGCGATGCCCAGAGGAGGCAGACGAGAGTCTGTAGTTGATGGAGATGGGGGGGGGGGGGGGGGTTGTCTGATCGGGGGCGTGTGAAGAAAAGTGGAGGGGGCGCGAACAGGGGGGTTGGGCGATTTTGATTAGGGGGAGGCTGCTTGCAAGGAACGGCGTTGCGATTAGAACGCTTTGACTCGGACGCGCTTTTGACCGTCACGTTTTTTTATCTCAAGGTCCCCACCCGGCGACCCTGCCTTTCGTTCTTTCAGAGATGCCGCACAACAGCAATAACAATGCAGCCTTCTTGTTACTCTGATGGTGGGGTCTTCATTCCTCCATGGTGTGCAAGGACTGGTGAGCTTTGCCTACTCGGGAAACACAAGGGTCCATCGCAGTGAACCGCAAGTCGGAAACCGTGCCGGAATCTTTGCCATTACGGCGAGAAACCAAACTTTCGTCCCATCGTGTCGTCCTTCCTCCAATGCTCTTGAGTATGGAATCCTCGGCAATGGTCTTCATACGTAACGTATGGTGCAAATAGTGCATCGGTAATCAACTGCGTCTACTGATGCGCTCCCCGATGGACCAGCCTCGCGGGATTTTCCGTGATGTGAAACGACGTGTTGCGATGCAGATAGGTGATGTTTTATGATGTACATGGTCTCTGGCGGTCGATCTCCGATTTGAGTAACAGCGCAGGATTATGGGGTCTCCAGTGCTCGACGGCGCCGCTCGGAACAAATCGCCGCACGATGGACCAGAGAGGGAAGGGCGCCGGCTTGATTCCGCCAGGTTGAGTTGCATATACGTTGTTTACCAGGTCTGCTGCCCTCGGCTTCCGGACATTTTAGGATGATAGATGTTCAGAACATCGGAAGGATCGTATCCTGTTAGCATTTCTGCCAGGTGAACGTCAGGGTTGGCCAGCAATAGTTTCGGACTTGGTTGGCTATACAAATCTGTCAATGACATAAATTTCGACAGCGTGTCCGCTTGTCAATCCCAGCTCCGCCCCCCAGACTCACTGCAAAGGAATGTCGTCGTCGCAGCCATACTTTGCGAACAGCTCCGGAAGACCAGGAGAGAACGACATTAGCCCCGAGAGGCTTTATGCATTTCCTAGTTGTCGTATGTCAATATACTCCATTTTCAATCACATCCTGGTGAAGGAAAGAAAGCACATAAACCCACATCAGGTCTCGTCACCGAGCACTAAAATATCCGTAAGCTTAATCTGTGCACTCCTCAAGGAAGGAAGAGACCATCCAGAAAGGATACATCTCTTCGGAGGATTTCCTTCTTATTCGCTTTCCCTCTTTCTCCTAATCCATACCTGCCTTCTATACCCGTCTGGGCTTAGATGGCTTACACATGTTGCCCTGCGGAAGTCTCATACCATGTGGTTGACTCTGATGAGGAAGAAATCTTGTTATAGGCGGAGCTTGAACTTATTGGTGAACTTATGGGCCAGTTCTTGAAACTCGGCCAATTCTTGCTTGCTTTGGCGCACCCAACTCGAAAACATACCTATTTAGAGTACGGAGCTCTTCAAGACGCCACAATCGCCTGAAAGCCCCATTCGCGGACACAGAGAGCGCCGTATACCCACATAAACAGGGACTGAAAGGAACCCAACCAATCATGTCTCACCCAGCCGACCGGCCAATACCGGGTGAGCCCGCATACCGGGCCTCTCCGACGCCCCCGCTGCTGCTGCCCAGTTCGCATGTGGAGTTTGACAAGATGCCGTCGAGTGATTCTATATCGTACCGCGCTGATGAGGAGGATAACGACGACGACGGGGATAGTGAGATTGAGGATAACGAGGATCACGGCGAGGACGGGAATACGGAGTTATCGAACCGAACGACGCATGGGGAAGACGCTCTCAATATCCCATCCCAATCGTCGCGAGCTGCAAGCGCAGAGGTGCGCTTCTCACTCGAACAAAGGCTACTCGGCCGACAACAGCAACAGGAACTCGAACAAACAGCAGTCGTCCAACAAGCAGTCAGGAAACTGTCCAAGATGGCAGCAAGCGGAAGCATTGGTGACATGAAAGCCGCCGACATGGCAGAGCAAACCGAAACCCCAACCGCCGACCCCATCATCGCAGTAGAAGGCAAAAACGCCTTTGCCCCCTCCGCCATGGACGCCCTCCTCGACCGCGAAGAAACCGCCTCCTCGGGTTCCGAATCTGTCTGGGACGGCCACCCCACCGACTCGGATGGCGATCTCTCTCATGAACCCTCCCGAGTAAGCTCACGGACAGCCAGTGCTGCCTCCGCCCGGCCGGGATCGTCACGGAGGAAGAAACCCCGTCCGACGCATACACGGCTGCTTGCACATGTGGGGAGTCAAAGGGGAATGCAGCTCACGTCGCGGGATGGGGAGGAGTCGGATCACACCGTTGACCCGCGACGGATCGTACGGCCGCGGAGACCCGGTCCGCCGTCGTCGTCGACGAGCTCGTCTCAGCCTGCGACGGCATCACAGAGCCCGAAATCCGTGTCAGTTGCTACACTCCACCCGTCAACCGCCGACGTGCCTGAAAAGGCGGAATCTACCCAGAACGGCCGCACACCGTTAAGGACGAGCACGAAAGGGAATGATGGAAAACGGCCTCCTACCGTCGCCGCGAGGACGAAGAAGTGGTGGAAAGATGGCGCGATGATTTGTTGTCCGGTGTCGCAGCCGGTGCAGCCGAGTTATTTGGGGATGGATGTGAAGAGGTATCCGGTGTTGGATTACGTGCGGCCGTTTTTGGTGGAAGGTGAGGGGTTGAGATGTCTTTTGGGATGCTCTTGGAAACGTACTGAATGCTGAGTATATGCCTGATATTACATGACAGAGCGGACGAAGAAGGAACGACAGTTCCAGATGTCGATGCTGGCGAGAGCGACCAACCCGTGGTCTGAAGTTAGCGGACGGGAGCTGCTGGCTACGTTCATGAACGGATCGTCACATCATAAGAAAGCAGAGGTGAGAGCAGAACGCAGACGATTTTCACTTGTACGGAATTTCTAACATTTATGAACTCATTCTTCGTAAACTACAGCCAACACCGATCCCTACACACCCATACCTCCGCATACCCACCCGCACTCCCACCACCAGCAAAACGCATCCCCAACACACCGCCCGCCCCACATCCGCCACCACCCCAAGCCGCCCCAGCACAGCTGCCCCCAATCGCACCAAACCCACCTCCCCCTACGCCTCCACCACCCTCCACCGCCCAAACCAAGCAACCCTAGCCCCCGCCCCGTCCTTAACAAACCACCGTCTCCGTGGCCCACTCCCCAGCACACGCCCACAATACAAACTTGGCTACGTGCCGACGATGCGGTTCAGGCCGAAAGTGAAGAAGGCGGATCCGGGATTGTGGGAGCGGTTGAGTACGCCGAAAACGGTTGTTGTGAGGAGGGAGGGCGGAGGGAGGAGTGAGCGGATGGGGTCGAATGGGAAAACGGTGGTTTCACCAGGTGTTGGGGGCCCAATGTCAGCCAAAGCATCCCGAACGCCGTCCAAATCCTCCCTCGCACCGCCTCCCCTTACGGCCGACGTCAGTCTCGAACCGGGCACCAACCACGCATCGGGCTCACCAGCAGCAGAAGCAGAAACCCAAGACGCCTTCTCACCCCGCCCGTCCCGCACCTCCTCCTCCGCGCGGCCACCCAAAACCTCTGTCTTAAAAGGCAAATACTCGCAGGAAATAGAACATCGCGAGTCCAATCTGGCGACTGTGGAGGATGGGAGCTTTGATGCTTTGAGGGGGATGGTTTTGACGGAGGCTGGGTAGATCGTTCTGGGTTGACGGGAGGATATTGTGTAGGGGAAGGGAGAGGAAGAAGAGAATGGGCATAATGGGAGATAGGCAGCGTAGGATGGGGATACGAGGGTAGCATCTTGTAACATAGACATGATATCCATAGAGGATGATGCTTGGAGAATGATCCCTTAGTGAGTTCACATGCGGAATGTCTTCAGACCCATTCGTATTCATTTTCATCAAGATGTAGCCTACAAACGCTTTCGGAAGCCCCAAGCCTGCAACGAATTGACAGGGAAACGTAAGCAGAAGGAACTGTCAAACGAGGCTTTCTGCGCAGCACCTCCTAATTGAACCTTCTCACTTTGCTCACGTAATCAATGGCCACTGGCAGCCGCGTCCTGAGGTTATTTACGGTCACTCTCCATTAACCTTAACCCGGTTTCTCCAGAAAAAAGCGACAACAATACTAGCACTAAGCACGTAGGGAAAAAGAGGCGCATCTTATCCATTTTACGCCTCAAGCTAGCGCTCCCATGGGTGTGTAGAGCAGCGAACGAAAGGGCGCATATCCTCCCGTTCCTTCTCCCGTCTTGTGCTGTTTCTTCTCTTTTTCTCTACAACACACCCCGTAACGCACAGCATATTGCATACCTCCATACGAACCTTTGCATACCTTGTATGCAATCTATATCGGTCTTCAAGTCTTATCTTATAGAATCACACTCAGGCACAATGGCAGAGTCTGCAGCTGTATCACGGCCCGTCGACGAGTATGGTTTTTTCATCAAGGAAGGGAACGCCGCGAACCCTAGTATCCACCGCCGCAAGTCCTCTTTTAAGTGAGTCTGCTGCAGGGTTGATGCACTGATGCCCGGGCGCCATGTGAGCTTCCGAGGCTCACATCCTCCTCTGCTGTTCATCTCCAACAGCCGAGGCAAGATGAACGTTCCTGCGAAAGAGTCGGCGTGGTTGGCCATGCTCGCCAAATGGGAGAAGGGCCATAAGAAAAAGGAAAAGAAAGTACGTATTCACCACATCTCCTTCATCCAAGATCAAAGAGCAAACCAGTTTCCTGACACATGCATTCCTCGTCGTTCCCAGATAAAGAAGTTGGCCAGGCAAGGAGTACCAGAGTCCATACGCGCACAAGTGTGGTCTGCGACTGCTGGCGTTGACAGATTTAGGAAGCCGGGAGTGTGGGAGGTAAGTTCGTCTTGACGTTCTCGTCGGTGGCTGGTTTCCAAGAGGGCCCTAACATGCGTTGTCGTGGCTGTAGGCTTGTCTTGAGAAGACCGATGAGACAATCTTCGAGGTCATTGAGCGGGATATTGGGCGCTGCTTCCCAGGTAAGTCGTCCTAGCATAAGACCCCGATCTTTTGAATACGAAGAATCCTAGTACTCATATGCATCGTCATCTCATCCCTTCCACAGAGCACCAAATGTTTGCCGACCCACAAGGCGCTGGGTACATACCTTCATCCTCCGATGTCGTTCCCTATGCACACTTCACTCACAAAAGGCTACCTCTTCACCTTTCCTTCACAGACAGGAGAATCTGCGTCGGGTGCTTCGCGCCTTTGCGGTTTACAAGCCTGAGGTCGGGTATTGCCAGGGGATGGGAATGATAGCGGGAATGATGTTGATGCACATGCCGGCGGAGGTATGTCTTGTCTCATCGCAACACCTTCCCACGTTTCTCGCGTGCTCATCACCCTCGTTCTCCTCTTTCTTTTTGACACAGGATGCGTTTTGGTTACTCGTGACGACGCTCGAGACTACGTTCAAGGACACGTACACACCAGAGCTACTGCAGCTCCGCAGAGACGCCGCAGTGTTCGAAGCTTTGTTGGACAAAAAACTGCGGCCCGTAGCTAGGCACATGGTAAAGCTTCCGAAACTCCATCCGTTGTACTCGAGGGCTTCATCGCTAACGACGCGACGTCCTATGTACACAGGCAAAGCAAGATGTGACTCCTTTGATGTATATAACACAGTGGTTCATGACGGCCTTCACGACAACAGCCCCGTGGGAAACCACGTTGAGGATATGGGATATGATGTTTTGCGAGGGTACGTATGAGTTTGTGGCCTGCCTTTACTTCATCCAAGAATGGCTGCTTATACTGCAAGTATGTTTAGGGATAAAACCACTGTTCCGAGCGGGCCTGGCGATAATCAAGATAAACAAAGGTATGTGGTCGCTTTCATCGCTCCCAACGTCTCGGCTCATGTCCCATCTTCGAATACACTCGTTTAACAATCCTTCTCTCTTCACGACTCAGAACAACTGCTGAAGGAATGTCCCACAAACGCAGAAACCATTGACCTTCTGTTACACGTCCCACGCGCGAACCTACAAGCCGACGACCTAGTCGCGGAATCCCTCAACATAAAAATCAAGACAAAAGACATCAATAAGCTCCGAGCAAGAGTTGCGGCCCTCGACACCCCTGACAAGGGTGCTCCAACACTCCTCAAAAAGCGCCGGTAGCACATATATACAAATCACATACGGGGGCCCGTGTTTTTCAACACGACTTTGGCGGCCCCCCCACCTTCAACGACTCGCACATATCGGATTCTCTGTTCCCTTTCCCATCCCGCCTTCACCCACCGGCTTGCCGAATCCGCCCAAACATCAACATCACCCACCCTCCGCAACATCCCCCCAAATCCAGCTCGTCGGTAGCATCTACCTCCCGCTCGACATCCTCTCATCTTCGTCTCCTCGCCGCCGAAGATCTCGTCGTTTGAGATACCGTGTTCTTTGCTTGGTTTTTGGGTTTCGCTACAACCCTCTCGTGTGGGATATAGACAAACAGTGCGATGGGGTTTTCTTGTTTTTTTTTTTTGCTTTGCATGTAATTTGGGTTGTGGAATACATTTCGCGACGGATGTCGATCCTTTCTTTCCTTATGGGCTATCCAGCGCTGCTTGTTCTTTCTAAAGATAGAAACGATGCTCGGATATGTGTGAGGGAGGGTGAACACCCTTAGGTGCCAGGATATTTTCACGGGCCAATCCAGCGGAGGAGGGAGGTAAAACAAACGGCGGGCCTTTCAGATCAACAGATGTCTGTCTTCAATACCCGATTTGCTTTGCGTTTTGGCGCTGGAGCTGCAAGACCGGTGCACATCAGTCACTGCCCTGTAGCATCAGAGCTTGAAATCCGGCAAGGGAAATTCCTCGCTTCCGTACCATGATCATTCTGCCGGACGTAGAACCTCCTAAGCATCATAATTGCTTCTTCCCTGTAATACCCGCCTTCTGCTTCATATGGTCTTCCCTCGCTTGTTGTGCTGCATTGGGGAAAGCATCATCAGTACTGAACACGCTGATGTGGCTTTACAAATGCCCCCACCCAACCGGCCAACACAACAGCAACAAAAAAAGAACCTACTCCTGATGCACAGCAAACACACTTCCACACCCCCCAAACTTATCATTCCCACATCCAAAGTACACCTTGCGGATATTAAGATGCCGCAGGGCTGATGCGCACATCACACATGGCTCGACCGTCACGTAGAGATCTGTGGTCGCAAACACATCCCATGAGTGGCCCGCTTGCGTTATTTGATTGATTGCGACGAATTCTGCGTGGCTTGTTCCCTGGAAGTACGTCTCTGTGAGTGGTGAGGCTACAGCTGAAGGCATTGAGATGTTCCTCTCAACCATACATTAAGCGTCTCATTGGTCCTATTCCTCCCCCTTCCAATGATTTCCCCCTCGTGGACAAACACACAGCCGACGGGAACTTCCCCAGCATCATACGCTTCTTGGGCCTGCAATTCCAACCACGATTCTCAGTGGGGAGATCCACTGACTCCAAGACAAGACAAGTTGGACCGCTTCCCAACCTGCTCCAAAGCTGCCCTCATATAGCTGAGAGCCTTGCTGCATTCGGGAGAGTCTGTGGGAATGGGTGCGGGTTCCATTGCTGGGCTGCGCCTTTGGGTGCTGAGGGTTAGCACGAGGACAACCGCCGAGTGCTCTTAACACAGGGTACTCACTTACCCAGGGGAGGCCGCGGCTGTAGATCAGCTGTAGATGTCGCGACCTCGCTCTCAGGCGGATGTCGCTGCACGCACGAAACGCATCCCAAAGTGCTCGTTCCTTCGCCGCCTTTGTGACGCGCGTTTGCGGAGCTCTGGAGAGATGATGGAGATGATGGAGCTCGTTTCCTATTCCTTTCTTCGCTCTTTTCCCACCATCCTTTTTCTCGCCCAGCGGGGACTAGTAGCTACCGATCCTCCCCCATATTTACACTCCCATATCTTTATCCCCTCGCGGTCGCATCATGGCACAAGTATCCGTCCCTCCACCAGCCCCACATGCACACCTCGCAGGCCCCGTCCAATCAACCCCGCCCTCCGGCCCACAGCAGCAACCCACAGGCCCAACCTGCAAAGTCTGCCGCGAACTCATCACAGGCTCGCACATCAACGCGAACGATAGTCGCTATCACAATGCCTGTTTTGTGTGCCATCAATGCCTGGAGCCCTTTCCCGAGAACATCTTCTTCGAGACGGAGGGCAGGTTCTATTGTGAGTTTGACTATACCGTGCTGCATGGGTATGTAAAACCATCCCACCCTTTGGGCAAGCGGGGTACCCCCACCGCCGCCCCCACTCATCATGCCATTCACCCCCACCCACACCCATACATTGTCTCTTATTTCGTTTCGCAGAGCCCGCTGCGGCCGCTGCGGCGAAATCATCCGTGGTAAATGCATAACGGCCATGGACATGAAATGGCACCCGGATCACTTCACCTGCGTGACGTGCGGCAAATCCCTCGCTGGGTCCACCTTTGTCAAGAAAAAGTCCAAACCCTACTGCAAGCCCTGCGTCGAGCGGCTCAAAGTCAAGGAAAAGGCCGTGGAGCTGTGCGACAGATGCAAGAAACCCGTCAACGAAGCGCTGAACGAGAGCTTGATTGTGATCAACAATAAGAAGTTTCATGCCCATCATTTCAATTGTAGTCTGTGTAAGCTGGTGCTGGGGCAGGATGCGAAGATGTATGAGGGGAAATTGTACTGCGCGATCTGTTTGGACAAGATGACGTTGAGGATTTGCCAGGCTTGTCGGAGGCCGATTGTGGGGAGGAGTGTTACGGCACTCTCTAAGTATTTCCATCCTGAGGTGGGTGGGTGTGTCCGTTTTCTCTTCCTTGGGGGTCGGGGTCGGGGGTCTGTATGCCACCCATGATTTGGATCGCTCACCCCTCTCATTTCATTCCGCTTGTTAGCACTTTGTATGCGCGAAATGCGAAAAACCCTTCAACGCCTCCCAATACTGGGACTACAAGGGCAAACCCTACTGCGAAGGGCACTACCACGAACTCATGGGTGACGTCTGCGCAATGTGCCATGAACCTGCTATAGGCAAGAGTAAGTCTCTCTTCCCCCCCCCCCCCCCCCCTCCCCGTGTCCCCATCACCCTCACCGCGTTTAACCCCCGCGATGCATCGCAGCAATAACAGCAATGGGTCGCAAATTCTGCCAAACACACTTCAATTGCATCGGCTGCCACCTCCCGCTCATGACGTCCAAGCACGGGTTCATCGACTGGGACTACAAGCCGATGTGCAGGAGGTGCTTTGACGTGCTGCCGGCAGAGCTGAGGAGGAAGATGGGGAAGATGCAGGAGAGGGAGAAGAAAGTTTTGGAGAGGGAGAAGGCGTTGGCGGGTGCGGGTGTGGGGAAGTGATGTGGAGATCTTTGGAGCGCAGGGGAAAGGACAATTTCTTGGGACGTGTGCTCCATCTGTACATCTCTTTGCAACCCTGTTATGCCTTTTTCATCATTAACTGCGCTGCGATCTATTACATGCGACGGGATGTCTATCAATATATCGTGCGGGGATAAATTACTGTATGTTTCGGAGAGCAGCCTGCCTAACGTGCGCTTGGTCGCAGAACGATCGTATTGTGCGCGAGATCGGAAGTAGCCGACTGAGGTCAGAACCGTCGCTGGTGTATTGTAGGTTGTGTCGGCTGTGCGGTGATGCACCGACGCTATATGCATTAGATTTAAGAGAAAGGAAAACTATTTCGGTCACAACGACGTCATCCATCGCCCCACACATCACTCCACTCTCATGAAGTCATGCATACTTCTCGGAAGAAAGGTCGGAAGAAACGCCATGTACTGTATATAATGTAGTGATGTCCCTGGCCATGCCATCTTGACAGCTCGACGATCTTCCCAATCAAAAGCCTGCCAATCCCCAATACACCCCAAAGCGTACCGCACATCCTTCTTGCATCTGACAACCCGAAATGGGAGACCAAGACCACTCCTGTTGCAGCAGCATCCCAAAACAAGTCATCTCCGGCGGCGACGGCGTCGTAAGTTCATGTACCCAAATCCGCTTCCCATATGAACAGACATTCCTGATGGTCCATTCCACCTTCTCTTCAGGTCCCAGGTGACCCAGTCTCTCTCGACACAAAAGTCCTCGGCCTGGGTGCCGCGGCTGTGCAGAATTTCAAACCGTTGAAGCAGATCTGTCGCCATATTGTTGGGTACCACTGCTATAGTCATGATATCAACCGGCAGGTGGAGGCGCATCATTTATGTTCGCATGTATGTTTTTGGCTGTTGATTTTGGGATTCGAGGCATGGAAAGGCCGCGATTGGAGATGCTGATGGGAGGAGAGCTAGGCGGCGAGATGAGGCAGGCATCGAAGTATTGATTTAGACATCACAAACTCAAAGTGTCATTCCGCATCCCACAGCTCTCAGAAGACGTGTGCCAGTGCGTGATCTACGACTCCGCCGAAGCCGACGCAAGACTCATTGGCGTGGAGTACATCATCTCCGCTCGGCTCTACAATGACCTTCCGGAAGGTAGCTTTCCGTTAGATCATTACTGACCCTTGACTCACTGACTTCGATCGCATCCCCGAGCAGAAGAGCGAGAATACTGGCATTCACATGTACGTCAATGCCACTGGTTCCGGGTCACGAGACATCATCGCCTCACTCACAATACCCCCAGGTCTATGAAGTAAAAGGCGGCATCATCAGCCTCCCCATGCTCTCCCTCATCCCGCGCTCAATGCACAAAGAAATCGAAAACCACGAACTCTCAAAGATCGTCAACACTTGGGGGAAGACATGGTAGTTACACCTCGCAATGCTCACCAGATTCCTATCTAACGACATCAACTAACCCCGTTCATCAGGCACCTCTGGCAGGTCGACCGCGGCGACATCCTCCCCTTCGGCCCGCCTTCTCTCATGACCTCCTTCACGCGCCCCGGCCAAATCGACCCAGAACTGCTCGAGGCGCGGGACGAACGCGAGGGCGTGTCGACGGCGGATCTGATAGAAAGGAGGAAGGAGATTGCGGCGGATGCGCAGGCGGGGAATGCGCAGGAACGGTTGTATGGGGAGGGAGTGGCGCTGCAGGCGAGGGTGGAGCGGGTTACGTTGCAGAAGTGAGTGAGGGGGTGTGGGCGGGGCCAGCTGGATGTGATATATTGTTTTTTTTTGGTTCGTGTGGATGGTGGTCTGCATGTATTGTTGATTTATACCTGGAGAAAGGCGAGACAAAGAGTTAAAATCCGAGTAAAGGGGAAGATTAGTGGGGCATGAAGCAATGCCAAAGAGAAGAACAGAATAGTTGTCTTGCCCCATACGACCAACGAGACTCGGGAAGAAGAAGAAGAGAAAGGTTGGGTCTTTTATTGGGACGCGTGGAAACTTGGAACGCGTTGGAAGTGGCAACGAGTCCGAAACGAGTCCGAAAGGCGTCCGAAAGTCCCGCATGTGGGGGGGCAGCCTTCCAAACTCAAATGTCAACCTCAAAACCTCAACCTCAGGACGGGAAGCAAGTGTCGCCTCTCATCAGACCCAGAAGCAGGACTCGGAGCCCCCAAGCCCTTAAGCGCCGTCGCCCCCCCAATCTCGTCGAGGTTGAGGACACGCAGTCTGTCAACTCTTCACAGTCCTTCAACTTAGTCCCCGCTGAAGGGCAATGGACTTTTCACAGATACCCAAAATTCGGCGTCAGCTCCGCCAAATGAGGAGCAGGCTATCTGCATTCTCCGAGACGGGAGAACAGTATCAGCCGCTCAACAAGGGCACGACAAGCTCCACCGCCGGTCAGGGTTGCGTCAACCGAACAACAGGTGCCAACTCACCAACGCCAAATTTCCTGGACTTGTGTCGACCTCCTGGGAAGGTGACGCAAAAGTACGGCAAGTCCAAAAACCGACAACGCCAGGTTCTTGCGCCGAAATCGCCGTCACTCCTAGCCTCATATGTCCAGGGGGATATGATGAACCTCGCGTCGCCTATCCGTCGACAAACACTTGGCTTTCAGGAGTATTTCCGGGAAGTCGCTAGGAATGTTTGGGGGTCCCATCACGCGAAGGAGGTGTCTGCTACGTATCGGGATGATGAAAACAGTCAGCATATTCTTAAACCGGAGAGAGTCTCTAGTTTGGCCGAGCTCTCCGCATTTGCCCTCGCGAGAAATCTCCCGTTGGCGACTACGGATAATGAGGAGGATTTGGGGTTGGAGGAAGAGTGGTATGAGGCTGTTCCGCCACATCACAGGAGGTAAGACTGTGTCACATGCCCACATGACAGACGCTCGGATGGCTGATCAAACCGGCAGAGCTGTGTTATGGGCGCATATCATCGAATTATGCAAAGCTTTCATCCCCAGTGCGAAGGTCCTAGTACCCGTCGTCGATGCCTGCATCAACGCGCAAGCTCCCCAGCAGGTATGTGTGACATCAAACACCGCCCAGAAACAGAACGCGCCTAACGAGTCTCAGTTCCTGCGTTAGGCTTGGGAGCTCCTTGTCTATTTCTGGTCTCTCCCAGGTGGCCGGACGCTGCACGACATGGCATGGTCTTTCTCCGTCGCCAGTCGCCTGACCAAATCCACGGAATGGGTTCACACGGTTGGACGTCAACTTCGAACCTCCGAGTGTCATCTGATCGAGGATGTCCTTGTGCGAAAGTACCTGGACGGGTGTCAATCAGAACTGTTGATTGTACACGGCCTGCGAACTCTCCTCAACATGGACAACCAGAACATGACGACTTCGCAGACACGCATCAATCCCTGGATCCGGAAACTGCTGCGTCATTCATGCGTGTCATGTTCCCAGCTGTACGATTGTCTCTGCACGGCTACGATTCTGGAAATCTGTGCGCGGATCGACAGTATGCCGTCGGAACTGTCACCAACGTATAGACTAGCGTTGCTATGCCGAGGCACTGAGCTGGTGGATATGATCACACCGTCGGCGTTGCTAAATGAGCCACCGGAATGGGTCGGCCATCTCCGGGACCATAACCACCTCCACGATCTTGACGAAATGGTCGCGTTCTACCCGACATTCCAAGCGATGGGCAACGTGCGGCAAGCTTTATTGGCGATCGATGCGATTCCGCTGGCGAGGAAGATAAACCTTCTGATGCTGAATCATTATGATACGTTGGCGAAAGGGGCGGGACATGTGCCGCTAATTGAGGAGTTGAAAGCTCAGCTGGAAGTGCAGGCGACGCCGAGGCCGGATAAGACTTCTAGATGGTAAGTCGTCTCATCTCTCAGAGGCTGGCAGCACTCACTAACGCCTTATGTATAGGAGGTACGAGCCCTTACTCCAAACATGGATAGCCAGCACGCCCTTGCCCAACGGAACGAACACACAAAAACCCTCCACTCTCCCACACCCATCCCCAATATACGCTCGAACCCGCTCATTCATTCACAAAACATCAGCACAGCACACGCCCCCACGCCAATTCCACTTCCTCGACAAGAAAAACCGACCCAGAGTACGCACTTTACCCCCGACACATAACACTGCGTTTTTCAACCCATCATCCAAACGCGCTGCTGAGGCACTGTGGGAACCAGACACACCCGTCTCCCGCCCAGCCAAACGATCCCATATCGATCCGGCGTGTACACCACCTGCACCTGTTCTAAGGAGGCATATGTCGGATCCGGGCGGCGGGCGGGGGAGGAGGACTGTGGTTGTAAAGGCCGGGGATATGACGGCTGGGGATCTGCAGTATATGGCTTCTGAGTCGTTGGGGGATACTGACAACGCGCCGCTGGAGATGAGGGTTGTGGAGCCGTTGCCGATGACGATGGAGGAGGATGATCTTGCGTTTTGATGGATGGTTGGTGGGATGACTATCCGGTGGGGAGCACGTGGATATGTAGGGGTACTTTATGGATGTATTATTGAGGAATATATGGCAGCGTATTTCTTTTTTGGCATTTGATTGCGCATAATCTGTGGACATGGTAGTCTCAGCCTCCTTCCACACACAGCCCTTCTGCGACAGGCCAGAAAAGACTCGAGCGGCCATCTCGGACACCAGTGAAAATTATGTCAAACTTGCTAAATACGATGGTAATATGTACAAAAGGGCCAATGCCCGAAAACCGCCCAACGTCCTGCAGATCAATGTCAAGTTGTTCCAGGTTCCCTATCCATGCGCTGTGGCAGCAGCGACATGCTGCGTTGATGACATGTTAAACCCTCCCCCAGAGAATCGTGCTCTGCAACAAGAAGAGACAAATCAGATCAAACCCCATTTGATCACATCTCCAAACCATCCCTTACTTGGCAGGATTCTCCACACCCCTCCCCCTCCTCAACTCCGGCGGATGATGCGCTCCCGGCACAGCCGCATATTCTTTCCCATTATTAACCCCCCGCTTCCGCCGGCTCTCGTAGTACTTCTTCTTGAGTTCCTGCAGCTCCCGGTTGACGCGCTCAATCTCGTATTTGTATTCGTTGACTTGGGAGTGGTACATGTTGAGTTCTGATGCTAGGGCCTGTGTGAGGGGTGTAAGTCTTGGGTTAGCACCAACGTCTCTTTGACGGGTCAGGGGTGCATCGTCTGGAATGATATCTCACCTTGCACTCCTTAACCTTACTCCTCACAGCCTCCCTGACAACCCTCAACTCCTCCATCACCTCGGGCCCGGGCTGCCGCTGCAACACATCCTTCACCTCCTTGTACAGTTTCTCTTTCTGGTTGATGATAAGTTCCTTTTCGACCACCTGGCCCGTTTTGGCGATCAGACGTCTTTGAAGCGTTTGGATCTTGATGATCAGTTCGAAGGTGGAGGGGTCGCTGCCGCTGAGCTTGCGCCAGCGGTGGATGTTGAGGGGGGAGGATAGTTCGCCTGAGTGGGAGTATGGAATGGTGAGACGACTGCCGAGGGATTATATTGAAGACGTGATCAGCAACCTACCTTCCAGCAGCTTAACCCTGGTCCTCTCCCTCAACACCTCCCTCTGCAGCCTAAAAATATCCGCTCTAAGCCCCTCCACATTCTGCGTCTCCGTCTGCAAGATCGCCTTCTCCCTCCTCAATTTCTTGATCTCCAATTTACAAACCCGGATATCCTCCACGCGCTCGCGGTACTGCAGCTCGCCCTTGTGCAGGGTGGAGGTTTGGATCTTTATTTTTTCGTAGAGGAGGGAGAGCTCGTCGTTGCGGCGGATGAGTTGGGTGCCGAGGATGTCGCGCTCTTGGACGAGGGTGTCGTATTCTTTTTTTTGGCGGAGGCGCTCGGAGTCGGCTTGAGTTATTATGTGGCGGAGTTTGTTTTCTTCGGATTGCTGGGAGGGGGGTTGAGATATGTCAGAGTCGTCATGAGATAGATTGGGATGGACACCTTTTTGGCGGATACGAACCTGGTTCTGGATCAGCTGTTGAGCTTCCTCGTACTGCTGTTGGAGCTTGCCGATCTGCACGGAGAGGGATTCTTTCTCTTTCTCGAGCTTGGAATGCTCGAAGTGCTCCTTCACCAGTGCTATTCACATATCCATGTAGTTGATGAGCAAGAGAACTGCGTTTGGAGCGAGTTGAGAAGATGGGAGAAAATACGAACCTCCCTCCTTGCTCGCAATTTCCTCCTTCAGCTGCTCAATCTGATGTCCCATAATCTTCACCTTCCGCTTCATCTCCGTAATTTCATCCTGCGCCTCGACCAAGTTCTTCGAATACAGATTCCTATCCGCGCGGACATTCTCATACAACGACTGCTGCTCCTTCAACTTCTTCTCCAGCTCTCCAATCTTCTTCCTCGAATCAAACAGCATCATCTCCCCAATCTTGACCTCCTCCTCCTTGCCCACCAACTCCAACCGGATCCGTCCGGCCTCATTGATGTGCCGATCGCGGTCTTTTTCGAGGGAGTAGATGAGTTTACGCATCTTGGTCGCTTCGTCCTTGTAGCCCATGATTTCTTGCTCGAGGTTGCGCTTTGTTTGCTCGGCGAGTTTGACGACGGTGATTTGCTTTTGGGTTGTGCCGGTTGCTTTGACGAAGTTCTTTTGGGCGATGTCCCGCTCGCGGGTGAGGGAGTCGACTTGTTTGTGGCTGATGTCGAGGTTGCGGCGGGCGGCTTCGAGGTTTTGAGAGAGGGAGTGGTTTCCGCCCTATTGAGATGCCATGGCAATGTTGCATATAAGTCAGCAGATGGCCCATACCGGTCGTCATCTGTTAAGCTCCGCATCCACATACCTTTAACTGATCCCTTTCCAGCTCAGCCTCCAGCTTCGCATCCTCCAACGCCTTAATCCGCTTCTGCAACGTATCCCTCACCCTCGTCACACCCCTATACTCCTCCTTATATTTCGCCAACTCCTCTTCCCACCCTTTGATCTCCCCCGTCTGCTGCTGATTCTCACTCAACAGCCTCGTAGTCGTAAGCACCTGTTCATCATACTCCTGCTGCAACCTCGCCAGCCGGGCATTCACATTCTCCTTCTCCTTCTCCACCCGCTCCACTTTCGCCCGCTCCTCCTTGCATCCAACCTCCAGTTTCCCAATCTGCTCCCGTAGCAATTTGATATCCTGCAATCGCGCGGCGACGTCGTCGTCTTTTTGGAGGCTGATCTCGTTCGCTTGTCGGAGGGAGGTTTCGAGTTTCTCACGGGCGCGCGATTCGCGGTCTAGTTCGGACTTTTTGGTCGCGAGCAGGTCTTTGATGGTGAGGAGCTCGTCGGTGAGTGTTCCGCGCTCGGTGACGAGGCGCTCAACTTTGCTTTGAAACTCGTCGTTTTCGGCGGTGACGCGGGTGAGGTCGGCGGTGATTTCGTCGACTTGCTTAAGCAGAGTATCTCGTTGCTATGAGATGGAGTGGGAGATGAGGAGGCTGTCGTCTCCATGACAAGTCCCAGACAAGCCATCAGATGCATTGAGATTCGTACCTCGGCCAGCTTGCTAATCTGATCCTCCTGATCCAACTGAATCTCAATCAACTTATCCCTCCCGATCCCCGCCATCGCATTCGCCCCCGTCGAGTACGTCGTCCCCCCATCCTGCTCCGACAGCTCCTTCCGCACCGTCTCCACCTCCGCCTTCAAGCTATTAATCAGCTCTTTAGCCCTATTCTCCTTCTCCGTCGACAACTCCACCATCTTCCACGCCTTCCGAACCTCCTTCTTCAACGCGATGATCTGGCTCCGGTCGTTCTGGCTGAGCCGGAGCGCGGCCTGCACCTTGGCGGCGTTGGCGGAGAGTTCCGAGGCGATGTCTTTGCATTTCTGCACGAGCGAGGTTTCGTTCTTGCGGGATTGGACGAACAGTTTGTGCAGCTTGTCGTATTCCGTGCGGAGGCGGACAAAGTTTGGGTCTGCGCCGCTTTGGCCTGGTGCAGACGCCTGGGAGGAGATGAACTCGAGCGTGCTTTGGATGTCCTCCAGATTGCTTGCGTCAGCCGAGGGTTGGAACAACGACGGCTTTGCCGAGTCGCCTGGGAGCGTTGTGCTCTCGGCGTCCTCCTCGTCTGCCTCGCTGATATCCGAGCTGCGTGACTTGCGCCCTTTCTCGGGCGGCGTCGCCACGGCCTCTTTTGCGGAATCGACAATGGAACCGAGGATGGACGTTGCCGTCTCTACGTTCTCCTCCACTTCCTCCTCTTCCTCCTCGACGTCGTCTCCAGGTTCTCCTGCCGTCTCCCTAGCACCGTCGTCAGACCCATCGCTTTCCCCGCCGTGGCGCCTAGGCGCATCTACTCCGGCAGAGTCGTCGCTGCCAACTTCCTGGATGTTAATGGTGGCGTCTACGGGCTCATTCGGCGGAGAGTGCCCTGCTTCGGTAGAGCCGAAAGGATCCATATTGGGCTAGTTTCAATGCACAGATATGTAAGTCAGCAAGCCTCCACCCGCCGATTGACCGCAATGTAGGGGAAGGACAATCTGCCAAATGTCCACGATTGACAGTGTCGGCGGGGGTTACGTAAGTGGCAATTGCATCAGAACTGGAGAACACGCTGCGTCGTGTCTTCTTCTCCCGATGCTCGCCCAAACACAAAACCTAAGCCAGTCCTGAGGTGTCAGCCGTTGTTCATTTGTTGTGATGAGGTTAATGTAAAAGAAAAAAGGGAAACAGGGATACCCAGCCCTACGAAAATGGTCTACAGGGCAGATACGACAGGGCTGGGAAACGAAATCAATACACGTGGGGCCGCGGGGGATTTTAATGAAAAATCCCATATGTTACATGACACACAAGGTGGGGAGACCCATATATGCACACGCACAAGAGATACACAACCTTGCTCCAATTCTTCTTGCTTGGTCTATACGACTTTTGCGGAGCTTGAGTTTACTTCGTTGGGGGTGCCATCCTCGGCTTCGCCGTCGTCGGCTACGCCGTCTGGGATCTCTCCATCGACTCCGTCTACTTTGACGCCGTCTACTTTGACGCCGTCTTCTTTGGCGCTGGGCCCGGAGGCGGCGGCTGCTACTGCGGCTAGGGCAGCTGCTTCGATTGCTTTGCTTGTCCGGCGGCGCTCGCCTCGGACGGGGAGGCGGATGCCTTGTTGGGCGAAACACCTGGTGAGGGGAGTTGATTCTGGGAGGGGAGTTGGAGTAAGGTTGAGTGAGCAGTTCTGGGAATGTAACCAGCTGGTTGATCTTACCTAACATTCCCGGGAACTCCTTGGCAGTGTAAACAATGAATGGATCTGAAAGAATATCGGTGATGACAGTCGTAACGTCCGTCGATATTAAGTGCTTGGAATGGTGATTGGCTTCCGAACTACTCGGCATTGATCTGGAAGAAGAGGATATGATTAAACTGGTGTTGTTGACAGCGTCAATAATGAGCAGAGTCCACGAACATACCCAGCTATGCTGCACAGTTTAAACAACAGTGTAAACGTGCCCTCTACGCGTACACTCAGATCCCCAAACATGAAGTAAACCCCTTGCCGGCCCTGTATGTTTGTCAAGCTATACGCGCTCGAGACGAGGCAGCCTGTCAGTGCATTCATGTAGGTGCTCGAAGTCTTCCCACGGGGCGTCTCGATGATCATCGTGGGCGAATCTCCAGCCGTGTTGTACAGGGATGCGTGCAGAATTAGGAGTGGTGGGTCCGTCACGCTCTGCTCGATGATACGGTTTGAAGGCAGGTGCCGGGCTATGAGCTGCACAATAGGTGGGGGATCAACTGCAGGTGGGATGATACATTAGGACTAGAGAACCGGCATGGCTTTGATCAAGGAAACCCACCTAATCGTCGATCTCGGCCGCCGAAACCGCACATTCTCGCTCGCAAGGGCTGCTGCACGACCACCAACTCGTATCTGATTGATGGAACTACGGATTAGTCGAGCGAAATGGGGAAAGCAAGAAGATTCCCAAGTCCAACCTGATGTCCGATCTTTGGTTGCTCAACGCCCTTGCGTTCGGCAAGGGTCGCGGGAGTGCGGGGCCCAGTCCATCCTCCCGGCCTTGCGGTCCTCCTACCTGCGTATGGGGTGGTCCATGTGGAGGGTGTCCTGCATGTGGGCCTAAAAAAGCGGCACGAGTAAAGATGTGAAGAAGAGTGAGATTGAGCATTCCAACAGAGCGATTATAGGTGGAAATAAACAAATATCTGGGATGTAGCTTACCAGCGTGTTGATGCAGGTATGAAGGATTAGGAGGATATTGCGGTTGCTGATGCTACCAAACGGAAGAGCTTTTCAGCACTACAATATGAAATGGGCTCATTCGACGGGCACAGACGAGTCTCACCTGTTGGACAAGGTAGGATGTGACAGGATTTTGACTAGGAGGTAGACCGTCGACGCCGTCCGGCGTTCCCGAGGATTGATTATTGTACGCAGCTGACGGATGTAGTGCCGAACCTGGTGGCTGAGGCCGACGGAAAGGGACAAAGCCCCTTTGACGGTGGGTTGGACGCTCAGAGTCGTGCACTTCTTTCGCTTCATGCACCTTGTGCGAGTTATCGGTCATATCAGCGAGACTCTAGGCATGGGCGCGCAAGACGGCGCTGGGTGTGGTTCACAATGACGGAGGACGGGACACCTGGAGGAGTGGGAAGTGCAGAATAAGATGCGTCAATAAGAGAGGTCATTGTCAATGACATCCTGCTTGGCGGCTGGGGAGGGGGGGTGAAGGCGAGAGACCAGCCAGCGCAGCCTCCTCTCATGACGAACCTGTTCTGGGCAGGGAGGAGGACACGAGCCCTTTGGGGGGATATGAGGAGTTTGTCTCGCGTTCTCGGGCAGAGCGACCGGCGACCGGAACCACACAGAGCCAAGGATATGGGTCGTGGAAAGTGCAGCGGACGGAAGGCGAGCGGTTTCCGTAACTCGCTTCCAGATATAGATAGACACACACCACTGGTACGTACGACGGCGCGTGGGCGTGGGGTTGGGCAGTGGAGGATGCTGGTGGGACTTTTGGTGGGTGGGTGGGTTGGTGGTGGTCTCGAAGCAGAACTTGAGCACTATGTGCTGTGCTGAATATGGTGGCTAGCCCGTAGTAGACTTCTTCCTGCCCACCTGCGCAAGGAAGGACGGAGGAGGACGTCAACAAGGAGGCAGAGGGATACCAGCAGCAGCAGCCCTGTTTCCGCTGGTGGTCACCGGTGTCGTAGGAGAAAGAAGGGAAGAGAAAATGTCTGGGCAAGCGTTCCTTTGGTAACAGTGGGCCAGGGGCTGGTATTGCGTACGCGACCCATGGGCACCTGGAACCCCAGCCCTCGCCCATGCGGTCGGCCCGCCAATATGAATATATAAGTTATACGAGCTCTTACCATACGACCGTTGCGAGGGTAACTTGGTATCAACACGAGGCTTTTTGGCCTGCTGCCGGCGGTAAATTTCTTGGGAGTGTTTATATTTAACTCTTTCTGAAATGAAGACATGGCCTGGGCTGCTCTCTCGGTATCGCCAAAACAGCGTAGCATTTCACGGTTGTTACTGCTTTTGAGAACTTGCTAACCTGCAAAACCCGGTGCTGAGTACGCTGAGTTACAAAGAAATAAACCTCATCTCCTCTCACAGCGGAGCCCTCCTCGTCCTCGTCTCCTCGTCTTGAAGGGTGACGGATACCGATGAGAGCACCCCCTTTTTGCAAGGCGGGGGACTTGGAAGTTCCTGCATGTGCACATGCAAGCCATCCCGCTCTCCGACGAGAATCTCCCGCTCACCGACTCGTATAGTTCATATGCAGGGGACACGAGTTGAAGAAGGGGAGGGAGGCAAAGCGAGAGGCTCCGGAGCTAATACCGCGAATCTCGGTTTCCGGGTTCGTGCGACATGGACCCAAGCTGCCCCAGTCCACGGCTGGACGCGAACTGGGTTTGTGGCTCGATTGGAATCGCGTCGGAGTTTATCCTCATCATTGGTAAAACGTGAACCCACCTGAACCCACATGAACCCAGCATAGTGCGGGCCGTCTCCCATCCGGAATTGGAGCAGCTTTGGAGGGACGCTCTGATGACTCGGAATGTGGGCTGGGCGTGCGACCGTGGGAGATGCTTTTGATGTTGATGTATCATGTCATGCAGAATGGACTGGACACCTTGCCAACAACGGAAACTGTCATCGTAACTGTCTCCCTCCGCCGTTGCACACATGCAGCGAGACCTATTAATGTCCATAGACTAACGAGTTTCGGTTATGAATTACTGCTTTTTGGTCAGTGCACATTGCAAGCGGCACGCATGGCTTTCCCATGTGGGTGTAGAAACCTGCTCCAGAAATTGAGGTTTCCGTTCGAAGGCCATGGTCGTCGTTCAGAATCATGTCCCACCGATGTGTTTGCTGCCTTGTCATTATCCCAGGCTCCGAAGTGTCCGATGGTCTCCCGGCCTGTTATCCCTGATCCGGATTCTTCATTTCATTTCTGATTCTTCCCTCCACTGACGTTCAGTCATGCGCTCGGACGTTGGCTGTCACTCGCCAGGACGGTCGTCTAATTGAATTCTTTTGCGTCACGTGACACCTGCCCGAGCGGCCGTTGGGCGGTCATTCTCGAGGACTTCCAAGTGTCATTTTCGTCGTCGTGGAAGCTTAACGCTTCATTTTGTTAAGCTTCATTTCCTTCCATTGCCTCGTCAGCAATCTGTGTGTATTTATATCCTGGCCGTCAGCGCCTCCCTGTGCCTGCCACCCACCATAGCCTCCGGACCCAGCGTCCTCATCGTTTTCTTCTCTTCGACCAACTTCCATCTCATCTCATCTCGGCATCGCTTAGAGACTACTGGAGTTGTTCGCACCAGAACCGAACTTCTAAAATATCTAACACATATTCGCTCACCATACCGCACATAGAGACTCTTGAGAAGTCCTCAAAAAATTCCCGGTGCCGTAGGGCGAGAAATTTTACAAGCGAAAACAGCAGATTGGATTGTCACGCCAGAAAAGTTTGAACACCGCGACGTCGCTGCGTATATCCCAATTCGGCCTGTCAGGTTCTGTCGTGCGACGCAAGTCTCTGGAGACAGGGCACGTCATTACTCTCGTACTATATAAGGATCAATTTCAGACCACTCCTCCGACCATCAACGAACGAGACTCTATCCAAACTCGACTCTCTACCAGATGATAATGTCCGCACCCGCAAACAAAGAGCGGGAAGAAAAGCTCCGCCTGGCAAAGGCGAAGGTGTGTATGATGCATGGCTGGGGGATCTGATCAGCAGTAGCATGGTCGAGGCCACTGCTGCCGTGCATTCGTTCGATAAATGGCTGATCAATTCCCATGCCATTTCAATCATTAGTTCTCCGCCATACGTCAGGGGTCAGGAGCGACAGCTACACCGCCTAACGGTATCAATCAGTTAGCTCCGGCCGCGCCTGCGTCGAAGACCGGCGTTGAGGACATTTTCACCTCCTTGAATGAGCATCGGCATACTCCAGACCTCGATGCCATGTACTCTACGGCCGCACTAATGGTACCCTCGCAAAACGAAGTTGATTACGTCCGGAACGACTCGAACGATAACCCGCCGCCACCACCACCTCCTGCGGCTTTGCCACCTCAGGCATACAAAGGTGCGCCGGCGAGAAAGCTAGTTCCCACTGTGGCTGAGATCAAACCGGAGGAGACCGACTTCTCTCCTGTTACGTTCACCGCCCCTGCTTCCTTTCCAGTTGAGACGACGTTCACCCCCTTCGTTGGAGAAACTACTACTATCGGAAACGATGTGCACAACTCAGATGGCTTTGATAACGTTGAGATCTCGGCTGCATCTACGCAAGACGCCGACGTTGTGTTCAGCGGCTTCGCCGGTGACACTCGGAGCCCGCATCCGACGTACACGTCTTACGCGAACGCAACTTACTCCCACCCAGACTCGTACGCAGCAGGAGCCTCTTACGCCGATTACGTTCAGCAGCCGCAGGAAACTCAATACAACACGCCGCAAGCCAACAATGGAACCTCCGCAGGTAGTCCAAACGGCTCGGTTAATATTCCGGGTGCAGCTTGGATTGGTGGATGGATGACAAAGTTTGTTGACAAGATTGCATCCGATTACCGGCCCGACCCGATTCCCGGCCAATCTCCGACCACGAGCCCGCGCCGCAACTCCATCGGGGAGTTCCTCAACAACGGTGCCGACAAGGGGTTCTCTCCAGCGCATACTCCTGCGCCCGCTAGCGCCAACGCAACGTACGGCAATGTATCCTACAGCGATCCCTTCAATGTTTCGGCCCCGCCGCCGACCAGTATCGGCAACTACAACAGCGCTGCGACGTACTCAACATCTCCCGCTCAGAACACCGCCTACCCAACGTCTCCCGCTCACAGCAGCGTCGAAGAGGAACTTCGTGCAGCAAAGGCCGAGGCTGAACGCGAGCGCCAAGAACGCATTACTACCGAACAGAAAGTTGCGCAATTGACAGCTCAGATCGATGCTGCAGTTCAAAAAGTTACCGCTGAGCGCGATGCTCATGCCGCCAGAGTCTCCGAACTCCAGGAAGCGCTTGCTAAGTCGGAACAGGCCATGGCGGAGCTGCAGTCAGCCAACCTCTCAAACCACATCGATGCTGTGGACCGTCTTGGCGATTACGCGAGCCGCGAAGCTTCTGCGCGAGCACAGGAGGACGATATAACCGCGCGTACGGCTCAACTTGAGCAATGGAACATCGATCTGAACGCGCGCGAGCAGGAGTACGCGGTCGAAAGCCAACGTCTAGCTCAACAACTGGCCGAACTCGAACATGCACGTGCTGAACTTGAGCATCGTCGTCAGGAACAATACAACAGTGAAGTCGCGGGTGCTGCGAAGATAAACAACTCGGAGGACCTTACTGCTGCTCTTGAGTTACAACGCCAACATCTTGAGTCCGAGCACGCGTACAAGCTCCAGGAAGTACAGGCCAAAGCAGACCAGATGGTCCACCAAGCACAGCTAGAAGGAACCCAAAACCTTCAGCAAGCCCAAATTGACTCCGAAAACCGGATCCATCAGGCCGAAGCTCAGCGCGATGACTTACAAGATCGCCTCACAGCCGCGTTGACGGCGCACGCCACTACCGCTGAGCAATTGAGTAACAAGAGCAAAGAATTGAACCAACTCAAGGAGGAGAATAAACGGTTGGCTGCCCTCGAGCGCGAGAACCAGGAACTAAGGACACGCATCGCGGAACTACAGGCGGCTGACAACCGCGTCCACAATCTGGAAACGGAAGTTGACCAGCTCAAGAAGGTCGTTGAAGTTGATCACCTCGCCCAGAACACTCAAACGGAGCTCTTGGATGCTATCAAGACCCTAACAACGTAAGTCCTTCCATGCAGTGTTTCTCATGTTGAGATTCGTTAAACTCATCGTCGGATCTTCTGTTATAGATCGCACCAAGCCCTCGCGCAAAAGGTTGAAACGATCGGCACGCAAGTCCGCGCCTCCCGCTCCCCGTCTGTCGCTTCCATCTCGCGCAGACCATCCGTCTCTCCGGAAGCAACTGGACCACGTTCAAGCGATCCCTTCTCGTCCGCGACTAACCCGGCCTATCAGATGCACCAACCGCACCCATACAATACGTACACCAGTCGATCGGTGGGTGACCTCTATAACCATCAGCCCCAGCAGCTTGAGCATCACCGGGGCAGCCCATTCCGCCAATCATATGTTCCCGACCACCAGCAAGCGGATTACTACGGCCACGGCCAACAAAGCGGTTTCAATCACCCTCTCTCGCCTCGTAAGCCGTCCAATGCCTCGAGTGTAAGGTCGTACTATGAACAGCCGGGTCAACATGTGGACTACCGAGGATACCAGCCTGGGTACCTCTCCGCGAGAAACGGTGCCCATACGCCCTCTCACCGCCCCCCGGCTGGGCCCGACCGTGTTGCCTCGCGTGCCGGATCTATCTACAGTGTTCAGTACAATGCCGCAGGGTATACTGGTCATCACCCCAATGCCGGCCTCCCTCCACCCATGTCACGTAGGATGTCTAATGCAAGCATGAGGAGCGACGCCCAGCATCACCATTCGGGCCAAGTTGGTGGTGGCGTATCGACGGTCGTTGACGAAGCGAAAATAGATGAGTCGAGCGGTAGGATCGCGGCTCTTAGGGCGAAGTTGAAGGCTAAGGCGGGAACCAGTGGCAGTGCGGAGAACGTAGCTGTCGCAGACAACCAGACGCAGGTCCAGTTGCAGCAACCACCCGCCCCCGTAGTTCAAGCCCAATCGTCGGCTCTCCCACAACAGCAACTGAAAACGCAACCGTCGGCGTCGCAGCTGTACTCGCGTCCTCCCAGCGTGCAGCACCACATTCAACAGCAGCAGAGCGCGTCGTCTCTCTTCCCGCCGCCGCCGCCTACACAGGGTTTCGCGCCCTCCCAAACCCCCCACCCATTGCGGGCTCAACCCTCGAACTCGCGTCTCTTTGCTGTGCCCAACGCTGCAAACGAACAGGCCCCACCGCCAACTCAACCCCTCATGCGCACTCAGCAGTCGGCGGCCCAGCTCCTCACCCCACCTCCCCCACCCACAGTTCAACAGAACCCGTACATACACACCCAGCAACAGTCGGTGCACCCGCAACAACAATCGACCCTCCCCTCTGCAAGCGAGCTCTTCGCCCCGGCAAGCCAATTATTCGGGCAGCCACAGAAGCCGCTCGTAGGGGACCCCTTCGGTGCGCGCTGAAGGGATCATATAGCATTCAACGTAGTAGGTGGAGAAAACTCAACATATCGAGAAAGGAGGAAGTAACATGACGAGAAGGGGAAAAGAGGGGGGGATTCTATGGACTGCGGTCTGTTTCCCCTTACTGTGACACTCATGTCTGTAACACATACACACACATCATCGGATCGGAGGGGGTAAGGGATTGTGGGGGAGGTGCTGGGTCGCTTTTTACCTTTCCCCCGAACATCCTGGCATATACCGCGGGTTCTTAAATTTAGCGTAGTAGTCTTGGTAGGCTTTTCTTGGGTAGCTGGGGGTTTGGTGAAATAAAGATTATGAACGAAATGTGGAGCTTGGCGTGGTATCTCTTTTGCAGTGCATGTGAAGGCCCAAGTTCCAGACAGAGAGAGACCCGACAGAAACGCGTGAGCTCACATACGCGTCGAGTTCCCGACATGATCTCGCTCACAGCTTTTCGACCCTGGAAGCACAACACGGCCCACCCCAACAACCCCTTATCCCGGACAACCATGAGATTAACGAAACTCCTTCTCACCTACCATCCACCAGGTATCAATGTGCCTTCATCTTGCTAGTCTTTCCGCATAATGTGACATTGCAACCTTCCTCTTTCTGTTACAGGCATCACGGTGGAGTATGAACAGGGGCAGCGGAAGCACACGAAATCGGTCGATCTGAGCGGGGTTTTCGAAAGGTACGGGGGGACAGTGATAACCGACGATGGGGATCGTAGGAGGGGGAGGGGATGGTGGTTTATTGGATCCGGAGACTGATGCGTTGACTAGATTTTTCTGAGTGTTTAGCCCAGATCCAGAAACCTACGCCCAAACCCTCACCGCCACCGACCCGGTCTTGTCCCACATCAACCATGCCAAATTCGTGAAAGTCATCAACCGTACGTCCGCTGATTCGCCGACCTCCCCCGCGTCATATCTGACCATCGTGGATCTGTCAAATAGGCCTCCAGGCCGCCAATGCTCCGCCGACATCAGAACAGCCTGGACCCGAGTACAAGATGCATAAGAAACTGCGGGCGCATGTGATGCCGTTGACGAATTGCGCGTTCAACAAATCTGGGAGCCGGTACGCTATGCCCGTTATCGTTCTCGTCATCGTGTGATTTCGAAGACTGCTGACGGCAAATATAGGGTGATAACAGGAAGTTATGACCGCCTATGTAAAGTATGGAACACGGCTACGGGCACGGAACTGTTGACGCTGGATGGACATAAGAATGTGGTTTATGCGGTGGCGTTCAATAATCCTTTTGGGTAGGAGTTATTTAGGGGGACTGGAACCGGGGTGAGCATGGGCATGGACTGACTGGGTTCGTTTGTTGGGTTGGTTTAGGGATAAGATCGCAACAGGATCCTTCGATCGAACAGCCAAGGTTAGCCCCCCTCACCTCCTCCCTTCCTTTCCCCTCTATCCCACATCTGACACCTCTCCCCCCCGCACAGCTCTGGTCCACAGAAACCGGCAAATGCCACCACACGTTCAAAGGGCACACGGGCGAGATCGTCGGCTTGGCGTTCAACCCGTACAGCACCGTGCTGGCGACGGGCAGCATGGACAGTACGAGCATGTTGTGGGATGTGCGGACTGGGAGCGATGTGTGTCGGTTTAAGGTGCGTTTGTACGATCAGAGGGGGATGGTACGCAAAACAGCATCAGATGTGATTTGGTTATGCTTAATATCTGTTTTGGTTTTTTTGGGGGGGTTCGTAGGGACATTCTGCGGAAGTCATCACTCTGTCGTTCAGCCCCGACGGCAGATACATGCTCACGGGCTCCTTTGACTCCACACTCAACATCTGGGACGTCTCCACCCGGCGGTACGTACCACCCCCTCCTCCCTCCCCTCCCCATCCCCCCCACCCACTCATCCCACCCTATCTCCCTTCTTCAGAAACCTGCACACGCTGATAGGCCACCGCTCCGAAATCTCCGCCGCCGTCTTCAACACCCGCTCCACGCACGTGTTAAGCGGGAGCATGGACGCGACGGCGAAGGTGTGGAGTGTTGCGAGCGGGGAGTGTTTGGTGACTTTACGGTGCGTGTCCCCCCGTCACGTCTCATCATTGCACACCCATCGATGGGGAACCTGATTGTTGATTGTGATTTTTTTTGGGGGGGGCAGAGGACATACGGACGAGGTGCTGGATGTCGCGTACAGCATATCAGGCACACGGGTCGCGACGGCGTCGGCGGACGGGACGACACGGGTGTATGGGACCGAGACCTGGGAGTGTTTGTGGACATTGGTGGGGCATGGGAGTGAGGTTTCTAAGGTATGCGCAAAACGAAGGTGGGGTGCGGAGGGTCGATGTGGGTGGGGAAGCTGATATTTGTGGGGTGATGCAGGTTGCGTTCAACCCATCCGCAAGCCTGATATTGACGGGGAGCAGGGATAAGACCGCGAGGGTGTGGGATGTTAAGGATGGGAAATGTCTTCAGGTAACAACTCGCCCTTCATGTCATGTTGCCCCCTACATCCCACGGTCCCGCATTCGAGCCGGCATGCTATCATGTGCGATGAGATTCGATGGCTTAGACGTCCGGGTTGTTGCAGATCCTCGAGGGCCATACGGACGAGATCTTCAGCGCTGCGTTTAACTATGAGGGGGATTTGATACTTACTGGTACGTTGTCCCTCTAATTAGCCGTCCTGCGCTTGGGAGAGCATCCCTGAATGCTCCTTGCATATTGATGATTTTTTTTTTGGCCAATGCAGGATCGAAAGATAACACTTGCCATTTATGGAAAGCTGAACAAAGCTAGCCTCCCGCCCGTCTCTTCGCTTCCACATACCCATAATCAACATCTACATAGACGACCCAAATGCACTTCTCACTGCACAATGACACGATATATTATGATTCAGCCATATACGGATACAAGTTGCCATCATCGGCGACGCCTCGGGCAGAGGTACAATTATGTGGATGGCAGATAACCACCACGGAAAATGGAATTGGGTGAAAATTCTAGACTACCGGTTACGGGAGAATGCGTCTGGTCTGCGGCCATCGCCAAACACCACCGAACACACAGTCGAGAAGAAATTCTTGGTGCTTAGGACGTCCCGATTGTGCACTTTCATCCGTAGTCGTAGTGGTTGTCTTCTAGGAATCTCAAATGGCGTCCAGTCTTGGTTGATACATTTGGGGTTGGGGCAACCCACCAATCCATGGACGAATTCCATTCTTCCCTTTCAAGCTTGCCACGGCCGAGGTGACAGCCGGCGTCGGATGTTTTTCCTCACACGCCCGTGGCAGTGTGGGCACACCGACAACGTTCGATACTCATCCAGCAAGTAGCATGGAATGCCGTTTCTCGCAAAGAGTGTGCGGAATCTGTTCCATGATGAGTTAGCATAATGATACATAAAAAACAATGATGGTCACTCACCCTTTGGTCTTTGATGACTACTGAAAGCGCATGGTTTTTCCAGCGTCGCTCCAATCACCCAAGATGACCAAAAAATGCTTTCCATACAGGCATCGCATGTTTTTGATGAGCTTGCTCTCAGACTTTTGCCACAGTGAGAACGCCTTGAATCTGCGAGCAACGTGAATCTCATCCTGGTAAAACTCATCCAGGGCGGGATCTGGGATATAGATGTCAGCCCACGTGTTACCAAATTTGAAGACAATGCATGATACATCATACCCGCATGTACGTGGTCCACAATGAACGCTGAGAACGCCTCGATGTTCATGCTCTTGTGCGACGGAATATGTGATTCCATCTCAGCGATGCTGGCATTGATCTTTTGCTCTGTCATGTCTCTTGAAAGTACCGAGACTTTGTCTCGACTGCCCATAGATTGGATGTGTATCTGGTATGGGGTGGTGCATTGTGAGAACGCGGCAACGGAATGTTGAACAAAGGGGATGGTGGGGATGGTGACGGGGGGGGATGGTGGGGATGGGGACGGGGACAGGGTTGAGGAGGGTGTTGATCTGCATAGCGGCGACAGTGGGGACAGCGGCGACAGCGGGGACAGGGGCGACAGCGGGGACAGAGGCGACAGCGGAGTGGGGACAGCGGCGACACCGGGGATAGCGGAGCGGGGACAGCGGGGACAGCGGCGATAGCGGAGACAGCGGGGATAGCGGAGGTACTGCAGATCGAATTCAGTTGCCGTTGCAGTTGCAGTCGCCATGCATTGCTCCGCATTCTGATCTCATTGAACGTTCCGCCAACTTCCGCGATCGCTTGAGTCCAGCTTGGAGTAGGAGCCGGGCTCGCGATTTGCTCTTCACGACTACGACGGCGAAGCGACAACACATCCCATGCCGGTCGACCTCCCGCAAGCGGCGGTTGTGCTCAGCACAGGAAGCGTTGAGATCAGCGATGGCGGAAGTTGATAGCATAAAGTTGATGGCGTAACCAATAGCGGCAACAGCGGCAACAGCGGGGATAGCGGAGCGGGGACAGCGGCAACAGCGGGGATAGCGGGGCCAGCGGGGAGGGACAGTGGGGACAGCAGGGCAGTAGTAATCAACTGAAACGTACCTAAATGGCCGCTCCTTCTTGATGTCTCGACAGAACAAGAGGTCATGCTCGCCCGGATCATTGCTGACGATGTTTGGAGCCTCCCGTAGTTCGGCGATGTGGTGCTCAAAATACAGCTGTTTGACTTCTTCCCGCATTTGGGCCTTGCTGCGCTTCCGGGCCCGATGCCCATACTTGAGCCCTGGCTTCTTGAAGTGGATGGTAGCGGAATACCCATTTGTGCTGATTGTTCCATCAAATTTAAGACCAAGCTTCTTTCGATGCTTGAAGACCTTGTCCTGCAATGCGTCATTCAGCGAGGTGATTGAAATAAGCGCAGAAGGATAGAGACTTACATTCACGTTGAGAAACTGCCCCCACAGCCCCTGCTTGCGTGGATCGGTGAATTTCCCCATGTGACGTCGGCTCAAGCCCAGGATATGGGTGGCTAGGATCAGCGTGTCGATCCGAACAGATGAGTGGATTCGAGATTTGCGCAGCGGGATAGCGGAAAACAGCCGCATTCCACAGCGCTCATAGAGGCGTGAGAGCTCACAATAGGCACCTGTGATGAGGCAGGTGCGGACCATGATTAGACAAAAGAGGGCACCGCGGGGGGGGGGGGGGGGGGGGGGGGGGAATATACTAACTGACCTAAATATGCCATTGCGTCCACCGCAAGGCTGTACGCAAGCGGCTCATCCTGGGGAGGAAACAGAGCCCATAACTCGTCGAGGACGGTCCGCTCAAGTCGTCTGAGGCGCGCAAGCTCTTCTTCGGTTGGAAACTCTTCAAATGTCGCATACTTTGTAAACTGACGGACACGCTGATAATAGTGTCACCTCTGCGCTCTCCGGAGATGCTGTTCAACTGGCTTCAAACCAAGCCTTTCATTGACGTAGCGCAGAAACATTTGCATGAAATGCTCTTGTATGTTAACTTTGAGGTTTGTGAGGATGCTCGTAGCCGTGTACGCTGTGGTCTGTTGGCAATTTTGCATGCGGATGGGGGCGAATCCCTGAGCATTACAGTAGTCTGGAACCCATGGACGCAACTCTTGCGCGATGAGCAGATTGCCATTGTAGCCTGGATTGTTGAGCAGCTCAAACATCTAACTGATGTGCTTGTGGGTGATGTCCGGGAAATCGTGTAGAGGATGGTCAGCTGTGGTGGGGTGGGCAGATGTAGCAGTTAGGACATTGTTCTATGGGAAATATACAGTATAGTGTATCTCAAAAGTCACCAAGGTAGTACTTGATAAAGAAGGTGGTGTGGCGCGCAAGGACATGAACATCGGCGATGAACGTTGTCAGGCGCTCCCTCTGGACTTGGTTGTGATTTTGGACTCGGTGAAGGGAAACCTTCGTGCTGGCGTGTGTCTGCGGGCGGGGTCGTTGAGCTGGTGGTGGTGGCGGTGGTGGTGGTGGCGGGGGTTCATACACCAGGGGTCCACCCAGTGTGCTGGGAAAAAGGAAAGGGATGGGAGCGGGGAGGTTCAACGGGCGCTGCAGACCCCTGTCCGCGGGTGAAAGCCCTCGCTGCTGCTGCTGCTGCCCGTCTTCATCGCCGGAACTCTCGCCGGAACTCTCGCTAACCATGTCTGCAATTGCTTGGGGCAAGTGGCGTTGGACAGACAGTGGGAACTCGAATCGTGGGGGCTGCAATGGCGTCTATACAGTGGTTGGCAGACGTATGGGCAGCCGCGGGGTAGCTCGAGTAACCTTCCTCCTCTTCCGCCGCGGCGTGGTAGCTCCGGTAAAGATGCCACACCACCAGTGCCCTTGGAGCGCCTGGTGTGATGACATGATGGCCGTGCTGTGCTGTGCTGTGCTGTGCTGTGCTATGCTGTGCAGGCACATGGTGAGATCAAGTGGACCGAGCAAGGGGCCTGCTCTCGAGGAGGATCCAGGACTGCTGCTTACCTGCGACGTGTTGAGGGCTTTTAGAGATTGGTCGGGGGTTTGCCTTGAATGTGCGAGGGTGGAAGTGTGCGCGAGAAGTGTGTGTAAGTGTGCGTAACAAGGAGCTTGGTCTTGGCGGTCTGGGGTTTGTCTGCTCACGTCCTGGGGCACGTCTGCTTTGACGTGGAGCCCCGGGGCATGGTGAGTGGCATGCGTCCCGCGCTAACGTGGCTTCACAGATGTTAGCACCCGCGCCTGCGCTAACGTGGCTTTACGGGCGTTAGCACCCGCGCCCGCGCTAACATGGCTTTACGGGCGTTAGCACCCGCGCCCGCGCTAACGTAACGAGTCCAGCGCTAACGTCATGAGTCCAGTGATATTGGAACTGTGATACGTAGCACAGCTTAATTGATCGTCGAGTCTGCGTGGACCACGGTGGAATTGCAGATACTGTGCTGGAAAATTACATTTCTGGGCTGGTGGAAAACCGGAAGGTGTCATGGGATTAGGGTTGGGGATTAGGGTTATCACTGGGTTAGGGTTGTGAGATTGGGATTAGGGTTGATAGCCCTAACCGGGTTAGGGTTGTCAAGGTAACGGGTTAGGGTTGTGGACCCAAGTTACTAGAGTACAACCCCAACTGGTCCAACACGTCTTGAGCGAGTTTTGGCCCCTGATGTCCATACCACATCTGTTTCTAACAGCTCTGATGGTGCTCCTCACAGCTGTCTCACGTCATAATATAAGCATCCTCTCAAGCTTGACACAGTTAAGAAAATCATGTCAAACGAGATCAGGTGCAAGCGCCTCACATCCATCCCCAGGCGCGTATACACCACAGTTGTTGGATTGATGATTCCAACGCGTTTCAGGAAAGCTACGAGGTGGATGGATGACGGATGCGAAGGCACGTACTATACGTATGATATACTATACTCTCCCCCTATCACAACTAGGAGCTCGCATCTTACGGCACGACACCCTTCTGCACCCCCCTCTGCACCTCCTCCTACGCTGACATCTCTGCACCTTCCACCCCGGCATCTGCATCTTCCATCTCTAGCACTTTGTGACATCCGTATACTGATGAGCATCACCATCGTGAAGAAACATGGCCAACACGATGCTCAGTGCGATGTTATGGCGGGCATTGACGGCGGTCTGCGTATCGGCCCATGATTCGGTAACCTCACCCACGGCACCACAGGCAATGGCATCAGCCATCATGCACACAAATGTACCGCAGTTCTGGTCATTGGGCTGTCGAGGCGTGAAGAGGGTGTCAACCATTTGTTATGGACGACGCGCCCATACCATAAGCTTACCTACTGACAGCCGCCAATGTCAACCGCCAAATGTCAAACGCCAATGTCAATGTCAATGTCAGTGTCAATGTCAGTGTCAATGTCAATGTCAATGCCACTCCCCCTCTCTCCTCTCATTTCGCCAATCCTCTTGCAATATCGCCACTCCTCCTCTCTCCTCTCATTTCGCCAATCCCCCCTAGGCTTCTCCACACCCACCACTGCTTCCCCATAGCCAGCAGCTGTAGTAATGCTCTCTACGCTCGCCACGCACGCTCTAGGAGCATAGCTGGCGCCCCCCAGTCCCCTCTTGTTGTTGTTGTTCTCTGATCTGCTGGGTTGCCTATCTATAAATAGCCGGCCTCTCTTCGTCCATTCCCTTCCTCCCCAGCAGATCAACACCAGTTCTTCTCATCTCCTGTTCTAGTCCTTGTTTCTTGTTTCGCCAATACAATCTCTTGTCGCCTATCACACTCGCCCTGTCTTCCCTACTTCGCTTCCGCCCCCGTCGTCGAGATCATAACACCGTTGGTGTCGGTGTGTGATTGAGCGGGGCTTCAGTGGCTGTAATGTACCAATCCCACAAGAGGGAGCCGATATTGGCCATCTTATCAACGTAGTCGTCGTCATTCGGGCGAGGCTTCGAGTCAAATAAATCAAGGGATACGTTTTCGTGTCTGCCTAATGGCGAACCAGGGGGGCCCAGGGGTTTTGCGGACTTGGGCGCCGCCACCGCGACGAGTATTGCAAACAGGACCCAGTGCAGATTATCTGGGTTTGTTGCGAATAGCAGTATGTTGTACTCTGCAACATTGATCGACCGCTTAACATAAAACAAAAAAGGAAAGTTAGTTTAGTTAAGTACGGTACGGTTAAGTAACTTTTCTTACCGGAACAAGCCGAATAGGGACACTGGATCTCCGTGCCATTTTGACACTTTGGAGCCAAGTGGATCCAACAACTAGCAGTGGCGGATAAATGGTTGGGTGGCGTGATGACCTGGCTTGTAACAACGCGCACCACCTATATATCCAGAGACAAGCATCAGTGAGTGACAACAATAAAACATGCGCATTGGAAAGACCGCACCTGTTGACAGCTTGATCGTTCAGCCAGCTGTTGGGTTTGACAATCTTCTGAATGGTAGCGAGTTCGATGATCGACGACCCTGCCGGCATCCTCAGGTCTCCTCCTCTTTCCTTTATGCCGCAACCAAGAGCCCACTGGCCCACCGGCATGCGTTTGCTGCTGATTACGCGTTCAAGGAAGGCGAGATGCTTTTCATCCACTTTTGGCCACGGCTCGCCTTTCCACACTGCCGGCAGCCTGTTCCACCACGCTGCCGGTCCGGGAAACGTCGTTGGTAATTCGACAATCTCCGCATCATCTTCCGTTACTCCGCAGTCGGCGTCCATATCAATCCCATAGTTACAACGTACTCCCCCACCAGCTTCCCCATCGATGCCAACTCCAGTGTCCTCACCAGCCCTGCCACTGGCTTCGACACCACCGACTTTGACTTCCTCCAGTCCAATGTCCAAAGGAGTATCCCTGTCCGACCCCTCCTCCTCCGACCCCTCCTCCTCCGACCCCTCCTCCTCCGCGGCTGCAGTGGGCTTGGCCCTCTTCTCGGGGGGCGCTTGCTCCGGCTCCTCCTCCTCTGCGCGCTTGCGCTTCCCAGCCTCAGCCTCCCCCGGCGCCTTCTCCGCCGCTCTCTCTGCCGTCTTCTCCGCCACCCTCTCTGCCGCCTCCTCTTCCACCCCCTCCACACCCTCCATGGCGACCTTCACCGATGCCCCCTCGCTGACCTCCCCTGCCGCCCCTTCGCTGACTGGGGGGCCAGAAAGCGCCTCGATCTGAGCTGCCGTGGGCCCTGCCCCCTCCCAGCTGCTCTTGGTCACACCGGGCACAGATGCCAGCGGTTCCCCGGGCCTTTCTTCCGCGAAAAGGTCGTCGAAGCTCACGTCCTCGCGCCGACGGAGCTGAATGCAGTCCCAGTACAGCGAGAAGCTTGCCACCTCCTCCTTGCTTGCCGTCCTCCCAAAGATGTGGCCATACGGCAAGTACGGCGGCCAGCCCACGACAAGGAGGGGGTTTGTCAGCGCGCGGATCTGCGGCCAAGGCGTGCGCCTGATGTCCCTGCTGGATGCCTTGTTGTACTTGTCCCGAAGTGCATCGCGGAGGCCCTCTCTGTTTTTCCAGATGGGCACAATGGGCGCCAGGGGTTTGCCTGCACGGGGTGGGCGGAGCCAGAGACGACTTGGTTACGAGCGCTAGCGCGGCGGGTGACGTTAACGCGGGTCACGCACCTTCTTTTTCATCCCCATCTTTTTTAGCCCCGTGTTTTCTCTTCCCCCATTTTTCTCCCCCTCAACAAACAGGGAGCGCACGTAGGTGTCCACAGCACGCCGGGCTGCGTGGGTGGTGTCGACAGGCTGCCCCATTAGGCCCCCCGCCACGATCCGCATTGTGTCGTCGCTGTCCATGACCAGGTAGCTGCGGCCTGCGTTCCGAGAGGATGCAACTATGAGTTGGAGGGGCTCGCCGGCCAGCCTGCAGATCTCGACCAAGCTCTGGGCAGCCATGATGAGCGCCCCCTCGGCTACAACAACGTCTGCGATGGTCCCCGATATGCTCCCCGCGTCGTCGCCGAGCGCCTTCCTGTCGTCGCCGTCCAGCTGGTCAACCAGCGCCCGCGCAAGGCTACGTTGTGCACTGTGGCCAAGCAAGTTGGCGGTTGCGGGCCTCGCCTCCGCACCGGCAGCCTCCCTCATCCGCCCCATGTCGACGTCGGCTGTTTTCTGGGCTTCCGCCATGTTCAATGACCTGAACCGACCAGCGGGGTTGCCCGCCCGTAGAAGTTGACCATTCTTGTCTTCTCTTGCTGAAGGAGGCGTTTGGCGGACTTTCCACTGCACTTCTTGGGTGCGGCGCTCGCCTCCTCCTCCCCGGCCCCCTCCTCCGCGTCGCCCTCCTCCTCCCCCTCCTCCTCCTCCCCCTCCTCCTCGTACTCGCTCCCCTCGTCGCCGATGGCAAGCAGCACGCTGGTGGCCATGTCCGCCAACGCCTCGTCGCTCTCACCGTCAAAGTTGGAGCTATCAGCGGCCCTATCGGCGGCCTCTGCCACCTTTGACGGGCGGGCCAGCATCTAGAAAAGGCGGTGGGTGCGCATGTGTCGTTAGCGCCTGTGCGCGGCAGTGCCCGCGGTAGCGCCTCCCCGCCCGCGCTATCGCATGCCTATGGCAAGTCGGTGGCGAGACTATATATATATGCCAGCTGCACACGCCCATACCTCGCCCGCCGCCTTGTCAGCGGCCGCTTCCATCTTTGACCGGCTAGGGCCGGGCGCCTTTGCCGCCGCTTGGCTGCGAGTCTCCATCTTTGTACCCGCTGCGCCGCCGCTCTGTGTGGGTGTGTGTGTGTGAGTGTGTGGTGGCTGTGTGTGGGTGTGTATCTCCGTCATCCAGAGCCGGCCACGCTTGGCTGCTTAGCCAATCCGCTGGAGGTGACGCAGTCGTGGCTTGCCGGTCACACTGCTGCTGCGGCCATCGATGATCGCAGCATCTCCAAGACCACACTCCCACATGAAACGTCAAGCGCTTGCAGCGGACGACAGCCTCCTCGCCCCCCTGGCCGGCGCCTACCTCCTTCCAGCTCAAGCCCGGCAACTCACACAGCGCACACTCCGAGAATGATCAGCGCTGACGAGGTGAGTGGCCAGAGCACACTCCGAGAATGCTCAGCGCTGACGAGGTGAGTGGCCGCTGTGCAGCCGTGGGCGTCTCCGCTGGGTGTTGACCGCCTGGGCTTGCGGCCCATGTTGAGCACGACCGCCGCTTGCGGGAGGTCGACCTGCATGGGCTGTGCTGCCTGGGCGCGCTTGCTTTACGCCGATCTCGCGGCCCTTGTTGAGCACGACCGCTCTCTGGACTCCCGCAATCGCTTGAGGTGCAGCCTGGATTTGGGCACTCGCGCTGGCCCCATTCTACCAACCCACTCCCACTCCCATGCCCACGCTGCCTGCTATTTATTTCACCCCAACTAACTCATGTACACTCCATTCCCCAGACAAATCACCATGAGAGTGTCAAAGCCGCGGCAACGTTCCAAGAGCCGGCGCCTACACAGAGAATAGACGGGGCACGGTGCCCAGGACCGTTCCGGTTTAACGTGCGGGGGACGAATTTCTCCCCAAAATCCATTGAGGGCTGACTAGTACAGCGTGGGGCGAAAATGGTTCCCCCGACGGCGTGGCGGACAATAGATGGAAGCAAAGCCCGTTAGGGTTGTTGACGCTCGGCCTTACAGCCTTCACGCTGCAGCGCGAAATCACACTGGGCTCTCCCCGCTCGCGGTTCGCTATCGCTCACATACCTCAAAGCGACATCAAAAGCGCAACGCGAGTGCCCAAATCCAGGCTGCCCCTCAAGCGATTGCGGAAGTACCGAGGGCCACCGGCACCGGCACCTCCAAAAAGCAATGGCAGAATGCTGCCCAGCAAAAGTCAAGCTAACAATCATGCCTGGCCATGCCGGCAGTGAATACCACGCCTGGCCGTGCCGGCAGTGGTCATAGCTCTTCTAGCTGCAGGGCAACAGTGCCATTGCATTCTGTGGAAAAAAGTTTGGCAATTGCCGGAGGATCTTGGGCTGGGGAGAGGACTATGAAGAAAATGACCCGGGTGCTGTAGCCTGTGAGTCGCGGACGCGCCGACAGTGGACACTGACTTAATGTTGGGGGGGTCCCAGCTTTATGGACACTGGCTAGCTTGCGCTTATTGTGAGTGCAAAGAAGCGCCGAAAACTGCGATGAGCGATGTTGGTGGTTTCCCCAGAGCCCCGTCGAGATGGAGCTGTGTGAAACGGGAGGAATAAAACAAAAAGGAGCATGAGGCAGAGCAAAAATGGTCGTGCATCGAGCTGTTTGAGAGCGGGTAAGGACTGGAGGATTGGTTGAGGCACATTTCGGTTGCTTTCTGTTGCGATACTTAGTTGTGCTGTTCAGTTAACACCCACGAAGCGCCGAGCGCGACAGTAGTTACCACGCCGCGCCTAGCGCGACAGGGGTCATAATCTGAACAAACAAAGAAGTTGTCTGGGAGTGGGAATTGAGCTTGCTACCTGCACATCTGCAAGGAGAGCAGTATTCAACTGTGCCAAAGCGCCAGTGTTGTCAGAATGCAATTACAGTAGTACCAGAAGGGTGTACTGTTACGGTACAGGTGGCCAAAAGAGCGTCCGAGAGAGCGTTCCATCACGTGGGTTTCATCACGTGAGCGTTGCGCAGGCTTTAATAAGTCTGATGTCCACGAAGGCACCGACGAAAGATTAAGAGTATGCGAAAAGCCAAAACTAGAGCTGGAGGATATACTAAAAACTAAGTAAGAGAAAGTAAATCAAGAGAATCATATGACTAAAAAAAAGGGGTAACAGCCAAGCTCGGGCCCGTACGCCATCGCCCACGACGGCGTCAGCAATTCAAACGCGTCCTTCTCATTCAAGGAACCGCATCTCCCTCTTGCGGTTCTTTGCGTACTTGTCCTTGTACGTGTCCCAGATATGCATCAGCTCGTCGAGGTACTTCTGTTGGTACTCGAGTAGGATTTCTTGGGAGGGGTTTTCGATTTTGGGGCATTCGATTGGTCGTCCGACTAGAATCATGCGACGTTAGAAACATGAGAGAAGAGAGGAATGTGATTCTCTTTTCGAGATACTCACCAACGGAAACAACAGCCCGACGATACGGCATGATCCCAAAACTGTAGTTGAACACACCGCGGCCGAAGAAGAGCGGGGGCGCGAATGTCATGTATTTCTGGAAGAGCGCTTGCATGGTGCGCACGGCGGACCCGGGCGGGTTGGGGACTTGGTCCCAGAGGTCGTTTTCACCTGGGGGGGGGGGGGGGGGGGGGGGGGAAAGAGATGGAGTGAGATGGGGTGATTCTCATGATATGCAATATGAATGACGCTTCCCTCGCTCCGCTCGCCAAGTGAGTACCTACCAAAACTGTAAACCGGCACAAGATCCGCCCCATTCCTCAGCGCAACCTTGATAAACCCTAACCGTTTCCTCACAATCAAATCCGCAATCCCCGGAAATGCATGCAAACTCTCCGTCGCGCCGCCCACAACAATCATGCAACTATGTCCGGGCCCTTTATTCAAAATATTATCGCACGACCGGCGGCTGACGGACGAGATTCCCAGCGAGAGGAGGACTTCGCGCCAGAGGGGGAGGTTGAAGTTGGTCTGCAGGGTCATGAGACGGATGTTGAGCCCGGGGAATTTGTGCGAGAAGGAGGAGGCTTCGGTGCCAAAGTTGAGGAAGGAGCCGAGGGCGATGATTCCTAAAAAAATAATACGAACAAAAAAGGTAAGGTCACCGATGGGATTCGAAAGCATGCCAAGCGAAATAAGGCAGGCGACCGTTGAATGGTCAAATGGATGGTTCGATGGTTGAATGGTATTCTGCTCCCTCCGGTCGCGACGATAAGGTTGGGGATACATGGTGAGGGGAGTATTGCGCCTTTGGCGCAATGTGCTGCTCGCTTCGCTCGCAAAAGATCTGACGCTCGCTAAGAAATGCGGTGAGGGGAGTATTGCGCCTCTGGCGCAATGTGGCTCGCTCCGCTCGCTCATACATACCATGAGGATGATAACCAAAAAGATAGTTCCTACTGGGGTCCAACTCCGCCATCGACACGAGTTGGATCGGGAAATAATCCTTACACCACCTCCAAATCGGCAATTTCCTCATCCACATGACCCTCCTCGCACCCGTCTCGGGACTCGGATCCAAAATGATAAACACGACATATGCGAGCGCCAGAGGTGTGAATTTCGGAGTAAAGAGAAAGTAGAAGAATATAGCGAAGGAGATGGGTATGAGGAGCATCCAGAGGAGGACTGACGCGGTCTGACGACGGCGGGGGAGAGGGAGCGAGAGGGGGGCCCATTGAACTGCCATTTTGAGTGGGGAGGCTGGTGTTGTGGTGGTGGTGAGGGATGGGCAGGACCGGCCTGATGGAAAAAAAAAGCCTCGTTTGACGTCGAGAATGGACAGGTGTCGACCAGCGTGTGGTGCGTTCGAACAGCGAAGCGAGGTAAGGAAGAGGCCTGACAGGAGACTGCAGATGAGTAGCCGGCCTGCAGCAGAGCGGTTCCCTTTATGATGGGGAGAGTGCAGTGGAGGAGTGGAGGGGATGTGCAGCGGCAGGAGCAAGGGAGGTTGGAGGAGTGGACCGTTGCAAAAGACGCAAAATGTGCGCGAGGGCGGAAGGGGCGGAAAGAGTGTTCTGTCACGAAAACGGCGCGCGCACATGCGAGATTGTGGCCCTTGCGTCCCCCTCTCTCACTTGCGACATGCCAATTCAATCGGACATCCCAGGACATCCATTCTTCGTACTGTACAAGCCATAATATGTACTGTACTGTACAAGGGCTTCACAACTGATGAGCGTCGTTTTACTTCCCCCGATGCTCTTTGAACGTCTTGGCGATGCTCCTCCCATTCTCAATGTCCCTCCTACACAGTTCATCCACCTGTTTGCTCTTCTGAGCCACCTCTGCCACCTCCCTCACTCTACCAATAGGAACCACCACTACGCCGTCTACATCCGCCACAATAATATCTCCAGTCTCCACCACAACGCAATATGGGTCCAGTGACGGCTGCGGTGGTGCACCATTCACCTGACGTCCATCCAGAAAAGTCAACCTCTCACCAACACTCGCAGCCCTCGAAAACCCACCACTCCCAATCGTACTAGTCCCCATAGCCCAAAGTTTAATCCCGAGGTCCCAATGCTCTCTCAAATCCCGTATTCTCCCATGCACAACCACCCCTGCACACCCCAGCTCACTTGCCCGCAAGGACATCAGACCACCCCATACCGCGTTCACCGCCGTCGCCGCCTCCTCATCTTTGATCACCACCACATGGTAATCCGGGATGGTGTCAACGTGATGCGTGCCGGGCGGTAAACGCGGGGAGGTGGTATTTTTCGCGTGGACCAGGCGAATAGTATACGCCGGACCGCAGATGCGCGCCTCCTGAACGACGCGGTTCGTTGGGTCGGGCGAGCGGAGAGTGAGCGATGGCAGAAGCGAAGGGAGAGAGAGTTTCGTGAGGGCGTCGGAGAGGTCGCAGGTGGAGAAGGGGGCGAGGAGGTCGATTGCTTCGATGTGCAGGGCGCTTCGCTGCGTAAAGGCGGGTTTGTTACTGGTGGTTGTGGAAGCTGCTGACTCACGGTTGCCTGACCTCTGGCGCTCGGCGGAGAGTGACGCTGATGAGGCCATAGTGTGTGTGTGTGTGCGTGGGCTGGGGGTTGCTGGGTGAGACCTTCTGGGGAGATGAGCAGCGCAAGATTGTGGGTGGGTCCTTGGGTGTCGGTGGTGTTTTAGGACGTGGTCGCCTGGTAGCGCAGAACAAGGCAACAACTGCTTTTTCTCGCAGACTTCCACTCCAGAAGAACCCCCACTTTCGTCCCCCCCCTCAACACAGCCGACCTCTCAAAAGATGACCCGGGACAAGCGCAAAAAGCGCAAAGACCACGCGACAAAAAAAGCCGTCTCGAAATCCCAAAAGGCCTCCAAACAAGCCTCCAAAGCAGAACGCAAGGACTCGCGCCACGCCTCCAAATTCGACGACGACGGCGACGAGGAGGACATTGAGATTCTGATCAAGCAGTTTCAGGAGGGGGATAGGAGGATTGGGGTTGCCGAGGAGGTTGCATGTGAGCCGCCGAGTCCAAGGGCGAATGCGAGTTGGGTTGCTGCTGCAGGGAATGCGCCGTTTGTGTGGTTGTTTGGGGGCGAGCATTGTACGGGGAGGAAGGTGAAGGTTTACGGGGAGCTTTTTAAGTGAGTATGGGATTCGGGCGGAGCGAGTAGAAGGCGAGCGGCAGCGAGCCCCAATTGGGCGGGAAGCCCAGGAATGCTTGAGGTCCGGTCCGCAAGCGAAGCGAGCAGGGTAGCATTTAGGTGGCTGATGGTGACGTTCAATGGTCTTTGACCGATCATTGATCCCGTCTTACCCACACCAGATACAGAATCGACAAAAAAGACTGGCGTCGCATCAACACCCCCGTCTCGCCACCCCCCCGCAGCGGGCACCAAACCGTCGTCCTCACCAACGGCAAGCTGCTCGTTTTCGGCGGCGAGTACACCTCGCCGTCGCAGAACCAGTTCCATCACTGGAAAGATTGCTGGGTGTTTGATCCCAAGGAACTTAAATGGGAGCAGCTGGATATACCGACACCGAGCGCGAGGAGTGGGCATCGGATGACTGTTTGGAAGAATTTTGTTGTGAGTGATGCTTTTCGAGCCTACCCAGGAAATCCCTCGATTTCCCTGATTTCTCATCACCGACTCGATCATTATCACGCACAGGTCCTATTCGGCGGCTTCTACGACAACTACAAAACAACAAAATACCACGACGACCTCTGGCTGTTCGACACGACCGAGTACAAATGGTCCAAAGTCGAGTTTTCGTCCCTTGCTTCTAAGCCTGGGTAAGGGGGCCCATTCATTTGTTACCCACTTCATTCACAATCAACCGCCCTGTTCTTGATTAAGTTTTGTGATGTTCATAGACCACGCTCAGGCTTCCAATTCATAACCCACAACGACACAATCTACCTCTACGGCGGCTACTGCAAAAAACAAATCGACGGCGATCGCGAGAGCGGGCATGTCTATTCCGGTAAAACATTTCCCCTCCACCCTCCCCACCAACCCCCGCCCCCCCCCCCCCCCTAACCCTCCTCTCCCCTAGACATGTGGCTCCTCCAAATGTCCGCGGACCCCTCCCTCATCACATGGAGCCTGACAAAAAAAGCCGGCAAGCCGCCCCCGAAACGCGCCGGCTGCACAATGATCATGCATAAGAACCGCGGAATCCGTTTCGGAGGCGTGGAGGATAACGAAGACGACGAAGACGTGGTGTGCCGGAACGACATGTATGCGTTCGAGGTTGAGAAGGGGAGGTGGTTTGGCGTTACCATCAAGAGCGGGAAGGCCAAGACCGATGACCCAGTAGCGGAGTTAGACCCAGCGGCAGAGACCCCCGCGGCGATAGACCCATCCCAGCCCCACCCCCGCTACAACGCGATGCTGGCAACCTACAAGTCCCAGCTGATACTCTACGGCGGGCTGTTTGAGGATAAGAAGTCGGAGCATACCTTGGATGATCTGTGGGTGGTGAATCTGGATAAAGGCGGGCCGTGGGAGGTGGTGCAGAGGGGTGGGTGGGAGAGGGGGGGTACTTCGATGGCGGCGCTGCGTGAGGCGAAGACGGGTGAGGAAACGAAGGAGGGTGGGGAAGAGGAGGAGAGTGGGAGTGATAGCGATAGCAGCGATAGCAGTAGCGATGAAGAGTAAGGATGTCGTGAAAATGTGGTTGTGAGCGGAATGTGGGTTTTTTGTACATAGAAACATAGGTAGCGTATCGCGAGACTGCCCCTACTCCAGGCTGCCTCAGGCGATTGCGGAAGTTGAGTCGAGAGAGCGTACCGCGAGACTGCCCCTACTCCAGGCTGCCTCAAGCGGTTGCGGAAGTCGAGTCGAGAAGGTAGCGAATCGCGAGGCTGCTCCTATTCCGAGCTGCCTCAAGCGGTTGCGGAAGTTGAGTCGAGAAGGTAGCGAATCGCGAGGCTGCTCCTATTCCGAGCTGCCTCAGGCGATTGCGCAAGTGGATAGCGTATCGCGAGGCTGCTCCTATTCCGAGCTGCCTCAGGCGATCGTGTCGTGAAGAGTGAAGTGAATCGCAGAATGTGGAGCGGCGACTGCGACGGCAACCGAATTCGATCTGCAGTCTGAGAGGGAGTGTTGTAAACAACCTGTTTCAAGCCACAGCATCCGGGGGATAAGGGAAAGAGAGAGCTCGAGCCAAAATCAACCCCAGAAGCTACCCTCGCTGCCCAGCTACTGTAAGCTGCCCTGGAAGCTACCCCACATCCTTTACACGCGTGTAAAAAACGTCCCCACTCTACTCCTTCCCAACCCCCTTCCTTCCCAACGCAATTATTGTGAGCAGTAAGCATCCCCGTGTTCACCTTCAACCGCCACCAGGTAACAACCGCAATTCCTCACCGTCTTCAGCTCCATGACCACAGCACTGACGCGAGTTCTTTGACACACAGCTATCACGGCAATCACCTGCAACATGTCTCTCGACTGACTTAAGGCACAGCACAGTCATCATGTCTTCACACCAGGCGCTCCAGGGGCACCTGTGGTGTGGCATCTTTACTGGAGCAACCACACCACGGCGGAAGAGGAGGAAGGTTGCTCCGGTTACCCCGCGGTTGCCCATACGTCTGCCAACCGCCGCTGTGCAGACACCAGTGCAACCCCCGCGATTTGAGTTCCCATCGTCTGTCCAGCACCACTTGCCCCAAGCAATTGCAGACATGGTTGGCGAGAGTTCCGGCGACGAAGATGAAGATGGGCAGCAGGAGCAGCATCAGCGGCAAGGGCTTTCACCCGTCGAAAGGGGTCTGCAGCGTCCGTTGAACCTCCCCGCTCCCATCCCTTTCCGGTTTCCCAGCACACCGGGTGGATCCCTGGTGCTTGAACCCCCGCCTCCACCACCAGTTCAACGACCCCGCCCGCAGACACATGCCAGCACAAAGGTTTCCCTTCACCGAATCCAAAATCACAATCAAGTCCAAAGGGAGCGCCTAACAACGTTCATCGCCGATGTTCATGTCCTTGCGCGCCACACCACCTTCTTTATCAAGTACTACCTTGGTGAGTTTTTGAGGTACACTACACTGTATATTTCCCATAAAACAATGTCCTGACTGCTACATCTGCCCACCCCACCACAGCTGATCATCCTCTACACGATTTCCCGGACATCACCGACAAGCACATTAGTGTGATATTTGAGCTGCTAAACAATCCGGGCTACAACGGCAATCCGGTCATCGTGCAAGAATTGCGTCCACGGGTTCAAGAGTACTGTAATGTTCACGGATTTGCCCCCATCCGCATGCGAAATAGCCAACAGACCGCAGCGTACACAGCTACGAGCATCTTCACCAACCTCAAAGTCAACGTACAGGAGCATTTTATGCAAATGTTTCTGCGCTATGTCAATGAAAGGCTTGGTTTGAAGCAAGTCGTACTGCATCTCCGGAGAGCGCAGCGGCGACACTATTATCGGCGTGTCCATCAATTTACAAAGTACGCAACGTTTGAAGAGTATCCAACCGAAGAGGAATTTGCGCGCCTCACACGAATTGAGCGGACCGTCCTCGACGAGTTATGGGCTCTGTTTCCTCCCCAGGATGAGCCGCTTGCGTACAGCCTTGCAGTGGACGCAATGGCATATTTAGGTGAGTTAGTATATTCCCCCCCCCCCCCCCGCGGTGCCCTCTTTTGTCTAATCATGGTCCGCACCTGCCTCATCACAGGTGCCTATTGTGAGCTCTCATGCCTCTATGAGCGCCGTGGAATGCGGCTGTTTTCCGCTATCCCGCTGCGCAAATCTCGAATCCAGTCATCTGTTCGGATCGACACGCTGATCCTAGGCACTCATATCCTGGATGTTGGCCGACGTCCCACGGGGAAACTCACTGATGAACGCAAGCAGGAGCTGTGGGGGCAGTTTCTCAATGTGAATGTAAGTCTGTATCCTTCCGCTCTTATTTCAATCACCTTACTGAATGACGGATTATAGGACAAGGTCTTCAAACATTGAAAGAAGCTTGGTCTCAAATTTGATGGGTCAATCAGCACAAACGGGTATTCCGTTACCATCCACTTCAAGAAGCCAGGGCTCAAGTATGGGCATCGGGCCCGGAAGCGCAGCAAGCCGCAAATGCGGGAAGAAGTCAAGCAGCTGTATTTTGAGCACCACATTGCGGAACTACGCGAGGCTCCAAACATCGTCTGCATTGATCCGGGCAAGCATGACCTCCTGTTCTGTCGAGACATCGAGAAGGAGCGCCCATTTCGGTACGTTCCAGTTGATTACTGCTTTTGACATTCCGTTGCCACATTCTCACAATGCACCACCCCGTACCAGATACACATCCACTCAACGGGCGGTAGAGACAAAGTCTCGGTTCTTTCGAAGAGACATGACAGAGTGAAAGATCAATGCCGGCGTCGCCGAGATGGAATCACATATTCCGTCGCAGAAGAGCATGAACATCGAGGCGTTCTCAGCGTTCATTGTGGATCACATACATGCAGGTATGATGTTCTACTTAATTTTGATTCTCAAATTTAATGATACATGGGCTGACATCCCATCCATATCCCAGATCCCGCCCTGGATGAGTTTTACCGGGATCAGATTCACGTGGCTCGCAGATTCAAGGCGTTCTCTGCGGCAAAAGTCTGAGAGCAAGCTCATCAAGAACATGTGACGCCTGTATGGAAAGCATTTTGTGGTCATCTTGGGTGATTGGAGCGACGCTGGGAAGACCATGTGCTTTCAGGAGTCATCAAAGACCAAGGGGTGAGTGACCATCATTTGTGGTACCTACTATGTATTTTAATATGCCAACTCATCATGGAAATCAGATTCCGCACCCTCTTTGCAAGAAACAGCATTCCATGCTACTTGCTAGATGAGTATCGAACGTCTTCCGTGTGCCCAGACTGCCACGGGTGTGTGAAGAAAAACATCGGACGCCGGCTGTCACCTCGGCCGTGGCAAGCTCGAAAGGGAAGAATGGAATACGTCCATGGATTGGTGGGTTGCCCCAACCCCGAATGTATCAACCAAGACTGGACGCCGTTTGAGATTCCTGGAAGACAACCACTACGACTACGGATGAAAGTGCACAATCGGGACGTCCTAAGCACCAAGAATTTCCTCTCGATTGTGCGTTCGGTGGTGCTTGGCAATGGCCGCAGACCAGACGCATTCTCCCGGTAGTCTAGAGTTTTCACCCCATCCCATTTTCCGTGGTGGTTATCTGCCATCCACATCATTGTACCTCTGCCTGAGGCGTCGCCGATGAGGGCAACTTGTAGAAACAAAATAGATGGTAATGCGATATATGGGTCGAGGCGGTGGGGTCGCTTCTACGTTCACCGCGCACTATCCCGCTCCAGGATCCTCTCCAACACCCTCCCGACCTGCGCGCCACACGTCTCGAACCAACTTAACGTCTTCTCATCCTCCACAAGCGTCTTTACCGCCTCCATGACACTCGCACAGGTCTGTGCGAGCGCAGAGGCGGCCGCGGCGACTTCGCTGGCGTGGAGGGGCGGCTCGATGAGGAGGGCGAGGTCGTCGACGCGGTGGGAGGTTTCAAGGGAGACGCGGGCGAGGGTGTCTTGGATGAGGGTGCGTTCGGTGAGGAGGGCTTCTGATTCTGTTCTTGTCGTTGTTGTTGGTGGGGTTTTGGATGCGGATGGTTGTTCCTCGTTTTGCACTGCCACGATGACTTTCTTGAGCAGGAGTTTTGTGGCCTTCATGATGACCAGACATTGGTTGGCGAGTTCCTTTTCCGAGGGTGTGAACTGCCTGCCGCCTTCATCCTCAGCATCCCCGTCGGCATCATCCCCCTCGTCCTCGCCCATGAGGTCGCCCCACCCCCCAGCGCCCCCACCACCACCACCATTCTCAATCGTCCCCTCAACCTCCTCAATCGCATCCTCAACAAGCCCCAATCGATCCCTGACTCGCCTCGCAACCGCCTCCCCATTCCTAAACGCCATCCCCTCAACAACCTCACACGTCTTCCACACCAACCCCGTCGAACTCGCATATCCGATGCTGTTGCTCCCTGTTTTCAACTCCCGCGGCGTCGTTAGGAAGTTGTTAGCGAGGGAGGCGACGTCAGTGAAGAGTAAAGAGACGGTGGAGCGGATCTCGTCTTGGAGGACGGACCCGAGGGACCCGGGGACGGAGTCGATCAGAGCCGAGAGGTGGAGCAGGCATTTGTGGATTTCGGACGTGACTTTGGGGGTGTCACGCGATTTTTCGGGGGCTATCAGGGAGAGCTACGGGGAGGAGAGGAGGGTGTGTGGGTGAGCGATCGGGTGTGTAGGGACGACGGATGATGGAAACCTTCATCAACAATCATCAACCCATCAACTCATCAACTCATCAACTATCAACCATCAACCCATAAACAACCATCGACCATCAGCATGGAGCGGATGGTTGAACGATACCCTGCACGCTCCGCGACGTTGGACTGGTGTGTGATCCGCAATCCTGCGCCTTCGGCCTCGTCGCACTCAAGCATTCCTGGGCCTACGGCCCAATTGGGCTTACGGCCAAGTTGGGCTCACTATCGTTGGCCTTCTCCTCACTTCGCTCGGGACCCTCAAGCATCCCTCGCCTCGCTCGGCCCTCCCTCTCACTCGCCTTCCCTCCCCCAATCCATTTCACACCCCTCACCTTGGTGGCATTATGACTCAGCAACTTCACCGTATTCTTCGTCTCCGTCTCAAACCATCTCTGGTCAAACTCCTTCAGCGGCAGTCCACTCGTCGTGTCCCTCTTCTGCAGTTCCTGGGATAGGTGTAAGGCGAGGTCTATGAGGGTTGCGAGGTCCACGTCGAAGTTGGGGGCGGGAGTGGACGGGGTTGGGGGGGTTGTCATTGTGGTGGTGCGGGCGAAGCTGAGTGGGCTGGGGCTGGTGTCGGGTGGTTGTTGTTGATCCAATAGGTGGTCCAGTCTAGTCGGCGGCAACGGAAGTCAAGGTTGGTGGCGGTTTGGCTGAAGTTGCTGAAGTTGCCTTTTGCGCTTTTGCGAGAGGGCCAGTCAAAAGGAACACGGCGGCCCCCCCCAAGACCTATATATACAGTGCACGCTTCCAGCCTGTGCATCCACTCTGAGGACGTCGGCAATAGTGCCACACAACCAGAAAGCCGTGGGTAGGTGTAGAATGCACATCTGCAGTGAGAATGCTGGAGCAATTCCCGTACATTTCCACATTTCCGCTTTCCCTTTTTTTAACAGTTTGCATACTCATCCAGCACGTTCTTAACGACGTTATAAATGCCACGTACAAAAGAAGAAATCCGGGAGTGGCTGGACATGGAGCTCCCTACCGTCTTAGCAGGCCGTGAGCCAAAGGCGGTGGTCGAGGCCATGCGGGAATTCGCCAATGGGGACCCTGATGTTCTGTCTCAACTCTTTGATTCAACAATCACCATTGCCGCCCACGGCCACGCTCGAAAAAGAAACGAGGCGCGTCGAAAGATATCTGAGTTGGGCAACGCGGAAGCCTGCAAAGAATAGAGAGTATGGGAGAGGTGTTAGGCAGATACAAGCCGTTGTCGTCATCAATGTACCGTGGAATGAACTTTATTGGACCCGCAAGAATGTAGGATGAAGTGGATATGCATGTATTGCAGTTGATGGGGAGCCAGCCAAGAGCCAGGGAAAAATAATAGGATGTACTGTACAGATTTTCCTAAATCCTGACATCCTTCGCGGTATATTTGCAAGGAGCGCGGTAGCTTGACTAAGCCTGACCTTTTTCTATGGGCGTTCCCATTCCCCTAATGTGTAAAGTCTTTCACCTGTTCGTGGAGCCGTAACGTTCCGATCACAGTCCACCAATACCATCGCCCCGCAGTTGGAGATGACGGCGGAGGCAAGCACGTCGGTGTGTTTTGGGAAGAGCTTTCCCCTTGACCCCGCAACGTCTCATTCACTCTGCAACCGTCTCCACAAAAAGGTCACTTCCAAGCGGCCAATGATCCTCCCCACGGCCAGCCGCAGGTTCCGATCACCCGATGTTCCACGTATCAGGAAGCCTGTTCTTTCTCCTCGACATCGCACACCCTACGCCAAAAGCCTACCTACTGTACTACCTAGAATGAGCCCATCATCCCCGCCCTTTCAGCCTTCCTCTGTTCCGCCGCATTAACACAGTTCAGCACATCCCACCACAACCGCTGTTCATTCACATCCGTCGTCGTATCCGCATTCTTCGGCTCTCCTCCTGCAACAACCGTCTTCTCACCCGCGCTTTGCACCGCGTCACCCGCGATCTGACACATCAGACGGGTCAAATTGCGCTGTGTGAGATTCGCGGGGCTCATACCCAGCCAGAGCAAGTCCCTGAGCTTGCGGCAATGGGTCTCGCGGGTCTCATCTGAGTACCTTCCCTCCATCGCACTCTGTAACCCCGTAGAGTGTCGATCGATGTTAACGTTGAAGCTGTTGACAAACTCCTGGATCAGCTCGAATTTCACTTTCGTTTGGTCGTGCTCAAGCACAAGTGCATGTTTCAAGAAATCGCGGACGGTGGCTGGCGGGATCGCGATATGGAGGAGTTTGAGGTAGTGTATGATGTGAGGGAGGTCCCGCCACTGATGGAAGTGGAAGTCCCACACGGGCATGATTGAGTTTTCTGTGAGGTATATGAACATGTCGAGACTCCCGATGGGGCAGTCGGGCATGTCGAGGACAAGGTCTATGATCGTAGCTGACCGTGCGGGGCATAACGGCGTCACCGCGCCACCGCGGACGTGCTCGAATACGACGGGGTCGCCGAGAAGGAAGGCGCTGATGAGCGCGTCCTCCAGGTCGGCGACAGGCAACGGGCTGATCTGACAGCATGCCAATGCGGCGACGTTCCACCCTTTCTCGCACACCCACTCAAAGTAGGACCCGCAATTGCCGTGCAGATATTCCGCTGGTTCAAATACCGAGATCCCCATTTTCCCGTCCTTGTTCTTTGTCTTTGGCAACGCGGCTTCGAGCAACCGCCGTCCGATTTTGGTCCCGGCGTCGAATGTGAGACACTCCCCGAAGCATTCGTGAGCAGCTAGCATTTGTTCAACGAGAGCATCCCGTTCTTCCCTCTGACAACGGAGGAACGTGTTGTCTTCGCACCCTTCGGCCAGGATTTGCAGGGCTGCGTGTATTCGCGGATGGTCAAGGTTCAGCCGACACCTCAGGAATGCCGGTACGACGAGCGAATCGCGAGGCGCCTCTCTCCATCTCCCGAGCCATTGATGTGCGACGACGATGGGCTCCCGTCTGACCTGCGCCGACTGTCTGTTCCAGGGAAGTTGCTCGGGAGGCAGGAATTTCCAGATCGCAGTGAGGATCTCAGGCGGTAAAAGGCGGAACATGTTGCATGCGTGCCGGGAGGCGGTCTCGTAATGGCGCAAAGAATCGGCTGATGTCGTCCCGGGAACAACTTTCTGTCCTGGATCGGAGTTTCGGACAATGCGCATGAATGCGACGTAAAGGTGGTATCTATATTGAGGATGGTCGATGCATCTGTTCAGCAAATCCCTCGGAGCACGGAAACATGCGTACGCGGCCCACGCCCAGCGCATACGGCCACCCGTTCAGCAGAGCAACAGAAATTGCATATGCAGCGCAAGCTCAACGCATGCAATATCTCACCTTCCATCATCTAGTGCAACCTGCTTATACACATCCTCCCCCCGGCGTTGAGCTGTTAAGCTGCCAACCGTTCCAGCCTTCTTCAATCTGTTCCTGAATATCCCACATCGGACATGGACGCCACCATCACTGTAAGCGTCAGGATCCTGTTGATCCTCGACGTCGGATATCACGGCGGGAATGATTTGGGACAAGTTGACGCTATAGCCGTCTGTGGTCGGGTCGAACTTGACATCCACCCCTTCGGCTGTGACAAAGACGCCTGGCCACTGCAGGTCAGACCAACTGGAACCAACAGCGCTGTATATGACATCAACTGTAGAGGCGTTTTAAGTAAGGTTGAGATCGGTAAAGGACCAAGAAAGGCACTCGGCAAACCGCTTACCATCGAGTTTGCGGTTTGGAATACGCGGCGGAAGGTGCATTTGCTGAATATTCGCACCCGCCGCAGATCCTTGCCGTCCGATCCCGTGAGAACTGGAAGCGCCACCGTGACCCTGAGCCTCATCCCGTTCCTGAGCATATACCTTGAGACATTCCTTCTTTCCAGCGAGTAACTGTGGTATAGGCCTGATCCCAGCCCTTTTGATGAGAACGTCTAACTGCTGTCCCCTAAGGTTGTCTATCTCGGCTTCAGTAATTGTTGCCAGGTCGGGGATGAAGTCCGGCATGTTGGAAGTTGACTCTCTATGTTAAGGCATTGAGGAAAGAGAGTGAGTTGGGAGCTCGGGGACAGCAGCTCAGGCGGTATTTGCCTACCTGAGGAGGCAGCCGAGGAGAATGGGAAGGGCTCAACAAACCAATGCTCAGATGCTCGCTGCCACGTCCGTGAACCAGACATCTTTACGCCAATCTAGATAGCAGCAACTGCTCAGCGAGGAGCTCAACCACTCCAGTTGCCACCGCCGCCAAAGGTCTCTGCTTCTTATCACTAACCCCCCGAGAGAGAAATGACAAACGAACCCCCAAACCCACCAATCCCGCACCTCATCCTGATTGCCGCCGCCCTCGCTGACACCAACGGCATAGGCAAAAACAACGACCTACCATGGCACATTCCCAGCGAAATGCGGTACTTTAACGCCGTCACAACGTGGTTGGGACGGAGGGTGGGCAACGCCTACCCCGATAAGACTCAGGGAGATACGCATGTGGAGGATGGGCAGAAACCGCTGAACGCGGTGATTATGGGACGCAGGACATGGGATTCGATGCCGGATGGGTTCAGGCCGCTGAAGGGGAGGGTGAACGTCGTTCTGACGGGGAGTGAGGACGTGAGGGTGGAGGTGTGCAGGTGAGGGTTCCATTCAAAACAAAACGAGGCATGCGTGATGATCTTGTGGGCAAGTCCACTCACACCCCCTGCACAACAGCCGAAGCACCCCAGAAACCCCCACCCTCGCCTTCCCGACCCTTCCAGAAGCCCTCACCTACCTCACCACCACCACCCGCCCCACCAACACCTTCATCATCGGCGGCTCGCACATCTACATCCTAGCCCTCGCCCACCCCTCCTGCTCGCACGTCCTATTAACGCGTGTGAAGGCGCCGGCTCCCATCGAGTGCGATACGTTCTTCCCGGAGGTGGATATGGCGGTGTTTAGGAAGGCAAGGGAGGAGGAGTTGAGGGAGGTGGTGGGGCCGATGGTGCCGGTGGGCGTGCAGAGGGAGAGAGGGTTGGAGTATGAGTTTGGCATGTTCGTGAGGAGGTAGGGAGGGGTGGACCGAGGATGGTCAAAGGGCGGCGTAGGTGTGTCAAATCTCAGGAACACCATCTTTTGGTGAAGAATGCTTTGTTTTCACTTATCTAGTGTACATACGAATCTTACATCTAGTCTTGCGCCAAAGTGCAAACATCTACATAAATAACATCAACGACGGGGTGCTACGCTACAAAACAAAATTTCACGCCATAGTGGAACTGGTAACGTTCCAAATGTCCGCGAAAGGGTCAAATGTCGAGTTCTTGATGGGGATGTACTCAATGACGTTCGTCAGACGGGTCGCAAGCTTCTCGCCGTACAGCTTTCCAACAAAGTAGTACATCATATCCATGCCTAAACGCAAGGAATGTCAGCAACACACCAAAAGCAGGGACAACGCCGTGAATGAAGCGCCTTACCAGCCGTAACCCCCGAACTCGTCAACACATTCCCATCCTCCACCCACCTCGCCCTCGGCACCCACTCCACCTTATCACTCTGCCCCGTAATGAACTTCCAACTGAACTTCGTCCCCGTCGCCCTCCGTCCATCCAACACCCCGCTCTTTGCCAACAGCGCCGCGCCTGTGCACACCGAGAGCAGGTACTCCAACTCGGGGTACCGAGCGTTGATAAACGCGGATATATCCGTGTTGTTGACTTCTGAACGCGTCCCGAGACCACCCGGGACAATCAGGATGTCTAGCTTAGGCGCGGTGAGGAGCGTGTGGGTTGGGAGGATGGTTTCGCCGACGGCCCCTGTGAGGGACATGGACATCGGGGTGCCCTGGGCGAGCGAGGAGATGCCGGTGAGGTTCGTGGAGTTGGTGGTGGAGATCAGGGAGAGGGTGATGTTGTGGGAGGTGGAGAGCATGTTGAGCCATTCTAGGGGGCCTGGACGAGGGAAGAAGGGGTGGGGTGAGGAACGGGCCGGGGTTGGAGTGCGAGATGTTGGGGACTTACCGAAGACATCAAGGGCGGTGAACCCGGGATACAACAGCATCCCGAAACTGCGGGTCGCAGTGGAGTTGCCGGCCGCCGGTGTGGGCGGGTTGGGTTGGTTAGATGGAATCGGGGTGGGGGATGTGCCGTTCAAGGAGACGGTGCGGACTGGCTGAGGAGCAGCTTGCGCGATGCCGATGAGGGCTGCGAGGACGAGGAGGGCGGGCGTTTTGAAGAACATGATGGCGGTTAAGATGGTGAGCTGTTAGTTCTTTTCCAGAGGGCCGTGTTGTGAAGGGAGTATTTATACATAGTGCATTTGAATTGGGCCATTGAGTCTGGCGTGCGGCATCGATGGACAAAAAAAGAGTATTGGGTGCGCGTCAAAGGAACGTGCGGTGCGTGTTGTACGGCACGCGTTGTCCGGGCGTAAGCAGCGTATCCGTCGGAAATGCATGCATTGGTCCATCTTCATAACCGTTCGTAAGGTTTGAGACATCCCACAAAAAAACTTCCTTCTGGACGACCCATCCACCGTTTGACTTGCCTCTCAGGGTATCCAGCGGCATCTATACAGTACATAGTAGGTCTAAAGACACTCACAGTATACATGTAAAAATTATGTTAATGTAAACACAAAAAATTTACTCAAATGAGGTCCTATTAATTCTACGAAGCGATGCAAAGGCGATGAGAGGGTGATTTCAATACAAGCGTATCTGGCACAATCATAACTTCTTGAACTCGGCCGAGAGGTTCAACAATGCCCAGTTCTTTGATGTGAAAAGGTCTTTCGATTTCATTTGACGAGCGACGAAATCGCCGAATGTGAATGAGCCCAATTGCATTACGCCGCCGGATTTGCCGAGTGTGACAATGCCGACTCCCATAGCCATGGGTTTGAAGACGTCGAGGATTGCGGGTTTTGTTGGTTGGGCGGCTGTGTGATGGAGGTGGCTATAACGTCAGCATACGAACGTGCGAGCTACGTACCAGATTGACGCAATCAATACTCACAGATCAGCTTGACGACATTCTTAGCAGCCAAAGTCCCTTGCTCGCCGGCAATGTACGCCAACTTCTCCGGCGTATCATTCACATCCCCAATCGCAAATATCTTGGAGTACTTCTCATCAGCCAGCTGCATCGTCGGCCGCACTTTGATCTGGTTCTGCCCGTTCACGACTCCCTCTCCAAGCGCCTTGGCGGGGTCGGAGTTGTATTTCGCGTTGCCGTTAGCGAGGAACACAATGTCGCCGGTGAACGAGTTGCCCTTGTTCGTGTGGACGGTCACCGGAACCGTTTCCGAGACGTGGTACCCCTTCTGGATAGGGTTCGGGATCAACTCCTCCCACCCTTTCGCACGTTCCGATAAGACGACCTGGACACCGCGGGCGTGTAGACCAGCCAGAATGCGGGCGCGGTACGCTGCGGTGCTCTTCGGCGACTGCACGAGCTCGTCGCCGCCGTGGATGACCACAATCTTCTTCGTTGGGTCGGCTACGGCGATCTCACCGGCGATCTCGACGCCGACGGGTCCGCCGCCGATGATGACAATGGAGGAGGCTTTGGCGACGGCTTTGTTGAGTTGTTGCACTTCGGCGATGCTGTCGGCGCGGTGAAGGTGAGGGGTCTTAGTTGGGGAGGGGTAGGCTGAGCCGGTGGCGATGATGAGGTAGTCGAAGGGGACGGTGGTGCCGTCCTCGAGGGTGACTTGGGTCTCGTGGATGGCCACAGCGTTGCCTTGCACGACGCGGCCGTTGGCGACTCCTTGGAAGAGGTTTGTGTATGGGATGTAGACCTTCTCGGCCCAGGTTTCGTCAACGAGAGGGCGGAATGCGCCACTAAACCAATGGATTTTAGTGAGGTTTGGATGAACATCTGTGTTCGATGCTGAAAATGAGGATACATACACGCTGTGAACCATAAAATCGGTCTTCGTCACGACGGTAATCTCAATATCCGGCCTCTTTCCGAGAGAGGACGTCAGCTGCTTGACTGTAAAAAAACCAGAACGTCAGAACTTGGTTCCTTATCGAACGTGATGCAAATCTCGTGAGCACATACCTGCTGCCATCGCACCGTAACCTCCACCCAGGACAACGATCTTTGTGGTTGCAGTCATGATGGATAGCGCTTTATGTTGATGTGAAAGGTATTGACTGTTGACTGAGCTTTTTGAACAAATCGACAGGAAATCCCTCGACGGGCTGGCCTTTTATAAACTTTGCAGTCGTCGCGGACATAGCGCAAAGCCCGACCTCCCTTGAGAGCACGACTCTTCCATAATTTCGAAGCGCGCCAACTCCGAAAAGCCGAAGAGACCGCGACGCGCTCTTAATTGCGACGCGACACAAGGTGGGACAAACAAGATGACTAATCCGTGGCTTCGGCGTCGGAGACCCGGAGATGCTTGTTGGATTGACAGGCGACAGTCCGGGTGATAAGATTCAAAACGTATTTACGTACAATATAAAGGTTGAAAAAACGCAGAAGGGTGGTTGGACTTTCATTCTGAGATCTGAAGAGGAAGCAGTCCGGATAGCTTATGGACACCAAACTTCGCCAAAACGTCTTTTCAGATCCAGCTACCATCAAGCGGCGGGTGTCAAAGCCTGCGCGGTTGTCAATGACTGAAAGCCGGTGTCGGTGTCGACTACCACTACGGCAAAGAACTGGACGTTTCCGGCGGCCGCTGCGGGAGGTGTCCTGGGTAGATCGAAGAGGAAGTCAAAATTAGCCTTTGTCAGAGTCCTCGTACGAGACACAGTTGTGCGTGACGTTCCGTACCAAGTAAAGTTTGCGGGAAGCACTTTCGCATCGGGGCTGTCATGGCTGAGAGTTGAACCGGGTCCGAAAGGCGTGCAGTCCGCAGGCGCATCGGCACCCTCCAAATGCTTTCGCAGCCAACTGTCAGCCGGCCTCCATACCTCAACAACCAAATCGCCCAAAATCACATACCCTGAATCCCGGCTGCACAGTCCAAGTCCCCAAATGCGTCTCCGCCCCCACCTCGTTCGCCGCATAAATCAACAACCCTTTATATTCTCCACCCCCACCCACACTAACAGTAACAGGCTGGTTCGCGGCATACGTAGTCACGCCGGCGGGTGTAGACAGCGTGAAACCGAGCCGCTCGTTTTGTTGGCCCATGGCGCCGTTGGCGGCCGCGGCGATGGCGGCGGGGTCGACTTGGCAGAGGCCGGCGCCGGTTGGGAAGGCGGGGACGAGGGTGGGGAGGAAGAGGATTGACAGGAGAGCAATGGGTGTGAGCATCTTTGATATGATTTCTGTGGTGATGCTAGGAAAGCGGCTCTTGAGGCGACTTTATGAGAAAGGTGCGCATGAAGAATGCGCTTTTTATGCCGGAGCAAAAGAAATTGAAGATGCGACCTGCCAAGACTGCGGATGCCAACTACGAAATGTGTGGAGGTGTCGACTGTTGGGATTGCGGTCTCCACAGCTGTCAACTGCCAGACGCCCGCATATTTGACGGCTCCCTGTCATTAAAACCCCGTTGGAAGACCTACCCCGGGCATCAGGATACCCCGACGACCGCAGTGCTTGGCTTCGATGGCCGTCGTCGACCGCCTTTCTACACTGGAATGTCATCATAGACCGTACATTCCTTGACGAAGGCGGTGGTGGTTAACTCCTGTCTCTCCGTCCGTCTCCCCAAGTGTCAAGAGACAGTGCAAGGTCTATTGTTCTCCCCGTTTCAGAAAAAGAAAATGCCCAAAAGAGGATAAATACAGGTATGGCGCCCCTTGCCAAAAATCTATCCCACCGCTTTCTCCGGTAACTCCCCATCGCTACGCAGATCTGCCAATCTCCTATCTACAAAACCGCAGCTTCGGCCCTATTCTCCAATATCACCGGCCGATTCCCGGTCTCAACATCCTCATCCTCCTCCTCCATCGTCCCCGACCGCGCCGACACATCACTCTTCATTCCATCTTCGGCAACAAATTCCGCAGATGGCGCCCGGTCGCGGAGGATGCACGTGGCGGAGATGATGCTGGGTGTGCTTATGGACGACTTTTTGAACATTTTTTGGCGTCCGGCTTTTTCGGCTTTGGCGGCTTTGACTTCTGGCGGGGTTGAGAGGATGACTGTGTGGAAGAATTCGCGGCGGTTGCGTTCGCCGGCGGGGACTACTACGAGGCCTGAATAAACATCATAGACATGAGAAGGACTGTTCGATGTTTTGGTAAAACCTGTGCAAGAACGAACATACCAGCAAACAACGCCATCGACAACTGCGTGATCGGCAACAACGGGCTCCCATCCGCATTCCCCCACTTTGCCACCAACAAGCCCGCCACCACGTCCACCCCGCTGCAAACCAACCCATACCGCCCAATCAAGCAATCCAGCCCATACAGCGACACCGGCGCATTGTAATGGAAAAACAAGATCGATATGTACACGTGCCACTCGTACCCCTCCACCTGGTATACGTTCATCGTCCCGTCCAGGTATCCCGGGATACACCGTACCGCGCAGATGCAGAGTACCGTGGTGCCTATCCGCAGCAGGGCGTATGCGCAGGTGAGTGTCCGTTGTTGTCGTAGGAGGTGTTTCCCGCCGAACGCGGCCATGTAGGTGCAGGCGAAGGAGAAGATGCAGATGAAGGGGACCGTGACGGCAAAGACAGTGTGGACGATGAAGTCGGTGTCGGCCATTCGGTGGCCTTTGAAGCGGAAGTACAGGTTTGTGGTAGAGACGACGTTGGAGGTCATCATGGCCACTGACATGAGCCGGACGGCCTTTTTGGAGACGGTTGCAAAGTAGGATTGGAAGTTCTCCTCTTTGTGTGTGTCGGCGAATGCGCTTGTCCAGATGGACTGGAGATGCGCTTTAAGGGCTTTGAGGGTGAAACGGGATTCCACCACCACCGAAGTTGTGCAGCTCGGGCCCCGTTCTTTCACTTTCCCCGTCGCGACCGCGAAGCTGAGTCTATCCCGTCTGTCCCGTTGGTAGAGCCCAAAAATGTATGTCATGCTGACCAGAAGCTGCAGCGCACCCTCGTACTGTACCCAATCGAAAACGTCTCTGAAGACGATGAAGATCAAGAGGAGCCGGAACAGGCCGAAATACCAGATGATCATCAGTTGCTTGTGGTAGAACTGGCGGTACAGGCAGACGAAAAGGCGAGACTCAGTGTTCTGACAAACTGATTCCTCCAACTGGAAGGCTCAGATGCAACCTACAACTGTATGCAGCGCCATGAGTGCATCCCAGGTGACGACCAACTCCGTTGGCGCACGGCGATACATCCAAGATACCAGAGCCTCTCTATTCAGATTGACCGTCCATCGAGCGAGGAATTTGAAGACGTACGATGTCGACAAGAAAAGTCCGGCGAGTGTATTCAGCGATACGGAAATCATGGTGGGAGAGCCGATGGCCCATTTCTTGTTCAGCCACAGTTGACCCTGGGCGAGGGCTACAATCGCTAGAAGCTGTCGCGAGTACGATGAGCACTCTCGCTTTGAGAGGAATGACATATCTCTTTGGTTGAAGCAAGCATACCGCAAAGTCCATGGCGACCATGCGCACGTCGATTTTGGGGTCTATCGACGGATCTGATATCCCGGTAACTACATAGAAGAGGGCCGCCAGAAAAGCAACTCCTGTATGGAAGGAAGTCTTTCAGATGCCATAGATCATGAGAAAGTCTCGGACCGCAGCAGCACGCTCAATCTACCTATGCAGATCAGATTCGGAGCTGAGTTTTTGGCCATGAGATGTTCCCGGAACCTACATTCCAATGAAATCTAACTAATCAGACGATACGATACACAAGAGAACCGTTGCCTCTTCTTCATTCCTTACTTGGACTCCAATTCCTCGGAAGCATAGATATTCGAAAACATTGCCATAGGATAAGCCTTCAAAGCCCAACTGTCCGGCTGATGTTCCCAAAAGACATCGAGCACCAGCAGCAGCAGCAGTTTACAGGATCGCATACCCGCAGCGAACATCCTGGAGCTGCTTCAGATCGGTCGACCGTGGCTGTGGCTTTGAGAAGAGAAGAACAGGGAGAGAAAGTCTGGATGGTTGTAAGCGCGAGTTGTGCAGGGACGGGAGACTCGGTGACACAATCCAGGTGGCTGGATGGGTCATGTTGACGGGTTTGGGCTGTGAACAGGGATTGCGCCACGACAGGCGGGCTTAGACAACCGCGCTGTCAATAACGTACGTAAGCGCGCAGGGGTGGGTGGGTGGGACACGACCACGTGCGACGGAACGCCCGCCCAAATCCACGGAGCGCCGTGATTGGCCATCCCCATCAGCGATTTGCCCCACAATTTAAATTCTCACTCACGGCGCGTCTCACATCTAATCACTGTGATAATAACCCAGATCTCACGCCTCTGGTTGACCGTTGATGTCCGAAAGCGCCGCGCAAAGATTGGGACGGTTGTTCGCGCTCCCGTTTCCCCAATTGGCAAAACAGGGCGCGTCAGACACCTTTTCCCGTCAAGAACAAAACAACAACAAACAACCAGGCGGCCAACGACGACCCTCGTTCTCGCGTACAAAAAGGACCGTGGTGAAATCGAAGCGCTCCTATACTCCAGCTTCGCTGTAATCCATCCACTCTCAAACGCACCGTCTCTTCAAGGAGCTCCTAAGATAGAAAATGGGCTTCTTCCATAGGCTCAACGCCAGCGTGGCGGGTTCCCCCGTAGGGAAGTGGTTCAAACTCGAAGGCTCTGGAGCAAAGAACGAACGAATCGGAAGCAATTTCACGACGGAAATGCGAGCTGGTCTCGCTACGTTTGTGACGATGGCATATATCATTAGTGGTGAGTTTTGGAAACTCCGACGGTCGTTTGGGGACCTTGATGTCTGCTTTGCTGGTCGATTCATCCCTCCTAATCCGTCTCTTCAAACGTAGTCAACGCAACCATTTTGAGCGACACTGGAGGCACATGTGGATGCACACAGGGCCCTGATGTCTGCCTTGCCGACCCAGTCTACCAGGACTGCTTGCGAGACTTGCGGAAAGACCTCATCACAGCAACTTCAGCCATCGCCACCATCTCGACCTTTGCCATGGGTCTCTTCGCCAACCTGCCATTGGCTTTGGCACCAGGACTCGGTGTCAACGCCTACTTTGCCTACACAGTCGTTGGTTTCCACGGAACCGGAAAGGTGTCATACCAAACAGCATTAGCGGCTGTCTTTATCGAAGGTCTCATTTTCCTGGCCCTCTCGCTCCTCGGTCTCCGTCAACTCCTCACTAAAGTCGTCCCACTGTCGATCAAAACCGCCACCGCGGCCGGCATCGGTCTCTTCCTGGCCTTCATCGGACTGCAAAGCAGCGAGGGTATCGGAATCGTTGGTGGAAGTTCCGCAACACTGGTTACGCTCGGTGGATGCCCACCGGACTTCAAAGACAAAAACGGTGCCTGCACGTCTCGGACAATGGAGTCGCCCACAACATGGGTCGGCATCCTCGGCTTCATCATCATCGCCATCCTCATGTCCTACCGCGTCAAGGGAAGTCTCCTGATCGGAATCGTGTTCATCTCGGCCATCAGCTGGTTCCGGTCCACGAGCATCACGTACTTCCCCTACACCGACAACGGCAACAGCGCGTTCGACTACTTCAAGCAGGTCGTCGACGTCCCAAAGATCCGCCACACCGCTGGCGCGCTCGACTTCAACCTTTCGTCCTCGTCCGTGTGGATTGCCCTCGTGACGATGTTGTACGTTGACATTTTGGACACCACCGGATCCCTGTTCTCCATGGCCAAGTACGCCGGCCTCGTTGACGAGCACGGCGACTTTGAAGGCTCCTACCCCGCCTTCATCACCGATGCGGCATCCATCAGCATCGGGTCCCTCCTCGGCACATCGCCCAACACCGTGTTCATCGAATCCGGTGCCGGGATCGCTGAGGGAGGAAAGACGGGGTTGACCGCGATCGCTGCGTCGTTCTTTTTCTTCCTGAGCTTGTTCTTTGCGCCCATCTTTGCATCCTTCCCGCCTTGGGCGACGGGACCCGCGTTGATCCTGGTCGGCGTGTTGATGGCGCAGACGGCCTTTGCGGATATCAACTGGAGGTACCTCCCTGACGCCATCCCTGCTTTCCTCACCATTGCGGTAAGTCACGCTTTCATTTCTCCCATATTCCATCAACGCCATCTCATTCTCACCCCCTGTCAGATCATGCCAATGACCTACAGCATCGCCTACGGCCTCATCGCGGGCCTCGGCTCCTACATCGCCATCAACGGCACCATCTACCTCCTCCGCGTCGTCTCGGGCGGCCGCCTCGTCCCCGCCGACAAGGACCTGAAAGAGCAGTGGGGCCCCGAACACGCGCGAGAGCTCTTGCCGTTCTGGCTGTCGTATTTCTTCCGGTATGGAAAGGACGACGAGAAGAGGGGTGACAGGAGCGTGGGCGCGACGAATGTGGAGGAGGAGGGGGATGTGGAGATCAGTGTGCATCAGGAGGGGGATAAGCATTTAGATTAGGCGCGTGAGATGATGGTGTAAAGTAGTCTGATGGATTATGGACTACGATTCAGTTCATGTGTGTTTGACACAGACGGTGTATAATGGTTTTGGTAGTCTGTCGTTTAGTGTTGTTTGTAGCATAGAGTGTATAAAATACAGTCATGAGAAGCAACATGTCATCCCAAATCAGTTGGAAAGTGGCAGAGTTCCGGTTCTATTGCGGACCCAATGGGCCATCGGAAGACAGAACACAGGCTTAAACTTGCTGAACGCCTTCGCAGTTTGTTGGCCTCGATGTTTTCACGGGGAAAGCTTCTTGAGACGTTGTGACATGGCCGCTCCAACAGGACAATCAGCATAAGCCCGCGCTAAAACTGCATTTCCATCAGCTTGATCACGAATAGGCGATTGTGTACGTCGCAGGTCGGCAACAATAGGCGATACCACCAATAGGCATTTAAATGATGTTTTCTTTTTTTTCGGCTGGCAGCAGCAATGGGTGTGTCATTTAAATGGTGCTCTTCATTTTTTCCGTTAACGGGCAACAATGGGTCAACCCCTGGTCGTCGCATTCACGCTTTTCCTTTTTCTGTTGTGCGGCAATCATTGTCCTAACAATGGTTCAAATCGCATTTAAATGATGTTCTTCTTTTACCTACTCCTCTCTGGCAATGGCATGTAGACTATTTGTATTCGGGCAGGGTTGAGGGCATTGAAGCCGCCGTAAACCTTTCGTCGCAGATCCTCTAATCGCTGTGAATGCGTGGGTATCCCTTTCCGAGCTATAAGGACTGCCTAGAATGCCTTCGCATCTATCACGGCCTCATGGCAATGTCCGCAACTTGGCTACCTTTCGCTTGATAAACTTGATAAAGCAACGGGATGACATTATCGACCGGCCCGCGACGGCGATCGAATAGCCGGCTCAAAATACCCTTTTACCAACACTCACTAATCGACTACTTTAGTATTTTTAGTGGGCCTGGGAGTTGATATTGATCGAAACGGGATGTCTGATTGCAAAACAGCGCCCCTAGTCCGAGTCCCGTCGGCGCCGCACTCGCCGCGGTAGATCGTGCCACCGGGGCATGACCACACACGCATTATCTGAGGTATCAAGAACCAGCTGCGAGCGCGCGGGGGTCGCCCATCAGGCACGGGATCTCGGGCTTACACCAGATCGTCGAGCTGCTCGCCGACCGGCGGATGAGGTAGGTCTTCGCGTACTGCGTGCGCTGCGCGGTGTAGTCGGTCACGCAGGAGGGGACGGTGGTGCGGGCGTAGATGAGTGCCATCGGCACGCCGGTCGATGTGATGGTTGGGACTCGTAGCTGGCGAGCCCGTTGTCGGGGCCGAAGGTGGCGATGACGGCGTAGGCGTCGTCGACGGAGAGCACGCCCCGTCGTGGCGCCTACCCATGTCTTGCCGAGTTGCCTGCTACGCGGACTTTTAAGTTCCGGCCGCCATCGTCGGAAAAAGACGTAGACGGTGTTGTGGACGGGTTTGCCTGTGTCGTAGCACCGGACGCCGTTGGAGACGCTCTCGCGCCAGGTGCCGAGGACATGCAGCCGAGCGTTCGGGGCATAGTTGAACCCGTGCGGGACGAGACTACGGGTCATGGGGTCCGCGGCAGTGTTTTCATTCGGTGCAGTGGAGGTGCCCGTCACCCCCGTAAACGTACCCATCTTGGTCTGCGTCCCCGTAGTCCCATTCACAGGATACTCCGCCCGATTCACGGTCCCATTGTTGGCATTCCCGGACCGATAAAATGGCTGTAACGCGCCGGTAGGCGCCGCCACGAACTGCCCAAACCCAACACTGTTCTCCAGCGCCGTCCCCATCAACATACTAGCCGGATTCGTGAACCCCGAACTATCCCAACTCCGCACCTGCCTCCGCCGGCATTCAGCTGGTTAATGGTCGTGGTCAAGTACTGCAGCTGCGCGTCATGCAGAATTGTACACGATATGCACCCGGGTCGTCGGCGGGGTGAGACGCCCATGCTGCTGACGTTGCGGATGTCGTCCCATTGCGCTTGGGAGGCATTGGTGTTGGTGGTCTGCCATGGGGCCAGTGGGGATGCCGCGGGCGTGGGGCGACCATCCGGGTGTAGTTTGCGGCGTACCCGGCGACGTATTCGAAGTCGAGGTACGGTGAGGATGTTTGCGTCGGATGTCGATGGGATGTTGGGCCCTGCATGCAATGGAAGTTGACGGTCAGATCGTTGCGTACCTGCCGCCGCATTACGGTATGATGGGGGCGCCGACCTCACCTGCAACGCCGGTCTTAGACGTCGAACGCGCATCCCCAACCAACTCTCCCCCTCACAACGAACCACCGCCGCCGACAACCAAGCAGAGCAGCCTCTTCAACGACCCCAGAACAGGATCCGCCAAAAGTGCCGCGTAGGAAACCATCTCGGGAAAATCCACGAAAGCGGAAAGCTATACGCTGCAGCAACTTGCGGACGCCAACCACGGGCTTATACGCCCATACGGCCTGGTCGCATCGCACATCCACTCGGTGCATACGGCACAAATACAGGGTTTGCGCGTTTCTCAGGTTTGGCAGGTCTGTGTTGTAGCAGGGGACCCGTAAAAAACCGCCCCCTGAATGCCCGTCTTTTCGAGCCCAGAACGCGATTCTCAAGATGATAATACGGGGCGGCAGCGTTCAGTGAAATGACTTGAAGCTATGGATAAGTACCGTAACGTATAGGGTTTCTTTTGTCTATTGTGCTCTCTAATCGTAAGAAGGTGTTTTCGCTGAGAGGGGGATCGATCGAAGCTTGGAGGCCAACTAGCCTTTGCATGCGTGTTGCGGAAAGTTTATTTGAGCGGAAACCCCTCCAACACGCTGTCGAATACCGTCAACGTTCGCTTTCAGACTTTGCACCAACAAGCACATTAAATTGATAATGTAAAGAAGAGAAGCACGGACGGGGATGGGGAAGAAAAGCCAACAGATGGTGTGGAGGGATGGTTGTGCAAGGAAAAGGGGGCAAGAAGCAGGTATATACAACGGTCCGAAAAAAGGAAACCTATATGTCACAAGCGGTGGTGGATGCATGCCCGAACGAATGCAATGATAAGGGAGGGGGGGGGGGGGGGGGGGGGGGGGGATTGAGGGAGGGAATGGGTGGGGAAGGGTAGGAGAGCGAGGCGTGTGTTGCTGATGCGGCGCTAAGCCGTGCAGCGTTCTGTAAAGGGTCCTGGCGAGCGGCCCTCATCCGAGAGGAAGCTTGACAGGAAATCACGGATTCCTATCACACGCCGTCGGGATCGCATGTCGAGTCGAGAGGTATCGAAAGGACGATCGCAAGGTCTCTCGGGCGTACTGCTACCAAGCGCCCAACATCCCATCATGAGCCTCGGCCCCACCTCCCAGCGACCGACCATCCAAGCCCTCCGACAGCCTGTCAAACTCCGACAGCAATGGTGGGTCCGCGCCAGCAGTGCTCCCCGCAAACTGTTCCTGTAACATCCCAAACGTGTAATCACTCAGCCGCTGGTTGAACCCGTTATCGTTCTGCTGCTGCTGATGGTGCATAAGCCCGTCTTTAGATCCGCCAAACGAGACGGGCGAAGACCGCATGCCTTCGTTTGCCGCGGCCGATAGCTGCCGCTGGTGCGAATCGTACGTCGGGGTCGGTGGGCCGCCGTCTGGTGGTTGGGCAGCGGCGAGGGTGGTCGACATGCCGTTCATCTGCTGCAGCTCGTCCATGCCTTGCAGCTGGGAGTAGAGGGTATCCATGTTGAGATATTCGTTGGCGATTTGGTCGGCGGCCGCGAAATTTGCTGCGGACATCGCGTCTGGGTAACCTTGCATCATCGACGATTGCTGTTGTTGCTGCTGCTGTTGTTGCTGCTGCTGTTGTTGCTGCTGGGAACGGAAATTGAACTGATGTTCTGGCATGGAAGAGCTCATCATCATCAGCCCCTCTGCCGATTGGGACGTGTGGAAGCCCATAGCCGACCGCCCGCCAGCGCCCCCACCATTTTGTCCATTCTGATTCGCAGCAGGTTGCACAGCGGCTGGTGCCGCAGAGTGTATTCCCGGATGGAATCCAGGCGCCCAGCTGTTCGCATGCTGAGCCCCGATGTTGAACGCCGACGAAAAGGCCGCCGAGTCCTGCAGGTTTCCATATGACAGATTCACAGGCAGTTCGGTTGCGGATCCCGCTGGGCCAAACCCCGGCGACGACGACCGACTCCAATCTCCCCCCGAAACGAAACTCGAGGACAATGAGCCCGGTTCAGAAGACGGGAAGTGCCGCGGCGAGCCCGTCACGTCCATCTGCAGGAAGGAGTTCGTTTGGAATGCTGGTGATGATGCCACCGATGCTGGCGACCCGACTTGGAAGCCGTGGTGCGATATGATCGGTGACGAGCGCTGCTGAACGAAGGACGATGGAGACATGACAATCGGATATTCGGAGGTGGGGAGGGAGTTTGAGTGGTACGTTGGTGTTATGCTCAGAGGCATGGTGTTGGAATTGCCTGGAAGCGAGCCGATTAGCACGCCTTGCCGTAACTGAGCATGTCTTTGGAGGGGTGATGTATCATACGCCATCGTTTGTTGATGCTGCATCGAATACGGGCCTATTAGTCCACTTGACAGAGCGGAGTGCATCTGTGCCTGCTGTTGCATTTGGTGTTGGGCTATCATTTGCTGTGCAGCCATGGCGGCAGACGCCGAACTCAACCCCGCTGTCAGCTGTGACCGCGGAGGTCCTGGCATCGTCGAAATCCCTTGCGCAACAGGCGACCGCCGTAATGGCTGACCCAATGTAGGGCCGAGAGTACTTGATTTCATGGGATGCGCGGTGCCGTTCGCCGAGGGTATATTCGTCATCATCTCCAAATTCGGACTACTCATACTCCGGAGTAGTGTGGGTGCGGTTCCTCCATTCTGCAGACCCCCGGCACCCAACGTCTCTCGGAAACTAGCAATCGCTGGTGGCTTGTTCGGCCCTGACGTTTCTCGACGCTGCTTCCCCTTCGGTTGCGTCCCCTTCCCACGGTTCCGCGTTCGGATGACGTCCGTTTTCAGGCTGATGGGCCGATCCACACCATGCAGCTTGAAGAACAACCCGCAAGCATTACATAATGGTTCTCCGTCCGGGTTCCTCCTCCACAGAGATGTTTTATTCGTCCCACAGTTCTTACAGGTCGTGAACTCATGCAAATTCCTTGCAGATGTCCGACGAGCTGCACCCCTTTTCAAGGGCGAGGCGCGTTCAGGAGCGCTAGTTCCTGGAGTGAAAGTGCTGCTGTTCTCCGCAGAGGGTCTGGTGAACGAGTGGCTTTCCAGCGATGCAGATAGCATGGACATCTCTGGGAATGAGCCTTCCATTATGGCTAATGGAGAAGCTGTAGACGGTCGAGTAGTGTTGGACGAAACCGAGTTTCTGCGAGATGCACCTTCGTCCGACATACTCCCGAAACCCACATAATCGCGAGCCATATCCGACGCATTCGGTGAGTCAGAGAATGCCTCGAAATCCATGCCTTGCGACGATTGTTCGGTAAGATACGCATGTAATTGGCTCTTTGAATCTGATCCGTTCGAGGTGACGGTCATCCGCTGGGCGCTTTCTGATCCACCGACATTGAAGGCCATCGGAGAACTAGCGTCTGCCGATATAGACGACTCCGCCCCCTCTGCTTTCTGCATCCCATCCGACATATCCTTTTCTCCAGCTTTCTCTTTTTCCTTCTCCTTCTTTTTCTGCATATGCATCAACCTCCAGGTCATGTTTTCGAGCCGCGCCCCATTTGGCACCGCCTCTTTGACTTTGCTGAAAAGCTTCCATACGTCGTTGTTGTCATCTACAGATGTGTCACGGTTTAGAATCGAGGGCAGGAAGGCGTTTGCGTCGTCGAGCAGTCCCGGTGAGTGGACAGCCGCCGAAAACGGCTTTGCTAAAGACGCTTGAGTATTTCCATCGATCCCAACCGGGTGAATACCCTGAGATCCTGGCTCGCCAAATCCAGACTGTGCATTTGATTGCGTCGCGGGAAAAAGTGCACTTTCCCATGGCGATGCTGAGGACATTCCCCAAGCTGAAGCCGAAGTCGGCGACTGTGGTGACGTTAACGAATTCTCCCCATCGGCAGACGCTGTTGAGGAGCCTGACCCCTCTCCACCTCCGGCTCCACCAAATAGAGCTTTGAAAATTGATTTCCGTTGATCCGGAACGGGTCGTAATGTTGGCGTGGCTTTCTGAGCCATGGCGCTGGAATGGTCACTCAGCAAAACCACTGCTGATATAGTTGAGAGGCGTCCTGCCGTGGAGGTTCTACAGCTACCTTCTCCGGGAATACTGGGCGCACAGCCTGAAGAAAGAGCCAGCGGATTCAGTGTGACGGGTCGAAAAGGTAAAGGCATTCCCGCCTCGAGACCAGAATTGCTGGCGTTCATGGCTTACTTACCTGGGAGAGCTGTCTGTAGCCCCTCTTGAGACGTAGAGGTAGGTAGCCCTTCAAGACGAGAAGTAGTATACGGACGCTGTCGTCAAGAGATGCGGATTCCCCACCCGCTTTTCGATTTTTACGAGCAAACCCCCCTATTTTTTCGAAGTTAAGACCTGACCGCGGAAGCCCTTCACTGCGCTGGTTCTTGCGTACGTGCGACGGAGTGGGCCGGCCTGTGTTTGCGGGACGGGTGTGCGTTAAGTTTCTTCGTCCTCGAGGTCCGTCAGTCCAAGGGTGCTTTGATTTCCCGAAGCAGGTGGGAAGGTGGGACTGCAAAGGACACCCGCCCGGAGACCGATCGCTGCCTGATTGTCATAGATGCCTCCATTTTACGCTTGTGCCATTGGTGACGGCGGCACTCACCACGCGCCCGTGTCGTGGTACACATACCCACTCGCCCTGCAGCAGCCAAGGATTCGCAGCGCAAGGGCGTTCCGTGTGTGTTTTGCCTCGTGTCCCGTGCTGCTGTTTTTGGCTGCGGGTCCCACTAAATGGGCTAACGGCTCCTCAACCCCAGCGCTCACATTACACCTGGCTCATGGCTTGTGACTGATGAGAGCCCTGGCCAGGTTGCCCAAATGAAAGCTTCCGGGACTTCATGTTCAGGGAGCTCCAGGCACTGGTATCGATGCATTGGCAGGTCAGAAGTTCACATGGAGTTCTCCGCGATCCCCCGCACAATTTTCGCTTCTTCCATCCCACATGCATGTGCACAATGCACATGCACATGCAGCTCGCTTTCATCCGCCCCCACGCGGCACATCAGCGATGACCCAGTCGGTGGCATCCGTTGGCCTCAAGGATGGTTGGGTGGGTGTGCCGAAAATGCAACGTCTCTCCGCTCTCCATTAGTGTACTCCCTGCAGGGTCCATACAACTCACTCTTCCTGTGGTATGGCGTGCTCGAATGCGAGCTTCGACATCAACAGAGCTGCTTGTTCAACATCAACGCAGTACTGGCCGCCTTGTCCGAACCCATCCATGTCCAGATCCATGTCCAGCTTCGATCGTGCCCACTGCCTTGTCCCTTGGAAGCTGCCACTCTTTCTTCACGTGGGCTTTCTTCAAGGAGTGATGTGTACGATAATGGGCTTGACGCGTTTCTGCCGAAAGCGCACGAACAAGACGGGGGAAATGAAATCCACATGCCAGAGAGAAAAACAGCGCATTGTCACGTGGGGGATCAGCGATTGACGGACTTCGACAGGGTTCGGACTGCACTAGAGAGGGCTTGCATGATTTATGGCAGCCTGCACCTGAGACGTGCCAGAGTGTTCAGGTTCGGCGTTCTTCGCATTTCATTTTTAACCCAACGAAGCGGGATGGGAACGCTTGGCAAGATTTCCTCGTCCAGAGCACAACGACGTTCATCTGCAGAGGATGCGTATCTTGATGTCCAGGTATGGGCGCGGCTTGATCAGTGGTCTTCCGTGCTGGCAATTAGGAATGTGCACATCGCTGATCATATCGGTAGCTGGAGGAACTCGTCCAGCAAGCGTAATTTCAGCAAGTAAGCAGTTCCACCTCATGGTAAAACGTTACCGTAAGTCCCGAACAACACTTGATCTACAGTCATTGGCGAAAACTCTCACAGCCTTATCCCTTGGTGCAGAGTTGCATCTGATCCGACAGAGATGTAGCAGTCTCGAAGTTCTCTCCAAGTGTCGTTGAGGTGACCAGACAAAGAAATCTGAACGCAATGCCTCTTCCCAACGAAATAAAACGGCTTTCACCGTCATCCTTCCTCTGCTACCCAAAAACTTTCAATGGGCGAGAGCGAAAGAGAGCCGGATGCGCGATGTGAGCAACGAGCGCTCGCTCTGTTTCATGGAGGGTTTGAAGGCGGAACGAGAAGCTCGAAATTCATGGCTGACAGCCAGCCAGGCTTAGCAAGGCTTTTCGCCGTCGACAGCGAGAATGGGATCCGCCTGAGCGCATCAGTTTCGGGCAGCGACGAGCGAGGATATGGGATTGGAGGATAGCCTTTAGCGAGCAAGGGCATTGCATGCACTGGCCAGCGAACCCCACCCCAGTAACAACCTCACACTTGCAAAGCGGATCTGGCCCCGTCGGGGATGGCAGGGGGATTGGCAAAGGGGATGACGAGTCGGAGGACGAAGAGTCGGAGGACGACGACCAGATGTCGTAACAATTCTAATTGCTGCTGACATGGCGGAACGACCGAACGCTGCTGATACGGCGGAACTGTTCTTGCCCAATCTTCACCACGCTATTACGGCGGAGGTGACAACTCATGCTGGAAAGTCTCTTAAGAGTTCGAAGAGCGGCGTATGATCTAACCAGGCCGACCGCGGCAGGCTTAGTTGTAGCGCGACGCCGCGTTTATTTGGATGCGGTTAGCGAGTATATATATCCTCCTCGATTGAGAATCGCATTCACCGGATGGCACCGGGAGAGCGTATGGGAACGAGACGCGGGGTTATGTTTTTCGTGCACCCCGGCCCCACCCATAGCAATTGCATCTCTGTTTTGTTCTCATCAGCGATAGCAGATGGTGCTAAGTTCGCTCGAGAACCGGATACCTGACTTCCTTGTTGTGAACTCCCGTCCACGTCCGACAGCGATTCGGTGTCGTCGGGAAGCGACGAGGTCGCCAACTTTGCAGAGGATTGGTCTTCTTCTTTCTTCATGTTGCCGTGGGCGCGGCGGTGACCGAGGCCGACAAGCAAGGAATTGTTATGGGTTGGTCGGAGTCGTTGGTCTCAGAACATCATGTGCGTAAAGGCTCGGAAGAGCCAGTACGAGTGAAGTCTTTGGCAAATTGCCAACAGTAAAACGCTCTTCCCACCACTTGTCAGGTTTAAGCATTGTCGGAGAACTCTTTCGAAGTGTCGTCGCAAATGATAGAAGCGGGCGACAATTGGAAGTTTCGCTGGTGAGTGCAAAAGTAGGGAACATAACTTCACCGAAACTACGGCGATAGGATATATGGTCTCGTACGATATATTAATGTCCATTGATGAACAAGGAGGCTCTCGTACATATACAAATGATGCTATCTACACATGGGGATACCAGCTACCCAAGCGGAGTCAATCAACTGTGCTCACGAGTGAGAGGTGCGGATCTATTCCGCAGGGGCGTCAGGAACCTTCCACAACTCGGGGTTGACACACCAGTAGTCGTAGTAGCCGAGCTCGGGGTTCGGGTTGCCCTTCCACACCGGGAAGAAGACGGAGAATGAAAGGAAAGCAATGACGACAGTGGCGATGGCGTTGCCGGTGTCGAGACCAGCACCCAGGATGTAGTTGTACCTAAAGGAAAGAAGTTTCGGGTCAATACTCGGAACACAGACCAACAGCCGCGAAAACATGTGAAAAAGAGAATACGTACTTGGACCACCACTCGTACTTGTTGCGGTACAAGTAGAACTGGAAGATGTAACCGGTGATAATGGTCATCCAGAAGTAGTTGTTTTGCAGACCGGCACCCCATGTTCCGTAGGACATGGAGATGACCGGGAAGTTCATGTACACCCAAAACTTCGATGGCCACCTCTTGTTCGCCCAGTATGGAAGGAAAGGCAAGATCATGCCGAGAGGGAAAGCCCAGTAAGCGTGGGCCAAAGGACCGGAGAAGAATCGCTTGGGCGCAATGGCTCCCCAGATGGCACCGGCGTTGAAGAAGAGCGAGTAACCTTGCGCCATCCAGTTGTTGTTGTGCAGGATGCGGGTCTTCCAGGCGTCCATGATCCAGAAAGTGACACCGGTTCCGAGGAAGGCTTGGATAAGGGTACCCCAGAGCTGGGAGATCAACATGTACCATGGGGCAATGTGGAGGTAGTGACCAAGCTTGAGGGCAGCCAACAAGGACATCGCCTGAATCATGACATTGTAACCGAAGGACTTAAAGCAAATGACGGTAACGACTTCACCGGGGAGGATGAGCCCGATGACGAACTCGGTGACGACGTTGAGACCGATCTGAAGACCAGTGAGGGCTTGAATGATACCGATGGGAATCATGAAGAGGGCGGCGATTCCGGTGGCGAGGAACACGGACCACCAGGGCATCCTGAAGTCGGTGAACTCCCCGACGAAGATCATACCGACGAAGAAGACGCCGAGAATGGTGAAGTACACCCAGTCGGGAACTTCACTGTAGTTCCGCATGATACGGTTGTGGACGTCGTTGCCTTGGCGACCGTCACCCTTGAGCATGGCGCGGGTGTGCTTGACAAGTTCATCTCCGTGCCACAGGTAGATGTGGGAGAGAAGCGCGGTCAAGTTGAAGAACGACATGACGTAGTTCATAAGGAAGTAAGGGGAGATACGGAAGGGACCCTTCTCGGCGACGAAGGTCTCGTTGGTGCGGAAACCTTCCATGTAGAGTTTCTTCTTGCTGACGTACATGCCATCCTTGTCGTAGAGGCCTCCGGTGTTGAAGTCGGGGAACACGAAGTCACCGTCGACATAGGTTTCGGACGTGAGGTGACCGGCGTGCTCATAGGGCTCAGTGTAGAAGATAATGAGGGGGAGAATCCAGCTGAAGATGACGGTACCGATGGACATGAGGACGGTGACGAAGAACGGAGTAGTCATCCAGGTGGAGGTGATGTATTGCCAGTCGAAAGCGAATGTCAGGAAACCGAGACCGTTAGACGCGGAACCGAACATGCGAGCATAGGAGTCCCGCGGTGCAATCCAGCAAAGGATTGAGACGACTTGGAGAACGGGCATGATGTACAGCGGGATCCACTCGTAAACGAAGATGCAGATAACAGCGATCCAGAAGAACTTGTAACGGGTCATGCGGTACTTGCCACCCTCAGCGGCGGCCTCCTCCGAGGTCTGGTGGAAACTCATGAACAGAGCCAGCTGTGACAAGTTTCCGGGCCAGATCATCTCACGAGGCCAGATAATGAACCGACGGCAAAGACCGGCGAAACCGAAACCCATGAACTGGGAGCAGATAATCCAGGCGAGAGCAGGAAGGAACTTGATGTCCTGCCCGCCGATAAGCTTCTGTGCGACGACGTTGTCCATGCCGTATGGGATACCACCACCACCACCACCGGCAGCGGAAGCGATCATGGAGACAAGGACGTGCTCCTTGACGGTGAAGGGTCCGGGGTTGAGGTTCAAGCCGAAGACCTTGGTGTGGGGGAGGGCCTTGGCCATGAAGACACCGAGAGGGTAGGAGAGGAGAACGGCGACGGTGGGGGGGATGATGAGTTGAGTGGTCTTGAAAGCGAAGATGTTGTTGCAAGCGCACAAGATGCAACCGAAGATTGTTCCCAAGAACATCGCACGGAACGACATTTGCGGGGCGTTGGGGTCATCGGTGAGTGGCACGACGGAGTTGATCTTCCTGGCGATTTCATCGAACTCCTCGTCGACCTCGCCGGCCTCGACGATGTCTCCTTGCTTGTAGTTCTCGAAGTCCTTCTTCTCGTCGAAGGCCTTCTCGTCGAGGGTTGCGGAGCTGTCGTGGTGGTGAATGGGCTTCTGGTCGCCGGCGGGCTGAACCGTGACTTGTTCGGCCTCCTGGTTGACGGCGTGAGCGTCGCTCATTTTGGCAAATGAACCAACCGAGGCGACAAGTGGGAAATAGGGTAGTGAACGAGCCTGGGGAGGGAATGGTGGACAAGTCCACCCGGGCTTTATATATGCCGTTCGGGGCAGCGGTCTTCCAGAGGGCGTTCTTCCACAGGGCGACCGGAATGCTCCCAGTGCGGAACAGAGCGATGCGAGATAAGCCTTGTGATTTGGAATTGGGGACGAACCCTGTGTCAGGGGCCGCTGAGGCCGGTCTCTCGTGATTGTCCTCCATTCATCCATGCCTTCGTTATTGCGCACAACTCATGATGCGAAGCGTGTCGGCGGATCTTGGGATAATCAGGAGCCGCTAACCCCAAACGCTATCTGGGAGCAGTTTTTTCCAGTGGAGAAAAAAAGCGCTCGACTGACAGCGAAAAATTGCGGGCTGTGTGTGACCACCGCCCCCCCCCCGGTACAATTAATAGGTAAAGCAGCACACCGGTAGTCTCACACAAAACACCCGGAACCCCTGGCAGCAGGCGAAAATTGATCACTCTCCAATCATGGGCGCACCGCCATGGATCTCGCTTACCATAAGCCAGACAGCGCCTGTCCTATTGAGCAGTGAGCATTAGATGTCCGTAGGTGTTGGCTATTGTGACACGGTCATGTACCCAATTTCAGGTACTGCTGGAATTCGCTAAGCGGCACACCGGATAGGCCCACCGGAATTTGGCGGTTGTGGAACTTCCATGGCAGGCTGAGATAAGGGCAAAAGCCACAACGCTCGTTGTTCGACTGGAACGTTAATTGTGTTTATGTAAGGTTATATTGCATTGCGGCCTCATAACGTTGTAACAGATGGACTTTTACTATATCTTAATCTGTTGAACAACCTCGGAAAAAATGACCCTCATTGTTGGCACGAGATCCGGGATACGAGTATCGTATCTGTGCAACGACACCACAGTGGATCTGGAGCGCCGTATGGGGCTGAAAGATGGCTCACGCCGCTTCCCGCGAGCTCAATCGAGCTGAAAGCTCCTCGTCAGCAGGGCGACGCCCAGAGTGCCTACAACGGCGTGACGGCGCAGTCTGTGATCGGGAGAGGCCCCAACTCCGGCCCCAAACGCACACCAGTGACCAGTGAGCAGCGTGCCACACCGTGCCTCCGCCTCGGGATAGGATCTGTCTGAGCTGGACTCTGGACAGATCTCGGCTGTTACTGTACCACGTTTACCCTTCCGAGCTCGCAGGTTGATCGGCGTGAAGTGTATGGAAAGGAAAGGTCTCGCGAGCGAAATTTCTGCAACGCGCCATCAAATAATCGACATTCCGGGCCTCAAATTCCAAGCATTGGACCAAAGCCATGGGCGAAGTGGAAGAGACATCCTCTCTACAGTGTACGCTGGCTAGTAGCTACTGCTCACAGCGGCGGCTGAATTCTGATGAACCCCAAATGCAATAAATGTCCTGCAACGCACACACGCGCCCTTTGTACGCCAGTAACGATCTATGAAGGTGCCTCTTCAGCTTCAATAGAGGTCAAGAGACTCATCAGAGGCCACCGAACGACGTTTCCAAAAAAAAAAAGGTCGCATAAAGATGTTCGATTGGGCTGATGGATCGCCAGGTCCCTTCGGCTTCCCGAACTCGGGGCGGCAAGATCCCTGTGAGAGCATCTGCCATCAACTGGCAGAGGCGGCGTCGCATCTGGAGACACTATAGAATGAACAAAACACAGCCTCCATGTACAGGAAGGTGCTCTGGTGAGGCCCGCTCGTCGAATGTGGGGTTTGTGGGGGTTGTGGAGCCTGCAGCTGCGGCCGCTGTCAAATGACAATGAACTCCGCGGGCACAAACTCCGCTCTTATTGCAACTTTCCTACACCGTGACTGTACATTACAGTCTACAGTACAATGAGAAAAAAGCCGCCAAAATCCACAGTAGAGACACTGATGGCAATAAACATGCCGTTTCGTTCATGCCTCAGAATGCAGCGGCGTGACTCTACATACAGGAAAGGGACGTCAAAACTATGTGTGATGCATGTCAGAATCGAAACCTCCGAAAATGAAGGCATGGCCATGAGGACGCCGTTGCATTCTAAGTTATGAACGAAACGGCATGTTCATTGCCATTAGTGTCTCTACTGTGGATTTTGGCGGCTTTTTTCTGTGCACGTCCTCCGCACCAAAAGACCTTACTGAGAGCGAGTTCATGACCCGCGGAGTTCACGAACATCCTCATCAGTCGGATTGAACAACGGACAGACTCGGAATTGGCTTATTTGACGGGGTCGCGGTTGTTGGGTGGAATCTGGTGAACCCTTCTTCAGTTTGAACCTCTAGACTGGCGAAACCCTGCTGGCGAACACCGCCCGCGGGCAACCTGCGAGGACCCTGGAGCGTTTCAGATTCATCTGCGAGTAGTTAAGGAGGGCGAATATCAGGGCTTCCTCGTTCCTCACCAAGCACACTCTTCCTTTCAACATAATCACCGCATCCAGCAGGCATCTTGAAGTTCACAAGCCGTTCTAACTGCCCTCGTCGCTGCCCTTCAGCTCGTCGCAGCTGCTCCCACCGGCAAATCCTGAAATCAACGACGCCGGCGCCGCCGCCGTCCCCGCGCCCGTGCATGATGTGCTGCCCCCCTTGATGCCCAACCCATCTGCGTCCCCAATCAGTTTTATATCCACGTCCCGCAAAGTGAGTGAGTTAGTACCGGCGGCTCCTTCTCTGCGTTCAAAAAGGACAATCATCCGTCAAAAGGGTTGTAGCGGATTACACAAGTTGCCCTTTGGCGAGATACCACGGAAACGGCACTGCACTGCCTAGTTGAGAGATGTACACAGAAAGAAAATTGACCGGCTGTTTGCACTGCTTGCCAAAGTTCAACATCTGAGCAGTTGGGCTAAAGGCCACGACCGGCAGGAAAAGATGTGATTAACAATGGAAATAACTCCCTGCTTCCGGAGCTACACTATAATATGTACAATGGCCCTCTACGGTAGAACCTCACACCCATCCCCCGCTATCCCTTCCTCCCCTTCCCCTTCTTCCTCCCGGTCGGCGGCACCGGCGGGGGCGCAACACCCACCACCGACGCCCCCATCACCTCCCCCATGCCGCTGTTTTCCACCTGGCTCCTCATATCCAAAAACGCCATCAGATCCCTCACCTGCTCCCTCAACTCCCCTGCCTCGCCTTCCTTCTCCTCCAACGCTTGATCCCGCAGGGCTAGCTTCGCCTGGTACGCGGCCTGGTTCTCCAGCAGCGACGCGCTGACGGCTTTTTCTTCGCGGGCTTCTTTTTCGGACGCGAGTGCGCGGGTGAGCAGTTTGGCGAGTCGGGTTTGCAACGCGCGGTTATCCTTCTCCACGCGCGATAGTTGTTCCGAGATCTGTTCCGCGGTGGTCACGGCCACGTCGCGGTCCTTTTGAGCCTGTGTGAGCGCAGCCATGACGGCGGCTATCTGGTCCATGAGGGAGGACTCGAGTTTGGTGAGCTGTTGCTGGTACCATGTGCGTTGGGATTCGAGCTGGGAGGTGAGGAGGTAGGTGTATTCGAGGCCGATGGATTCCATTTTTTCGGCCGTGATTCCATTTTCGGCGGTGAGTCCATTTTTTCGGTTGCCTGGTTCGCCTGGGCCGCCTGCCCCGAAACCGCCGCCGCCGCCGTTGCTGCGGAAGGACATCCCGTCGGTGGACAGGGAGTTCATCTCGTACCCGCCGGAGGTATCGGTGCCGTCAATGCGGCCCGGGCGCGACGGTGCGGGCAACTCGACCAGTTTGCCATCCGTGCGGTTCTGAATCAATCGATGGACGTACCCATCCCCCGCATAATCCCACACCCGCTGCGTCTCCAACTCCAAAGCATACAGGTGCTGCGTATCCGTGAAATGCTCCTGCGCATGGCCCTCCTGATACCTCCCACACCCAATATTCCCACAAATCAGGCAGATCCACAGGTTATCCGTCGACCCGCAGTCCATGCACTCGTTCGACATGTCGTCCTCGGGATCCTGGCCCGCGGCCGAGAAGCGGGAGGAGTAGCGACAGACGGGGCAGGACGAGTCGCCCCATTTGGCGAGACAGTGGCAGTGGAAGGTGTGGTGGCAGACGATGGTCAGCAGGCCGCTGACTGAGGCGTCCATTCTGTCCAGACAGACGGGGCAGGTTGGGAGTTCGAGGAGGCCGGGTCCGACAGGCGATTTGGATGATCGGAGTGGGGAGTGCTCGTCAGGCGTTTCCTCTGGAGCCATTGACATGCCGCCCGGAGCCTGTTTCGTTGATGCGTCTGAACCGATAGTAAGCCGGTTAGGTAAGAACAAAGTACTTGGATCGTTGGGCATAGGTGGAAACGCGTACGGGGGAATAGCATGCGACTTGAACTCGACCGATTTGATGTAAACGACATGACACGTCTCCGGTTCCAGCGAGCTATACTCCCTCCCGTTATATTCCTGCACAAACACGTCGGCGGCTTCGCGGGATCTGAACTTGATGAGAACCATGTATCGGTTTGGTAGCGAGTCGCGCACGATCCGCAGATGCGACATCTCGTCGCGCATGGAGCCGATGAAGGTGAGGAAGTCCTGCGCGCTCATGTAGGCTGGGACGGCGAGCACGCAGAGGATTGTGCCCGTCCCGCGCGCAGAATCAATTTCCTCCGAAGACGGCTGGCCATCTACATCTGGGTCCCGATGTGTCGCAGATTCCTCCAAGATACTCTCAACCTCATTCCGATCCCGATACAAATGCAAGATTCCCGCATTCAGCTCCGTCTTGCCATGCCTGAAGGGTATATACGCCCCACTAGTCGGCACCGTTCTCGGCTTTTGCCTCTTCTTGGATGATTTCGTCCGCTGTCTCCTAGGCACCTCCATCTCCTCATTCATCTCCCCGTGCTCCAGATGCGGGTCAGCGCTCTTCGACCTCGATCCCCGCCGGTCTCTGACTCCCTCAAAGTCAACAGTCGGCCGCCGCTCATCCGCCGAGCATGTTCCCCTCTCATCGACTGTTTCGCTCGGATCCAGCATATCGAACCACTCAATCGCCAAATCTCCTATCCTCCAATCGGTGCCTCGCGATCGAGCGGGCCCTTTTCGGTATAACTCGGGTGTATTCCGCGGACTCGACGCAACACCGCTGTTCTCCACAGTCCGGCTGAGCCTTGCTCCCTCAGCTTTCTGTTTCTTCCTCGCCGCTTTTCTGTCTTTCCGGATATGCTGCTTGTCGACGGTCCCGATGCGGTAGCTGGTGAGGAGGTTGGGGGCAAAGATGTCGTCGGGGTAGGGCAGTAGGGCGTAGTCGTGCTCTGGCGTGTAGGAGCTCTGGGTGAGATCGCTGGTTTGGCGGAAGCCGAGCTTTTGGGATCGGCTTGTGGCGGAATGTGATTGTGGGAGGAAGACTTCGAAACAGAGATGGTACCAATGCATTTGTTCAAAGGAGGTGAAGTGCGCTTATTTCCTGGGTATGTATGTATGAGGTTTGCTTCGTGGGAATGGTCTCGGTCACCGTGAGGTTTCAGAGATTGCGGTAGGAGCTGGGAATCTTGCTGGGTCACAACCTCACGCCTACCTCTCCTACCTAGTACCCACGCGATACTCGTGCCAAGGTCAACCTCGTATTATGCGGAAGTGCGAAAGCCATGTTCTATCGAACGTTACAGAAGGCGACATGGTGGGTTTTGAGGAAGACATGACACAGACATGATAGGACTTCGAATGTCATGATAAAACAAGCTGCTACACCGTCAATGTTCTATCTCCCTCCCACTCAGCACAACTCAATAACAACGGCGCTAGCCCCACCTCCACCATTGCAAACCCCCGCAACCCCCAACTTGCCCCCCTTCTGCCTCAACACATTGATCAACGTCGCGACAATCCTCGCCCCTGAGCATCCAAGCGGGTGTCCAATCGCCACCGCACCACCAAACTTATTAATCTTCGCTGGGTCGATATTCAGAATCCGCTGATTGGCAATCGCAACCACTGAAAAGGCCTCGTTGATCTCAAAGGCGTCGATGGCGTCGATAGACAGAGAGGCATGTTTGAGCGCTTTGGGGATCGCGAGGGCGGGAGCGGTGGTGAAGCGTTCGGGTTCGCGGGCGGCGTCGGCCCAGCCGCGGATCCGGGCAAGCGGTTTGAGGTTGTATTGCGCGAGGATGGCGGCGGAGACGATGACAAGAGCCGCGGCGCCGTCGGAGAGGGTGGATGCGTTGGGTGCGGTGACGGTTCCGTCTTGAGGCTGGAAGGCGGGTTTGACGGCGCGGAGTTTTTCGACGTTGAGGTTGGGGACTTCATCGTCGGTTGTGATTGTTTTGCCTGGCTTGCCGCGAGCACCGGGGAGGGTGACGGGCACGATCTCCTCGTTGAAGTAGCCGGCGGCGGTGGCGGCTTGTGCTTTTTGGTACGAGTTGATCGCGTAGTCGTCCTGCTCCTGACGGGAGATGCTGTGGTCCTTCGCACACAGCTCACCCGCGATCCCCATCGGTTGCTCGTTATAAGCGTCCGTGAGCCCATCCTTCAAAACCCCATCGATAATGCCCTGGTGTCCGTACTTGGACCCCCACCGTTGTTGAGGTAGGTAGTACGGCGTGTTGGACATGCTCTCCATCCCACCAGCAACCACCACCTCAGCTGTGCCGGTCAAGATAGCCTGCGCGGCGAAAATGATCGCCTTGGCACCGGATGCGCACACTTTGTTCACCGTTGTGCAGGGAACCGTGTTCGGCACCCCGGCACCCAACGCCGCTTGTCGGGCGGGGTTCTGGCCAAGGTTGGCGGACAGGACATTGCCGTAGAACACTTCGTCGATCTTGTCGGCCGGCACGCGGGATTTCTCGACGGCGGCTTTGATTGCGATCGAGCCGAGTTGGACGGCGGTGAGCGGGGCGAGGGAGCCGTTGAAGCCGCCGATGGGAGTGCGGACGGCGGAGACGATGTAGACTTCCGGGGTAGTGTTGGATTGGACCATCATGCTCGGTTGGTGTTCCGGTTGGTGTTCGGGTTGGTGTGAAGTGGGAGTTGGTAGCGAGAGTGATGAGGAGGGATTGGGAGGGTCCTTGAGATGGTTATGTATTGCGAGGATGCGCTGCATTCAACTGAGACGGCCTCTTATTACTGTGGGTGGGAGATAGCTTATCTGTGGGAGGTTGGGAGGGAGGGGGGAGGGGGTTGAAGGTGGAAAGGTGGAACGGGTGGGATGTTTGCTGCGTCCGTCCGTCGTCCGCCGCGTGACCTCAACTCACTCGCTCAACTCAACTCAGAAGTGACAAATGGGCCGATCGCTCCGTTGATTTCGACACCGCCGCGGCGCAACGCAGGCGGGGATCGACACATGCATGGGGTGGTCGGAACTTTTGACCTTCTTTCCCTTTGCAGGAGGCCATCTTGCGAAATACACGGGGGCCAATCGACACCACGTCGAGCGAGAGACATTCCGGGGAACCGGTGCATCGTTCTATCCATGCCCAGTTCTGGATCTGGAGAGCCGAACAATTCTTCTCGAGTCAACTCAACCTCCGAGAAACCCATTCCATCCCCAATCTGGACCAAGAGACATCGCGACGACCTCCTCCGTGAGGGCGAACGGCTCTTCAAATGCCCGACCCAACACCGGTTTACAAGCCTAACACACTGTGGTATGTTCATCCACATCTCCTGGTTTGAGAGGTGTTTGGTGACCGAGGAAATCCAGCACAATCGATCCAAAACACTTGCGCGTACTGTACGTAGCTACATCCGTCTGGACCAATATAAGCACGAACGTGAAAATGCATCTCGTCGACCATATGCGGTTATACATTCACTGGCCACTAGCCGACAAGAAGTTGAAGATGATTCAAAGCACTCGGTACACATCGTCGGCGACGCGCTTGAATGTGAAGACGACGGTGGACTGGCGGAGGGAGGGAGCGATATACAGTGGAGGAAGGGAGCGATACAGTGGTCTGCGCGAGATACCGACTCAGCGCTTCTATCAGTGTACTCGCAGGTTGGGAGCCACTGTCACCATTTCACTCGGCGCTCTTGCTGTTTGCCGCCGCCGCCGCCATGTGCTCCCGGCTCACAGGCCCGGTAACGTTTCACCAACACCACCATCCCACCATCCCACATCCAACCAATCATCCAATAAGGCACTGCGTCTAGTAGGGGATCAACAACTCACTCGGCGAGACGGAGGAGGACCTGGTCGACGCTCGGCGCTCTCCACAGTCCGATCTGCGGAACGCCTCAACCCCGTCCGCCGTGCTCACACCTCGGACCTATCTCACAATTAAGCAGTCTGGCCTCATCGCTATTGTAGCGGACGAACGCTGCCGTAGGGGGAGCTCGCGATGTGGTCAGTCAGTCCCGGGTGGTATGCCGCTCAGACTGCCGAGCCGAGCGGACCCGAGCAGCAGTCCGTCAGGTTTATGAAACCTGCAACTCTATCCCGATCGACCGCCGGGGATTCCGTGCAAACTCCGTCATCAAGCCAATACTAAGCAAGGCTCGTCTATACTGGCCTTCCAGTTTCAGTGCCAGGCCCTGATCCATAGTGTCGGAAAGTCAATATCCGAGACCTTTCACCAAAGAGAGTATGACTTTCAGCAAGACTCACCTCAACCAAGCTAACCCTGGCCTTAACCATCTGACTCCTATCCTTCCTCAAGTACTCCAACCCGACCGCAAGATCGGCCTCATAGCTGTACACATTGATATCGTAACGTGTTGACATGGTCAGTCCGGACCGGACGGTGGTGGTGTAGCTGGTGCTGAAGTGGCCCATGATGGGGTTGGCGAGGAATGTTAGGGCGGATCTCACGGCATGTGGTGGATAAGGTGACGTGGATAATGGTGGTTGCCGGGAGGGAGCGAGGGATTTGTAGCGGGCGCCAAATGAGACTGGGTGATAGAAAGGAAGAGCCATGAGATTTGCATATCCATTTGGGGTGACGAACAAATCAGAATACATACGACCACCGCTTTTCTCCTTGGCGGTATAACACACCTCAGATCCAGCTGCCCACCCAGTGTTCCCAAACCGGAACAACCCGCTGACCCCCAACACCTGGTCATCCGACGTCCAACTCAGCCCCGCGTTGTAGGATTCACCTGCATGAAGTAACTGTGCGCTTATCTATCAAAGGTAGATGTGAGTGGAGATGATCATGTAGTGTGGACGTTTTCGTTGAATACCTACTGAACTGGCTCCGTTTGGTGCCCGCCGCCAGGAGTTTACACCTGACGCAACAAAATGTGTACGTTGTGACAGCGAGCGGATGTACATGGCTTCCAGGCGGAGATCCTCAAAGATTCGGCCGTAAAGGAGATACTTCTTTGTCTCCGTCTCCGCCTTGTCGTGGGTTGATATGTCTCGCGCATCAAGATCCAGCGCCACGGCTGCTGCATTTGCAGGCAGTTCATTCCCACCCTCCTCTCTGTTGACCGTCGAAACAACCTTCACCTCCGTAGTCCCCCTTTCCCTCTCCCTCTCCCTGTCCATGCCCAGCAAGCCCCCCTCCCCATCCCCCTCATTGTCCCCCCACAACGCTCCGACCTCCCCGGCAACTGGCAAGCTCGTAAACAAAAACCCTGCGCTCCGTATGTTGGGTATCCCCACGGTATAAGACGCCTTCAATTCCGGCGAGATGCATTTCCCCAGCGTGACGCTGAGTCCGCGCGGGACCGGAAAATCGAGGATGCAACGAGAGTCGAGGGTGAGCGACGTGTACGAATCGTCTGGGCGGTAGCGGGTGGCATGGTGGTAGGTGCGAAGGATATGCGAGAGGTAGTCTATCATTTTTCGGTGTGCGTGAATATGGGCGAGGAGGTTTTTGACCGTGGAGGCCAGCGGGATGTCGCCTTTCCCTAGAGAGCTATGGGGCAGAAGAAGAAGCCGATCGGGACGGGAGGTGAAGGCGAAGGCAGCGGAGGCAACGGCAGCGCAGATGAGGGCAGCGGGAGAGGAAGCAGCGGCCTTCTCTGTCCGCGTCTGTGAGGCGGTCGTCTGGGGGTCGTCGACTGGGATTGCGGCGTTGGGCAGGCGTTGGGCACGTTGGCGTGGAGGAACTCAAGCGCAATGGACATCCCTTTCCAAAACCATTTTTGCGTGTATCCGCGTGCTATATACTGTATGTACAATACATATGCTACATTGCAGTTCGCTTGTCCTCTTTGCTACCAGCGACATACGGCGGGATGTGTTTTGGCTGCGCAAAGCAACGATAGCCGGAATTCAAAGCACGAAACTTGGCCATGTTCCAACAGCATGTGCGCGGTATATATAGCCGACGCCGAAGCTGACAGAGAGAAGGATGCGCAACGACGGGCAGCGAAGGAACAACGGGTCCTAGAAGACCTGCGTGCTCGTCCACAGCGCCACACCCTCAGCACCCCTGTGTACAGGCCAGAGAGATGTCACCACCAGCAGCAACGGAAGCGCTGGAACTCTACGACTACCCAGCTTGGGGTAATTCGCGAAGCTACATATAATTGCCGCATAGGGGCAAGCCCATCCGGACCAGCTGAGCTGTATGCGTTCGAATCGCGGGGAGTGGGTTGGATACATGACTGCTGAGAATGCGATGGACGCCGAGCAGATTGGGCTACCGATCGACTCAGGGTGGAGACCCAACGCAGGAGCCCGTATACGAGTGAGCCCACTATAGCAGCCACGTCCCTCAATGGAGAAGACGACCGGTATACGGGCCCCCGCGCCGAACTCCTGCAAGTGCGAGACATCGGGTGTGACTAACTACTTATCATGGGCCCCACTGGTTCGGGGAAGACGATGGCAGTTATTCTTTCTTGTTGATGTACCTGTGGCCCCAAATCGCTCGCAAGGAGCCCTGAAAACCGCTCGGGATGCAGATTCTTGCTTCCCAATGGTCCTGCATACCGAGCGGGGTTTCAATGATCGAGGTTGTTATGCACCGCGAACTCACCGCACGGGCTGCACCGGTTCAAAGCCCTGGTGGTGGATGCAAAATACGACACGTTATCTTCGCTGAGCAATGGAAAAGATCGAAGACTTTCTGAGTGATCTAGACAGAGCTTTGTCTCCGTCTCTCTCGAGGACCGATCGCTGGACGCCAATAGGCCGAATGTCTAAACCTCACAATAACATCCGCCAACACACACCGTAACGCTTCTTTTACTCGCATGCCCATTTGGAGCATTTGCCATACACCCAAATCTTGAGAGAATTGTAGATAAAGATGCATCGAATGCTGGATTCGATAATATGGATTTTGAGCTCGGTTAGCCAATCGACCGTCCCGCTGCTGGATGACACGGAACTACAAGAATCGCACAGTCAGAGGCCCGGGGAATACCGTTCATGATTTCCGTGCCCATCGTGATAGAGGCTGAATTTGCAAGCTACCAACTGCGATACCATTGAGCATCAAGGTGGCCATTACTGTATACATGCATCTGATTTCCGTCGCAATGCGCACACTCTCGAACAGATATATATATATAGAGAATACGTGTACACGGAGTTTGTTGATACGCAAAAATGATGGTTACGGGGCTGTCTACTTTGTCGTATGATAGAGCTGATTGCTGGTTGTGTCGATGCAATGCGTAGGAGCCAGGTGACGACTTATGACGCCGACATCTAAAAATCTAGCGAGAAGCCGACGCCTGCTCCTCCTTCTTCTCATCACCCTTCCTCTCCTCCTTCTCCTCCTCGTCCTCATCCTCCTCGTCATCGTCATCATCCTCCAATTCAGCCCCATAAATATCCGGGTGATCCCTAAAACACTTCTGCATCTCCCTAAACTGCTCCAAACAGTCCGACCCCTTCGGCTCCTCCTTCGAGTACACAAAACACGAGAACGCGGCCTTGAACGAGTCCCCGCACGGCGGCTTGGTCATGTTCTCGAGACACGGGCAGTCCCAATTTATCTCGCCGGTTTCGGGGTCGTAGGCGTCTTCTTGGGAGGATTCGGTGGCTTTGGCGTCTATTACGGTGGCGGCGGGGGTGTCGGGGGTGGTGGTGGGAGATGTGGAGGGTTCGTCTTTGTGGTCTGACGACCGTTGTGGTGCGGAGGCGGAGGGCGACATTGCGATGCGTGGATTCGAGGTGGTAGAGATATGAACGACTTTTTTTTGCGGATCTGAATGTGAGCACTTTCGAATCGGTTCCGCCTGCGACTACGCTATATGTCACTATATACACAAAGGGCGTTACCCTGAGGTTCTCGGTCTTTTCTACTTGTAAGTTGTATGTAGTGTGGGGATTGCAAACGTGGACGCTCAGCGCAGGTGGGAAGTTGAAGCGCAAATTCCGAACGCTCTCGCCCATTACTAATGTTACGTAAGCGCGCAGACCTCATTGGCTGCGTTTGGGCACGGTTTAGAAACCACCTTCGACACTGCACATCTGCACATTCTGTGCGAGGACCGCTGCAGCGAGTTCATGGCCCTCGCCAAGTGGTGCTCCGAGCATCGCCTTGGGCTATCCCGACGGTGCCCTTTCTAACATATACAACGTCCTTTCCCGTCACGAGAAGTAGCATACTGACATCGAGCAATGCAATCCAACTATGCTCCGTTGCAGCCTACCCCGTTGATTTGCATGTCACTTGATCTCAATACGCTACTTGAAGTGAACCTCGCGAAACTGAAGCCAAGAGACTCTGATGGTTGCTGTGACAGACTCCGGTGAATCGAGCTTCAATCAATGTGACCCAGAGCATCCTTCCAAAGTTCTTTAGTCCAGACACGTCCTCGTAGAGCGGATGACATTCACATTCTTCCGTTTTCGTGCCGAGAGTATCGACGACGTTTCCAAAGTCGACGTGTCATCCAAGCTGTCGCGGCGATGCGTCAAAAGGCCATTGCGGCGATGTATGCACGGAGCTTAGCATCCGCGACTGAAGTTTGCTTCTTGAGTATGGAGGGAAATGGAGGGACTATTTTGCAGGCAGTCGGAGGAGAACGAAAGCGCAGGGTTGGGCGATTATGTAAGCGTGGCGCTTGGGGTGTGACGTTGAATTGGGCGAGGGGACGCCGGCTTGCTGCAAAGGCTGCAACCGTCTTGGTCGGGCATCGGATCTACCGCATCGGAAAATACCTCAAGCACACACGCAGGCGGGCAAGGTTCGCAGCGCTGCTCAGCAACTGGTAGATACGACTGCTATTCGCCTTCCCGCTTTGCACTGTCCTCAAAGGCTTGCTGTTTCAGACATCACCCGCTCGGAGCCATTTCACACACTACGAACATCAAAATGGGTCTGAACAACTTTGCAATCACGGCAGCCGTAGTTACCGGTGTTGCCGCCGTCGGATACCTCGTGTACTTTGACCAGAAGAGGCACAACGACCCCGCCTTCAGGAGGAAGCTGAGTACGTAGAAAGGATGTTTTTCTCCCTACCGAAGTGGACGAAAGATCTACGGTTGGGTGGGAACCCTAGCGGTGGTTGCACATTGTTGACAACGCCTACGTCGTTTACAGGGAAACAGAGGAAGGCTGCAGAGCAAGCAAAGAGGGCCAATGCTCACTCGGCGCCGAAGGCACCAAAAGAACAAAGCTTTGCAAGCATGGGAGGGGGTTTGAACTTGGACGAGCCCATTCCATCGGACCCCCAAGAGCGGGGAGAGTTCTTCGTGAAGCACCTGCAGATGGGTGAAGCTCTTGTGCAAAGAGGTGAGTTTGAAGCGAGAAATAAGTCAATGACGTTCGTCAATCGCTCACACACACCTATGTGACCATCCAGGCCCACAAATGCACGTTGCGGCAGCAAAATGCCTTTTCCGCGCGCTCCAAGCCTACGGCGAGCCCATGAACCTCCTAATGGTCCTCCAACAAACCGTGCCTGAACCCGTCATGAGCCTGATCATGGAGATGTATGCCGCGGAAGTAAGTGCGGAAGGGCTTGGCGGGCCTCAACGGACAGGCCCGACGTTGGAGGAGGTCGACATAGAGTAAAACGAGAAGCGAGGTAGACATAGTCTTACCCCGGGGGAATACGATCGAAACATCCCCCGACTCCGTGATGCGCATTATTTAAGGAAGGAGTTTGGTTTAGTTACGTAGTGACTGGATCAGAAGCTTCGCTTCGCACGGCGTATCACTTTGTACATGTTCCCTCTGCAATGCACCTGTATTCAAATAAACAATCTTGCAAATCAGTCAAATCTAACTCAATGCCTTTTTCTCGTTCTTCTTCCGTCCCCACTCTCTTTTACGTCTATGGTTCATCTCGCATCTATTCTTTGGCTACATTACGATCGCCCTCATCATCTCAGATCAAGAAAACGCAAGCTGAATGTAAGTCCTTGGCCCGCAGATAGCAGCCAGATATGTGATCTTTGACTGACGACCTCGCATCCACAAACACCTAGACTTCCAAAACTACCCCGACCCGAAAGAAAACGTCCAAATTAAGGAAGTCACCATGTCCACCACCGAGTCCGGAAAGAAAATCATCAGGCGAGGTCTCACAGTGACCAAGGACGTGAAATCCGGCGAGGAGATCTTCCGTGTACAGCCGATCGTATCACATTGCGAGGTATCGTTAAACTAAATCGCAACCCTGCCGAAACCCCAGCGAAGTCCTCATCTATAACTCTCCGTTTGAACCACAGCTCGACGACCACTGCGCCCACTGCACCCTCCCCCTCCCGCCCACCCCCACCGCCTGCCCCAAATGCGCCACCGCCCGCTACTGCACCCCCACCTGCCTCTCCACCGCTCACGACGAGTACCACGGCTTCCTCTGCCCCGGCGACGATACAACGGGTCCGGCCGCACAGGAGTTCTTGGAGTATTGCAGGGAGAGGAATGTAGTTGTGCCGGTTCTGGTTGCCAAATTTTTGAGCAGGATGGTGTTTGAGGAGCAGGTTAAGCCGCAGAGGGACCCTGAAGCGACGAGGGCGAAGTATACCGCTTGGGGTGAGGGACCACGATGAGGTTTTCTTCGGAATCGGCGATGTACTTACTCTCCTTCCCCCCGCCCCGCTTCCGTGGGGCAATTCCGTTCCGTTGCAGATCACTTGGAACGCCTCTTCGATCTGAAACTCAAACCGTCCGACGCCGAGACAAAGGAAGTCGAACTCCTGCAAAAGATCATCGCGCCCAAAACCCCCGGTTTCGACGAATGTAAACAGTCGCTCGCTGTTCTCACAGATATCTCCTCCGCCCACATCTTGACTAACCGACATTTCCGTCCCCCACACACAGTCCTCACCCCGGAACGCTACACCGTCATCAAATCCAAACTCGCCTACAACGCCTACTCCATCCACACCCCCTCCGTTCCCTCGCTCACCACCCCTCTCGTGCCCGCAGAACACCTCCGCACATCCCACCCGCCCACAACCCGCACCGGCACCGGCCTCTACCAAACCCCGGCATTCATCTCCCACTCCTGCGCACCCAACGCGGAACTCGTGTTCCCCGGTGCGGACCGTGAGGCGGCGCTGGTGGCGCTGAGGGATGTGCGAGTGGGTGAGGAGGTGTTTGTGAGCTGGATTGAGGCCGGGGAGGAGAGGACGGGTGAGAGGAGGAAGGGGTTGAAGAAATATGTGAGTATCCCGTTTGTGGGTGTTCGGAGAGGGGGGCCCGACTGGTGAGGGGTGGTTTCTGAAGAGTGGGGATTCTGATGTCGTTTTTTTCTTTCTTTTCTTTTGTAGTACGCGTTCCACTGTAAATGCACGAAATGTGCGCCGGCGGCCACCACCGCTTGAAGCAAGCGAATGAAAAGCTCCCGTCTAGCATTCTTCCAGAAATCGGTAGCAGCCTCATCCCCCCTCACATCATATGTTCCCGGCATCCCCACCCACATATCTATTTTTCAAACCGTCACGTACATCTAGTATCAACCCCCCCATATCCACAATGTCTCCCACTTTGTCTAGCATTAACGTTATGTCCCCACACTTTCTATATATTGTATTATCAATCCATCGTCCACTGCCCAACACCAGACGAGATGAGCTGAATTGTAAAAGACGTTATGTCCCCCGAGGCGTCCCAGGATCTCCGGGGTGCTGCTCCCGAAACATCTTCCCAAGGAGGGCCATCAGCTCGCGTTGGCGGAGGTGCGGGTTGGCTGTTTTCACAGTCGCAAAGTTCTCCTGTCCACAGCGAAAAACCTCGTGCGTTAACAACCCCCCGGGTAGTATACACCCCCAAAAGCCCCCACCCACGCATCCATTACCTTGACAAACAACGCAAACCGATTCATCTTGAACGGCGTCCCATCCTTCTTCAGCCTCGGCGACCCGGCCGCGGAGGCAGCAGCAGCATCGCCCTCCATCTCCAACCGCCCGCCGCACCCGCCACACGCCTGCGTCTCCGTGTTGATCGATCGACTATGTCGGCCGTACCTGCACAGAAAGCCGCACCCGGCTAAGTCACCATACCCCCCCGGGATACATGACTGACAACCACATACCGGACGCCACACCGCACACACCGCCAATGGAACCGGTACGCAATGTCGTAGGAGTGGCAGGTCTGGCACACAATGTCCGGGTACGCTTCCTCTGCGCGGCGGCCCCAGTGCCTGAACTCGGGGCCGTGGGGCGGCCTGCTCGTGTGGTTGAGCAGCCATTGGGCCGCGTGGCAGAGCTCGTGCATCAGCGTGTTGCGGAGCTTGGCTTGACGATCCCCCAAAACCATCACGGTCATCATCGAAGGTCGGATGTTGGGAATATGAGGCAAAGGAAAAAAACGTACCCAGATCGTCAACAACCTTAACCGACAACTCCACCCGCGCGGAATACACCGTCGCGCCCCCGACCAGCCGCTTCTCCTGGAAACAGCGGCCCGCCGTCTTCGTGAGGCGTTTGGACCAGGTGACGGACATGTCGGGGGGTAATTGGGCCCCGAAAACCGTCTTGTTGAATTCTTGGTACAGCGCTGTTGTCAGCGCGGCGCGTTTGCGGGCGAAGGTTGTTGACGGGGTTGGCGCGGCTGTTGAGGGAGTGAGGTTAGCTGGGAGGGGGGGGGGGGGGGGGGGGGGGGGGAGGTGAGAGACAGCGGCGGGGGCATTGGGGAGCAGAGGTGGGGGTTTTGCCTTACTGGGGGTGTTGAGGGTGGCGAGCGGCCGTCGTGTGGGCGTAGCGGGCGGCACGATATCCCACAACGACTCGCGGACGTTTTTTCTCGGTATCGGTTTTGTGGGTGTTCCTTCACTAAAGCAAAAAACCCAATTCCGCATCAGCTCGGTTACTCTGCCTGCCCGCGCCGCGCCATCGTTGGTGGGAAAGATGGCCCTTACAATACAATGACGCCCCGCAGACTATCGTCATCGTCATCTTCGTCCGCTTCCTCTTCCTCGTCGGTAACGGCCACAACCTCCGTCTGTGGTGTATTGATATGAATTGATCCCATCAGTTTTTCGAGGTCGTCCATGGCCGTCGGATCCGGTCCGGCCGCGTTGGGTGGGACGGCAAGCGATGGCAGCGCACGTGTAAGGTGCTGCTGCCCTATCGTTCCCTGCAGCGACGGGGCTGTCCGCGCATCGCGCCCGGCGGGCACCGCCGCAGATGGATAGGAAACCCGCGCCGAGTCGTCCATTGCGACCTTCCAACGCGCTTCATCGCCCGCATCCCCTGCTACGCTCTCATTCTCGCCCAGCTCCCTCGCCTCCCCCCGCCCCCCCAACGGCGACCCGACCCCCGTCTCAAACTCCTCCCTCTCCAACATAAACGACACCCCGCCCCCACCAATCGGCGAAATCTCCCCCAACGTCGCATCCATGCACATAAACGACTCTCTCCTCACACCCCCCTCATCCCGCGTCGGTAATGTATCCGCGGCCGGTGGGGATGCAGGTTTATGCGTGGGTGTAAAGGTCTCGCCACGCAAAGGCGATACGGCGCGGATGGATTGGCGGAACGAGTGGAGGACGCTGGTGGCGGCGAGCGAGGAGTCGAGGTCTGAGCGACGGTGTTTGCGGCGGCGGACGCTTACGAAGCCTGCGAAAAAAACACAGAAAAAAGAATATGACCCCACCCATGAATCGGATATCAGGGTTCAGTTTGCGCTACCGCTCGGGCTGACGGGTGGAACCATACCTTGCGATCCAGCGACCGTTTTGAGCGGCGTGCTGATCCGCACATTCCGGGGGATCAGCGTCTCCATCCCGTCACTGTCGAACGGGTCGGATGAGTGCGATCTCGTGGGGCTTTGTATGACATCTGCGGCGGGCTCTCGGCAGTCATCCGGGACATGAGGCGGTAATTGCACGCGCATGGCATTAAAGTGGTCGGCGAGGGTGTCGAGAGGGTCGGTGATGGTCGCGTTTTTGGAGGCGCCATGTGTTTGGGTGGGTGGTGATGCCGGGCTGTGGGAGCGGTCAGAGAGCGAATAGTACTCTGATGAGACTGGCGACAATGACTCCAGCGACGTCCTACCCCCCCGGTGGTGGGTCCGCGGACGAGGGTCGGTCAAGGGTCCTGGTGAGGTGTCCGGAGACCGTGCTGGTGCGTCCAGTCTTGGCGGTACGTCGTCTACGTCCCATGGATCGGGGTACAGCCGTCCTTCGGCGGGTGCGATCGGCGGGGTTGATGGGACGGGGATTGGGGGGTTTTTGGGAGGTGGGTGTGCGGATTGTGACTGAGGGTTTGCGTTGTTCGCCTGTGATGCCGCGACGTCCGATGCGTCGTCGGAGGAGAGGATCTCGATCACTTCAATCGACGCAGCTTTCGTGCATATCCGCGTCGCACTCGCTCTCCTGGCTTCCTTGCCGCCGACATCCGCCCCACCACCCCCATCCCCCCCACTCTCCTCACTCTCCGAATCAACAACCCTCGTCTTCCGGCCCCGTCTCCGCACCCGCGGCCGCATCTCCTCCTCCCCATCATCGCTCCCCGCTTGCCCGCCAACCCCACGTCCGGCGGCCGTATCCTCGATCTCCGTCAAGTCCAAAAACACGATATCCCTCTCACCAGCGGCGTGTTTCGCATTTCCACCCCGCCAGCTATGGGGAACGGGACGGGCGGTTGTGGGCTTCAGGCGGCGTCGGGGGGTGGGTGTCGGTGCTGTGTTTTCTTTTTGAGGCTGGTGGGGGGATGGTGGTGAGGGTGACACCCGGCGAGGATGGGACGGAGCGGGGTTGTGCGCCCGTTTCGGGACCTGCAAGTTTTTTCTTATCAGCTCGAACATGGAGACTACAGGAGCTGTGAGGGAGTTGCGCTGTCGTGAACTCACCTGCTGTCCCCGACGAGTCGATCGTGGCGTCTCCGCTGGTGATGGACTCGCTGGCGGGTCGGCCTGAGTCATGGTGGCGAAGAAGGCGTCCCAGGCGGCAGCGGCCTCTTTTGCCTGGATGTGGGCTGGTTTCTTCATTTGTGCGTCTGCTCGGCGTGAGGGATGCGGCACCTGCGCTGGCGGCAAGCGATCTTAGGGCCTTCTGTCCGAGACCGAGCGAGAAAGCCCTTGGGCGCTTTGGGAGTCTTTGGGCCTTCCACGCGTCGCCCTCCGCCTTTCCGCACGCGCAACATTCCACAAAGAGAGGCACATAGATACACAGACAGACAGTCGCCTCGCCCCTACATGCATACTCCTACTCCATATCTACCCTACCCTTGCCCTACCCACCCCCATCCGCATCCCTCACTCTCCACCCCTTATCCCAAATACTTCGCAAAAGCCAAGCAAGCATTCGTCCCCCCAAACCCAAAACTATTCGTCAACGCCGCCCGCACCCCTCCCTCCTTGGTCACCCTCCGCGCCTCAAGCGGCACATAGTCGAGGGAAAACTCTTCCGCTGGGGACGCATTGTGGAGGTTGAGTGTGGGTGGGAGGATGTTCTGATGAGGAGGATACACAGCGGGGTTAGTGAGTAAGACGGGGGTGGCGATGATGCAGGGGACGCCGAGGAGAGGAAGGGAAATACGCACGTGGTGGATGGCGAGAATGGTAAAGATGGCCTCGACGGCGCCCGCGGCACCCAACAGGTGTCCGATCGCGCTTTTGGTGGATGAAACGGCGAGGTTGGCGGCATGGGGTCCAAACACGCTCTTGATCGCTCTCGTTTCCGCCAGATCCCCTGTTTGATTCAAGAAGATCAGGAACGTGGCCAGAGTCCCCCCCACACACACAGTGAGGTTACAAATAACAAGCCCCCCATAAGAGAAAGAGCCTTACCCAACCCGGTACTAGTAGCATGCGCATTGACATAATCCACCTCCTCCCTCCTCATCCCCGCCGTCTCCAACGCCCTGCACATCGCTCTCGCCGCGCCATTGCCGTCCTCGGGGGGTGCAGTGATATGGAACGCGTCGCCGGAGAGGCCGTACCCGCGCATCTCGGCGTAGATGCGGGCGTTACGCTTGGTAGCGTGCTCGAGGGATTCGAGGACGACGCAGCCGGCGCCTTCGCCGATGACGAACCCGTCGCGGTGGGAGTCGAAGGGGCGGGAGGCGGAGGGGGGGTCGTGGTTGTACTTTGTAGAGAGAGCGCGGGATCTATTTGGCGTGGAATGATTTAGAAATGAAGACGGCTCGTTCTTGTGGTGAAGTTGGGGTGAACGACCCGACCCTGCGCGGATACGTACTTGGCGAATCCAGCCATAGCCAACGGCGAGACACTTGCCTCCGCCCCACCCGCAACCATCACATCCGCGTCCCCATACTGGATAAACCGCATCGCGTCGCCTATGGAGTGCGCGCCCGTCGTGCAGGCTGTTGATGCAGCGTGATTAGGTCCCTTAGAAAAGACATAAGATGTCTTGTATGTCTAATGAATGAGAGCAAGGGAAGGGTGAACAAACCTGAAGCCCGTGTTTCATGCTGATATGGCCCGCGGCGAGGTTGATGAGGATTTTGGGAACAAAGTAGGGCGATATCTTTTTCAATCCCTGTTTTCCGTAACACTCCAAATATCAGCAATCATTCCCACCCACCCAAGAATGGTCGCAACTCACTCACACTCTCTGAAAACGACGCCGCCGTCGCAGCGATATCCTCCAGACACCCAATCCCGGACCCGAAACACACCCCTGTCCGTTCCTTGTCACGCGCTGTCCTCGTTTCCCAGCCCGCGTCGGTGAGTGCCTGTTGTGCCACGCTTGATGCGTAGTGCATGAACGGTGCCATGTTCCGCGATTCCTATTGGGATACACGAACGGAACGAAGCGATGATTGAGCGGATGGTTGAAAACGATACCCAACGACGAGGATGTTGGGGCTGGTGTGATCCGCAATGCTATTCCCACCGCACCTCCGGCGCGATTGTCCTCGCTCGATACCCACCGCTTTCGTCAACCACTCCTCGACCCTGAAAACCCCGACGTCCTCCTCACCCCGCACGCCGCCCGGCTTCGGCACCAACGCAGCGACCTGCGACGGGATCCCGTTATAGGTCGTCCCGGTCTCCGGGTGTATGCGGCCGTTTAGGGACACGATGCCGGAGTGGGCAGCAATGAGGCGCTCCCAGGAGTGGGCGACACCCGTGCCGAGAGGGGTGACGAGGCCGAGGCCTGTTACTACTACGCGGCGGTGGGGGGACATGTTGTGGGGGTGGTTGGGTGTGCCGGGTGGATTTGTTGCCGACGGAGTGGAGCTGTCCCGCTGCATGCATGTGCTTGCTTGAAGCAAGCAAGCGGAACATGGGGGACGACGCGTTCGGGTGGGAGCCACTCCCCTCGCCCCCCTCTCGTTACTCTTGCGATCTGGCTTCCCCACCTCATGATGAATCAGTCTATGCAGATGGAAATCCCTCACGGGCTCTGGCCCACAGGCTCTCCCTGCATCACACAATGGTCACTACAGCATCAGATGGAGGGGAAAAGGTCTTCACGGGAGGAGGAGGAAATCGTTTGTCGCGTCCTCACACCTCCGACGCTTAAAGGACGTCCCAAACCCCACCCGATGAGCGCGACCCTCGGCGGCGATTCTGACCACCACCCGTTTTGCCAGTACCAGAAAGGGGAACGAAAGCACCGCCCATCACCGCCATGAACATGTAGGTATCGATTGCCAACTGATAAATCGGGTGGCTTCAAGATCGGAAAAAAATTGCCAAAGGGTGGGCCGCAATGAGCAATCTCGGGCACTCTTTGGTGATGCATGCTTACCGTACTGTACGTTTTGTTTGCCTGACCTGGTCGTCATGATTCCCTACCAACCTCCGGGGACTTGATCCCAAATCCACCGCGAAAGGACTAGAGCTTCGTTATGGAGCCGTGGGGCAGTGATGCGAAATGACCGGCGGTGTAATGACCGGCAAGATAACCGACTCTATCCAGCTGCATTGAACCAAGACTTCCCTTTGTGGAAAAGGTGCGGGATTGCTCGCCAGATTCAATGTCGTTGTGAGTCACGCACGACGCGACCCCCTGCTGACGTGATCCGACCTGTTTGACGGGGCGGTGGGTTGTCGAATTCACCTTCGCCCCAAACCCCCATCCGAGTTCCCCTTTCAGAGCATCGGATGACGGGGAAAAGCTAGCTCCAATTCAGAACCTCACCCACTTCACTCAAAAAAAAACGGTCAAAGCGCCCCCCCCCCCCCGCTCCCCAACGATGAAAGCAGATCACCTCACCCGCAATGCATCACCGTGCCGTGCGCGACCGCCACCCGCCATCCCCAAGTCATCCCCAGAAGCAGGCTCATCACCACCCCCACCGGCAGAGGTATCCGCATCATTGGCTCCGGCGGCTGAACGCGAGTGTCAGATACGTACCGCGGCATACACACCATCGCCATCTACGTCCACATCAAGATCAGTCCAACCACCAAGCCGGGGCACATGGCCCTCCAAAATCCGCGCCCTCCACTTCACCCGCCTCGTCTACGCCACCTCCCGCCCACACACAGCGCGGACACCCCACCGCTTCCTCACCCGCCTCCTGCGCCGCCGCGGCGAAATCGAGCGCGAGCTCGGCCGCGACGCGTTCGTGGGGATGTGGCGGCGGTGGCGGGTGTTGGGGCGGTGTCTCGAGGCGTGGGTGGGCGGTATGGATGGGGGGCTACCGGACGCTTGAGAAATGGCTCATGACGCAGACTAGGAGGGGATCGTAAGGGCAGAAGACAAGAGACCCCGCGGTGCTTCAACTTTTTTTTGGGACTGTTTTGTATGTACAGGAAACATGGACGCGGGAGGGGGAGGGGATGATAGATTTACAAGTTTGGAAGGCCGTGTGATGGGGGGGGGGGGGGGGGGCGTAGAACTTTTTGTTTTGCGAAACGAGGGAACGACGGGACGGGATTGTGTGGGTGCAGGGAAAAAAAGGGGGGTGTGAAAAAAGACAACCCGGGCAAGGGCGGGACGGGGCGTCATGGACGTGCGGTGCAGCGATGGTTGGGTGTACAGTACTTAACCGCGCTCGAAGCAGATTCGGGGCGTGATGTTTTCGCCTGCATTGTTCATTACCGTCTCGTCTCGCGAGCTATCTGTGAGGTGGGTACACCACCACCCCATCGGGATTCTGCGTGAATGTAACACGTGTCGAAATTCAACTGGGAAGAGGAATCTGGGGTTGCGCGGTGATGCGGGACGTAGGTGTCGTGTCGGGTCGAGCGTTGGGGTGATGCCACCGTCCCCACCCTACGAGATCAAAATCAAGACAACCACAAGCACGACGATCGCGACAACGACCATGATGCAGCACAGCTTGTTGCGTGCCGAGCGCTGGTACCGGTCCGCGGTCCGTAGTTCCCCCGTGGCGTTCTCGAGGTTGATTTCTACGGCTTGGACGTTGGATTCGATGTTGTCTGTATTGCGAGGGGGGGTTAGAATGATGGATGAAGTTAATTAGGGGTGATGAATGGAATGATACACTGCCTCGCTCCCGCTCGCGACAAGGATGTTGGGGCCTGCGATGCGCTTACTCACCAAGCATATACTGCTGCTCATGCACCATCGTCCCCAGATCCCTAAAGATCTCATTCACCTCCGCGATACTCTGCTCAATCCCCTTCAAATCCTGTTCCCTCTCCGCAATCAACGCCTCATTAAACTCAATCTCATTGTCCAGCACCACCAGCTGCTGTCTCTGATGCGCCGCCATCAGCGGCTGGCCCTCGTCTGCATCCTCAACGTCGACGTCGGGGGGGAACCCATCTGCGGCGTGCGTGTGGGCGGCTTTGGCGAGGGAGACGTACTCGCGGGATTTTTCGGCGGCTTGTTTGGAGACCAGTTGGAACCGTTTGAGGACTTGTTCAAAGTCCTTTTGAAGCTTTTGTTGCGCCATTTTGCGTTGCCGGTGCGTGTAGGTGTCGCCTGGGAATGGAGCGAAGCGTGGGTTGGGTCAGCCATTATAACCCATCGACCATCAAGCATCATCAACCCCATCAACCATTCATTGACCATCAAGCATCATCAATCACTGTGCGTTGTGAAGAATGACCGTTCGCTGTCGCTCACACTGAGAACGATGTAAGGGGAGGCTTGATGGTGCTCGCTCTGCTCGCAAAAGATCTGACGCTCGCTGATGCTCGCCAAGAGCCCGTGGTCAGGGGAGTAATGCGCCTCTGGCGCAATGTGGCTCGCTCCGCTCGCACTCACTGGGTTCGTCCTCGCTTCCCTCGGTATTACACTGCACTCGCCTCGTGGCTCGCCTCGGGCTCACGTACCTCCTGCGTGCGACGGGTTCGCAGCGAGTATCGCCTTCAAATCGCTTCCAGTCTGCCTCACCATCGCCCTCGTCTCCTCGGTCGTATCATGCAGTCTACTCCTCAAATCCGCCGTATCCTTCTCGGTCCCAAACAGCGAAACAAGTTTCTGAATCGTCGCGACATTATTGGAGATGGTGAAAATCGTACGGGACGCTCTATCGATCGTTGTTGCGTCGTTTGCGTTTGGCGGGTGGCCTGCTGGTGGTGATGAGGTTGAGGATGTGGATGAGGGACCCGCGAATGGTGGGGGCGTGTCGTGGTTGTTGTGGGTGTTGGTGTCCTGGCGGCCGCCGAAAGAGCCGCCTCGCCCGCTACTAGCTGACCCTGCTCTGCCGTCCCAGGGGGTGTTTTGGCCGCTGTTGCCGTTGCCGCCCCGGGGCAAGCCCTTTTCGAGATCGCCGAATGACATGAGGGGTGTGCTTTGAGAGTGTGACGTTTGCGGGGGGGCTTTTGCAGGCGGACGGAGAGTCGAACAGAGAGAGAGCCAGAGGCAGCGAGGGGTAGGCTGAGTGAAAGAAGAGAGGAGATGAGGTTGGCTGAAGGTCCTGTCCTGGGAGGCCGTTCGTAGTTCTGTTGTGTGTTGTGTGTTCGAGGGGGGGGGAGAGCGAGAGAGGTGTGACGTGTGACGCGGCCTCTCGCAAGGTGTTCCGTCCCCCTCCTGTCTCTTCCTGTTTCTCCCTCCTATCCCTCCCGCTGCTGCTAACAATGCAAGACGAACCCACCGCCGCCGCCGTGGGCTCTCTCGCTCGGCCCTATCCGTCTCCCATGGCCCACTCAGAGATACACACAGACCCACCCCCGCCCTCCTTGTCCGACCCCCACCTTCCGTCTCACCACACCCGCCCGTACGATGGAGAACACAACTATAACGCTCACGGCGACGAGGATAAAAAGTTTACGACCGCTGCAATGTCTGCCAGGACTCAGGAGGCTTGGAAGAACTTGACTCTGTCTGAAATTAGTGGGTCGCTTGGTATGTAGAGGGAGGGAGGTTGGGGAGTTTCAAGTGAGGAGGTGAAGACGACATCGGAGGGACGGCGGGCGGCGCAGGCGCAATACCTGTGAGCGACAGCGAAGAATCGTGCCAATCGGTTTTATTTGGCTGATCGTTGATCGTTGACGGTGGTTAATGAGTTGAAATTCCTTACAGGCGACATGGGCACACTGCTCCCACTGCTGGTGGCATTAACCAAGACGGGCCAGATCTCCCTTCCGGCTTCGTTGATCTTTGGTGGACTGTACAATATCATCACTGGGGTGAGGATTCGTATTTTAGGAGAGGGTGACAGGGAATCATAATTGACTGACGGACCTGCGTCTACTTTCTTTGCGGACGATTTGGCAGTTCGTATTTGGGATTCCCGTAAGTGTCAAGCACCATTCGACTTGACCCTCCATTGATGTTCAGTTGCAAGAGAAATCTCACATCTTTCCCACCTGTCCACCCCCCCTCAGATGTGCGTCCAACCCATGAAATCCATCTCCGCAATAGCCCTCGCCACACAAATGCCCCAATCCCAAATCGTCGCCGCAGGCTTCAGCGTCTCCGCCATCATCCTCATCCTAGGCCTCACACGCACAATCACCCTCCTCAACACCCTGATCCCCCTCTCCATCGTCCGCGGCATCCAGCTCGGCACGGGTCTAACCCTCATCACCAACGGCGTCAACACAATCCTCAAATCAAACGCGTGGGAATTCGCAAACTGGGCTTGGCTTGATAACTTCTTCCTTGCGATCCTCGCGTTCGGAGCCTGTGTGTGGAACTGGAACGCGAGACGGAACCCGAGCGCCGTGCTGCTGTTCCTGGTCGGTATAGCCATCGCAGCCGTCAAACTCCACGCCATCGACAAAACAACACCACCCCCCTCCTTCGGGTTCCCGGACCTGACGCCCCACGTCCCCACCGCCACCGATTTCAAAACAGGTTTCCTAACCGCCGGCCTCGGCCAGCTACCCCTCACCCTCCTCAACTCCGTCATCGCCGTCTCCAAACTGGCCGACGACCTCTTCCCCACCCTCCGCAAGAGTCGCAACCAACCCGTCGCACCCATCACACACGTAGCAACCTGCGTCGGCCTCATGAACATCCTCGGCACATGGTTCGGGTCAATCCCCTTTTGCCACGGGTCTGGCGGGCTAGCCGCGCAACACCGGTTTGGCGCCCGAACGGCGTCCTCCATCTATTTCCTGGGCGTCCTGAAGATTGTGGCGGGCGGCTTGTTTGGCGCCTCGTTAAGCGGGTTGTTTGCAAGGGTGCCGAACAGCGTGCTCGGGGTCATGTTGGTCGGGGCCGGGGCGGGCTTGGTGGGCGTCACGAGGGATATGGGCGGGGTGGAGCCCTACATGGTGAGTGAGATGCGCGATCAGGGCAACCCGCCGTCATCAGCAACGCAAACTGAGCATGCACACGCCCGTGAGAACGCCCACACAACAATGATCCTCACCGGCTGCGCGACCTCCTTCTTCAAGAACGACGGCGTCGGGTTCTTGGTCGGCGTTGCTGTCGCGTGCCTGTTCTGGGCCCGCGCGTGCCTGGATCACAGCGAGGCCCACGGTGGGAAGGCAAACGCTCTTCGCCGGGGCCTGAGAGAACGATGGACGGAGGTGAGGGTGGGCTGGACGGGAGAATGGGGGAGCGAGCGGAAGGAAGCGGCGCGTGGGTCGGCGCGGACGGTGTGAGCTCAGCTCAGCCTGGCGCTAGCGAGATGGCAACACGAACCGGCACGCAGGATCGTGCACCCGACCGCCTTGCTGAGGTTCAGCAGGACAGAGAACGGACGGAGGGCGTTTAGAGATACCGGCGTACATATTAGACTCGGTATTTTAGACCACGCCCCGCACCGCTCTGGCGTCGGGGCATTGCACATGGAGAATCGCTACTGTACGGTGGTCATCAACTATTCCTTCACCTACAGTTTCGTTGTTCGTCTGTCTGTGGTTTGAATCCGAGCGAGCATCCCCCTCTTCAGATTACTTGTTCACACACCCAAAAATATACCCCACCCCCCTCCCTTTGCCCCCGCTTCTCAACAACCCCACGATCACTCCTCGATAACCCCCCTAACGCACCCCCTCCCGCGCACCACAACCACCACACTCCCAACCTCCTCCCCCTCCTCCCCCGCCTCCCCAGCCACAATCGGCACCTCAATCACATCCCCTTGGGTATCCTCGATCCACTCTTGCAGGTCAAACGAGGCGTAGCCTATCAGGCGGTCTTCAGCGTGAGAGGCGGGGCAGAGGATGGCGAGGGAGCAGCGGGCGTCGGCGTCGTCGGGGGAGAGGAGGGCGCGGCGGAGGCGGAAGCGTTCGCGGCGGTGCGTTGTTGAGTCCAGTGGAAAAACTGTTTTGGGATTTCAGAGGAGTGCCATAGCTTTTTTAGCAATGGAAAACTGTGCGAAATAAAAAAAAAGAATTTCACGGAACCAACAAATACAGGGGGGAAGGTAGGGGAACTTACACTGCCGCCACCCAACCGCGACATCCCCGCTCTCCTCGACATCACACACAGGCGACTCCCCGCCTTCCGCCACATCCAGTGGGAACTCCTCGAGGGCGATAAACACGGCGGAGGGGAGCTGGTCGGGCGGTAAGGAGAGGTGCAGGGCATCGACTGTTAATGTCAGGCCTTCTTCTTCCTCTTGTTGTTCTTGGTCGTGGTGGTGGTGAGCAGCTGATGGTGTATGTGCGGTATGTCGATCGGAAAATTCATCCCGCGCATTCGTGACCTTACGCACCGGCTCCCCTTGCACATCACCGTCAACCCCGCCCTCCCCAACAGATACGCCCCCCACACTCGTCCGTCTCGACCCGGTCGCAGGCGTCGCCTGCCCCGGACTCGCCAACGCCGACCGACTCGTCGCCTCCGTCAGATGCTCCCCCGGTTCCGGTTTCGGTTTCCCGAGCGGGAGGCGCCGCCGCGTCCTCGTCGTTCGCCCAAACGGCGGCGGCACAGGCGCGGACGGATCCCGCGGCGGTCTTTGCTGTGGTTGCATCCGTTTGACACTCATCTCTTTCCAATCCAGGTGAGGCACCACCGCCGCGGACTGGACTCTGTACGGCTGTTCCCAGCTTAGACTCAGCGTCAGTTTGCCGGCAGGCGCGTTATCGGAGCCGAAGATGTCAAATGCGCCGGTGATGGAGTCGCCGAGGGCGAGGGAGAGAAGGGGGATGGCGCAGGTGCCGTAGATAAAGTCGTTGTCGGAGTCTTCGAGGACCATTATGCGGAGCTGTGTGTGTGGGGGTTTGCGGGATACGTGAGCTTCCCACACCCGGAGGTGGCTCGCAGTGATACGGGAAAAAAAAGAGCCTTACATCCCCAGTCCGCAACTTCCGATCCAACTCCGCGGTCATCACCATCCTAAACGTGCGCAGGAGGTTGAATTCCGGGTTCGCGGTGCCCCTTACTGTGCTCTACAACTCAGGAAACCACCCACGTCAATCTAACCGCCCCCCACTTTCAATTTTACTTCCCCCCCAATCGATTTTCCGGGACTCACCGTAACAACATGATCATGTCCCGGCAACTGAAACGCCAAATACACAGCCGGCTCGCCCGCTTTCCCGTCTTGCCGCCGTGCACGGTCGATGTCCAACCCCTCGCATTTATCAATCTTCAAGACGAGCTCGTTTACTTTGCCGTGTTTCGTGGTCCTGAACAACGCATCGGAAGTAAGTAAGACATACAAACGCCAATGACTGAATGCACAACGGATGCGGTCAGAAAACTTACGCTGCAACATCAGCATCAGCATCAGCGAGAAGCCCTAACGCACCGCTCCGTTCCTTGAACGCGCGGATAGTCTGCGCCATGGGCAACTTGACGCTGAGGGTGTAGTTCAGCCGGCCGATGATCGTCTTCTGTCGAATCGCGGAGAGCATGTTAGTCCAAGAGGAGAGCAGAGTGGGAGTGGTATGGATGTCGGGAGAGCGGGCCCGCACGGGACGCCTAGCCGTACATGATCATGCGAGCTCACGAGATCGCCATAATACTGCAGTTTGTCTGCCTTGCTGGGATCCGTCAAGTCTTTGAACCTCACAACACTAGAAAAAGGATATAAGTTCACCACCAAACACCCCCAAATGATCCCGAGTCGACTTTCTTCCGCATACCATTCAGCAACCTCGACGAAATCCAACCCATCCGCGCGGCACAGATACACCGTCACGGGCTGCATCTGCAGGTACATAAGGCAGAAATCGTCGATAAAGAGCTTATATCTGCGCCAAGAGGATCAATGAAAGTGTCAGCCATCAGTCATCAGTCATCGTCCCCATTCTTCTCCTCTCTCTCCTTCCCCAGATCAACAACACATTTAACCCCAGAACATACTTGGCAGTGAAATTCCACCCCATCTTCTCCCCGACCGCCAACCCCGTAACGGCCGTCTCAAAATCAAAGAAATCGAAATAACAGAACGTCGCAAACGTGCCGTGGGAGCGTGGCTCGTTCGTGTTGTGGAGCCGTTGGAGGAAGGTGACGCCTTCGGGAGTGAGGCGGGCGGAATGGAGGTGGATGCTGAGGAGGTTTTGGCCTGTCGGGCGTGAGAGAGGGTTGTGGCGTGAGGGGTTGGAAGGTAGACGAGGGAGGAAATAGGGTTTTTTGAGGTACCTTTTTCGAGCTGGACGTCGTCATCATCCGTTAAGGACAGATCAGGTTTGCCTATTCAACCAAACAGCTGTGAGCAAAAAAGTCCACACCTCCAACAATGGGAACTGCAAGTGGTTTTCTGCGCGGCACCTTTAACATCCACACTCGCAGCATTCCTCAACTGCGCCTCCAGCACCGCTATCCGGTTCGCTCTCAGCTCCAACAGTCGCGCATCTTCCTCCAGTCTCGTCTCTACACAGAAAGACATCAACATAAGGCCCACCCCACCCACATCCCGCCCCCCATATTTCATACACACCATACTCATTCCGCACAGCCTCAACCCGCCTCCCCAGAACCGCCACCTCATCCTTATAATCCCGATTGATGCCTTCCTGCAGCTGCAGCAGCTTGCGCGTTTTTTCCAAGTCTGCCGTCGCGCGGGTGAATTGCAGGCGGAGCTCTTTCAAGAGTTGTCGTTCCTTTTTAAAATGCGCCATGGTGTCAATATACACATCTGGAGGATAAGCGAGGGGGCATGTGAAGGGAGCTTACATCATCGTCAACAGGCCTAGGTGCTTCTCGTACACCGCCTTTGGACCGATAGTACTCGAGCGCGTCACGCAACTCGTTCCAGTCGGGTTTGGAACTGGGGTATAACCCGCGCAACTGTTTTTTGAGTTCGTCTAGCTCGGCTTGGAGGTTGGAGAGGCTTGCCTCTGCTTTTTGCTTGGCTTCTTGAGATGTTTTGTTCTGTTCTGCATGGGCAGGAGGGGAACGAACGTGGAGTGAGGTTACTGACCACCGGTCCACATGAATCCATACATTGGCAATTTTGACACATACCCCTCAACTCCGCCACAATCGCCTGCCCCTTCGCCTGATCTCTCAAGGCATCTGCCAACTGCGCGCTCAACTCATCGACCCGGCTGCGCAGTTTGGCAGCCTCAGCAGCGTACTCGTCCATACGCTGGGTGTTGAATTGCGAGGCGAGGAGCCGTTTCTGTTCTTCTTCCAGGAGACGTTTTTCCGCGCGGAGGTCTTCTATTATTATTTTCAGCTGGAGCGTCAAGATGGGTTAGGTTGCTTTGCGGCTTTTCTCCTTCGCACACGAACAAAAGCACAAGAAAACCCCACCTCACCCTCCCTCCTCTCCCCTCCCTCCAACGCTCTACACCTCTCCTCCGCCTCAGCCCTCTTGTCCCTCTCCGCTCTGAGCTCCTTATTCAGCGCCTCCATCGCGCTAAGCACCTCCCCGTATTTCTCCGTCATCGCGCGCAGTTTCGCGTCGGTGGATGTGGAGGTGTCGCGGAGGGCGTCGTACCGGGCTTGGAGGTCGGACAGCGTGCGTTGCGTTGAGAGGAGGGTTAAAGTTGATTCTTGGTTGTTGCTGAAAGTATCGCAGGGATGAGTTGGGGAGATGTGACGGGCGATCCGCTGGGCGCTTCCAACGCGCACCTGTCAGCCTCAGCTCTCAACCTCCCGTTCTCGTCGTTGGACTGTGCGAGATCGCGTTCGGCGTCCATCAGTTTCGCGCGGAGCATTGTTACGATTTCTTCTCTGCGGTCAACCAACGATAGCGTCAGAAGAAGGGAGATTGTCTACGACAAAGCCATATTCATGGGCTTACATACAGTTTTTCTACTTCTTCGTTCCGCGGTGTCGAGGCTCCGTCGCCGCTGCTATCCAAAACATACGCCTTTCAGTGGTTTTAAGCTGAGTTCGTGCCCGGATATATGGCAGGGACCTACGCGTCAGGATGCGCTGGCGCTGCACGGCCTCTGCCTCGTCTGCGTATCGAGTTGGATTGTAAGCCAACAACGCAACGGGTGTGCGACATGGATTGTATGTACCCACCCTCTCACAGCCAACGCCGGATAAAGCTTCCGCAGACCCTACAAACCGTTTGCTCACGACGTCAGACGCCGACGAAGAAACACGCTTTTTCAAAGTGTACCTCATCTGCTTCCCCCCCACTCATACCGAATTGGTTCTTGGCGGAATATGGTCATATCTCGCGCCTTTCCTCGTCTCTGCTTCATGCAACGCCTTGAAGAAATTCATCTATATCCAAGGGAAAATCAATCAACCGATCCCCCGCAAAATCGCCACCCAAATATCCCTCGCAAAGTCTGATTCCCCACCTTATTCTTCAACTGGGAATTCTCTTTCGCCACATTGCGCATCTGCGTCCGCAAATCGTCCACCAGATCCTCCATCTCTGCTGCTTCGCGGCGGTTCATGACGCCTGTTTGGGGGCGCCTCTAAGGGCGTCGTTCGTCAGGGTTTTGCCGACTGCATATGCGTGTATGTGAGAGTAGTGAGTGGACATACCGCGCTGGACGGTCGCGATGGAAGCTGGTGCGGGTGCGAGGGAGTTCTCTTTTGCGCGGCGGAGGTCGTCGGTCAGTTTTTGCACTTTTGTTATCAGCCTTTTTCATTTTTGAGCTGGGGTTAGCAAATATTCTAGCAAGACAGGGCCTCGCTGACGCTCGCCTACAAACTGCGACTGGTCTCTGTCGCTCACCGCTCGCTTCGCTCGCGTAGACGGTCTAAGCTCACTCACTACCGCTCGGTCTCCCATCGCAATCCATCGCGCCCGCTAATGCTCCGATGTCCCATCCCAAACTCCCTAAGGCCCGCACTTCCATCTCAAAGCAGGAAACATACTGCTTGGTCTTCTCATCCTGGTCATTCACTTTCCGCTTCAAGTCCAGGTTCTCGTTTTTCAGGCCGTAGAATTCATCGTCGAAGGGTAACTCCGGGCGAAGGCCTTGAATCGCAAGAGAGAAAACATAAGGCACGTTACGAAAGACTTTGTGTTGTTTGTGTGAGGAGTACGATACCAGCTTTCCCGGAAGCAACCATTCCGCCGAGACGAGAAGTCATCTTGGGAGGGAGTGTTCGGGGAGACTGAGGGTGGGCAGCGGGAGCTGGGAAAGAGGACGACGAGGGAAGCTGGTGGGACGGAGACCAGAGCCTTGCCTTACAGTAGATGCATATGTGGTTTGGGGTTGACCCACCAACGTCTTTGTGCATATGCAAGAGGCCCCAGGGAACATCACGACACTGAACTGGAACGCGACACGCTTGCGAGCAACACCCCAAACAACAAGGAAGGCCCACACGGAAACTACGACGCTATGACAAAGTAGTTCGCTATACACAGAACGAACTTGCCAAGTACACTGGGCACCGATGATATAGGAGGAACTTGGCACGTCGAAAGAGGGAAACAGTGCCGCTCGTCTCAAAAATCATCTGGCGGGAGGATGGACGCTTCATGATTTTTGAGACGAGCGGCTTGCTGCATCCGGGTAAGGGGCATATGGCTGATGTTCGAGACTCGTCAAGACTCAAGGACACAAAGAGGTTCTTCATGGCCTGGTGAGTGTGTGTTTTTGATGCTGTGAAGACGGACTTTTTCTCACTTCCAGCCCCTCCAGCTTGGTTGCCCAAACCGAAACTGTGTTCAGCAGGCATGGACACCAAATGCGAATACCAAGAAAATATCACTCAACCCACACCAAAGCTCAGCGGCTGTTCGACCGCGCCTCTTCAACAGAGACCACGCGGCCACAAGCAATATGAAGGCCATCGTCTGGAGCAACGTCATGCATGGGCACATTCCTGTGGCATACCAGCGTGGGACGGCGCGGCAGCCACAGCAGCGTGGGTTGGAACAGGACAATCTGGATGGGGACGCGGTTCGCAGGAAGCGCAAATCCCTGAAGTACCGCACTCGTCATCCACGCGGGTGAGTGTGATTGGAGTCCTATTATGAAATACAGCTTTGGCGGGGTTTCGATGATGTGAAGGAATCGTCAACGGGACCGACTAGGGCCCCGCCAGGTCCGGATGGGTTTTCGCCCTTACCATGGATCGCTTTTAGAGGCGACCGATGCATATATAGTTGCTTTTCTGAGGCTTCTTGTAGTTGCTTAACTTGTAAGACGAGGAGATGAAGCCGTGAGTGTGGATATGGGACTTATACTCTGTATTGGTTTTGTGGTCCAGAACCGGGGTGCTTCAAAAGTGTCATACGTGAGGTCGAAATCGGAAACATATCCCCATACCCGTCAAGTTATTATTTGGTTTAGACGGCCAGAACGTAAACCCCCACCGCCTTTGCCCGCTGCCGGGCACTATTAATCTATATTTATACGTCTATGGAGACTCTATGCGTCTAATGATTCTATTAAGCCGTCGATGGATTCAAAAATGGAAGGCCCAACCGAAAATGCAACACAGTTTGCACTCTGTGCGTCTACAAACTGGCAAGCAGCCAGGTGCTGAACAGTATCGCCACCGGGATCGCAGCCGTGCATCGCGGCGACGATAAGACGCCATTGCGCTTCCGGAAATCCGTAACTAGAAAGCAACCGAAAAGACGAGTTAGTTGACCGGGGTATGATACTCGCAGCAGCTCACTCTCTTTCCATACTTTGCGGAGGACACACGGGAGCCACGGGGCTTGCGGGAGGAGTGACAGCCGCCGAAGCGGCACCCTGGATGGAGGCCGGAACGGTATAACAGGCTTGCGACACGCCGTGTGGGTCGGTGACTGTGAATATGGGACTTGTAGTGTTTGTCCATGGGTCGAGTGGCGCGCTTCCATTGTTGACTGGTGGCGCGATCGGGAAGCATTGGTATGCGGCGGCCGGGACGGTTGCTGTCGTGGCGTTGCTGGGATTGCCGGCGGTTACGGGGTTGCTTGTGGGGAATCCGGCGGCTGAGACGCTGGGTTGGCCTGGCGAGCCATCGGTGGGTTGGCCGACAGGGGAGCCAGGGATGGATTGATCGCCCGGAACGGGTGGCTGCTGTCCACCGTTCGTAACGATCTCGATGGGTATGTTCGGGACGCCGTTAGGGTTGGTTCCAGGAGCCGCGGGATTTGCGGGTGTGGCGCCGCCGTTGGTCGGTCCGGGAGGCGTGGGAGGAGTAGATAACTTTTCAGGTTCATCCCTTGAGAAACAAATGGATGTCCAGGGGTTAGAGAAGTTGGATTCATTCTTCCATCCCCCGTTGGCAGAGAAGATGGAAGGCGTTTTGGGGAGCCCTATACAGACTCGATACTTACAACGGCGGCAAATCACCTTCGCAGAGTCCAGGGTCTCCGGGGACGAATTGAGCACACATCTCTGGTGCCGGTATTACGTTCTGACCTGACGCAAAATCTATAGGTTCTTCGGAACCGGGCATCTTGTCGCAATGACCAGCTCCTACAACCGTAGGATCTGGAGCGTGAACCGTGCAGTCACCAAGATTCCCATGTATGGTTCCGCTGTACGAGACCGAGGTCACTTTACACTTTTTGAAAGCGTCTTCCATACGGGAGCCTGGATCCCTCTTGCTTCGGTACGAGCAGCCAGAACCGGCGGTATTGTCGAAGTAGATGAATTGGTTGCCGATGTCGGAGAGGTTCAGAGTGTAGGGATTGAAGAGGTAACCGGGAGTGAGGGGTGCCGACCAAAACTCATGACACCTGATGTGGTGGGCGTGCAGCTTAGGAACAATCGGACAAAGGTAGGTAGTGGCATGGAGCTTCTGACTCACCTCAGGCAGTTCTTCACAAACACACTCTTTTTCGCCTTCCGAGCGATGCAGTCATTGCATGTGGCCGTGATGGGCCAGTTGAAGCATTGAGTAACTAAAGTTTTTCCTGTAGCGAGGCGAGCTTTCCTGTCTGAATTGAGCAATGCACAGTACTCGTTGTCAATGGGACCTCCGGTGAGGTTTGCAGTCGCGGGTGGCAGACAACTATCACTACAATATGTTTTCTGCATCGTGTACTATGACAAAGAATACGATGGTGAGTGAAAGTGCAACCAGGAGATGGTGCTGCAGAAGAAGTGTCCATGAACACGATGGTAGGGAATACAGCAAAAGATCGTACCCCACAACTCCCACACAAAGTGTCATCAAGCAGCCACTTATTTGTTGAGCCTTCGGTCGAAATGTTGTTGAATGCATGTAGCAAGTTCTTGTCCTCTGAGGGGGCAACATATGCAATGGCAGACCTTAGATGCTCGAAACCTTGCGGTTCGATTTTGTCGCTGTAGCGCCATAGCCATAACAACCAGAGATCCCAACGGTTCCCGGGCAATGTTTCGCCCCGCATGGCCGGCAGGAGATCATTGGGCAATTGATCGTACTTTGTTTGACCGTCAGAAGAAATGAAAGGGTTGCCGTTATTCCAGAAAGTGATGTTGACGGTCGGCACGAAATATCCGCTCCCGTTTGAGGTCAAGAAGGGACTCAGAAGGTCCTCGGGTTGTTGGGAAGGCATTGGCGCAGACGACGGGAGTGTCAACGGTTCTGAAGAGGTCGTGGAAGCCGCGACATCCCGAGGGGCGGAAGCGCCGGAGGCAGGCGAGGCGGTGACCAGCAGCAGAGAGGTGGCGAGGATCAGAGTTGCAGCTGCCCAACGCCATAAACGAGGAAGAGACATCGCGTGTATCTATGTCGTTCTTCAGACGTGAGACGGAAGATGAAGACGACTGCTAGCAGTGCGAAGAGGATATCGATACCAGGTCTAGCCGAAGTCTGGAGGGAAGCAGGGCCGGCGCCTTCGTTCATTCTTTTTATCCCTCTTCATCCTACTGACTCCTGAGGGACCTCCTCCACGTTCAGACTCTAGAGTCCTCCTTTTTTTCCTTTGAATTCTCATCCTTCATGGGAGGCGTCAAAAACGGCACACCCCTGCTCTTCCTTCTCGCTTATCAGATTCCGGAGGTCGTCCTCCGTTCCCATCATCCATGGCTCGTTGGAGACATACAAAACTTACAATGGACTGCCGGGGCTACCCGCGGCCAAAATTAGAGCGCAAATGCAATCCCGTTGAAAATTAACGGCACCCGACCCGTTGGGCACGCGTTTGCGCGCCTTCGGCCCAAGCGGCTCAAGTCCACATACCGCCGGTAACAGCCACAGTTCGACCTTCGGCCGTGGTAGTAGGAACTTCGAGCACCCGTCATTGAAACCGTCGACACTGCACAGCAACCATTTGTCCTTCTTAACAACCCAAAAGCACATGATGACTGCCAACCACCGCCGATGTCATCTAGCTCGCGGTAGGGCCCACGCACTCGGCCTCTGAAGTGCGTGGGCTGGTCTACGAACGTTGTCTTTCGGAACATGCCCTGGGCCCATGGAATCAAGGGGTTTCCCAGACGAAATTCATACTTCTGTCGTGTACTTCTTGATTGAATGAGTTCATTAGATTCTGGTGTCCAAACTTACCCCAGCGGAAGCTTGCGCCCTGACTCCATCTTAAGTCGAGCCTAGGGCTCCGAGGGGCATGCGAGTGCGTCTCTTACCAAGTTAATGTTAGAATAAACGTTGTTGAAGAACAAGATAAAGGAAAGTACTTGATGGGACTGGTATGTATGCCACATGGATTTGCAAACAACAGCACAGAATCTTGGGAAACAACTGGCTTCTACTCTCTTACAACATTACACGCCTAGAGCGGAAATCTCAAAAAGCCCAAACAGTGTTAGTACAATAAAATAGCACCGGTTTACAGGGTCCACTCCATCCACACCGTAGAGATCGAACCGAGGATGCGTAGCGAATGGCCTTCCAAATGCAGTGATGAAGTTTCAACTGTCGGTTACTATCCCGAATAGATATATGGCTGCCGCACCCTGCACTTGGATGCCTCCACATCGTTCGATCGCTTGACTGCAACGTGCATAACGTAAGGATAACATATCCTACGCGTCGAAAACATATCAGCGGCGACCGGACCTATAAGATCACCGGCTGTCTTTTCTTCTCAAGAGGTCACGCCCACCAAGAGCGCACAGAACCTGTCAAGACTCTACTTCCTTGCGGTGCTCAGCAGGCGGTGGATCGAGTTTCTGATGGGTATCTTTTGCACCGCGCCTGTTATGATCTCGACGATGGAGGCGGAAGCGAAGAAGAGAAGTCAGAGCGAGAGTGATAGGCGACAAGAGATTGTATTGGCGAAACAAGAAACAAGGACTAGAACAGGAGATGAGAAGAACTGGTGTTGATCTGCTGGGGAGGAAGGAAATGGCCGAAGAGGGGGCGGCTATTTATAGATAAACAACCCAGCAGAGCGAAGAACAACATCAAGAGGGGGCTGGGTAAGCGCCAGCTATGCTACCTAGCCTAGAGCGGTCATGGCGAGCGTAGAGAGCATTGCTACAGCTGCTGGCTGTGGAGAAGTATTGGGGGTTGACAAATGGCCGAAAATTGAGAAGAGTTGCGGGCCAGAAAAGGGGCAAGTTCTCCAAGAGATGGGTACAAGACTAAGCTGACTAACACTATCTAATGACTATGAACGGTAACTGATACATCGTCGGCTACACTGCTTCTTCCTCTTCTAACAGTATTCCTCCGCTCGAGACGATGTTCGCGTGGCTCCGCACAATACGATGGTCAGGTCGCAAGTGCCTCTCTGATACTCTTCGGCGTCTGGGTCGCGTGCCCAGGAGTATCCCGTCCATCGTCGTGTAATGGGCCGGCGCGCGGTGACAACAGCGAGAACGTAAACCTTCACTCTGCCCTGGATGGATATCGCGCGTATCATTGCCAGTATTGCGCTAGGCGGAGCGTAGATTTCACTGTTCCCAAGCCAGCCTTGTAGATATTCTCGTCATTGTCCGCCGCGAGCCTGTCCCCTGTATCCAGCAATCTCCACATTGCGTCCGAATGAAAACGCCGATGCTGCTTGACCTCAGCAAACAACGTGCGGGAAAATCTTGGTGGTCGTCCAGTTCGCTCGTTGACATCGTTGTCGACACGGACTCTCATGACGTCCAACCATAGCTCCAGAGTAATGGGTTCGTTCAACGCCCAGTAGATCAAAGTGCTCCCAAGCGGCACATGAAACTTATGCCCGGCGATTTCAAGTAAAAGGCCCGCCGACATTCGGCTGCTGCACAACGGGACATACGACCTGGGCTTTTGCGCCGCAAGCAAGGCAATTGGTGCCCAAGATCAGAGACAAGAAGCGACTGTAGGGCGCCTCGAAGAATGTCGGCAGGATGGGGATGAGGACAGCAGTTACCCAATACACCTAACGGCGCGGCCGGTTCACACGCAATGAGACTGAAAGAGCCTTTAGAGGATTGGGCGAGACCAGCGCATGCCTCGACGGACAGCAAAGACGCGATATCAAGCCACACATGAAGGACTGACGAACCCCTGGTTCCATTTCTTGAGCATATCCTTCCACGTTTTCATGGTCACGACCGCGAGCACCATGTCCGTGACTTTTTCCTCTGAGATGTACTCGACTTGAGGTGTCCGAGCCGCCCGTATCGATGAATCCGTCTTTTGATAAAAAGCCACCGGCCGTGGATTTATGAAGGTGCGAGACAGGATCTGTAGGGGTTAAGAGAAACAGCGGTTCAAAGCGACTGTGATAACGGCGAGAGGGTAAGAACGAGAAAGTGAAAAACGACGACGAAAGAGTTGAACCGACCTCTTCAGCCAGGGTTGCTTGCCTGGTGGGGTGTCGATACCTCGTGCTTGACCAAGAATATAAGCTGCAAACTATACTTTGCAACGAAGCCTGTGCGCAGTGCGTCTGCTTGAGGTTGGGGTTTGTAAGGTCCTCTCGAACCAGAAACCTGCGAAAAAGGTGTGGGAGGGAAAGGAACGTCACACTTCCCGTGTGCTTTTAGTGCTGACGTAGGCATTTCACGCGTTTTCCCGATGCCAACTTCTCCTTGTGGTCTTTCTCGGCATATGGGTGATCTAGATCTGGACATCCAGTGCAAGGCAAGACGGATGGCCATCATATCTTCATAAAGCACTCACTTACTCTTTCACTCACTGAGCTGCAATGTCACGCAACAGCGAAGCCGAATCAACCCGTATCTACGTCCCCCTAGACGACCTCGAAGCCCGTCTCACCGAAGAAGCCCGCGAGCAGGAAGACGAGATCGGCGACATCACAGAACTCGCCCGTGAGCACCGCCCTCCATTTCAATCCAACCCGCACCACAGCGCGTGGGGTTCACAGCCAAGCAATGCACCCGGAACACCGACAGGCCTGTATGCGTTCAGACAGCGAATATCGCACGGGCTGCGGAATTTGAGCGCGAGACCGAGCACGAGCAGTTTGCTGGATACGATGCTGTTGCGGAACGCGAGCGTGAGCAGGAGTTCGAGTTTCTCGCAGAGCGGGTACTTCCCGCATCCCGCTCATGCGCCATCGTTTGCGCGGCTGCCGATACCCTGGTCGTCTACTGGCGCGCCGCGGGATAGTCGGGAGGCGGATATGTTGCTTGGTTTAGCATTAGCGCTGTCAAGCTACGGCGCTCCATTATACAGAGTGGAGCACCGCATCGCAAAAGCGGCCGAAGATCTAAGCCTACCCGTCTCAGTATTCTGCCTCCCGTCAACAATCATGGTTGCGATCGGCGACGGATCAGCCCGACATCCCTGCCGCGTACAGTACCTCTCCTACTCCTATGGCGTGAACGTCGGCAAACTCCACCAAGTCGACCGTCTAGCGCGCCGCGTCTCCGCCCTCCGCAAAGCCCTCAAAACCGACGAGAAGCGCCGCGCGTCGGCAGCTACCACCACGCCGAGCGTCCAGCAGAGTCGGCGGATCCTCGAAAGCCCTGATAGCACCAATTCCGTGCCGTCTTCCCCACCACCCGTCCCACAAGACACCACAACGACCCAACAACAACAAGAAAAACACAATGACGGAACAATCGACGACTGCCTCACCGACCTCCAAACCATCACCTCCGACACCGACTACTCCTGGCCTGTCCGCCACTTCGCCGGCGCCATGCAATCGGGTGTCATCGCCGTGTTGCTGTTCAGGGGGACATGGGCCGACGGGCTCGCCGCTTTCTTCCTCGGGGGTGTCACCTCCCTCTGTCTGCGATTATCGAACTTTTTGGGATTGGAGGGAGCTGTGGAGCTGCTGACGAGTATCGCGATAGCGTGTCTGGCGCGGTTCATGGAGATATTCGCGTTCTGGGATGGGTTGTCGGGGACGGGGCTGGGGTTGTGTCATGAGGTGGTGTCGCTTGCGGGGGTCTGTGCGTTGTTGCCGGGGACTGCTATGTGAGTCTGAATTAAACTGTTATCTCTGAGAGATTAGATGATTAGCTCTTAACTTACATCGCCAGCACACTAGGCATGCTCGAACTCGGGAGCACTAACCCTGTCGCTGGGAGTGTGAGGATGTTTCAGGCTTTTGTTCGGGCGCTCAAACTCGGGTACGGTGAAAGGTCCAGTATCAGTTAGTCCGAACACATACTAAACATCATTGATTGAATCAACAGGTACGGCCTAACCCTCGGCTCCCGCCTAGCCATCCACCTCATGCAACTCTTCACCGACTACGACGGCTCTAACCCGGACGCGTGCCCGGTCGCGGGCGCGCCGATGGATGTGTGGCGGTTGCCGCTGTGGATTCCCGTAAGACATTACACACCGTTCTTCCGTTTAAAAGTGGTCGTCTTGATTGAAGTGGAAATGATTTCGTTTTTTGGCAGATGAACCTATCAATCATGATAAACCTCCGCGCCTTCCCCTGGCAATGGTGGCACATGTCCCTGACATCGCTGACTGGGTTCTGCGTCAATTTGTTGGCTAGCATGTGGTTCAACAGCGTACGTATCCTCTCTTCGAAAGTCATTTCTCCTTCGTGCATTAAGCTGACATTTGCTCGTGTGGATGATAGGATATAACAGCGGGAATAGCAGCCTTCTCGATTGGGTTACTGGGCAACCTGTACGCGAGGCAGACGGATGACGTCGCTATTGGCGCTATCCTCGCCGGTAAACCACCACAGTACCCTACCATCATCTTGCGGACTCTGATGACTGATTTATATTTTGTTTGTAGGAATAGCATGGCTAGTCCCCGGCGGAATCGGCGTCCGCGGCGCGATCGCTGCCATCGCGAAGGATGCGACGAGTAGCGGGACTGCGTTTGGGATTGAGTGAGTTTCTCTTTCCTTTCGCTATGTTCGCCTTCTTACGTTGGCGGGGGGCTAACGCTTGCTGTCTCGCAGTATGATAACACGAGCAATGTCCATCGCTGTCGGGATCTAGTGAGTCTCCACTCGCACCCACCATTTACCGCTGAATCTGACGACCCTTTCATTCTTCGCAGCATGGCAAACGTTATAGCCTTCCCCATCACGATCGACTCGCAGCTCCGGGACGCACTGACGGATAATATCATGACGATGTAGATATGTGTAGTGCAGTGGGTGGTGGGACGGTACATACCCGTGGGTGCGCGATACCTCGACTCCTTTTAGGTGAATGCGGATTTTTGGATTACCGCGGTTCGGGGACGTATCGAGGATGGTGGGATCACGCCCGCGCAGGGGCATGGAAGCGTCCGTCTTTTTGTAACTGTAACTTATACTGAGGAAATGTGCATAGGTAGACTGTTCTTGTTCTTGGGACTCATGATGTGATGGAGGGAAGGACATTTGCTCCCTCTTTTGAGCTAAAACAACATACACGAAAGAAGCTGCTGCTCTTTGTGCTTTGCGTTATATGTTTTTGTTTCCGTGTATTCACATGTACAATTACAAAACGGTAACCCTATACGTATCTCGCCTTCACAATACCGGCATGAAACAGCCCGGGGATAAAAGACAGAGCACGAGCCCAAAAACGCGACAAAGGCAAAGCACAGAAGCTTGTGATGGATGAAAGGCGGAAGATGAACAGGGGAAGGTGATGAAGTCCGGTAGTGTCTTTCCCACGGGTTGAAAGTGGTGTAGTTGTGCGAGTAGCGATGTGGGTTGCGAGGGGTCATGCGGAGAACCGACACCGTGTGCTTGTTCCGTTCGTAGTTCTGTTGGGGATCCGCCCTTCATCCTTTTTTCCTTCTTTCCTTGAATCCATCACTTCTCCCTATTCTCCCTTTCTTCAGTCGCCCAGTACCTCCACCTCATACCCCTCGCGTCAAATCCTCCACCCCTCACAAAGACGGCACAATCATAACCTGCACAACCGACCCCTCCCCCAACTCCAAACCCTTAACACTCGCCCCATCCTCCAACAACCTCCCCAAATAGAAAAACTTCAGTTTCGGCGGTTTGCCCGGTTTCCCTCCTTTCGCTGTTGTCGTACTCGATTCCTCACCAACAACCCCCGCAACCATCGCCCGCATATCCCTCACAGTCGTCGCCGCCGTCGTTTGCAGCTTGACGTCTTTACCCGTGCTGAGACGCGCGGTGAGGGTGAGTGTTGGCGCGGTGGGGTCGAGTGCGGGCGGTTGGTGAGGCGGATGTGGGGATGTGGTGGAGCTGCGTTTGGAAGATTTGGAGAGTCGTTTGCCTTTTATGTCTGATGCGCCGCTGGTGCCTGTTATCCCGCCGTCGGTGATAGTTGCGCCATCCGCGCCTTCTCCATCATCATCGTCAGCGTGATCCCCCTCGGCATCTTCGTCCCGTTCCGGCGGTAATAAACCCCTCACACGGGTCGGATCCACGATACAAAACGCCGGGATGGTGTACATATTCCCTCGCTCATCATAACACCCGTCCGTCAGGCGGCCAGTGGGGACGGTCATGTTGGCGCTGTCGACGATAGCCTGCGCGAGTTCGAGGGTGGGTGCTTCGCAGGCGGCGCGTAGGGCTTGCCAGACTTGAGCGAGCCCGGAGTAGCTTGGCATCGTATCCCAGAACTCGTCGCGTTTGCGGAGGAATTGGCGGAGCGTCATGGGTGTGTCGGGCTTGTAATCGAGTTGGCTACGCGGGAGCAGCGGACGGTTGCCGCCTGGAAACATGGGGAGTAAGGGAGAGGGTCAGGAGAACGGAATCTAAGTTCGGATACATGACCATCGGGGTATGTAATCCATGGAGTGAAATGAGAACTGTTGGGCATAGGATAGAAATGACATCCTTCTCGCTTCGTTCCGACGAGACGTTGAGCTGCCGTTGGCGTCGCTTCGCTCTCAAGAACATCCAACGCTGCTTGAGAACAACTCGCTCGGCTCGCGAAGGAGTTCGCCTGGTCCAGCCTCCTGCGACGCTTGCCTCACCGCTCTCGCTATCGGTCACTCCCTCTCTCGCAGTGTACACTCACCAGTAGGCACAGGCGACGCCGCATTCTGGTCATTTCCCACCGCGCCACCCTGCTGAACTCTCCTCGGACTACTACTTCTCTCCTCATTTGCACCACTATCGTGGCTGGAGATGCAGCCGCCCATGGTCGTCGTTCGTTCCCTAAGTTCCGTAGCCCACGCTAGACAGTATCTCCAACCCTATGTGCAGATGGGTTCGGGGCGGAATTCCTCCGCACACACACGTTATTGGCTCAAGCTCCGGTGCGGAGAGCGAATGATTGCTGAAAAGGGGTGAAAACAGTCACTCGTTGCTTTGCTCAACAGCGGGGGAAGATTGGCCCGAGTGTGGCCGATGTGGTGTCCAGACGCAGACGCAGTAGCTATACGGAGTTTGAGAGCAGCGCTCCGACGAGCTTGCAGTTGGCGGGCGTAATACCGGGGGCGGACGACGGTGCGTGGTTGTTTGTTTCCCCTGCTGAAGTTCTGTTCCGGGGTTGGACGCAAAAAAGGGGGGGGGGATGTTTGTCACCTCCGCTCCCGTCGACGCGTCCTTTATGGAGGGGAGACTGCAGCCCCCACATAGGCGGCTTCGTTCGTGCATATCACAGATGTCCCCACTGCACAGACAGACCTGCTAGTACACACTGGTCACACAATCCAAGCACCTCATTGCTTCCTTCTTTTGTCTTTACGCCATATTTGCTAATACAAGCTACGCAACAAGCCGTGAGAAAGGAAAGTGCACACCACTTTCTCCTGCTCTTAGAGGTATCCATCACATTGGCATCGCCCCACACCCCGCAGTCCTACAACTTCCGCTTGCCCAACATATTCAACTTCTTGCTCAGCCGCTGATGCACGTTCGCCGGTTTCTTCTTTTCTTTCGCCGCGATTTGCGAGGACGACTGTGGTTGCTGTGGTTGCTGTTGTTGCAGAGGGACTAGTTGTTGCGATTGTGATGGTATTTGTGTTGGATCCTGCGACTGTGACGATTCCTGCTGTTGCGAGTACATCGCCATTTGTTGACGTTGCAGGACCGCTTGCAGGGATGTCAGGGGGACTGTAGGTGCGGGTGGGGCGAATTGTTGGTGTTGCTGCGATTGCTGCTGTGGAGGCGGCGGCGGCGGCGGCTGCAATTGTACGTGATGACCATTCTGCGGTTGCTGTTGTGGCACCACCTGCTGCTGCGGAATCGACGACAACAATGGTTGCGTTTGTCCTTGCCCCAGTTGCCCCAACTGACTCAACAGCGCAGAGGAAGCCGCATCAAAATGCATCTGCTGCTGCTGGAATTGCTCCAGGTGGTTCGCGAGCAGTAGCGGCTGTTCGTGCGGGTGATACACGGGAAACGCCAGCTCTTGGTGGGGTGGTAGTTGTGCTTGCTGCTGCACGAGGTACGGACCACCGCTCGCCATCGCATCCGGTGCAAAAGCTCCCATTATCGGAAACGGAATCATCGTCGACGATGAGGGCGCAGGGGCCATACAACCCAGGAAGGGCGGTAACGACGCCGCGTTGTTCGGCGCAGACGCTTCCCCACCACCAACGTTCGGTGCAAACGCCCAGTACGGGAACGGTAGGGCCGCTGACGTCGATGCCGACGCGCTGCGAGGAGGTGGAGGCGGGATCGGATCTGGCACAAAGAGCGGATTTGGTGCCGATGCCGATGCCGGTGCGGGTGGTATATAGGACGTCGGGGCAGCCCCTGGCAGAGGCATCAAGAACGGTGGTAGGCCCGACATGAGGTTGCCGGATGGTGACGACCCGTTCATGTTTGACGGTTTGAAAGCCGGCCGTTGCTGAGGTGCTGCTGCTAGTGGCTGAAATTGAAGTGTGTTTGGGGATTGCCGCTGCTGTGCTGAAGTTGCTGCTACAGATTTAAATTGCGGGAGTTTCGTCGATGCCGCGGTGGGAGCGCGAGGCGTAGTTGAAGTTACTACAGGTGCAGTCTGCGGCTCGCCCGGTGCTTGTCCCAAACCCAAAGGCTGAGCAGCGGATCCTCCAGGAACATGTCTCGCTGGAACATTCAGCGGTTGATGCGGCGCATGCCCCGTAACCCACGCGGGCGCATCAGACGGCAGCTGTGGCGTAAACGCAATCTTCACTCCAATCTCTTTGGACTCCTGCCGTGCCCCGGACGCCACGGATCCACCTCGCACGGTTGCCGTCGCGGGAAGGGTGGCTGAGGCTACCCTGTCTTTTTCCTTCCCGGACGCGACCGCTTCCTCGGTCTTTTGTTGAGGGTCTACCGGGTGGGGCAGAGGTGAAGCTGAGGACGCACCTCGACCCTGCAGAGAAGTTTTTAGGGCGTTACCTGCCATTGGCGGGTCGGGAGTGGCAGCCGCTGCAGCTGCTGCTGTCGAGCTCTTTTTCCGTCGCTTCGCAGGCGCTGCTACCGTTGCCGGTGGTGTGCCCCCTACTGATTTGTCCTCCGCCGCCATCGACGTCTTCTCCACATCAGCCTCGAGTTTCCGTTTCCTCGTCGTCATCGGCCTCTTCTTCTTGAACTTTCCCGGTATATACGCGTGAGCGTCCTCATCGGCGCTATCCGTGGTATTCCCTCCATACATGTCCTCACTGTCCTCATCATCGTCGGACCCATCGTCCCAATCTGACGAATCGTCCGCATCGTCCAGTGGCCCACCTCCACCGTTCTTTTCGCCGTCGTCTGAATCCTCGCTGTCCGAGATCGGCTGGGCTAGTTCTAGTAATGTGGTAGGTACTCCACTCGGCGTGGGCACATCCATGTCTTGCTGCTCGGTGGAAGCAGGAGGTTTCTGATCAACCTCACCACCACCACTCACGACGACGCTAGACGTTTCCGATGAGGCGTGCGAAGGAGTGTCGACCCGCGACATTGGAATAAGGTCCTTTCCTTCCACCCTCTTGCTGCGTGCCCTGTTCATGTGTTGCGTAAACTTCCTGAGCAAATTGTCGATGTTTTTCAGACCCTTGGGCACACTACGCTTCAAGTTTCTCCGATCTTCCGCTTTGGTCGTACCTGTGCGCGGAAAGAAGCTCGTAAGTAAAAGCACCTCTGACTCACAACCTGGCATAGAATGGCCGGCACGCACCACCGTGGATCTTCTCACTTATCCCTTTCAGGAATGTCAACAGAGCGTCCAATCCTTTTACCTCCCACGGAGACAGGACCTCCAGCGCATCTACAATGATACCGTGTGTCAATGAACTGACTCAAATTCCTTACTTCAAACGAAGTCCAGGGAACTCACTCTTCACTATCTTCATGTACTTGCGAGCAGCATACCTGGACGGACGTCAGATCAGAAACCCACTGATCGAAAACACCGCTCAGGCGCGACTTACCATTGCATCATCTCAAAGTACGGATACCTGAGCCAGGCAGAGTGTGAGCATCCGCAAATGCTACGGCGCTCCTGACAGCCCGCACATACCTGAATTTGGCAGGAACATTGGTCCGCTTCTCGATCTCATAGATGTTGAGTTGCCCATCGATATTGAGTCCATGCAGAAAGTTCCCCCCAATGACAATCGAATCTTCAGGCGTGTATACTGCGTGAATCCAGCCCGTAGGGATCATCATCGTGTTCCCAGCCTTCAAGTGGACTTCGATCGCTCCGTCTCGTATGTCATCTGCCAGGAATGTGTGCCCTTGATCTGGCGAGGATGACCATTTCTCGTACTTTTTGAGATTTGTTGACGTTGGTGGGATGAAGTAGAACACCTTCTCGCCGGAAAGCAGGTGGTAGAATACGGATGAGCCGCCGAAATCTATGTGGAAACTAGATCCGCAGGGTCAGTTAGAGAAGGACTACCCTGATAGATATGGGAAGAATGGCTTACTCGGTGTAGCTGTCCTTCACGCTCATCAAACAGTAGAGCTGCACATGAGGGTATTCGCCAGCCCGCTTCAATTCTGATGGCCAGACGTTGTCGGTCCAGTCCAGATCCCGTACGACGCGCGGTCGTTTCACTTGCTCAGCTAGAGGCGTCTGGCTGATCTCCAGACTGATGACCTAGAATGATAACAGTAAATTTATTATTCTGGAAAAATTGGATTTCACCTCAGAACGCACATTCATGATCCTCTTTCTCTTCTCGGGCGGCTGATGGAAGTACTTGGCCCATTCGTCCAAGGTCATGATCCGCTCAGACTGCGTGGAAACCTCGATAGCGTCCACTTTCCGGTCCCTGCCACACATGTCCGCAACTTGATCCACCTGACAATTTATAGAGTCTCAGCGTTCCGGCTAGGATCCCATGGAGGGCCGCATACTTCATCTTCCGCCAAGCACTCACAATCAAGTCCTTGGACGGCATCGCCATGTCCAGACCCTCCGGGGTTGTGACCAGTACCGGCTCCCTGAACCCCGACTTTCGTAACCACTCCAACGTCAATTCATCTCCCCGAACCCTTTGAAAGCTCTCCTGTCGAAATGTCCGCGCCTGCAAGGTTTTTGTAAATCGATCCTCCTCGACAGCTGCCCCGCCTTCGTTCAACTCGTTGTAGTTTATCTGAGTCTTATCGCGCTTGGACTTCCGAGTAGGTTCTTTGACTGAGTCCGCGATCAAAGGTGCGATTAGACGCAAGTACGGGACCATTCGAATTTCACACAAAAGGCCATCATCACTTACATACACTTTTGCCAAATTTCGGTTGACACTACAAATAAACGATCAGTGGAAGTTCAAGAGAAGACACGATTTTGTGGGATGCGACGATACCTCTCGGCAGTAGAACTTTGATAGATATTGCGTATCTGAGCGGATCGGGCGGAAGTCAGCCAAACTACTTGCTGCATATACTGCGCGTCATCCCCTTTAAGATCGTCTGTCGAGACTGACCTTCTTCGACCATTGAAGGGTCAATACATCTTCCATGGTACCAATTTGCACAGCCATCGCACCTAGATGTCGAGTAACGAGGAAACAATGAGACTCCTGCTCGTTGTTTATTGTGCTATTGCTTGTTGAAGGTTCCCAGGAGATAACTTACTCGATCATGAACTCTCCATCATTGCCCTCAGATAAACAGTAGCAATAGAGCTTCTTCTCTTGTTTCTTTGGCGAAACCGGGCCCTTGACCTCTTCCGAAACGGCACTGATCGTTGCTGCCATTCTGTCTACTTTCCCCGGCCGCCGGTCAAACTCAAGTTCGGCGCGGGAAGGTTCGGACGTTTGCGTTTTGGGACTATGTAGAAAAGACGAACAGTGTAGCAGAGCGTGGGACCCTGGCCTTCTCCTAGCAAGCCGTGCTTCTCTCTCGGCCGTCTCTACAGTATAATATATGGGTGTTCTGTGTGGGTCAAAGCGTTTGCAGAGAGTCACTGATCAGAGACCCAGAAGCGCAGTTCAGCCAAAAGCTTCCCAAAAGAGTCAAGACACGTCCCGCAAGATGCTCCGAGCGCATCCCGAAATTCGGTCATCACCCTCAATTCTCTCCGTCTTCTTGTCGTCCCTGACCAACGGCAGGACGCCTCCTAGTGCCCGCTTCAACGACGATCCTCGGAATCAGAAACAAGCAAACAGCATGGTGGGTCCTTGGCATCTTGGCTGTCGCTATAGTCATGTGGGGCCGAACAAGTAGTACGAACAGCAGCAACAAGAAGAACACCAACAGCAGCAATGGTGAAGAGCACATAGAGCATATTCATGGTGTCCAGGCCAGCAGTTTGCATAGGTGAGTTTGGCTCCACTGGAGTTCAAGTAGTATCAACGCAATGCCATTATCTCTCGACATAAATTGGGATAAGGATGCACGTCGACGTCAAGCAAAGTACTGTGAAACCTTCAAGAATACGGTTACATCGCCGCCCGTCTATTGGGTTATCACCAACAGCCCAAACATTCCTGCCGGCGCTATCAGAGGTGGCCAGAGCCGACGGTACTCCCTTGTAACATAGCTCTGCGCACACGAAAATTCCATCCAGATCGGCAAAGCGTCGCCTGCGTTGCGTGATGGCGCTCTTGTCGCGTTTGGAGGTAGCGCATCTTGGCTTTCGACCATTTGCTATGTTGGTGGCAAAATACTATTCACGGCTGGTGTTTAAAGGCCTTCGTATGAAGTCGCCTACTTCCCCGAAGCTAAGCTCGCTGGAAACTTGTCCGCGTTCCGCACGCAGGCAATACTCGAAGAGACGTCTTCCCTTCCTGTCCTTAGTCACATGCTGTGATCCTGTTGCAAGCACCGTTTCAACGTCAGGAATGAACCTCCCTAACACTCCTCCCAATGTACAGTACACTCAAGCTCGCCCCGATCCCTCTTCTCTCACATGAGCGCCGGACAGACGACGACGATGTCGCCGTCAATTCGTAGCTACGCGCTGTCAATACGCTAACGTAAGCCTCGAAATGACCTACTCCGCTACGATTTTCGCTGTCACTGTCAATTTTGTTCTATTCTGCGCAGGCTGCATTCCCACTGGACATGAACAACCAAAAGAACATTTTTTCAGAATCCATTCTTAAACACTCAAGTGGTCCATTACCGATTTTTGGCTCGTGGCCGTCTATAAAAGAGGGGAAAAACAAAGCACCCCTAACCCAAGGGGGAAAGAGGTGCAACCCACCCACACAAATAAGAGTGCGAGTACACTTCAAAAACCCAACACAAAAACACACCACATAACGAAAAAACCATACACGCTAACTAGAAAGCACAAAAAATGGTAGCGGTCGGGCACGCGTGCGACTGCGCTAAACCCGAGAGGGGATATAAGGGGAAGGTATAGGGGTAGCCAAAAGCTGGGAATGTCCGTGTGTATCATATAGGAGGGGTACGTCCAAGACCCTTTGTCGTCCAAAGAGGTAGAATTACAAGAAGGGCTGTGTGGTGGGCAGGCAGGGAGGATTGTTAGCAATCGGGCTCAATATGTTAAGAAATGAAGAGAGCGAAGAGTGGATGACACGTACATTGCGATCAGGCCCCTTGAAAAGGGCCGTACTGCACCCACGATTCAAAGCCGCGAGCAGTTGCACGCTATCCGGCGACGCAGCCATATCGGCGCCTTTGATCCACGTCATCGACACAGGGCGCATCAGACGGTTCCTCCTGCTTGCAGCCGCAAGCGACGTGTGGTGAGGCACGTCCACCGCCTGGGTTACGGCGATTGTGGCCAACGCTGCTGGAGATGTGCGCGAGCGAGTGGGAGAGGGCGTCTTGAGACCCATAGGGGATGTTGCTGATGCCGAGGATATTGACGGCGGAGAGCAGGAAAGATCGGCGTCCACCATCATCTGCCGCAACTTGCCGCCGCCTTCGCTCATAGCGCCCGGCGCAAAGATGTCAAAGGACGGTGGGGAGCAGACCTTGATGATGGGGACGGTGGAGGAGCGGGTGTATCGTGGACGTGCGCCGGCACCACAGCGGCGTGCTGTCGGAGATCGTTGGTGGGCGTCGACATCGTCATCATCTTCCATCGCGTCGTCTTCGGATACTTCTTGCTCTTCGTTGACCAGAGAGACACAATCTTCCTCGGTGCTGTTCTCGCGTGACCGACGAACGTCGCTTGGCGGCTTCTTGTCGACGCAGAAGTCCAGCGGGCCGTTCGCGGTCTGTGCACGCACAAACGGCCGTGGACGCGGGATGCCAGAGACTGTAGAGACGGATACTGCGATTGGTTTCTTGAACTGCCATGACGACATAGACGACAAGGCCGAAATATTCAGCCGCGACCGGTTGTTTGCCGTCGGTTTGGGAAGGGCAGTAGGCTTGGTGAAGACGGATGCAGTGGCGGTAGGAAGAGCCGTGGCAGGTTCAGGTGCGGAGGGTTCTGCGACGACGGTCTTGGATTCAATGACGACGACATCCATGGCCGACGCCCTTGATGCGATGCGCGACACCTTCTGCTCGGTCCGTTGCACCGCGGGAGTGCTGCAGAGGTCGTTGCTCTTGCGCTTGTGGCGGATCAGGCGTGGTTTCGTGACAGCGAAATCCAACGTTCCCGGGTTATTGACGCGCTTTGCGGTCAGGTTCGCGAGGACATTGACGGGTTTCGGGGCTAATGCGGAGGATGAAAGACCTGCCGGAGTAGGGCTGAAAAACTGTAACAGAACAACATCACGTCGGTCCAGTCAGCAACTCGTCTTCTAACATCTCCTCAGCCAAGCGAAACACCAAGCTTACTGTTGTTATTTTACGATTGTTCCCATCATCCAGCGGCTTCCGAGAACGACGAACGGCATACGGACCTTTCCTGGAACTTTCCTTTGGCGGCGACACATCCTCGCTCGCCGCAACGTTATGCAACGCAGCGAGCGCGTTCACCGATGGGGGCATCGTGGTCGCGTCGTCCATATCCCACAACCCTTCCTCCGACTCGGTGAGTTTGGAACACGACAGTTTGAAAGCGACATTCTCCAAGATGCCGTCGACGGGACCTTGCTGGACGGGCAACGACGCGTCGGGAGACGGTACTTCGGAAGGCGGGAACGCCGGGCGGGCTTCGGACTCGTCGTCGGGAGAGGCGGGCGAGCGGTAGCGGTGGTTGTTCGTCGTCGTGTTTGGGGGTGCTTGTTGAAATGGGGTACGTGTTTCGGCTGCGTGATACTGCTGTTGCTGCGTGTGGTGTTGCGAGACAGGTGTGGAGACCGACTTGTGCAGAGGCTGTTGCTGCTCGTGGACGAACGCGGGCCTGGTATATACTATCGTTGGCCGATTGAAGAAGGCGGCAAAGACAGAGGGGGTATCTTGTGTCGGTTGGGATGCTGCGTGCGTGGTATTGGTGGTTGTGGAGGATGCAGAGTCGACATACGGTTGCTTAGAGTGCGGTTCGGCCGAGCTTGCGAGTGGTCGGGACCAAGCTACCTCGTCAATATCCATGGCCATCATCTTTGAGCGGGTATGCTCAGTGGTATGGCGGGAGGAGGTGTTCCAAGAGCGTCCGACGAAGCGAGGACTAGACCCAGAATGAAGCAAGCGCGTGCGGAATGCGAAAACGGATATAAGACTAACGAAAGTGGGCAAAGGAATGGCCCATGCGTGTGTGGTACAGGTGTGAAGGTATGAAGCGACCAAGCTTAACCTAATGAGCGTGCAACAAGCTAAGAGGCCCCAGCACCAAAAGTCGTCACGCCGTCGTCACTTTCGCTGTTGCCAATTGCAGGGCACATAGAAAGGAGGTCCGGGGTGAGGGAAGGAAGTGAATTGCACACTGCTGTTGAGGTTGCGCGGTGAAAGAGGTATGCAATGCGCAGAGCTACTGGGGGGAGGGACTCTGCAAAAGAGGGGTGAGGAGGTGTGAAGTGCAGGGTTCGTTGTCCGAAAGAAGTGCGAGAAGTGCTTAGAGCTCTGTCCGTTAGCAGTGCAAAAGGAACGGCGCGAAGTACAGCAGGAAGGCCGGGGGTTTCGCTGTAGAAGCAAGAGAAGCGTCCGAAAAGTCCGTATTCGGTCGGAGGGGGACGCAGTATTGCCTGCCCATGAACGCATGCGTGCTGCTAACGTAACAGGCAGCAAAGCATCTTCGCGCAGGGACGGGATTCACGGGAAGGGCGAGTAAGTAAGGTATATAAGTAGCCGGTAAGGTACTTATGTATGTTCCTCCGGCGTGCAAAGTGAAAAGTGCGCTGGGGTCTTCTGGTGTCTGGAAGGGTTCAAATTCCGTCTCATTGACGGCAGGAGAGATATAGATATGCAGTAGTAACTTAAATATGTCCTTTACCAACCTTGGGTAACCCGTGGGTGGGTGGTGGTCTGGGTGGTGGTGACGCTCCCCGAACGCGATGCGGTGTTCCGAGGACATGACATGATATGACACCCGGCGGCGGAGTCTGAGAAGAGTGACGGGACAGGACGCAAAGGAGGTCGCGACGCAGGAGGAACTGCATGCATGAATTCAGCGGTGACTGACGGGGTTTTTGACGGGTACAGTGTGACACTGATGCCTCTAACACCCCAAGTGTTCCGGCGGCACGAGTACAGTATGATGGCCAGAGAGAACACAAGCTGTGGACAGTCCGGGACATATGAAGAGCCCTCCTTTCCACACTTCCACACCACACGCGGACGCTCTTAGCAACGATGACCGCACCTCTGTCCAAGGTTGCAACGGAGGTCCAAGCCCTTACATGCGCGACGCGAACCCTGCCATCGCTCGCTGCACCTGTGTAGGGTTTGCAGAGCTTCGGCAAATGACCGAAAAAGAGAAGCAGAGAGAGTTCTTCATGCAGGCCGTTCTGACCTTCGCACCCGACTCCGCAGATACTTAGGTTCTCGTTCTACTTCCTCGCTGTCGAGTGCAAATGCTTTGGAAGTAACCAGGAGGCTGGAGTGTAGTATAGTATTGTAGGTTGCATTACAGAAGGGAAATGGATAAGGTGTATAGAATGCGAATGGAAGCGTGGGATTTCTAGTGTGCTAGATAAAACGGGGGTGGCTAGTTGCGGGGACTAGCCGAAGAGACAAAAGAGGGATGGAGAACAAAGGAGGCCGGATACTTTGGGCATCTGTCTCTACTCATCCTCCTCCGGCCGATATCCCTTCTTAACAAGCTCACCGAGCCTATACCTCGCCGTCGAAAGATCCTTCTCAATCTCCAAAATCTTCACCTTCTGCTCCATCTCCGCCACCTTCAGCTGATGTTTCGACAACCGGTCGATATCATGCTGCGCGGAAGATTCCGCGCCTCGTTTCGCGGCCTCTTTGGCGGCTTTGACGAGCAGCTCGGTGGCTTTGCGCACGGCCACGGCCGCGTCTTCGAGCTTCGTTTGGGTTTTGGAGAAGGGGATGGATTTGACCCGGGACGCGGCCACGAGTTGCGTGGTTGCGACGGAAACTTCTTGAGCGGCGACGACGAGTTGCTCGTACGAGTGGGTGCCCGAAACGAGACCGTCGGCGCATTCGACGAGGGTGGTGGTAGCGGACGCGACGGCGTGCGCGGCGGAGATGAGACCCTCAGTCCATTTGTTGTTCTTTTTGTAGAACTGGCCGCTAGTGGTTGACCCGCGCCCGTGGGCGACAATCTCCTGCTGCGTCTCGGTCGCGCGCTGGATGAGCATCGCGATGGCTGAGGTGATGGCCATCGCGGCCTGCAAGATTGCGGAATGCACGTCGAGGTCTTTGCCCTCGCGCTTTTTGTTGAACAACGCCTCCAACCGCTTGGCGGCGTCCTCGATGGCCTGCGCAGCGGATTTCATCGATTTCTCAACCTCGTCTTCCAGGTTGGCTTTCGCTTCGTCGATTTTGTTGACGACTAGGCGTTCGATGAGGCCGGACATGCGGCCGAGCTGATGTTGAGTTTCTTTGGAGAGGCTAAGGATGTGTTCGGGACGGTGGCTGGCGTCGATTGTGTCGAGCGAGACGGACTTGACCTGATCGAAGAAGAGACGACCGCCGAGCGCGCCGAGCTTGACGGTGCGCACGATTTCTTCGATTTGGTCATCTTCTGCCGCTAGACGGGTGACACCTTTGGCGTTGTGCAGGAGTTGGCTCACGGAATGGGCAAAGCTGGTGGACGACGCGATGGCTTCTTTGTGGTCGCCAGTCTAGACGAGATTACCCGCGTCAGACGATACCGTTATTACCCGGCCACCGCGTAGCCTCCACCCTAGTCATACCTGCACCAGCTTCACAAAACTCGTTCCAAAATCATTACACAGCGCCTGACTCTTCTCTAACAGAGACAACACATACTCCGGCGACGCAGTCTGATTGCCCATGTTGGCCGGACTGTCCATCTCGTAGATGGCTTCATCCACAGTGGAGATGCAGGATTGAAGAAGGTTATCTGAATGGAGCCAAGTTCAGGAGGTTCAGCATTGCGGGTCCACCTCCAGTGGGGAGAAATTCCTTTTCGAAAGTGAAGAGCACATACCCATCATGCTGTTGAGCTGCCGTAAGTGGTCTGATTTCACCGATCCTAGCTGCGACAGTGCTTGGTCGCGCTCCCTTTGCGCGTCTTGTGCGGCCTTCATTCAAGAAAGGAGCGATAAGGATCTGAACCTTCCAGGAAAGGCCCATTGATGGCCCAGATGTTGGTCAGTAACTCACCTTTTGCTGTGCTGCCAAAGCGAGCAACGTCTGGTCGAGACCGGTGCTAAGGACAGCGGACTCTTCTTCCTGGTTCTGTTCGACCACGGGAAGATTTTAAAGTCCGCGTTGAACAATCATTACCACCGTTTGGCAGACTTACCGCTCTGTATCGTTGCAAATCCGCTGAAGCATTTTCCAATTGGCGTCGCAAATCGTCCAATTGCTGGTTCTTAGACTAATAAAGGAACAAAGTTCGGAATACAAGAACAGCGAGTCAGTTTCCCACCTTACGCAGCTTTGTCGAACCAGAACCAGCCACCATAATGATTCCCTATATACCTTGTTCAACTCCTCCAACTCCGCCTTCTCAGCCTCAAACCTCGCAACAATATTCTGCATCTCCGCGCCTTTCGACGTGGACATATCTTTCAATGACGCCTTGGCATCGTCCAGATCCCGCCGCAGGCGGTGCATCTCTTCCTCGTATTGGCCACGGACGCGGTCAACTTCGCCTTTCAAGCGGTCGCGCTCGATAAGGAGTTCCGTCATTTCGTTGGACTTGGTCTGTAATCGAATTATTGGGTATGCGTGTTTAGCTCTCGAGCGGAATTACGACGGCCGAAACACATCACAGCTCACCTTCTGGTCCGCCTTGGCCTTCTCAACATCCTTCCTCGCCTGCTCGGTCTGCCGATTGGCCGTATCCCGCACATCCTTGAACTTGGTCAGCAAGTCCAGGTGCTCCTTCCGAAGCTGGGCGTAAAGTTTCGCCAGGGCTTCGTATTTCTGCTTCCACTGCGCAAGCTCGTCTTGTAAACGCCGCAGGAGGTCGTCTTTTGCGTGGTCCATGTCACGGTTGCCGACTGAGAGTTGAGAGAGTTGTTGTTCTAGAGCTTTGACTTTCTGAAATTTGCTGATGATTCAGTTTCCGATCGAGTATACGGGACGACGTGCATGTGTACCTTACCATGTCGTACTGATGCAGCAGTTCTTTGTCCCGGAAGGACTGATTTTTGTACTGGTCCAACTCATTCGCGGCATTCAGCATCCTTTGCTGCTGGAGTTGGTTCTCCATGTACAGGTTAGCAGCGCTAGCCTGCTGCTGCATCCGCTGTCTTTCTTCCTCCATCCTCCTACGCTCAGCCTCCTGCTGTCTCAGGAACTCTTCATGGGCTCTCCTTTGCATGTCTTCCTGCTGCTGCTGCTGTTGCTGTTGCAGCAGCATTTGCCTTTGCCTCGCATCCTCCAGCTCCCTCTCAGCCATTATACGCTGCTGTTCTCGCTCCTGTTCCTCCATCAGCTCCTTTGCGAGACGGTCCTGCTCTCGATTGAAGCGGTCAATCTCCGATTGTTGCTTGTCGGGACTTTCGGACCGAGGAGGGCGGGTTGGCGGACCTTGCGCGAGGAAGTCTGGTGGATCTTGTGGGAGTCGTGGGACCGTGATGAGGGATGTTAGGTACTTCAGCGTAGAGCATTCGTGGTAGAATTTGAAAAGGGCGAAATGTCCGGCTTTGAATTTGTCGCGGAGAGGGGCCAAGACTTCCACGGACCCCATGATTTGATGCATCGCCGTCAACATGGTAACCAAAAACTGGTAGATACCGTAACTTTCCTCCACAAGTGGCACCAAAGCAGCAATACGGGCCTCGTTGTTTGATGTTGGACGGAAGTTGACAAAGATGAGCTTCTGGAGAGAATCCAGCTTATCGAGCAAGATGAGCAGATCGTTGATGGTTTCGAATCCTTCGTTGGGGTCCTCAACTCCCTTCAGTGTGACGTATTCCTCATAATCAAAGTTTCCCCTGAACTCTGGGTGAAGCCTGTGATATTCGAGTTTTGCGAGGAGGAACTGGACGTATGCGCGGATAAGAACCCCGTAGCCCCTGTGGGTGTTGGGATGTACTCCACGAGCAAGGTTCTCGAACCAGGAGCTTTGTGAGATTGCGTCTTTGAGGACCTTGGGGTGACCCTCGCGCATGACCTTATGGACGGTGAGTAAGGCTTTGAAGGTGACCAACTCGTCGCCGAGGACGGGATAGGTTTGGACGGCCATCCAAAAGCTTCCAGACGACTTGATGTCCCAGGTGTAGACGATGCAAGCGCGGACGTGCTTTTGCTTTGGGGCGGTCTCTTCGGGCGAGAGAGCTTTTTTGATATGGAGGGCGAGGTTCTCTTCCATCTTTTCCGTCTGGAAAGTTGGACGGGACGTCGTGCCGGCGGGCGTTCCGGTGGGGAAGGAACGGGTGGGATAGTTCCCACCCGTCCCGTAGGCCGAGGGGACGTTGTCCTGATAGTAACTAGATCCGTAAGACATAACTGTTCGATGAGGAGGTTGGAGTGGGTGGGAAGATGGGGGGCTATGAGGATTCTTTCACCACACGATGGGAGAGAACCCCACCCTAGAGTACTCTGTGACTACGGGAGAGTGGAACAGGACGAGGGACGAGATTCTGTCTCGGCCTGCTGAAGTTGGGTGATGATGGCCGATAAGTCCGTGGGGAAACTGGGTGGTTTTGAGGTCCAACCAACGTTCCGCCACAGCGAAAATGGCCGTTGATGACGGGAGAAGTCCTTGGCGCAAGGGGCTTCCACTCTTCCAAGCACTCGAGGGAACACGTCATCTCTAATTATTTTCATTCGCTTTATGTCGCACTTATGCTCATGGGTGAGTCACGCTCGTGCTGCCTGTCAGTACTGTCACTCGCCCTCGCATAAGCAACTCCGAGTAGCAATCTTCTGATTTCCCTGTTGTTCCTCGATTTTGTTCGTTTCGCAATCGTGGCTTTCCTTCTTACAGAGACCCATATTAACATTCCCTGCATCAGCATCAGCACCAGACATGGCTGACGCTGCAGCGCATGTAGACGCCGCAACGGCAGTCAGCGGTGATGGCAGCGGCGAGGGCAACTCGCTTGACTCCCCGTCAGCAGCACCGGCCACAGATGGAGCAAACTCAAATAATGCAAACGCAACGACCAACGCCCAGTCTGGTGGTGGCGCCGACCAAGACGCATCAGGTGTCCTCAACTCTGGCGGCACCGCTGGTGGGCCAGGTGGTGGTGGGCTTGGATCGGGCGGTGGCGGTGGTGGTACGGGTGGCGGCGGATTGGACGGTGAGGGCGGCGCCGGTGGGGACGGCGAGAATTCTGCGGGACGTGAAGCACGGATTGCGGCCAGGAAAAAACGCATGGAGGCTAGACGGCTGGCGAAGTTGAAGCCACAGAAGACTGATGGTATGATTCAAAGATAACGACCTTTGGGCCATGCCGTCGTCTTCGTCATTTCGGTTACTCACGCCAGCCTATCACACCTACAGACTCTAATTCACCACGCCGGTCCAAAAAGCTCCTCGACGGCACCGCCGCTGACGCCGACCTTTCCAACAGCACATCACCCTCCCAAACATCAACAACCAGCAAATCCAAACAGCAACTCATAACCTCCAAACGCCGAATCGAATCCGCCAAACAAACATCCTCCGATAAAGTCACATTCGTGCAGGTCGCCATGACGGCCCGCGAGGACGCCCGACGGCAGGAGGAGGCACGGAAAAGACATCTGTGGGAGGCGAAAAAGGCGGAGGAACGCAGACGGACTACGGCTATGGGCGAGGAGATTGCCGAGGCGTGGGCGAAGGCTGAGGGTGGGGGCGAGGGAAGGGATAAGGGTCCTTACGAGCTAAATGAGGTGCGCGAGCGCTACTTCCATCGTTTCTACGTCGGATGGACGCTTTGGCTTACGGGCACTTTTGTTACGAGCAGCTCCTGACGAACCAGAAAAGAGCCTGCGAGAACCTCACAGCGGTGAAAAACAAGCTGTTTGAAGAATACTCCGCTGAACTGAAGGCAAAGGACGATGAATACGTCAAAGAGCTCAAGCGTCAGGCCGAAGAAATCGGTACGTCACAAACCATCCCTACGAAACATCCGTTTGATTCTAACTCCCCCGTCATCACTCAGACACAGTCCTACAACGCATGGAAGCGCACCACCGATCCTTCCAAACGACCCTCCGGGAGGAACTCGAACAGATCGAGAGAGCGTTTGTGGAGGAACGGTCCGAGTTGATTGATACAAATGTCAAGGAAATTGATGGGCTTTTCAATGGCCGGGGGAGGAATGAGGCGTAAGTTCTGCTTTTGTTGTAATGGCGGAGATGCATTCGCACTCCTGGCTGGGTCGCCGACCGTGTCTACGGCTAACAACCACTTGCCATACGATGAACATGCAGCCGCTACATGCAAGAGCGAGCAGACCGCATCGACGAGCACCTCTCGCAACTCGAAGCCCTGAGAGTCCACGATGCGGAGGAGTACAATCTGGTTAAGATTAAGCTCGAGACGGATGTGCAGGTGTTGGAGCAGCAGTTGCAGCAGGTGAGGAACGATTGGACATCGCGTCATCGATGCCGTGTGTGAGATATAGAGGATGGATCCTGATATAACCTGTCGAACACAATGTAGATGCGAGCAACCTACCAGCTCAATACCGAAAAGCTCGAATACAACTACCAAGTCCTCAAAAAGCGCGATGAGGAAAATGGGACTATTCTTGGGACGCAGAAGCGGCGAATTGGACGGTTAACCGTAAGGACTTGTTATTCTCATCCCGATGTATGCACAATACTCCGCTGACCAATGGATGTGGACTTCCTTTCTGGAATGTAGGATCACTTGCATAATCTAAAAGCCAAGATGAACAAGCAGGAGAAAACGTTCCAGGCTGAGTACTCTGGATTGACGGATGATTATAAGCGGATTACGGAGCAGTTCAAGGTATGCATCCGATGTGGGATGTGGATCCTCGTGCGAGGCGGATGTTGAAGTGAGGCCGACGCCCCAAGTGTCATCCAGATCAACATCTCTAACATCCTGAACCAACACAGGAACTCCAAAAAAAGTTCCACCACTTCCGCCTCGCCGACGGCTCCAAATACCGCCACCTCTTCCGCCTCAACGAGGAGACCGCCAAAACCCTCATGCGCAAACTCCTCCAAGCTGACCAGATAATCCAAGAGCAGCAGCTCGGGATCAAATGGACGCGGGGGTTACCTCCTCTACCCCTCGCTCCTACGAACAGTACAGGGTCGCAGGATAGAGCCGGGCGAAACGATGGGGCGGTTGACATGGGAATGGAGGAGCTGTTTAGGGTCGTTGATCCGGGGATGTTCAACCCAGCTGCCAGGGTGGGGAGAGGCGATGGCGCGCGGAGGGGTGGTGTGAGTGCCCAGGCGGGGCTGTACGGGCTTGACAGGCCGGGGAGTGCGCCTACGACGGTGGGCGAGAGGAGTCGGGGGTCGTCTGCCCGCGGTGGTGGACGCCGAAGCGACAACGAGCAGACGACGACGGCGTCTAATCGCCCGTCCATCGCCGCCCAGCTGTTGTCTAATCTCGATTTGGCGCAACATCAACAACATCACCAAGGAAGGGGAAGCACCACCACTACCACCGCGCAAACGTCCACCTCAACCCTCACCAGCCATGCGACGACCGCAACGGCAACAACGTCCCCACTCACGACCAAAAAGATGCTGGATCTGCTCACAACCGAAGCCTCCTTCCTCGTCGAAGAGAAACTACAAAAACTGCTCGCGCCGTTACACGCCACCGAACAGTCGCTGATGAAGCTCGACTCGATTTTCAAAGCTTTAGGGGTCGAGAGTATGGAGGATATCGAGGCGCTTCTGGGGTATTTTGTGGTCGACGGTAGGGAGAGGAGTGGCAGGGGTGGGGAGGGGATGATTGGGCCGAACGAGGTCGTGGGCGCCGTGAGACGGTTCTTGGAGGATAAGAAGGGCGGCAGGAGAGCGGTTGCCACGGGTGGGGAGAGCAGGCCTGCCGGTGGGGAGCGGGAGGCGGAAATTGGAAATGAGGAGGAACCGTATCGCGATGAGGAGGATTTAGATGACGCTGGGTTTGGTAAGTATGATCTTCATTATGTTAGATACGTATGGATGGATCAACTGATTTGCCTTTCCTTTCACCCCCAGCCAACCAAACGGCAGACGGCAACAACCCAACATCGAGTTCACCCGGTGGGAAAGCAACCACCCGCGAAGGAACAGGCGGCTTGTCTACCGCGCTGCGGCAGTACTGGCACCATATGGCGAATGTGATTGATGATGAGACGCAGCGGGTTTGGACGGTACATACTGCATGCAGTGTGAAAGGCAAAATCCCCGGGTCTTCCACAGCCTTACATCCCACTTTCTATTTCTTCTATCAGACAACCCAAACAGCCCTGCAGGCCTACAACGCCGAGCTCATCGCTCGTCACGCCGCCATCCAAGACATCTCGCTCATCCAGCAGCAAAACAACGAGCTCAAAAACCTGTTGAGGGGGTACATGGGCGCAAGGGTGAATGATGAGCTATGTGTGCCGCCGACGAAGGTGTTGATGGTGCAGGCTGGCGGGGAGGGGTAGGTGCAGAGTGCGTAGCGAAGACATGCGGGTAATGTGATGAGTGTATGTGATATTGTGTGTGATATATGAGACGATATTCTGAACGCCGTTTGTGTGTTTAATGTTTCGGACCTACGCTAGAAGCTTTCACTGCACCATCCAGTTCATGCTCAATCATCCGTACGCAGATCTCGAATAACCAATATGTACAGCCTCATATTTACATGTAGAATCTAGCCTACCCTAGAGGTATCAACGCAGCAACAGCAACCAGCAGCCCAATGCCTACCAAATACACCGACATGTCTTCCGACAGGTTCGACCAGATCGAGCTGTAATTGCTAACAAAGCCGATGACGAAATCGAGCTTCGGGTTCGAAAAGCCCATGTCGCGGGCCATTTGGAGCATGCCGGGCATACCCGTTGGGGAGGATAGGGGTGATTTGGTTGCCTGAGAGAAACACAATGATTGAGGTTAGTGTTGACCGTCGATATCAAGGTGTACCAATGGATGAACCCACCTGCTTGATGAGATACCCAATACCCTGCAACCCGATCTCGACCGTCAAGAAATTGACCCAAGTCAAGACCCCGCGCTCTGCCGTCACGCCTGCAAACCCCTCAGCAGTAGCCTTCTGCGTCAAACTGCCTGCCCGCCGCGTCCACACCTTCCACTCTGACAGTCCGACCGTGTCGTCGTAATCTTCCCAGTATTCCGAAGCGGTGACCAAGTGGAACATAGTGAACAGTGCAAGCAGGAGCATGGAGAGCCGGCGGAAATATCGGAAAGCTGTTTCTACTCGAGTGTTTTGCACGATTTCTTGTTGATCTAGGCCTCCTGCGGCTACTGCTGCTCCGGCCTCATCACTGCCTGAGTGGATTGATGGTGCAAGGGCACCACTAAATGGCCCTCCTGCTCCTCCCATAGCCGCCGCCATCCTCCTCTGCAGCTCGGCCATCATCTCCGCTCCCGTTCCGTCTACATCATCCTCCATATCAAATCCACTGAGTAAAGGTGAAGGGGCGATCGGAGCGGCCACGGAAGGTTGGGTTTGTCGGACAGGGGTGCGTGCTACAGATGGCGATTGCGGCTGTTGGAAAGAGGAAGTTGATTGGGTTGCGAGACGTTGACGAAGGTGCGATTCGGCGGGGGACTGGGCGGGGAAATGTTCTGCAGGTCGGATGGTGGGGTTTGACTTGCCTGTGGGGTGAACATCGGTGAGCGGTCTTCGTAACGTCAAGCCTCACGATGTCTGATTTCGGGACAGATCCTTACCGATAGGAGTGGTAGCAGCAGCGGCATTCTCCTCACCGCCTCCGCTTCCTCCTTCGATGGTATTGACATTCCCAGGCACACCCTCGCCCGACCCTGCCTCCTCCGCCGGTTCGACGGTTGTGCCGTTGTAAGTGCTAGTGAGCTTGTTGAGCCGCTCATTTCCCTTGGCTAAAATCTTTGCCCTGCGAGCTTCCCGACGAGCTGCTGCTGAGTCTGCTGACATTGTTACTGGTTTTTAGCGTTGCGGTGTTGCGGCGTAGATCCCGACTTCCCGAGACAGTTTCGAAGAGTTCCCGATTTGAGGGGCCCATTGAATGACGCGACGTCGCGGACCACAGCAAACCTGTCATGGAATTAGGGTTAAGGGTGCGTTAGGGGATTTGGGTTAAGGGGAGAACCCGAACCCTAACCCACAAGCCCACTGTACGTTTTAACCCACAAGGACTTGTGAACTTAGGCTTGTGGGTTATGGGTTACCCATACTGCCCTAACCCTAACCCCAGTCCCATGACAAAAACGCTTACCCGGAACTCTATACGGTACGTTTGTAGTTTACTCGTTGGAGCCCGCAACTGCCATATAGAGCGCCGACACACCCCCGCAAGATGACCTCACCACAACCGACCCTCGTCTTCCTCGACATCCGCATAGGCGACCCTTCAGCACAAGCAGCAGCGCTCGACGCGTACAGCCGCGCAACCGCTTTCATCGCCGCCAAAGGTGCGGCCCTGGGAGTGGATGGGAATGTAAAGCCGGAGGCGTTGGAGGATTGGCAGAGGGAGATGGTGTTGGAGGCTTACCAGGCGGATCCGGTGTGGAGGGCTAAGGTAGGGACTGGGGGGGACTGAGAGGGTCGGGAGGGTCGGGAGGGCGAGACCATGGCGCCGGACGAGCAAGGGTGCTTGAGGGATGCGACGGACAATGTGGCCCGTTGCGCCTGGGAAAAAGCCGCATAAGCGGCGCCCGCAGCAGCGAGGCTCATTTTCGCCCAAGAATGCTGCCAATGTTCCTCCTCTTCCTCTCGTCGCGTGCGAAGCGAAGTAGCATGTCGTTTCATCGTGGGTCTTCGATACTCACCTTACATCTCCCTTGACGCAGGGTCCAATATCGGTAACACCACCGCCATCCCTCCCCGGCGGCCGTCTCCACATCCGTCTGCACACTACCACCGCCCCGAAAACCACCCTCAACTTCTCCACCCTCTGCACCGGCTCCAAAGGTCTCTCCAAATCCACGAAGAAGCCCCTCCACTTCCTCAACACGCCCATCCACCGTCTCATCCCCTCCCACATTGCTCAGGGCGGTGACATTACCCGCCACGACGGCAGCGGCGGGGACAGTATTTACTCCGGCACGTTCAACGACGAGAAGGACGGCTTGAAAGCCAAGTTCACACAACCTTTTGATGGATTGCCGGACCCGGTGAAGACGGGCGGGGTGTTCGCGATGGCGAACTCGGGGAAGAATAGCAATACGTCACAGTGGTTTGTGACGTTACCCGGAGCCGATACGAAGAGGATAGAGAAGATGAATGGGAAGTATGTGGTTTTTGGACATGTTGTGCAGGGATCGGAGGTTTTGCAGGTGCTGAATGCGGTGCGGGTTGAGGGGGAGACACCGAAGGAGAGGATTGAGGTTGTGGATTGCGGGGTACTCGAGTAAGATAGATTTACAGCGGAAATATGCAAATATGAGATCAGGACGTACAACATGAACGGATTCTGAAGGCAAATAGAGTTTTTGGTTGAAGTCTAAACAGGCGCACATCGTCTGTTGTGTTCTGTGTGGGCTGCTTGCTATTAAAAAAAAATACTACATCTAATATATGATACATGCCCCACACTGACTCCTATCTGCTACTAAAGCGCAAGGATAGAATGTGCGTGGATGTGCTCCGCGAAGAGGGTATGATAGTGCTCAATGCTATGCTCAATGCGAAGTGCTGAATGCTATGATATGCGCCGACGCGGAGATCCCGGACCCTGCGGTCGGCGTCTTCATTCGTGATCAGTTCCAACGGCGAGCCGGACCGGTCGTCGGCGTTAAACAGAGGCAGTATAGTCGGAACCGTCCAGCCAGTACGCAGAGCAGCATTATGCCCTCATGCCGCCGAACCTCACGACCTCCCAACAAGCGCGTCCAAGTCTGCCGCCGTCAAGTCCATATCCACCAGTCCAGGTATACCGCCAATTCCCATCCCTATGTCCATATTGATTTCCGGCGGAGCAGCGTTTTCGGGGGTGTACATGGCGAGGAACTCAGGCTTTTGATGAGAGACAATTTTTAGGGACTGATGATGTGCAAGCGCAAAATATACCCAAGCAAAAACACGAACCTTAGAATAATCCAAGTCAGCCCCGTAAACATACGTCTGCTCATGCAACGCCCATGCGCCACGGCGTTTACCATACCCCACTGGCGTCGCCCGTTCGTCCCCTGCCCCTTCTGCAGTTATATCTGCCGGATCGGACGTCGGTGTCTCATCCCCCGTGACGATCTCGGCGACGATATCGTAAGAACGGGACATGTTGACGGTGAGACGCATCCACCCTTTGACCGTTTCAAAGGCGTTGACTGCTAGTGGTTCTGTAGGGGAAAGGGAGGCGACAGGTTGGGAGTTAGGATTTGTTGTCGAAAACGAACGGGTGCGCGGTCTACGAACCTTTCAGTAAGAACCGAACCTGTTGCCAATGCGTGCGTTCCGCGTAAGGCCCGGTGTTGAGTATCATGCCGCCGAGGTTGATGTCAAACCATCCAGCGATCCCATGTATGAGGGCTGTGCCGAGCAACAAACGAAGATTAGACACTCCCGCATGGGAATTGCGCGGAATGGAAAAAAGGCCTCACCGGTGAACGGCACCTTCCACGTGAAAGGGATGACGATATTCTGCAGCTCGGCTATCGTTATCGTCATGAAGTCCACTGCCACACATTTGCGGAGAAAAAAAATACATAAGCTTCCCGGGGTGCAAAAGGGTGGGCGCGTGAGCTTGCAACGGAGAACTATAAGGACTTACCGAAATGCGAAACAGGTTGAGCAAGCAGGATGCGAGAGTCGAAGCAGCCGACTACCGGCTGTCCAAAAACCTCGTCACGGGCGTCCTGGGCTAATGGGCTGAAATCCACGCCGTAGAAGTTCGACTAATGCGGAGAGAGGAGGCAAATGGACGGTCCACAAGTCAATGTGCTTGTACCAAAGCCGATCATGCCATCGGCATATCTTCACTCACCTGCTCCCAAAACCGCACTTTCGCCATCGTCTGCGTCCACAAATTTGCGTCCGTGAAAGGCGCCAGGTATATATTCCCATTCGACGGAATCATAGCCCCACCAGGTTTCAGAAACCGGTCTCTCGCAACGAGGTACGACTCGATCATGCGCTCATGCACGAGGAGCACTCCGATAGGTTCGCTGATTAATGTGTCGACTTTCGCTAAGTTGCAGTTCTCGATCTTGTCTGTTGTGTATATGTGTGTGGGTTGTTTTTGATTGGGATTGTGGTTTATGCGGATTCTCAATCTTTCGGTGTGACGGCCAACGAAAGGTTGGGGGACTCCTTTTCGCGTGTAAAACTGCACGAGACGCTTCACGTCCTCTGCATCTGCGTACCTGCAACGACTTCTATCCGGTCTTTTAGCCATGGATTGCGCCGGCTGGCGTTGTCGACCAATTTTTGGATTTTCTTCGACATATCGCTTGCTTCTACAGCGTAAACCTTCTGTGCGCCGGCCTGACATGCGAAGTACGACAAGATGCCTGACGACATTGGCCAGGTTAGGTTTTCCGAACTGGAATTTCCCACCCGCCCGGACTTTCCCACCGCTCATAAATCATGAGGGAACTCACCACTCCCAGCCCCAATGTCCATCACCAGCTTATCCTTGAACATCGTCGGCCCATTCCCCACTATTGCAGCATTGTACGCCGAAGTGCGGACGGTATCCTGCAACATATTCTGCACAGGCATCTGTTAGAGTACCTTTTGCGGGTGTGGGGACCGTCTGGTTGTCCAATTCTTGCTGTACAGTCCCCCATGAAAGTTACCAACCTGTTGGTGGACAAATTGCGCGTAGTACTGGAAGTAGGCTGGGTCGCGGGCGTCTGCCGATGGAACAACCGGTCTCGAGTCGGATTTTCCTCCCTCAGCTTCCATTTTGTTGAGAGCTTCGTCTTTGGATGCCATTTCTATTTACGAAATATAATGTCAAAGGTCCGCCTTTTTTGTGGTCTGACCTTGCTACCCTCTAAGTTCAGCAGGTCAGCAAAGAAATAACGAAATTTCCCTTCGGGGGATGGCAGTAGCCTTACCTAAGTCCTGACCAGGGAGAAAGACGAGAAGAGCTTTCCTGCAGTATGCAGTATTTACTGTATGTATACGTGGAGGTCTATCAGCGGGCACTGGGCAGTCAACCAGAAGTGTTGCAAGGGTTGCAAGTTTTCTGCCGATTCGGTCGGTCTTGAACGCGTGAGCGAATCTCAAAATGACGGGCCAACTCCGCCCTCCCAGGCCCCCAGCGTGCGGGTGCTGCTTCAACCTGCAATACAGTAAGGACCGGATGTACTGTACAGTATTGAAAAGTGAAGAAAACGTTACTTGATTACGTTCCAGAATCTCTCCCCACCCTGCTTCCCTCTCATAGACCGACCGGCGTAGACAGCGCGCCCCTGTTTCCGCTGTGGCCTGGGCTATTTGACGCAGACTCTGTTGCTTGGCTGGGCAGTATTGCAAGCAGACCTCAGAGCCGAATAGATCTAAGGTTCAGAATCGTACAAAGAAGTAGTAGGGGTAGTGAAACGATCGGGCGGCCCCGTCGGCACCCGATCTCGCACTGCAGAAGCCACTACCGAAACCGAAGCCCCTACGGCACTCGATCCCTCACTCGATCCCGCACAGCAGATCTCACTGCAGAAGCGCACACGGCGCACACGGCACGCAGAGCCGCAGAGGAATACGAGGAGATCAGAGACCGGGAGAGACGCCCGGAGGCAGCAGAAGAAAGGATGGCGCCTGATGGCGCACGAAGAAAGGCTTCTCACGCTGGAGAAGGCCACTCTCACGCTGGAGAGGCCAGGGAAGATCACAGAAGGATGATGGAAGATCAAAGAAGGATCATGGAAGTCATCATGAAGCAAACTGCCCTGCGTCAGACCGCAGAGGAAAAAGAAGCGGAAGGGGCCGTCGTATCAAGAAGGATGGTATCGCCCACGCCCAGCACCGCTACGACCGTGATTCGTAGAACCAGCCGTTAAAAGAGATTCCAAATACGACGGCGATATGGGAAAGCCGCAGTTACTTTACGAAATTATAAAGTAACTGGATGAAGATGTCGATCTGGATCCCTTCCGTTGCCGATTGTTGGGTGGTATTTCCGAGATGTGTGTCGTCGACCGATCCTGAGCGAGATGTGCGGTGTGATTCCTCGTCAGCTTCCTCCCGCAAGCTGCCATGGCGCATCCGTGCCAGCTACCCTCCTCTGAATAGCGAATGCTCGAACGAGAGGACTCGAGAGACTCTTTGATGCTTCAATGAACCACACAATGCCACCTGCCTGCGGTCTAATTTCGATTTTTGACACCCCCCCCCCCCCCCGCCCCCCCCGCCCCCCCAACTTCGCACTGTCAAAGCCCGTCATGCTGGCGTCACCATGCCATACCCCCTCCCGCCCGGTGTTCAGCGGAGGTAATACGTACCGCAAGAAACGAACTGCCATCACACGTGGATGATGGGTTGGGGTTAGGGTTACAGCCTTCCCGCGAACTTAGGGCCTTGCGCTCGAACTTACAGCCTCGCGCTCGGACTTTACATGCCTTCCGGGCGAACTGCAGCCTCGCACCTCCACAGCGACCAACTCGCCGACCATCTCGATGGCGATGGAGAAGGTACGTAACGAAGCTTGGCGCCTCCCTGGATGTCTCTGTCGACCCTGATGGGCTCCAGAGGTGCGCAAATGGAAGGCTAGTAGCAACCCAAACCGGTGGCGGCTCGTTAGAGCGACTTCCAGTAAATCCCCTTTCTGTTTTCAAAGACAGAAATCACCATGGAGACCAGATTTCGACGTGCCTGTGTGGAGAACGATTGAAACTTAGTGGGTTTTCCCAACTTCGCCCACTCGATCGCCGGCGTGCGTTTCTGATATTCAAAGTTGACGCTCAAACTAACACGAGGGTCTCCAAGACTCAATCCAACCCGGCTCTTCCCGCAACTTCACGCGCGAGACGCGCGTTTTCAAGGGGTAAGCAACCAGACCCAAACCCAAACCATCAGCAACATACACACCGAGCCTTGGCTCTCATGCCCGCTTATGGCAGCGCTCGATTGCGCCATTTGCACATGTTCTCGCTGACAAACAGGGTGGGACAGGGTGGGACAGATTGCGGGTGGCACAGCCATGGAAAAAGACACCGCGCTGTCGTCGCCAGGTTCGGGCTGTCGTCGCCAGGTCTATAAAAAGGCAGGGCCCCCGGGCATCCCGTTTTGATTCCTCGCACTTTTGAAAGACAGTAAGTTTCCCTATACCTTCCCAACTAACGATCATTATTACCAACCTGCTTCACCATACTCATCTCCTTCCATCCTTTCTATCAAATCACAGGAGTGCACGCCGTAGTCGTACTACAGGATATCAAGAGAAGCAAGCGAGCAAGAGACCGCCGTAAAAAGCCTATCAAGCGACCCAATTGCCAAACTGAAATATCCAAAACTGGCCCGATGTTCCGAAACGCTGAATCGAGGGTTACTGTGGCTACTCAAGCGGCTCGTCTGCGAGAGGACACCATTGTTGACCGGACTGAAAGCAACTGGTTGGATAACGAGAGCAAACTCCGCATTATCGACAATGTAAGTGGTCACACTCTTCCCTCTTCCGTGCCAGATGTCACGGCGTCATCCTCCTCCTCCCTCGTGCCCAAGGCGCGTTGATCCTTCCGACATTGGCTTCCTGACCTGTCTTCGTCGTGCCTATGGCGTGTCGACCTGACCTTCGTTGCCTTTGGCGCGTTGCGGACCTTTTGGATCATTGCCGCTCTGCTCTGTCCCCATGTCACGGCATTATTATCCTCTCTCGTGCCATTGGCGCGTCCGCTTCTCGTGCCCAAGGCGCGTTGATCCTTCGGACATTGGCTTCCTGACCTGACTTCCTCGTGCCTATGGCGTGTTGACCTTCGTTGCCTTTGGTGGCGCTCTGGTGTCTCTCTTGTCGTTGTCGTTGGTGGGTGGGTCTTTGATGTTCGACCTCAGACACCACTGAGGGGGGTTTCGGACAGGGTTTCGGACAGGGTTTCGGACAGGGTTTCGGACGCGTTTTTGCCTTTTGCCTCGACGCGTTTGTCTCCCTCCTCTCCTCCTTACTACTTACTACACTCTGACTTCGTTGTCCCTTATACATACTCACTGTCCTTTCCTTTCACCTCTCATTTGTTCAGATGCCGAGAATCGCCGATCGAGTGTGGAACGACGAATACTTGAACCTCATGGATATCGACAACATGGACGTCATACAGTGCCAAACCAACAGGGCCGAGCTCCGCGGAATACTGGAGAACTGGAACACCGACATGAAGAAAGAGGACCGGTATTTTGGAATTAATATGCCCGCCGTACCAAACAATGCTGCGTTAACCTTCCCACAGCGCACCTGGACCCACCGCTACGACGTAACGCCACTCACCCGAGCCAATATGATCGACCACATCCAACACATTCTTTCGAACTTCGCCGACCGGGACACATACCACTCCGCCATCGCTCTCTTGGACGACTTCATGAGGAAAACTTCCGCCGACTTCGACTTCGCCGACATCTCAATGATTCCCATCACCATCGCCTTCCTCGCCACCAAGCTTCACCAATTGACAATCTTCAGGAAACGGGATTTCATGGTGGTTTCGTTTCCCGACCGACACGTCGGGCACGACTCCTATAGGTTTGCTTGCCAACGAATTATTAACCTTGAACGTCGTATTATTTTGGATCTTTCCTGCCAGCTTCAAGTCCCAACCGCCTTCGACTTCCTCACTCGGTCTTTCCGCATCGTTCAACTCCTCAAGGATCGACACCACATCGGACGACAAGCATTCTTATCGGAAGCTTTCGACATGCTAGAGGTCGCCACCCTCTACGAAGATTCGCTCACATTCACCCCTTCCTCTCTCGCGGCCGCCATATTCGTCAAGACTCACCCGATCGCCGATCAATACTTCTACAACGGACTCGCCGACAACATCATTCGCCTCGCCACTGGATACGACAAGGAAACCATTTTCGCCTCCCGCTGCTACGCATTCATCGACAAAGTGGAAGAAATCACCGAGCCTCTCAAGGAACGCACCGCCGACGTACGACATGATGAACACAAGCAGAGATATTGGAGCGGCCTACCGGGATTCGACGCTTGGGAAGAAATGGTAAAGTACTATGCCACGACTAATAATGACCACTCGCCCTTCCCTCTCCCAGCTTTCGACATCGACTGGCACACGATTCGGATCACGACATTCAAGGATTACCGACAACAACAACAACAAGTCATTCCGCCAGCACCGCCAGCACCCAATCCACCAGCACCTCGTCGACGACAGCGACGAGTCTACGGTCCCAAATCGTGGGTCAGAGTCAATGGAAGGCTGGAGCGCATCTGAAGTAAATACACTTCGCTTCGGATCGCTCTGGCCTTCCGCAAAGTTAAGTGACTTCTTTCATTGCCGTGGATCAGATTCCTTGGTCAGATTCGTTTCTCACAAACCTATTTCTCCCTATTCCGTCAAGAGGGCCGATCCCTGTTTTCAAGTTCCCACTTCGATCCCTGCGCTCAAGTTCCGATTTCGATCCCCGTCTTCAAGTTCCGACTTCGATCCCCGTCTTCAAGTTCCCACTTCAAGTTATCTATCTATCTGCTACGTTGTCGTCATCGTCAAGATCGCAATTAAGGTGTGTTGATCATACTGTTCTTGTTGCGCTGTGTCGAAACATCTAATGCTCACCGTTGACTTTCATCATTCAGAGCGAGATACAAACCCAAGGCGGTCAAAACAAGTTAGAACAAAAGAACGATACAACTGAGATGTAACCGATACGAGTACACTACTTAGAAAACTGCCATCAATGATACGAGAATCTGAAACACTCTTTGACTTGAACGATGCAATTGTGATGTAACTGATACGAGTACACTACTTAGAATACTGCAATCAATGATATGAGAATATGTAAACAACTCTTTGACTTTGAAGTGTCTGTCCGTCTTTTGTGTTGCAAATTGGCCGTCTTCCTTGTCTTGTGGGGACCTTGTCTTGTGGCGACAAGCCTTCTGGTACGGACTTCGGTCTTTCGATGCGCTTCAACGGTCAACTCTCCTCCGAGTGTTCCGGCTTTTCGCCGAGTATTCTTGACCTTCTCCCTTGTTATTGAGAAGAAAGCTTTGCATTGGAACATAGAGCGTGGGCCGGGAGACGCAGGATGCGCATAACTGACACTAACCCAGCTTGGCGGTGCAACGGTAGGTGGGAGGTGTAATGTAATGCGTGTGCAGCCCACACTTACGATGCGAAGCAACAGTGCCTCCTTCGGGACGTCGTTTCTTCCATTTTGATGGCGACGGTACTATGGCGCAGGTGACCCCCTCGAGTTAGCTTCAGCCGCTTGTCGGTCAGTTGTTTCGCTAAGCTGCAGATCCTTCGACGGTGCGCCTTCAATGACGCACCAGGTCGGACGGAGTCCATGGTGCTAACGGTTCGGGCATGGCTGCCCACCGGGTTCATAGTCGAAGGGGAGCGCAACTTGGGTGTAAAGAGCACGGATTAGAGTTTTTGCGTACGAGAGACCCGACGACGGGAGGTTGCTGGCGAGCGCAGACGGGGCGACCAGAGAAGCACTGACGAACCGAACCCTCGATCCGCCGTTGTGACTGTTTATCCATTGGTAACCATTTGCATTGGATGCAGTTAGGGAGTCCAGATCAAAACGTTCCCTCATCCGTCAACCCGTCATCTCACCCCGGGGTACCCCGCCCTTAGCAAAAGCTCCCAACCGCCTGACATTCCAGTTTGGGTGATGGCAGCGTCAGGCAGTTCCGTGCTCATGCAACATAGATGCAGCTGGCATGCGCTGCAACTACCTGCATCAAAAGAGTTGCTACGCCGGATATGCAACACCGGCTCTAAAAGGAAGCCCCCCTCGCAAATGGGTTCCTCCAGTATCCCGTCGACGGAGACCGAAGCGGCGGTTGATCCCAGCGGCGGTTTCAATTCCTTTCCGGATATATGAGAAGCGGGAAGTGCGGATGAGCTTGGAAGCATTGGCATTGGAGACCGGTGGACGGAGTTGAGTGTGGGTGTCTTTCGACAGCGCGTCTCCGACCACTCTCGCTGGTCATGCACTCCCCATACGCGCGAGTCCCGCGTCGAGCCGCCACTCTTGCTTGCAGGTAGCCGCTCTAGCTCGCTCCGAAAGCCTTGTTCATGTCGCCTTTTTTGTGGATTTCCAGCGACCAAAGATGCTTATGATCATCAGTCCATATAGAGTGCAGGGAGGGGGTTAATGAAACTACGTGCTGATGGAAGCGCGCCGTGCTGCCCTGTCATGGGATTCGGGTTAGGGTCGGGATCAGGGTTAAGGGATAACCCTAACCCTAAGTTAGGGTTCCCATGACAGTGGGCATGTCATGGGATTAGGGTTAGGGTTACCCCAATCCCCTAATCCCTATCCCCTAACCACAACCCGAATCCCATGACATGCCCACTTTCGCAAAGCCGAGCATTACGCCTTCTATTGGCATGCAAGCAACGAAACGAAAACCAGAACTATGTGGAATAGAACCCTATCCGTCATGATTGAGGGTACAGTGATTATGCCACGGTACAAAAACCACTTCACAAAACGAACTGAAGACAAACAAAAAGCATCCCAAAAATTTGCTCACAGAGCAGAACAGGCCGCAAAACATGATCACAATATTCCCTCGGTCATCCCCGTCATTCCAGCCCCGTTGACCCCGCCATGTGCGACAGCAGCCGCAGCCGCTGCAGCCGCTGCTTTTATTTGCTTTGCCGTGGGTTTGCGCGGCTTTGTTGGCGCCTTTGATTTACTAAGGCGGCGTTGAGGGGACATGCCCGCGCCCGCGGGGGACGTGGCCGAGTCCGACATCGGATCCGCGGTCGTCATTGTCGGCGTAGCGGAAGTCGTGATGGTGGCATGGTTTGCGGGCCGCTTCGCCGGTCGACCGGTGGCCCCAATGCTCGACTTCCGAGGCGGGTTTCCGCTCCCCACATTGTCCAATTCTCCGGACAACGGGGCGCTGTGGTAGTCCGCGGCAGCCGCGGCTTGACTTATTGCCCATGTGTCCAAGTCCTCACAGGATCGCCGTTTTTGCCCTAAGACAAAAGGAATGATGAAAATAAGTAAACATGCCAGAAGGGCTGTTGACTCAACCATATAGTAGCCAATGCGATGGGGACATGACACATACCACGCACACCGTTACTCCCACGCATCACGCCATACTGCTGCTGTGATGATGATGCTCCGGGGTATACTTGCTGCTGCTGCTGATGTTCAGCGAACATTGCAGCCTGCGCCTGCGCAAGCTGTTGTTGCTGGTGATGTTGCTGGAAAGCAGCAGTGCGAGGATCGACGCGGTTATGGAAGGAGCCGGAGGGAGGGCCTGCAGCTTGAAATTGTGCTTGACCTTGATACGAGTACGACGGAGCGCCATTCCCTCGGACGAACGCCTGTTGCTGTGCTTGCTGTTGGTGAAGTTGCGGGTGGTGAACAATTTGATCCGCCTCGTACGGGTCGAGACCCGCTGATGTCAATTCCACGAAGCGTACCGTGGCCTCGTCAATGCACAAAGAATGTGCTCGGGCAGGTCCGACAGACGACTGCTGCATGCCGCCGTAAGTCCCAGCCGACGATTGCTGCGCAAACGGGATCCTGGTGCCAACGCCCGGGGGCATCGTTGCGTACGGCGGGGGTGGCGATATCGATGACGATGCACTTGAGACAACATTCTCAAGCTTCTGTTGAGTAACTATCTTTCCTAACTGGTGTGAGGTTTGTTTCTCGTGGCCTGCGAGTTGTTGTCCTCCACCTTGAATTTGAATTGAGCTTTGCCCCTGCGTTTGACGGGGATGGTGCACCAGTTGCTGCTTCACTGCAGGTAAGCCGGCCGCCAACGCTGGGTCGAGGCTGTCGAAGCCATGATGCCCGTCTTTCGTTACCCACGAGATCAATGTGTTCCGAGCGAACATTGCCCGTGCGGCTAATCAAACAGGAAAGACGATAGAGTAATGAGTGGCAGGATATGTTGTCCAAGCTGAACTGATTCATGAGGTGCACCAGAATCAGCTTACCTTTGACGCTGGTCTTGCGAGCTTCGTATATCATTGGGACAAGTAGCATCGAGGCCCGAGCTACCTTCAACCTTCTGTGACACAAGACAGGTAGCTTCGTGACGGCATGGAGGGTTACACCGCGAGCCGAAGCCGATGCATCCACAGCTGGGCGCAAATGCACCACGTTGAGTTCCGTTATTTTCTTTGCTTGAAAATGAAAGATAGCAAACTGGCCCTGAGGATTGAGATTGACAAGCAGTATTCCATCGTAGATGACCTGCGGAATGCGGAATTTGACATCGTGAGTTCGGTGGGTACGACGATGATAAACAATAGTACATGTTCCTTTCCGTTGTTGGCGATGCATGTTCACCCGATGTATCGCATTACATACCGTTTGGCCACCTGCATATTCGCAATGATATTGGGTATGGGGAAAGCTGAGGTAACAATGTTGTTCCTTGTTATTCATGGGGTGGACGGGTTGTCCGAGGGTCAAACTTGTCCGCGTCAGTCCGGTTTGGTATAGCGTGGCAAAGTGGCGGGCCATCATCGCCACATTCATATCTAAAACGGACGGAGGATAGAGGATTTGGAAACACATTTCCCGATGCTACATGAACTTGCAAATGAACGTACCATAGCATGCCTCTGCCCCTGGTATCATAAATTCTAAGATAAAACGCCCCTCGCCGGCAAAGAAGCTCGTCCCGAGGCCCTTCCAATACGCGAAGTCTCGCTGCACCTGTGGATAAAACAGGTGTTGTCAGCGTTGGAGAAACGGAAGTCTAGCTGCTTACATATGCACGCCTCTTTCGACCTACCTTTGGATCCCTTGGAAATAGGGCCCACACAAGCTCCGAAACCTTCCAAAGGACTTCTGGCTTTGTCCATGTTTTTGGCTGGCCTTGAAAGGCTTGCCTTACCGGGACCGTTCCCGCAGACTGGGGTGGTATTCCCGGGGGCACAGCAGCTCCGCTCCGTACCTGCAAGAGCGGCAAAGCGGGCGGCGGGCCGCTGACCCTGACCGTTGGTGGAGGCGCTAAAGCGACTGCCGGTGGCCTATGCGAAACTATGTGACCTCCGTGCAGGTGCTGCTGCCCGTGCGCATGTGCGTAACCGTGACCGTGCTGCACGCCTACTTGCCCCAGGACTTCGGCCATTTTCGACGACAATTCTCTTCCTCGAGCCAGCGTCCCCCAGCGGCGGCTATGGGCGAGCGCAAGACGCAGTGAGATTCCCGCTCAGAAAGAGGGGGTTAGCAGGTCGGCGAGGGAGCGAATTCCGAGCTGCAAGTTCAAGGTCTACTACTCCCCGTCGAGTAAACAAGTCCCTCGCACTCGTCCGTCTAAAGAGGTCTAAGCTTAACTCTAATCAGCGCGCCTCCTCGTCTGCGACTTTCCCATCATCGCACATTAGGGAACCCGCTCTCCTTGCATGGTTCCCGCCTAATCCGTTTATTTGAAGTGATCGGCAAAGTTCGAGTTGTGGCTTTTCGTGGTTTTGACTTCAAATTTCTTGGGTTTGCTGGACTACAGCAAGCATTATTGCGAATGAGTTCACCACGCCAAAACGACGACAGCATTGGCGATAACCACAGCGTAGGTGTTATAGTCCCTCGCCGGCAGCGCAAGGGCCCATAAGATATCATACGTGAGGGGTTAATGGGGAGGCAGACGTAATCTACAAAAACTGGGCACCCAAATCGGAGGAGCTGGTGAGGAGCTGGTGACTTATATTATCCTGCATACCGTCATAACGCACGCCGGCATATATGGCGGGCTAGATATATGTTCCGCCCGACCCCGCACGACGTCGGCTTTGCCCTCGGCGTGTGTTTTCGGCAACACAAGGGGAAACGGAAACTGAAATTCCCGGGCAGGTAGGTAGGCACTGTCGGGTATGGTTCGCTCTGAGAGACCGAGCGTAATGTTTTTTATGGCGAGAGCGAGGAGAGCGAGCGCCTTCGCGAGCCACAGCGAGCCACCTTGCGCCAACGGCGCAATATCCTCCCCGCATTTTCTTTCCAGCCAAAGACATCTATTGGAGTATTTCGTTGTGAAGAGCTCTCCATGTCAGCGAGCAAATGCCTAGGAATGGCCATCGCAATCGCAAAGCAGAAATTCGTGGGCCTGAAGGCAATGCATAGTAGGGCTCGCTCTGGGAGGAGGTGGACCAGAGCAGACTGCCTTCGCGGACGACGGAACGGCTGGAACGGTGAAATGAAAAGATTTTGTGTGACGAGTGACGGCGGAAAAAAGAACGCGACAGATGCAAGGTTCGAGCTTCAGCGGGCATGCCCTTCAATGTTGAGAGCGAAGACCCCCCCCTGGCTGGAAAGTGACATCAACTTATTGTGCTACCCAGAGGCAAGTCTAGTAGATCTAGTACGGCTCAATTTCCGCTCCATGGACATCAAATTGCGATGGGCCATCACGATTGTTGATTGTGGGCTTGTGTATCCACGTTGGTACAGGTTCCAGACATCTTCAAAGCCTTCCAAGGTTCATCAGCGCTCACATACTTTGCGCAGGCGCGTCGAGAGGCAGGAAACAACTCCGCCGGTCCTTTTTCCACAGCTCCTTTTTCTTGCCCGTTCACTCCCATTAAAACAACCAACCCCAACCTGCAATCCTGACAATATTGGACATCACTAAACAGGGTATGGGGAATCGTTTGAGCTACTTTATTTGACTTGATAATCAGTAAAATGTGGACTTTTATCTATTAAAAGTGCTGGAAGCGAAATCCTCAAACACACGTCCAATCAGTAGAAGTTTTTCCCATCCGTGTTCTGGAAGGTCTATCCGCTGTGGCTCACTCCAATAGGTATGCTTGGTCTGTTGTGAAAGTTTCAGGTGGGGGAGCCTCAAACAGATTGGTGGAGCGTTCATTTTATTGTGTGCAGTGCTTAGGGCTTCAAACTGGACCAATGCGCTTCCCCTGCACACTCTAACTAAATTCTGAATCACCAGATCGATGCAGCGAGCTTCGGGGAACCATTCCATATTCACGGATTTCAAATCGCGCAAAAACGGAGGGACTTTTCCTAGTTAGACGTTGCTGAAACGCGTTTTTTTAACGTTGGTAGGTCTATGCTTTGGCGGGTTCTGGGGCATTCAATACAGACACGATCTAGAATCTGAATCTACAGATCTACGCGGCGAGGGCTTAGGAACCATTCCATATCCACGAATTTCAACTCGCTTTGAAAACTGAGGGACTTTTCCTTGTTGTCCGTCTTTGCAAAAACGCTTTTTTTGTCGCCAAGGTAGACATGACCTTCAGTGGGACCCAGTGCAGTCAATACACACGCAATCTCATATCCGACCTAACACATCAACGCAGTGGGCTCCGGGATACCATTCCATTTTCACGGATTCCGAGTCGCTCGAAAACTGAGGGACTTTCCCTTGTCGCCCGTCTTTGCAAAAAACGCTTTTTTCGTCGCCGAGGTATCTCCCTGAGACCATTTGCTAGTGGACGCAAGCCGCTAATGTTTGAACCTCTTCCTAGTGCCATTTCAGTCCTCACTGACATCAAGGTTGACAGGGGGAGAGGTCGCAGCGGTCATTGCTTTACAGGTTACGGTCAACTCGACAACCGACGACGGCGCAAGAGGCATCCAACACCGTGAGGTGTCACAACGTGGCTTTGACGGATTCAACAATGGGCCAACATACGAGAAGGATGGAAAGACAGTTGGAAAGTGGTCGTACAAAATTGGAATGTATCGATTCACTGCGGGCGATGATGGGCTGCTTCTTGGGGAGGCTGATATTCCTCTAGCGCAGCGGGGACGCACCGCACAGGGCCAACTCAAAGTCAAGCTTGGACCTCACATCGACATCACAAAGTATGCCTTCCCGTGTGGCCCTGGACTGCGCATTGCTCTTCCATGTGGATGCTGCATGCACCGCGGACTTGGAGCAAAGAGCCTATGCCGCCACTGCCCCAAAATCACCAAGGAGGTCATGAAGGTCATCATTAGCCACCGTAACACCCCCGTACAGGGATGGAGCCGTACTGGGACCCCTGGGGAGGAGAGTCATGAGGAATTTGCGGGATTCAACGAAAACGATGCTCAGGTTTCCGTAGATTAGTGTTTTCTTTTGTTTTTGTTGTAACAATAAATAAAGTAATGAGACAGTTTTGAAGAGCAGCCTCTTGTGCACATTATGTACTACAATATTTGGGGGGGTCGTTGCCTGTATGCAGAGGCCGTGGGGTTTGAACATGGGGGATGGTAGTTGAGCGGCTCAGCCTGGCGACGGTCGGTGCGACTGCGCAAACGTATGTGAGCGCTGGGTTCCAAGGCATCTCCCAAGTCATATTGAAACCTTAGCTAATATAGGTGTATCTGAGAGGGCACTAAGAATGATTCCCCGACGACTGAGAATGTGGGCACCCAGAGTGTAATGTGGGTTGTCTGGTCTTATTGGAGAACAACGCGTCAGTGAAAGACCGATCGTAATAAGCAACGTATGCCGCAGGTATAAAGTATGCGCGCCCTGACAGATAGTCGATGAAGACAATAATACTGGCGTATAAGGCATCACTATGCACCTTCCCCCACGCTCGATGCTCGATCTCCGACGATCACAGCTGCGGTACCTGTATGGCGCCATACCTCACGGAAGTAGAGATGGGCCAACTCCTCGGCAGTTATCATGGATGCCGCAGGTATAAAGTATGCGCGCCCTGACAGATAGTCGATGAAGACAATAATACTGTTGTAAAACGCATCACTAGGCACCTTCCCCCCCCACGACCGTGTTATTGGCATCGAGACAGGGTCCATACCCATTGTGTGCCAACGTCGGTCAGGTACTGGGAGCAAACGAAGTAAGCCAACACGCTTATTCTTTGGCGACTTGCACCTTTGGCAAGACCCACAAGTCTTGATGTACCCTCTCAAGTCTGCGTCCATATTGGGCCAATAAAACTCGTGTAGGAGCTTGCCCAATGTACCTTGTACCCCCGTATGCGAGCCAGAGAGCAACGAGTCATGGTACGCCTGCAATACAGTCCCTCGTAAAGCAGCTGGCACGTAGAACCTATTGTGGTACAGTAAACGACCAGGCTCATCGATCGAGAAACGTTGATCGAATGTAGACTGTTTTTCCTTTGGCTGTGACAACGCATCTTTCCGTGAAGCAAAGTCCTCATCCGCCTCCAAGCTTCGTATCCAAGCCTCAAGCGTAACATTCCCCAAAGGAATATACTCAACGGACACCCCCATGGCCGCAGCGATTTCCACTCGCTTGTTACACTCAGCGCAGCGAGGAGCGTAATTACGACTCAACACATCCGCAACGGTGTTCCAACGACCAGGTTGATATTCAATATCAAATTTGAATTGTTGCAGGAATTCAACCCATCGTGCTTGGCGATGGCTCAGGAAGGGCTGTGTCTGCAGCCAGACCAAACTAGCGTGATCGGTGAACGCGCGAAACGGACGGTCATTCTTCCGATCCTGCAAGTAATGCCTGTTCGCCCTGCATATGCTAACCAGAGCTAATAGCTCTTGTTCGTGCACATGTGTCAGCAAGTAGCATCTTCCGCCCAAAGAAAGCTATCGGCTTTCACAGCGGCAGATTCTTAAATCCCTTCACCGAGGTAGGCAACGGTGATGGGTAATGCTCCGATGGATCCGCTGGCTGGGCGAGCCATCCGCCTATCGCAAAACCCAATGCATCTGTGAACACCTATAAATCTCGCTCCGGGTTGTAAGACGCGAGCGCAGGAGCTGTGATAATAGCTTCCTTCAGATTAACAAAAGCTTGTTCTTCGACATTGCCCCAGTGCCAAGGCCTTTTGCCCGACTGTAGCTCTGTCAATGGATACGCGATGTATGCATAATGATCGACATATTGACTCGGTAATTTCTCAGCCCTAAGAAAGACTGAAGCTCTTTCTGTTTCGTAGGACGTGCAAAGTTTCACACGGCGTCCAATTTCGAGGGTGCAATGGCCATTGTCTCTTCTCCCAGGAGATGACCGCAGAATTCAAGCTCCTTCTGCATCCATTTGCACTTGGACGGCTTAACATAAAGTTTGTGCTTGGCGAGAACAGCCAAAACGCTATCCACATGAGCGATATGCTCCTTGGCCGTTTCCGAGAAGTTCAAGATATCATCCAGGTAAGATATGACAAACTCATCGTACATCTTGCCCAATATCTTATTGGTTAACCTTTGGAACGTTGCTGGCGCATTTGTCAATCCAAATGGCATAACCAAGTACTCGAAATGACCAAACCGCGTCCGAAACGCTGTTTTGTCTCTATCAGCCTTGCGAACCAAGAGGCGGTGATACGCATCTTTGATATTCAACAAAGACTTGAACTTCTTTCCACGTACCCGATCCCGCATCTCTGCAAGATTTGGTAACGGCGTACGAGCCTTTATCGTTGCTTTATTCAGCCCACGATACTCGATGCACATGCGGAGACTGCCATCCTTTTTCTTAGCGATTAACACTGCCGCGCCCCACGGGCTCTGCGAGCATTGAATCCAACCGCGCTCGAGCATGAGAGTAACCTTCTCATTCAGCTCTTTGAGTTCGGCTTCGCTCATATGTCGTAAGGGATTAAAGACTGGTTTCGTACCAGGCTCCAGCTCGATACAGAAGTTATCTTCACCTCCATCGGACGGCAACTCTGCGTGCTCAACAAACAAACTATCCACGTACTTCTCCAACGTTGGATATAGAAGATGATCCGATGGCACGCCCAAATCAACATTCTGTCCTGTAGCTTCGCACATCTGAACCTCTGGCTCTGGTTCGCGCGATGGCGCTCATCTGCAGGGACATAAGCTGGTGACGCATTCACTGCAGCTTCTATGTCCATAGCGTAGGCTATGTAACTGTAACACTTCCCATACACCTTTTTGCGAGATAAGCGAGTGAACTTCTGATAAGTTACAACTCCTACACTCGAGTCTTCTCGTTCAGGCATTCGCCGGCTTGAAGCGTTTAGACTTCTTTCTGATGTCAAAGGACCGCAGATCGGCCGCATTACAGGACGATTGGGATTCCCATTTCCTAGTTACTGGTCTGGCAACTAGGGTGTGTTCAACTTCATCTGTACGGAATCGTAGAACAGGAATCTCATCCTCTATGTGCTCGAAACGAACATCGTCAAGCATATAGATCCATGGCAATCTGAGGATAACATCTACCCGCAGAGGAGCGACCACAAATGGAAGCTTGTCTCTGGAATGGTGTCGTCCATCTCCCCACAACTGTAGATCGCCACAAAATAATTTGTTGGCATTGAATGTATGGCCGTCGTCGCCCCAGGCGACATCAATGGGCAGTTTAGGGTTATAGGTTTGGAAACCATGTTTCGACACCCATCCCTGACGTACCATCAGTGTTGCGCATCCCGTATCGATCAGAATACGACAAAACTTGCCATTCAACTTGCCATGAACTACAAATGCACATCGTGCGATCAACGCATCGGGTTGCAATTGCAGTGCTTCAGGCCTAGTCTTCAAAACGGTTTCAGTCTCATCTGGCCGGCACAGGCGCGCCCCCGCAGCAGATGTATTGCTACAATCAACCAGTATACCATCAGCGGACTCCGGGTGTATAGCCTCAAGTTCCTCCTCAATGGACACCATTGCACAATGAGACGAATAAACGGTGTCTTTATTAAACGTCTCTACTGAAAACCCTCTTTCTGACCAGCATCCCAACGCGGCTTATCCTTAGCCTCGTCGGACTTCTTATCCTTCTTCTTTTTGGGACAATCTCGCGCACAATGACCCATCTCGTTACAATCGAAACACTTCATGTGCGAGAGGTCTGGGTGTGCATAAGGTTCAGCAGCTTCTGCCTTTTTAGCTTTCCCCCCTTCTTGCCCGCAGTACCCACGGCAGAAGAGACATTAGCACGTTTAGGCGCACTACTACCAGAAGCAACCGCGTTATCGCTTGAGTCGGTCCCCTTATTGGCGAGACGACGTACAGCAAACAAACTAAGCGCACGATCCATCAAACGAATCAATGGAAATGCGAGCAGAGGGTGTTGCTCCCTATAATCAACCATCGTATGCAATAACGACTGGGCGATCTCATAGCCGACGGTATTGGTCCTATTGTGAGTAAGACCTCAAAGAAACAGGTTAATCAAATCGTCCAGACTGATAACCTCCAGGTTGCGCTGTGCCTCGGCAACGATACGTTTGAATTCCGTTACGTATGAATCCATCGACTTATGAAACGTCATACGCTCCAGAGCATTGAGCGCGTTTGTTTTCGTGTTTGTAGGATAGAAGGCTAGTTTGAAAGCCGTCTCAAAATCCTCTTTCCGCATGTCAAGCCTGCATGCGGTGTCGAACCAGGTACGTGCGTCGCCTTCAAGCGAGCTCGAGACCTTCTGCATGTACTTGAAGTCGTCAATCGGAAGACCAAAAGTAACCATGAATTCCGTATGCTTCTGCAAAAACGTGTCGACAAAAGTGGCCTCGCGCCGTTTGCCATTAAATGGATGCTGCAAGATCCATGTACCATGGTGTCTACGCTGCTTGATATAGAATGGATCCACCAACCCAACCTGCAGCACATCACGGCGCATTGTGGAGTCACGCTCCAACGTAGCTCGCAAACGATCCTGTTGAGCCTGATGTTCCTCGGCATGTTGATCGCGAACTTCTGCTCGAGCGGCAGCCGCAGCAGTCTTCATTTGGGCATTGAGCTCCCCTACGGAGATCGTCAACATAGCCGTAGCGGGCCGGTGACCAGCAGGAGGCGGAGGAGGTCCACCGACCTGGATACCCTCCATTGGAACAGGTCCCGTTGTTCGAAGAGGAAGAGGCAGGCGAACTTCAACACGAGGTTCGTCCACAGAAGTCTCCGGCTCCTCAACGATCTCAGTAGTAGCAGCTGTACCCCCAGGAGTAGTTTCCCCACTCCTGGTAACTGTACTACCCGTTGATGTACTGATGACGACCTTCTGGCCAGTGTAATCTCGTTTTCAGCTCGCATAACCTCAAACAACGACGAATACATCCAGGAAGCGGACAGAGGTACTCCGTTGATGTTGTATAGCTCAGTACCTTGAGCAAATACACACAAACAACTAGGTTCTCGAATCAGGTAAATGCCGTATGCAATAACCAAAATTCGGGCATAGATTTTCCCGCCTTTTGAGCGAAAAATCCCCAAAATCCACCGTGTCCGATGTCGGCGGGTTTTGGCTACGGTGATCCTAGACAGCATCTGAAGCTATCAGTTTAAAGAGGCCTTTGAGAGGATCAAGAAGTACCCTAATGGCTTAGCTCTGTCCCAAAACCGAAAGACTTTTCCTATCCGCCCGTTTTTGCTTAAGTATCGAATTAATGACGAAGGCGATGACAGATTACTTGTTTTGCCGTGATTCAAAAATCCCAAAACGTTCAGGTAAATTCAAGGTAATTCTCTAGATCGGGAAGAACCTTATCGGGGGTCGTTTCGGTCAAAACTGTGATAGTTTTGCTACACGGAGGTTAGACGATTTAGCGCGTTTTTCGATATTTCCATATCCGTAGGTCGAATCTCTTTGAAACTTTCACAAGTCTTCAAGCAAAGTGTGCTCTACGAGGTTTCCGAGTTTGGAAGTGGATCGAATTACTGGGGTAGATTTCCAATCCACAAACGGGTTACTAATTGGCTACTAGTAAACAGGCGTTTGTGTCGACTACCTGTTGACCGTCGAACGTATACTCTCAAGATGTTGATATACCGAAAGAGTAAGGTATGGATGGCAAACTATGAGTTACGCAGGTTTGTTTAACCATCCAGGTGCGAAAAGCAAGGTGGTTGCGACGTATCGGTCGTTCCACTAGGTGGAGCCTGGTACCGAACCAGTCTTTAATCCTTTACGGCATATGAGCGAAGCCAAACTCAAAGAGCTGAATGAGAAGGTTACTCTCATGCTCGAGCGCGGTTGGATTCAACACTCGCAGAGCCCATGGGGCGCGGCAGTGTTATTTGCTAAGAAAAAGGATGGCAGTCTCCGCATGTGCATCGAGTATCGTGGGTTGAATAAAGCAACGATAAAGGCTCGTACGCCGTTTCCAAATCTTGCAGAGATGCGGGATCGGGTACGTGGAAAGAAGTTCAAGTCTTTGTTGAATATCAAAGATGCGTATCACCGCCTCTTGGTTCGCAAGGCTGATAGAGACAAAACAGCGTTTCGGACGCGGTTTGGTCATTTCGAGTACTTGGTTATGCCATTTGGATTGACAAATGCGCCAGCAACGTTCCAAAGGTTAACCAATAAGATATTGGGCAAGATGTACGATGAGTTTGTCATATCTTACCTGGATGATATCTTAATCTTCTCGGAAACGGCCGAGGAGCATATCGCTCATGTGGATAGCGTTTTGGCTGTTCTCGCCAAGCACAAACTTTATGTTAAGCCGTCCAAGTGCAAATGGATGCAGAAGGAGCTTGAATTCTGCGGTCATCTCCTGGGAGAAGAGGCAATGGCCATTGCACCCTCGAAATTGGACGCCGTGTGAAACTTTGCACGTCCTACGAAACAGAAAGAGCTTCAGTCTTTCTTAGGGCTGAGAAATTACCGAGTCAATATGTCGATCATTATGCATACATCGCGTATCCATTGACAGAGCTACAGTCGGGCAAAAGGCCTTGGCACTGGGGCAATGTCGAAGAACAAGCTTTTGTTAATCTGAAGGAAGCTATTATCACAGCTCCTACGCTCGCGTCTTACAACCCGGAGCGAGATTTATAGGTGTTCACAGATGCATTGGGTTTTGCGATAGGCGGATGGCTCGCCCAGCCAGCGGATTCATCGGAGCATTACCCATCACCGTTGCCTACCTCAGTGAAGGGATTTAAGAACCTGCCACCGTTAAAGCCAATAGCTTTCTTTGGGCGGAAGATGCTACTTGCTGACACATGTGCACGAACAAGAGCTATTAGCTATGGTTAGCATATGCAAGGCGAACAGGCATTACTTGCAGGATCGGAAGAATGACCCGCCCGTTTCACGCGTTCACCGATCACGCTAGTTTGGTCTCCCTGCAGACACAGCCCTTCCTGAGCCATTGCCAAGCACGATGGGTTGAATTCCTGCAACAATTCAAATTTGATATTGAATATCAACTTGGTTGTTGGAACACCGTCGCGGATGTGTTGAGTCATAATCCTTATTACACTCCTCGCTGCGCCGAGTATAACAAGCGAGTGGAAATCGCTGCGGCCATGGGGATGTCCGTCGAGTATATTCCTTTGGGGAATGTTACGCTTGAGGATTGGATACGAACCTTGGAGGCTGATGAGTACTTCGCTTCACGGAAAGATGCGTTGTCACAGCCAAAGGAAAAACAGTCTACATTCGATCAACGTTTCTCGATCGATGAGCCTGGTCGTTTACTGTACCACAATAGGTTCTACGTGCCAGCTGCTTTACGAGGGACTGTATTGCAGGCGTACCATGACTCGTTGCTCTCTGGCTCGCATACGGGGGTACAAGGTACATTGGGCAAGCTCCTACGTGAGTTTTACTGGCCCAATATGGACGCAGACTTGAGAGGGTACATCAAGACTTGTGGGTCTTGCCAAAGGTGCAAGTCGCCAAAGAATAAGCGTGTTGGCTTACTTCGTTTGCTCCCAGTACCTGACCGACATTGGCACACAATGGGTATGGACCCTGTCTCGATGCCAATAACACGGTCGTGGGGGGGGAAGGTGCCTAGTGATGCGTTTTACGACAGTATTATTGTCTTCATCGACTATCTGTCAGGGCGCGCATACTTTATACCTGCGGCATGCACGATAACTGCCGAGGAGTTGGCCCATCTTTACTTCCGTGAGGTATGGCGCCATACAGGTACCGCAGCTGTGATCGTCGGAGATCGAGCATCGAGCGTGGGGGAAGGTGCATAGTGATGCGTTATACGCCAGTATTATTGTCTTCATCGACTATCTGTCAGGGCGCGCATACTTTATACCTGCGGCATCCACGATAACTGCCGAGGTGTTGGCCCATCTTTACTTCCGTGAGGTATGGTGCTATACAGGTACTGCAGCTGTGATCGTCGGAGATCGAGATCTCCGCTCCCTGGCAGACTTTTGGAAGGTGTTTCGATCGTTGTTGGGCTCTAAGCAGAGCTTGAGCACGGCGCAACACCAACAGACGGACGGAAAGGTCGGACGGTGTATCTCTATCTTGAAGAAGATGATTAAACCGTACCTTAATGTAAAGGGAGACGATTGGGTTGACAAACTGACGATGTTGGAGTTTGCCTACAACGGTACGCAGAACAGCACCGGATACTGCCCTTTCGAGGTTGATTTGGGTAGAATTCCGCAGGCGCCGATGCATTGGCAAGTTGACGCAAAGGTGTTCCAACGTATGGACGATACGTCGATCCCATTCTTGCATAAGTCACGATGTGAGCTCATTGTACAGATGGAGAAGCGTGCTGAGGCATACCGATCCATTGAACTCATAGTGCAGCAGAAACTGCGGGAAGCCGAGGACAAACAAGCAAAGTATCACGATCGTGGGTTTTAGGCCAAAACGCGGCACATATAATGAAGAATGACCACAGAGCAGAAACCCCCAAAAAAAAGCCATGACCAAAAAAGCCTTACCTCCGCATGCTCCCTTTCGAAGCGAGACACCTCGGGTCTGAACCGTCCTCATTCTACCGGTCTCTGGATGGCGTATTTGCTCCCTGACCCTAGCCGCGTTTTCGATCCAAGTAATTCCGAAAGCCGAGGCAGAGCGAGACATACGGTCCAAGTTTTCGATGTGTTGGACGTCTGCCATCCTCCACCACCACAGCTCCAAGCCATCTACCGTCAGGTTCCGTGGCGCAAATCCCATGCACCACAGGTATCGGAAGAGTGCGATGGTCATTGCCAGCATCTCCTTTCCGAACTACCACTGTTGGCGGCCAAAGTCCTGCACTGCGGTAGTGGCGCTACTGCTAGCCCCAGCACCCCCAGCACCGTCACCAGCACCTCCTGCGGACTGCATGTTTACAGATTGTGAGTGTTGTGTTGTTGTTGTTATCGTGTGTGTTGATGTCAATGTGCAATGTTGTGTTGTTCTGGGAACGCGAGGGAAAACATCAACCAACCATTGGTTTTGGATCCTGAAGATGGTTAGCGGTTGATTAACGCGTGGAGATGTGTGGGGAGCATATGTTCTCATTGAGACAACGTTCATTTATCAAGTGTTATCTATGGCTTGATTATCTCATGGAGACGTGTGGCCCGGTTGGTCGATGTGGGGGTGCATGTACTGTATATCCATTCAAATGCTGCCACTCTGTCAAAAGACGCGTCTTTCCCAACTTCCCACCATCGTCCGCCCTCCCATCTTCCCATGGCATCCGACTCCCGCCCGCCACCGCCACCATGGACGCGACGGGGACCATTGTTGATGTCGTCAAGGCGGGGCCTATCAAAGCTGTCCTCGACGTGGTCACTTGTGGTCCAGTTGGAGTGCTTTTGGAGACCGTCAAGTGTGGGGTCCGCATTCAGCAAACCGTGGAACTTGCTCAGCGCAACAGCCGTCGTTTTAAGCGCCTCGCGGACCGGGTTCAACTTTGCGTCCGCACTATCGAACCTAGGCAAGGATGCAGGACTTTATACCAGCAACGAGGTTCTACAACGGCACGTGAAGGCGCTTTCAGTCCTTTTCTTAGAGATCGAGCGCCATCTGAGAACGAAGACTACTGGTCCGGGACGATTCTTCAAAGACATCATGGCGGCCGCCTCGATCGATCAGGAAATCGTAGATTTCAATAGCGATTTAACGAACCTCCACTCCAGCCTGTTAGTCAGCCTGAACGTTAACATTGTCGAGGTGATGGGCACATCGGATGACGTGGCAAGGCAGGATGAAGCAGATGCGAAAGCGGATCAGGACGAGTACAGGAGGTTCCTTGAGGACCTCATGCAAAATCAGCAGAAGATGCTTCTGGCCATGGAGTTGCAGCAAAGTCAAGTAGGAAATCTTACCCGAATAATTCAGCCTTGAAGTTGTCGACTGATTTAAATTCCACTGGGCAGTTCTTGGACGCAATGCTGGCTCTCAAAAAAGTGGAGTCCAAGCTGAAAGAAGAGACCGAGAAAAAGTTTGAGAAGAATTCGTATGGACTTCTCGCGTCTCTGTGTGGGAATGTTGGCCCTGACGTTGTTCCAGACTGGGCTATCACGACGTGGGAGGTGGAAGTCCAGGATGAGATTGCAAGAGGAGGGTTTGGGAGGGTTTCTCGGGGAGTCTGGCTTGGCCGTGGTCGTGAAGCAGCTTCTGGCCAACTGTGTTACAGAGAGGCATCGGAAAGACTTTGCGAGGGAAGTGGGTATATGGTACACCCTTTGTCACGCACATGTCCTCGAGCTCTATGGAGCGTCGGTATCAGCACATCCGCCATTCATGGTGTGCCCATTGATGTCTGGGACTCTTTTGCAGGTATGCGCTGGTCTTGGTCATTTGAGCCTAGTCCAGTTACTTGTGCCCCAACATCGCATTTGGATTGACAGCATATTGAGAAGCACCCTGAGCAAGGTTTGCAACTGCTCTACGATGGCTATGCAATACCTTCACAGCCGTGAGGTTGTGCACGGTGATTTGAAAGCCACGAACGTGCTTGTTGACGAAAAGGGGACACCGAAAGTCAGCGACTTTGGATTTAGTAGAAGCAAAACGATGGTGGCCTCAATGAATGCGGTACAGAACACGAACATCGCCACTCTTCGCTGGGCAGCTCCAGAACGACTCAATGGGAAGCCAATCAGCAACAAAACGGACGTCTACGCATTCGGGATGCTCTGCTATGAAATCGCATCAGAGGATGTGCCATTCGCCGAGGTGGTTCACGACAGCGTCCTGATTGATCTGATCCGACGTGGCGTACGTCCCGAAAGGCCCGAACGGCCTCACTGTTCGGACATTTTGTGGGCTTTGAGAGAATCATGTTGGCATCAGGAGCCTGAGCGCAGACCAGAGTTCTCGTCAGTCGTGAGGGCTCCGAAACCTCTGATTGGAACCAACTTATCGGAGGCGCACAATAGCGGATCTGGACCTTCGGAATTGGGTAAGCCCGATGGAGACTGTTCACCTTGTCATCAGAGCCTGCCCATTTCTAATGCATTGACTCTCACTTTCGATGAGAAGCTGCGCATCGTTCTGATAGTGACACATCGTTACCCTCATACTCCTTCATCGAATTCGCCGAATTGGCTCCAAGGCCGCCGCCCATAACAGCGGAAGCAAGTCCACACGGAATTCGACGTTCGCCGGAGGCGGTTGTGCGTGGAACCACCCAGAACAATAATGCGCAAACGGCACTCCCATCAAATGGGACATCACATCAACCGACCCCTACGCGGCAGCCGTCTACACCGGAGGTGGAAACAATCGGAAAACCTCACCGGCTGAAGCCCGCTCTTGATTTAACCGCTCTTTTGCACGCGGCTGCCAGAGAAGGACAAGCCACCCTGTGCCTCGATCTCATAGTACGGCTGGCAGCTGATGTGAACGCCCCCAGCAAACACGGTGCCACGCCTCTTCATATTGCAGCCTCAAGGGGACACGTTGAAACGTCCCGCGCTCTCCTTTCATTGGGAGCGAACATTGAGGCTACCATGGAATTTGGCCGCACTCCTCTTCATCTCGCTGCTAATCATGGACACACCGAAATTTGCCATGCTTTGATCGCCAAAGGGGCGCGGATCGAGGCACTGACAGAGGATAAGTTATCGCCGCTCCATTTTGCCGTAATCGGCGGACGCCAAAACACCGCCGGCGCATTGCTCAAATTAGGCGCAAACCACAAGGCTGAGTGCTTAGACGTGCCAGAAGCGAGCTTGACTGACGGAACGCCGTTTGTTGGCTGGCGGCAGATCTTGCTTTCCTGCTTCGAAGACGCTTCATCCTCAGCATTGGAGGGGATCACACACGCCTTGAGAAAGGGGACAGCATTGCACTTAAGTGCTCTCTTTGATCAAATTGAAACCTGTAAAACCCTTCTGGATTACGGAGCCAAGGTCGACCCGGAAGATGCTTTGTTGCTGGATCCATCGATGACCGGAGTGGTCTCTACCAGCAATTCGATCATATTGCGATCATCGGGCGGATCCAGCAATGGTAGCAGAGCATCAGTGGAAACAGCAGTGCTGGCGACCACAGCTGAAGGCTTCCCTCCTCAGATATGAACATGGGTATATCGAATGAGTTGATGGATACATAAGAAATGGAGGCGTGGGCCACAGGGTATCGGCCGGAATCCGGTTTGATATTTCTTGATTGATGTCAGGATCACACGTCCGGAAAGGTAATCGATGCAAACGAAACAAGAGTTTATCCTGTCTACGGTGAAAATATCGAATCCAACCGTGTGCCATCTTTGCAGAAGTAGAGGAAGAGGTCGAAGAAATCTGTATCGACAATGGCCAGGTTTGAATTGTCGACAGGATTTGCAAGTTCCAACGTATTTGAGAACGTCGGAGCATACGGTAGGCCAGTAGTATTCCGTAAGAATTCTTGCAACAGTCTTCTTAACACCAAGATGTCCTCCAGTGGTGAGTTCGTCATGAAATTTCCGTAAGATCTTTGGGCGAATGTCTTCAGGAACGTATAAGCGTCCTTCGTGTCGTACTATTCCATTTTCAAACGTATAACGGAGTTCTCTTCAAGTTTTCTGGTGTCGAGGCTTTTGAGAAATATCATCGAGATAATCCGAATATGGATTTTCGCATAGCACCTTTCTCCATTCTTCTTCTCAGCAAGTAGGTGAGTTTTGTGGATCGTCTGTCGTAGCGTGGGAGGAAGGTTCACCGGCAAGCATGTTGCTGATTTGCGTATGCATGTTGAGGCGTCGTTGACAATCTACACACCGAGGCGCATAGATTGGATTGCGGGAGAGCATGTCGGCGATATGATTCCATCGTCCAGGTACATACTGGATGTCGAAATCATATTCTTGTAGCTTCTCCACCCAATTGGGTTGTCTTCTGCTCAAATGGGGTTGCGTTTGGATGAATTCGAGTCCCTTGTGATCCTTAAAAAATCGGAAGTAAAGACCGATGAGATATGGTCGGTTGGCGACCAACATCCTGACAAGAGCTAAGAACTCCTGTTCGTGCGTAGGATATCGAGTTTCTGCGTCCTTCATCTTTCTAGAGAAGAAGACCACAGGCCGGAGCCGCGGTAACTCCTTCCATTGTCCGACAAGAGTAGGCAGATTCGTAGGGATCGTTTCATCGCCAGAAGGTTGTCCAATCCAGCCAGCAATAGCGTAGCCTGATTAGTCGGTATAGATGTAAATCGGCTTGATTTCATCGATTGTTGCTAGGGTAGGCGCATCGATCAACGCTTCTTTCAACTTTTGAAATGCCTCCTGTTGCTCAGGACCCCATCGAAATTTGACTTTCGAAGATTGAACGCTTGATAGGGGCAGAGCGATGTCCGAATAACCTTGTACGAAGTCGAGGAAGTAGTTTGTGAACCCGAGAAAGCTTTGAACTCCTTTTGTTGACTTTGGAGTAGCCCAATCCTTGATAGCTTGGATTTTCGAGGGCGCGATGCGAACACTATGTCTTCCGACAATATATCCACACCATTTGAGTCCTTCTTTAGCCCATACGCACTGTGAAGGCTTGATGAAAAGAGGGTGTTCATCAATTTTCTTCAGGATGCGATCAGCGTGTTCCCTATGTTCAGCTAGAGTTTTCGAGAAAATGAAAATGTTGTCCAAATATGTAGCAAGGAATTTGTCGTAGTCTTTGTGGAAGGTCTTATTCATAAGACGTTGAAATGCGGCAGGTGCGTTGGTAAGCCCGAACGGCACAACGAAATATTTGAAATGTCCGAAGCGAGTTCTTTGCCGTTTCTTCTCGATCTTTTTTTCGTTTGGGGAGATGATGGTATGCTTCTTGAATGTCGATAAGCATAAACCATTTACAACCTTAGATTTCTTCCCCCATCTCGCGAATGTTGGGTTAAGGAGTATGATCTTTCTTGGTTACAGAGTTGAGACCTCGGTAGTCCCAACAGATACGTAGTCCGCCATCTTCCTTCTTGGCAAAGATGACACTAGTGTTATGGACGACGTGCCCATACCATAAGCTCACCTCATGACAGCACACTAACAGCCGCCAATGTCAAACGCCAATGTCAATGTCAGTGTCAATGTCAATGTCAATGTCAATGCCTTCCCCTCTCATTTCGCCAATCCCCTGCTCTCCTCTCGTCCGCCAATTCCCCATTCGCCGCTCCTCCTCTACCCCGCTCATCTGTGAGCCAATCTTGGGCCATTTGTCAACCCTCCCAGTACTTCTCCACAGCCAGCAGCTGTAGCTTGCTCTCTACACCTGCTACGCTCGCTCTAGGCTAGGGAGCATAGCTGGTGCCCACCCAGTCCCCGCTTGTTGTTGTTGTCTTTGATCTGCTGGGTTGTTTATCTATAAATGTTATGGACGACGCGCCCATACCATAAGCTTACCTACTGACAGCCGCCAATGTCAACCGCCAAATGTCAAACGCCAATGTCAATGTCAATGTCAGTGTCAATGTCACTGTCAATGTCAATGTCAATGCCACTCCCCCTCTCTCCTCTCATTTCGCCAATCCTCCCGCAATATCGCCACTCCTCCTCCCTCCTCTCATTTCGCCAATCCCCCCTCGGCTTCTCCACACCCCCCACTACTTCCCCATAGCCAGCAGCTGTAGCAACGCTCTCTACGCTCGCCACGCACGCTCTAGGAGCATAGCTGGCGCCCCCCAGTCCCCTCTTGTTGTTGTTCTCTGATCTGTTGGGTTGCCTATCTATAAATACCCGGCCTCTCTTCGTCCATTCCCTTCCTCCCCAGCAGATCAACACCAGTTCTTCTCATCTCTTGTTCTAGTCCTTGTCTCTTGTTTCGCCAATACAATCTCGCTTCGCCTATCGCTCTCGCCTTGTCTTCTCTACTTCGCTTCCGCCTCAGTCGTCGAGCTCATAACAGTTTGATCTGCTCCAACACTGCGAAGTTCAGAACCCGTCCAGCCCTGCATCCGACCAACCTTTTTTGCCATGTCCCAACCCGAATCCGTACCTTTCACCGCCAAGCAATGGAACGATATGTGCCAAGCCATCACCGCCTTGCAAAGCCAAAACGCCAACTTGCAGGCCAACCTAGCGCAAGCCCAAGCCGACGCACAAGCTGCCCAGAGCATCGCTGCCCAGGTTCAAGCCGATACGTACACCCGTCCCCAAGTCACCAACCCTGCTCTGGAGCCAAGAATCAGCTCGCCCGAGAAGTTTGATGGTACCCGCAGCAAATTCCGTGGGTGGTTGAACAACATCCGGTTTATGTTTGCTCTCCAGCCTGTCCGATACCCCAGCAACAACATCAAGATCCAAACGATTGGCACCTACCTCACCGGCACTGCGCAAGCCTGGATGGCGCCCCTGGTCGAACGCCGAGATCACAGCCTTCAGAACTTCGATAGTATTATCGGGCAGATGCAATCTGTCTTTGGAGACAGCAACAGGGTCCGCAACTCTGAAAACAAGCTCCAGAACCTTCGCCAAACCCGTGCAGCAACCGGGTACATCGCTGAGTTCCGCCAGCTACAATGCGATGTCTCCTGGAACGACCAGGCCCTGATTGCTACCTTCCGCCGTGGCCTCAAAGAAGACATCAAAGACCTGATGCTCACGATGGCTCCTGCTGCCACCATTGATGCGGTGATGGAGCAGGCTATCCAGTGCGATAACCGACTGTTTGAGCGCCACCATAAGCGAAAGAGAAGCCGCCAGACCTTCCCGGTTCCCCATACCTCGTTTACTACTACCACCACTGTCGACCACAGCGAGCCTATGCAGATTGACGGCGCTCGTCCCCGCGGCCCTCTGAGCCCTCAGGAACGCCAACGCCGCATTTCCAACAACCTCTGCCTCTACTGCGGTGGCGCGGGGCACATTGCGAAGGCCTGCCCCGTCAAGAACAAGACCACCACCTGTGCCGCCAACGTCGACATCAAAGAACCCTCCACCGAACAGGGTTTTCCCAAAGTCCAGCCGCAGTAAGCCCCAGCAACTGGACAACACACACCGCCCTGGGCCTCCTAACCTCGCAGCTCCCGCAACGGAAGAGGCCACCCCCCTGGTTCCCGACTTGGTTATAGCCGACACGACCCTCCTAGCCGCTGCCCATGTCGAAAACTCCGAAATTAACCCCTGCGCCATGCTTGCGCTGGGTCCCGTTGAACCCTTCAACTACCCCGTTACCATCATGGTATCATCCAGCCGCGCCCCTATACCTACCTCAGCCATGATCGACAACGGTGCCCTGTCCTGCTTCATCGACAGAGACTTTGCCCGCAAACACGGCATCCCTCTAGTCCCGCATCAGCGTCCACTGACGATCGAACTCGTTGACGGTCAACCCAGCAAACATAAACCGGATGTTGTTCAACCACCCACGGAATTTGCTGCGGGTACCATCAAACTTCTCGGGCGAGCTGGTTCTTGGCTCCAGAGCAGGGTTGGTGACTTGGGGACGGGTGTACGTATCGGCTTGAACCTGGGCAGCGATGCCCTGGGCAGCTTGTGCGTTGGCTTGGGCTTGCGCTAGGTTGGCCTGGAAGTTGGCGTTTTGGCTTTGCAAGGCGGCGATGGCTTGGCACATATCGTTCCATTGCTTGGCGGTGAAAGGTACGGATTCGGGTTGGGACATGGCAAAAAAGGTTGGTCGGATGCAGGGCTGGACGGGTTCTGAACTTCGCAGTGTTGGAGCAGATCAAACTGTTATGAGCTCGACGACTGAGGCGGAAGCGAAGTAGAGAAGACAAGGCGAGAGCGATAGGCGACGCGAGATTGTATTGGCGAAACAAGAGACAAGGACTAGAACAAGAGATGAGAAGAACTGGTGTTGATCTGCTGGGGAGGAAGGGAATGGACGAAGAGAGGCCGGCTATTTATAGATAGGCAACCCAACAGATCAGAGAACAACAACAAGAGGGGACTGGGGGGCGCCAGCTATGCTCCTAGAGCGTGCGTGGCGAGCGTAGAGAGCGTTGCTACAGCTGCTGGCTATGGGGAAGTAGTGGGGGGTGTGGAGAAGCGGAGGGGGGATTGGCGAAATGAGAGGAGAGAGGAGGAGTGGCGATATTGCGGGAGGATTGGCGAAATGAGAGGAGAGAGGGGGAGTGGCATTGACAATGACATTGACACTGACATTGACATTGGCGTTTGACATTGGCGGCTGTCAGTGTGCTGTCATGAGGTAAGCTTATGGTATGGGCGCGTCGTCCATAACATCACCCCTCCCTTTAGCGGCGGCGGCAGCGGCGTCGAGTCGGGTCAGGTCGCAGAGGAGGCGCTACAGGGACAGAGGAAGGCTTGTTGGGGTACGCGCTGTGGATGTCCTTGAGGAGTGCGTCGGTATGGGTGAGGTGTTCCATGGGCTCCCAGGTGTTCTCGGAGTCAGGCCAGCCTTGCCATTTGACCAAGTACTGAAGGCAACGACGATGGATGCGAGAGTCAAGGATGGCTTCGACAACCCACTCTTCTTGACCCTCAACGGTCACTGGAGGCGCGGGTTCGGGTTCGTGTCGTTTGGGGATGGTGAAGCGGGGTTCGAGGAGCGAGACATGGAAGACATCGTGGATTTTGTACGTAGCTGGGAGCTTGAGACGGTAGGCGACGGGATTGATCTTTTCAACGATTGGGAACGGCCCAATCTTGCAATTGTCGAGTTTTGGAGAGGGCCGGTTGGTCTGGAGGTTTTTGCGGAGGAGCCAAACTTGGTCACCAGGCTTGAAGTCCGGTCCAGTCATTCGTCTAGCGTCGGCGTAGCGCTTCATTCGATCTTGGGCTTCCTTGAGTTCAAGGGAAAGCTGGTCATGGGCTTCCTTGATTTGTTTAGCACGGGCTTCGGCAGCCAGATTGACGAATTCGGAGGTAGCAGAGGCCGCAAAACTGAAGCGGGGGTGGAGACCCTTGTTGGCGTAGAAGGGGGTGGTCTGGGAGGCGGACTGGTGAGTGTTGTTGTGGGCGAACTCAGCGGAAGACAGAAGCTGTTTCCAGTTGTCCTGTTGGTGGTTGCAAAAGCATCTGAAATACTGCTCCAGGATCTGGTTGGTGCGTTGCGTCTGGCCGTCGCTCTGGGGGTGGAAGGCCGAGGAGAGGTTGGCTTTCGCCCCAAGGAGCTCGAGAAGTTGACGTCAGAAACGGGACTTGAACTGGGGTCCTCGGTCAGAGATGATGTCGTCGGGGAGGCCGTGGAGACGGATGATATTGTGGAAGACTAGGTCGGCGGTGGATTCGGCGGATTCTGACTCGCTGCAGGCGATGAAGTGGGCCATCTTGGTGTGGCGACAGTTGACGTTCAGGATGAAGTTGTACCCGTCCACGGGAGGCAGACCGGTGATAAAGTCCAGGGACCAAGATCCCCAAGGGCGGGTAGGGATACTGTTGGGCTGGAGTAGGCCGTAAGGTTTGTGTCGACTGGATTTCGCTTGGCTACAGGTATCGCAGGACTTGACGTAGGCCTTGACGAAGCGCCACTGGCTGGGCCACCAGTAGTTGCGGGAGGCGAGTTGGAGCATCTTGGACATCCCAAAGTGGCCAGTTAGGGGTGTATCGTGCATGTTGTGGCAGATTTCAGCTCGGAGCTCATTGGTGGGGACATAGACAAGGTTATCGTACAGCAGGATCTCATCTTCATCTGAGAAACGCTTGATACGCTCTTGGGTTTCTTCGGTCCGTTGGGGAGGGGTATCCTGAGCTCCTCGCGGATGGTTTTAGCGAGGGAATCCGAGGCCTGGGCGGTCTTAATCTTGTCCAGCGTGGTATCCATCCGTGTGAGGTACGCAGCGGCGAGTTGAAGGCGTTTGGGAGTCAAATTTGTGGTTGCCTGGGAGCGGAACGCTTCTTCCCCTTCTTTTAGCTCATGTTCGGAGCGTTGGGAGAGGGCATCGGCTTGGTGCTGCTGGGAACCGGGGCAATAGGTAATGACAAAGTCAAAATCCGAGAAGAATATTGACCAGCGGGCTTGGCGGCGGTTCAGGGTGCGGGTGGTCATGAAGTACTGAAGGTTTTTGTGGTCGGAGTAAACGGTGATCTTGTGACGGGCGCCAATGAGATGATGTCGCCACTGGGCAAAGGAGTCTTGGATGGCCAGAAGTTCCTTGTCGTAGATCACATAGTTGATCTCTTCGGCCGTGAATTTGCGAGAGTGGAAGGCAACGGGGTGGAGCTGATTGTCTTTGTCAGGTTGGAGGAGAACTGCGCTGACAGCGAAGTTGGAGGCGTCAGTTTCGACGACAAAGGGTTTCTTTGGGTCGGGGTGAGGAAGGATGGGGGCGGTGGTGAATGATTTCTTCAGGTTCTCGAAGGCGGTGTTTGCGGCGGGTGTCCGGGCGTATGGGATATCTTTCCAGGTCAGGGCGGTGAGCGGGGTAGCCATCTTGGAGTAACCTTGGATGAATTGGCGATAGAAGTTGGCAAAGCCGAGGAACCGCTGGACGCCTTTGACATTCTTGGGGGGCTCCCAATCCGTGATGACAGCGATCTTCTTGGTGTCCATCTAGATGCCTTTCTCGGAGATGATGAAGCCTAGGAACTCGACAGATTCGCGGTTGAATTTGCACTTCTCGGGTTTGGCATACAACCCATGCTGGCGGAGGCGGTACAAGACTTTGCGGACGTGCTTTGGGTGATCTTCAGGGTTCTTGGTGAATATAAGGATATCATCAAGGTAGACGACAACAAACACATCGACAATGTCTCGGAAGATGTCGTTCATCAGGTACTGGAAAACGCCAGGGGCATTGCTGAGTCCAAAAGGCATGACATTGTATTCCAATAGGCCGTAGCGGCAGCGGAAGGCGGTCTTCCATTCATCGCCCGGGCGCATGCGTAAGAGGTTATAAGCGCCGCGGAGGTCGAGCTTGGTGAGACGGTGGGCGCCGCGCAAACGTTCCATGATACCGTTGATCAGGGGCAGGGGTAAGCGATTCTTCACCGTGATGCTGTTCAGGCCTCGATGATCGACGCAGAGGCGGAGAGAACCGTCCTTTTTCTTCACAAATAAGACTGGCGCACCGGCGGGGGACTTTGAGGGTTTGATGATTCCTTTGGTGAGGTTTTCTTCGAGGTATTCGCAGAGTGCCTTCATCTCTGGTTTGCTGAGGCTGTAAATTGGGCTGAAAGGTGGCTGCTTGCCTTCTTCCAGATCGATAGGACAGTCGTAGGGCCGGTGCTCGGGGTGAGTGTCAGCATTTTTCTTTTCAAAAATGTCGGCGAAATCTTGATATTCGGGGGGCAGGAAGTCTTTGATGTCTTTCTCGGGTGTCGGGGGGTTACTGGGGCTACGCGAGGCCGGGAGCTCGGGTTTCGCAGGGTTGGCGTAGGCGACAAAGACCTGGTCATGCCTTGCTGCGACCCGGAAGGCTGGGACGGAGATGGACGAGACTCGAAGCGGCGTGGGCGCCGGTTCTGGGGTGCTGGAGGAGATACCTTGGGTACTGGAATCGACCATGTTTCGTCAACGGGGACTTCATCCTGGGGGATGCTGATCAAGGGCTCGGGGGTTCTGGCAGGTGCTGGGCTCAGGGGTGCAGGGGAGCGGTCCCAATTCGCGAATTCATGGTACTGACAGTCGCAACGGAAACCGACCGAAAGGTTCTTGAAGTCAAGGTAAATGTCATAATTTCGGAGTTTTCGACATGGGCAGTGGCTAGGAGGGTTGTGTCGGCTATAACGGAGTGGTGAACCAGGGGGGTGGCCTCTTCCGTTGCAGGAGCTGCGAGGTTAGGAGGCCCGGGGGAGTGTGTGTTGTCCAGTCGCTGGGGCTTTACTGCGGCTGGTGTGACGTCAGAGGAAACGTAGACGATATTGGGCCCTTCTGAGAGGGCTGAGAGCAGTGTATTGTAGTGAAGAAAAAAGTAAGAAGCTCTTCGCAGCGGCCGCTCGACTGACAGCTTTATATATGGGTTGCCAGTGGGGCTTGCGTGGCTTCAGCGAGGCTTGGCGCCTTATGTATTGTATCACCAAGAGCTCGGGTGGCCAGCCCGGGTCTCGGATCAAGTAGAAGTAAAGGGACATAATATGAAATACAAGTGAAGATGAGATATCCCCGACATCTCCCTCAGATCCTTGTTCATTTTATAGTGTTGACGCACTGTGTGATGTGTGTGTTTGAGGCAAAGGTGTCCCTAAGCCGACGTCGTATGTGATGTGTGTGTGTAAGGTCGGTTCTTGCGTCGCTGCGCGTGATAAGATGTAGTTTACGTCGCTATTGTCAGCGGTGTGATTGATAGTGAGCGGTTCTTGCGGCGTCGCGCGTGTGATGTGATATGAGATGCTCTATGCTGTTCGTCTCCGTATCCACAAAGATTGTGGATGATTTTTTCGCCATCGTTTGTAGGCAGGCGTGTAGCGAAGTGCGGATTCCGGTTCCCAAGTAGGGTCAGGATAACCGAGCCATTTGACTAGAAGATTTCGTACAGCGCGTCGCTCGTCGATGATATCTTCTACAACCTATTCAGGTTGTCCGCGTTCTTCGATTGGTGGAGGAGGTTGTGGAACTGCACATTGCGGATATTGCTCTTCGCGATGTGGTCGTAAAATATCGACGTGAAAGACAGGCCAGAGGCCAGATGCCGCTGATCTTCGATGATGATAAATCGAGTTTGTAGGGATCAGGATGTGCTCCCAGTGCGATGATTTTGAATGGTCCAATCCACGTAGCTGAGTATCGAAGCCCTCTTCGAGCGTCTACTTCTAGGTTGATTCCTTGTCGATTTAGATCGACAAGGTTGCCAATTTTGTACGCGATTGGCGTTTGACCTTTGTCGTGTTGACGTGCGAGTTGATCTTGCGATCTCTGAAGGTTTTTGCAGACGATACGGGCGATGTCTTCCTGCCCGTTCTTGAAGAGTTCGATTTTGTTTCGATCTACAGCTCGAAGTTTGAGTTCTTGTCCTTTGAGTGTTGGATTCCAACCCGGGAGGATTGGAGAGCGTCCGAGATCTACTTCAAATGGCGATAAACCTTCATATTCCTCCCTCGGAGCGGTGTTGTATGCGAATTCGATTAGAGGCAATAGTTTCTTCCAATTGCTTTTGTCGTAGTGAGGTATTGCTTCCAAATCTTTTTCAGGGTTTGGATGGCTCCCTCAACTTTGCCATCGGTTTGTTGATGACGAGCAGTAGCGAATTCGTGTTTTAGACCGAGGAGAATATCGAATGCGAGGAAGAAGTCGGAAAGTGCGCAAGGTTTGCGATCCGTAATGAAGACTTTTGGCGTACCGACATGTTTCCAAACATGATCTAGGAAGACTTGGGCTAGTTCGCGTCCAGTAATTGTCTTCTTGATCCGTGTCAGAATCACATGTCCGGAAAGGTAATCAATGCAGACAAGGCAAGAGTTTGTTTCATCTACTTTGAAAATGTCGAATCCAATCGTGTGCCATCTTCCAAAAGGTATAGGAAGAGGTCGAAGAAATCCGTATCGACGATGACCAGGTTTGAATTGTCGACAGGATTTGCAAGTTCCAACGTATTTGATGACGTTGGAGCGTACGGTAGGCCAGTAATAGTCCATAAGAATTCTCGCGAGAGTCTTCCTAACACCGAGATGTCCTCCGGTAGCGAGTTCATCATGGAATTTCCGCAAAATCTTCGGGCGAATGTCTTCAGGAACGTATAGATGTCCTTCGTGCCGTACTAATCCATTTTCGAACGTATAACGGAGTTCTTTCGAAGTTTTCTCGTGTTGAGGTTTTCGAGAAATTTCATCGAGATAATCCGAGTATGGATCTTTGCGTAGCGCTTTTTTCCATTCTTCTTCTGAGCAGGTAGGTGAGTTCTGTGGATCGTCTCTCGTAGCATTAGAGGAAGGTTCATTGACAAGCATGTTGCTGATCTGCGTATGCATGTCGAGGCGTCGTTGACCATCTACACACCGAGGCGCATAGATTGGATTGCGGGAGAGCATGTCGGCGATGTGATTCCATCGTCCAGGTACATACTGGATGTCGAAATCATATTCTTGTAGCTTCTCCACCCAATTGGCTTGTCTTCTGCTCAAATGGGGTTGCGCTTGGATGAATTCAAGTCCCTTGTGATCGCTTAAACATCGGAAGTAACGACCAATGAGATATGGTCGGTTGGCGACCAACATCCTGACAAGAGCTAAGAACTCCTGTTCGTGCGTAGGATATCGAGTTTCTGCGTCCTTCATCTTTCTAGAGAAGAAGACCACAGGCCGGAGCCGCGGTAACTCCTTCCATTGTCCGACAAGAGTAGCCAGATTCGTAGGGATCGTTTCATCGCCAGAAGGTTGTCCAATCCAGCCAGCAATAGCGTAGCCTGATTAGTCGGTATAGATGTAAATCGGCTTGATTTCATCGATTGTTGCTAGGGTAGGCGCATCGATCAACGCTTCTTTCAACTTTTGAAATGCCTCCTGTTGCTCAGGACCCCATCGAAATTTGACTTTCGAAGATTGAATACTTGATAGGGGCAGAGCGATGTCCGAATAACCTTGTACGAAGTCGAGGAAATAGTTCGTGAACCCGAGAAAGCTTTGAACTCCTTTTGTTGACTTTGGAGTAGCCCAATCCTTGATAGCTTGGATTTTCGAGGGCGCGATGCGAATACTATGTCTTCCGAGAATATATCCACACCATTTGAGTCCTTCTTTAGCCCATACGCACTTTGAAGGCTTGATGAAAAGGGCGTGTTCTTCAAGTTTCTTCAGGATACGATCGACGTGTTCCCGATGTTCGGCTAAGGTCTTTGAGAAAATGAACATGTCGCCCAGGTAGGTAGCGAGGAATTCGTCGTAATCTTTATGGAAGATCTTATTCATAAGACGTTGAAATGCAGCAGGTGCGTTGGTAAGCCCGAAAGGCATAACCAAATACTCGAAATGTCCGAAGCGAGTTCATATTGCCGTTTTTTCCCGATCTTGTTTTCGTATAAGAAGACGATGGTATGCTTCTCGAATATCGATAAGCGTAAACCATATACAACCTTGAATTCGATACCTCATCTCACGAATATTGGGTAAAGGAGTGCGATCTTTTTTGGTGACGGCATTGAGATCTCGGTAGTCCCAACAGATGCGTAATCCGCCATCTTTCTTTTTTGCAAAGACAACACTAGCTCCCCAGGGACTTGAGGAGTGTTGTATCCATCCTTTTTCGAGCATCAAGGTGATTTGTTTCTTGAGTTCAGCAAGTTCTTCTTTGTTCATGTGCCGAAGAGGTTGCCAAACGGGTTCAGCACCTTCAGTGAGTTCGATCTTGAAATTATCTTCTCCGCAATCAGGGGGTAGACCTTCTGGTTCCTTGAAGAGCGTATTGACATATTTATTTAGGATATCCTTGAGATGTCCTGGATTTCCTTTAAGCTCCTCAGGAGCGTTCGGTATTTCGTTAAGAGCGAGGCGGCAGACCGTGTCTTTTTCAAACTTGTTCCGTTGCCAAGCCTTATTGAATCTCTTGGAAGTCATTTCTATGACTTGAGGATTGCGAAGGGCACTGGCTTGAGCGAATCGAGATACATAATGAGGTGCAGCTTGTAGAGGACGAGTATCCACAGGTTTAATGATTCGAACAGGTCGAACAGGTCTTTTATCATAGACCGGATCTCGTTGTACATCGAAGTAAGGGTTGTTGTGTTTCGGGATGTATTCGATGTCTTCCCAGTTTCTTGAAGTTCTTTCGCAATTTGATGGTGACAGACTGCTGTGCGTTTGGTATAGGGCCATAATTGGTCCAGCAAAGGATAGGTAAGGTACTCACTGAGAATTGTTCAGCGTAATTAAAGAAACGCCAGAAAGGCATTCCAAGAATAGCGTCGTAAGCCAGATTACTGACTAGCCAGGGAAGTTGTCCAACTAAGAAAAGCGACTGAGGTTCGAGATGTTATGAATGGGCGGAGCCGACGGAAATAGAGGCGACTTGTGGTGCAGGTTGTTGACAGGTAATGGTATTCAGACCGAAACAAGAACTAGAACAGGACTAGGAAGAACTGGTGTTGATCTGCTGGGGGGTCAGGAAGTGGGGAGCTCAGGGGAGGAGGCTATTTATGCTTTTCTGGGAAGGCTGGGGAAGCGTGGGGAAGCAGAAGGGTACGGAATGAGAGGGAAGCCAAGAGAAGCGCCAAGGGTGGGGGAAGCATAGAAACAGAAGACTGGGGATGGGGTGGCTACGCTGAGGCTGTGGGCGGGTACGTGGGGAAGTATGGAGAAGGGTTTGTAAGCGCCGAGTGTTGGGAGGTGTGGCTACGTGCGGCTGCGTGGAGAAATGAAGGCAGTGGCAGGTGTGGGGTAGCGCGGCTGCGTGCGGCTGCGAGGTTTGGCAGATGTCAGGTTTTGACAGGGAATTGACATTGACTGACTGTTGGGATGCTGTCATGAGGTAAGCGCATGGTATGGACGCGTCGTCCATAACATCACCCCCTCCTTTAGCCATGGCCTCCGGATGTTGTTTTGATGTTGGCAGGCTTTGGTCGGGGTTTGTCGGGGTACTTTTGGTGGAACTGGGCAACAAGCTCTTGACAGCGGGCAAGGTGTTCCACTGGCTCCCATGTGTTCTCCGAGCTTGGCCAACCCTGCCACTTGATGAGGTACTGAAGGTGCGTGCGTCGAATACGGGAGTCAAGAATGTCTTCCACAATCCATTCCTCCTGTCCTTCGACTTCTTCTGGTGGGGTGGGTTCTGGCTCAGTTCGCTCCGGAATGGTGAAACGTGGTTCAAGAAGGGAGACATGGAAGACGTTGTGAATTTTGTAGGATGGGGGAAGCTTGAAGCGATATGTGACCGAGTTGATCTTCTCCGTGATTGTGAAGGGGCCAATCTTACGGTGATCAAGTTTCTGGGAAGGTCGGAGAGTCTTGAGATTCCGCTGTAAGAGCCAGACACTGTCCCCGGGTTTCATGTCTGGGCCAGGTGCCCTCTTAGCATCGGCAAAGCGCTTCATGCGTCCTTGGGCCTCCTTGAGCTCAGTGGCAAGCTGTTCATGGATTTCCTTGAGATGGTTGGCACGAGCTTCGGCTGCAGGATTAAGGGATTCGGTTGTGGTGGCGGAAGCCAGACTGAATCGAGGATGGAACCCATAGTTGGCGTAGAAGGGGGTTGTCTGGGTGGCGGAGTGGATGGTGTTATTGTAAGAGAACTCAGCAGAAGACAAGAGTTCCTTCCAGTTATCTTGTTGATAGTTGCAAAAGCAGCGAAGGTATTGCTCAAGAATCTGATTGGTCCGCTCGGTTTGTCCATCGCTCTGGGTATGGAACGCCGATGAGAGGTTGACCTTGGTTCCCAGGAGAGCGAAGAGACGTTTCCAGAAGTGGGAGTTGAACTGTGGGCCACGGTCAGATACAATATCGTCGGGGAGTCCATGGAGCCGGATGACATGGTGCCAGATCAGATCTGCAGTTGACTCAGCGGTGGCAGTTTTCCTGCACGGTACAAAGTGCGCCATCTTGGTGAACCGGCAGATGACAACGAGCACAGAATCAACCCCATCACTGGCGGGTAGATCCGTGATGAAGTCCATAGAAATTGACCCCCAGGGGCGGTCAGGGACCTGCAGGGGTTGGAGGAGTCCGTAGGGCTTGTGTCTGCTGGTCTTGGCTTGAGCACATACGTCGCAGGATCTGATGTAGAACTTGACAAAACGCCACTGGCTAGGCCACCAGTAGTTGCGTGAGATGAGCTCCAGGGTCTTTGACATGCCGTAGTGTCCTGCCAAACGCGTGTCATGCATGTCCCGGCAGATCTCAGCACGGAGCTTGTTGGTGGGGACGTAGACAAGGTTGTCGTACAGCAGAACCCCATTTTCCTCGGAGAATCGCTTTATCCGTTCTTGGTCTTCTTGAGATTGCTGGGCAATGGGGGCCCTAAGCTGTCGCCGGATGGTTTGCGCAAACACATCGGATGCCAGGGCAGCTTTGATTTGGTCAAGGAGCGAGGAGTCCAGTGGGGTCAGATAAGTGGCGGCCAGGCGGCGATGGTCAGGGGTGAGGATCGTGGTTTCCTGGGAGCGGAATGCTTCTTCCCCCTCCCTTAGCTCGTATTCAGAGCGACGAGAGAGGGCGTCAGCTTGGTGTTGCTGGGTACCAGGGCGGTATGTGATGACAGAGTCGAAATCAGCAAAGAAGATTGACCAGCGGGATTGCTGGCGGTTGAGGGTACGGGTAGTCATGAAGTACTGGAAGTTCTTGTGGTCACAGTAAACGATGACCTTGTGGCGGGCACCAATGAGGTGGTGTCGCCATTGAGCAAATGAGTCTTGGATAGCCAGGAGTTCCTTGTCGTAGATCTCATAGTTGATTTCCTCAGGAGTAAATTTGCGGGAGTGAAAGGCCACGGGGTGGAGTTGATCTGTGTCATCGGGTTGAAGGAGGACAGCGCCAAGGGCAAAGTCGGAGGCATCGGATTCGACAATGAAGGGCTTGTCAGGGTCGGGGTGAGTCAGGATAGGTGCGGAGGTGAAGGCTTTCTTGAGGGTTTCAAAAGCTAAGTGTGCAGCGTGGGTCCATTTGAATGGCAAGTCTTTGCGAGTGAGCGTGGTCAGGGGTGCAACGATCGCAGAGTACCCTTTGATGAATCGCCGGTAGAAGTTGACAAAACCAAGGAAGCGCTGGATGCCTTTGACATTCGTCGGGGGTTCCCATTCAGTAATGGCAGCCGTCTTCTTTGGGTCCATGGAAATGCCTTGCTGGGAGATGAATAACCCCAGGAACTCAACAGAGTCACGGTTGAATTCGCATTTTTCCGGTTTCGCATACAGCCCGTGCTGGCGGAGTCGTGAGAGCACCTCTCGGACGTGGTTGGGGTGGTCTTCTGGGTTTTTTGAGAAGATCAGAATGTCGTCAAGGTAGACCACAACAAAAACGTCGAGAATGTCACGGAATATGTCGTTCATGAGGTGTTGGAATACTCCAGGGGCATTGGTGAGCCCAAACGGCATGACATTATACTCGAATAGGCCGTAGCGACATCGGAACGCTGTCTTCCATTCATCCCCTGGCCGGATCCGAAGAAGGTTGTAGGCTCCCCGGAGGTCAATCTTGGTGAGCCGGCGTGCCCCTCGAAGACGATCCATGATGCTGTTAATCAAGGGCAAGGGATAGCGATTCTTGATGGTGATATTGTTGAGTCCACGATAGTCGACGCACAGACGGAGGGAACCGTCCTTTTTCTTGACAAAGAGGACTGGGGCACCGGCGGGAGACTTGGAGTGCTTGATGAACCCCTTAGCTAGGTTCTCTTCAAGGTAGTCACAGAGTGCCTGCATTTCAGGCTCGCTGAGACTATAGATCGGGCCGAACGGTGGCTGTTTGCCCTCTTCTAAGTCGATGGGACAGTCGTAGGGTCGGTGCTCTGGGAGGGTATCCGCGTTCTTCTTGGCGAAGACGTCCGCAAAATCTTGGTATTCTTCAGGAATGATGGCCTTCGGATCTTTTGGAGGAGTGGTCGCCAGGGCTTGGGAATCTGACTTGGTCGGATTGGCGTAGGCAATGAATGCCTGGTCATGCCTTGCCGCCACACGGAAAGCTGGGGCGCTGATAAACGATACGTGGATCGGTGTGGGTGCTGGGTCCAGTGTGTTGGGTGTCTGGGCTAGGGAGACTGAAATCTTGTCTTGATGGATACGGATCAGAGGTTCAGGGGTTCTTGAGGGCTTCGGGCTAGGTTCTGTTGGCAGGGCATCCCAGGAGGCGTATTGTTCAAAACCGCAATGGCAGCGGACGCAAAGAGTGCGAGTCTTCTAGTGTAGCTCCACATCATGGAGCTCAAACCAGGGAAGCCCCAGGATGATTGGCGCATGCGGGGAACATGTCACATGGAATACCACCTCCTCAAAATGGTCGTTGACCCACATGCCCAAAGGTTGGGTGTGATGGGTAATGGAGCCCGCATGGCTGGGACGTCCGTCAACCAGTTCAAGCGCAATGGGGTCCTCCTTCTTGACAAGTGGGATGCGGTGCTTGCGGGCATAACTTTCGTCGATGAAGCACGACATCGCACCGGTGTCAAGTAGTGCTGAAAGCTGAACTGGAGCTCGCTGGGCCGATATCTGCAGGGTAACAGGGTACTCGAATGGTGAGGATGGGCCCAAAATCCGCATGGGTGAGGGTATCTCAGATCAGAGATTGACATTGTTGGTGGTCAGGAGAAGGGTGTTGCTGGAGATGCCAGGATCGGAGCAAAGTTTTGTGGCTTCTCCCTTGGCAGTACTTGCGTGGTGAGAAGGCCCAGGACAGGTGTTGCCCAGCTGCTCGGCCTTTACTGCAGCTGGACTTGGGCAAAATCCTGGATGGGTGCAGGTTCCTTAACCGCGACATTCGCCGTGCGTATCTTGTTCGGGCAGAGTTTGGCTATGTGGCCAGGTTTACCACAGTAGAGGCAAAGTTTGTTTGTGATGCGGTGTTGGCGCTCTAGCGGTGTGAGGGGTCCTCGCGGACGAGCAGCGTCAATGATCATAGGGTCGTCTGGGCGGTTGTCGGGGCTCATGAGGGTGGGGCTAGTGGTAACTGGCACATATGGCTGTCGGTTCCTGCTTCGCTCTAGACGGCGCTCAAACAATCGGTTGTCACATTGGATGGCCTGTTCCATCACGGTGTCGATTGAGGCGGTAGGGGGCATCGTGAGCATTAAGTCCTTGACGTCTTCTTTGAGGCCGCGACGGAAGGTGGCAATCAATGCCTGGTCATTCCACAACACATCGCATTGCAGCTGTCGGAATTCAGCTACATACTCTGTTGCTGCACGGGTTTGTCGAAGGTTCTGGAGCTTGTTTTCGGACTGTGCGGATCCTGTCGCTGTCTCCAAAGACTGCTTGCATTCGCTGGATGAAATCATCCAGGTTCGTAAGGGAATGATGGTCTTGTTTGACAAGGGGCGCCAGCCAGGCCTGCGCGGTGCCAGTGAGGTAGGTGCCAATAGTTCGTATCTAGGTCTGATCGTTGGGGTAGCGCCTGGGTTGGAGGGCGAACATGAGCCGGATCTGGTTGAGGAACCCACGGAACTTGCTTCGGGTGCCATCAAATTTGTCTGGGAGACTGATTTTGGGTTCGGGGGCGTGGGTGGCAGGGGCAGTGGTCTGGGTTTGCGCTAGTTCGGCTTGTAGGGTGGTATTCTGTGCTCGAAGTTCGTCAATCGCATTGCACATGGCTTGCCAGGCTTCGGCCGTGAGGGGAAGGGCGTCGGACATGGTGATTTGGCGTGGAGGTACAGCGGCTGGGGGTTGTTGAACAGATCAAACCGTTATGAATGGGCGGAGCCGACGGAAATAGAGGCGACTTGTGGTGCAGGTTGTTGACAGGTAATGGTATTCAGACCGAAACAAGAACTAGAACAGGACTAGGAAGAACTGGTGTTGATCTGCTGGGGGGTCAGGAAGTGGGGAGCTCAGGGGAGGCGGCTATTTATGCTTTTCTGGGAAGGCTGGGGAAGCGTGGGGAAGCGGAAGGGTACGGAATGAGAGGGAAGCCAAGAGAAGCGCCAAGGGTGGGGGAAGCATAGAAACAGAAGACTGGGGATGGGGTGGCTACGCTGAGGCTGTGGGCGGGTACGTGGGGAAGTATGGAGAAGGGTTTGTAAGCGCCGAGTGTTGGGAGGTGTGGCTACGTGCGGCTGCGTGGAGAAATGAAGGCAGTGGCAGGTGTGGGGTAGCGCGGCTGCGTGCGGCTGCGAGGTTTGGCAGATGTCAGGTTTTGACAGGGAATTGACATTGACTGACTGTTGGGATGCTGTCATGAGGTAAGCGCATGGTATGGACGCGTCGTCCATAACACGAGATCCCATAGATCTAACTTTTCCGAAATGACTGTGTCGAGAATCATGTATGATTCTTTGTCGGCCAGCCATATCTGCTTCGGTTTGATACGTTTCTTGGGAAATTTGTGCTTTTCGACGTATGTCTTGTCAAGGAATAACCCAGTTGCGCCGCTATCGAAAAGAACACGAGCAAACTTGTTTCCGATGCGACAATGAGAGACCCAGAGTCCAGCAGACAGGGCTTCAAAGGCAGGTTTATCGGTAGGATCGTATGTTGTAGGCCGAGCAGAGCTACCGAGGGGCTCCATTGACCTTGGAAAAAACTCAAAGATTGATTTGTAGTAGTATTCGTAGTATTTGCCAAATTGACGGCGTCATTGAGAATTTCCGTAATGCGTGACCCAGCATCAACCTGATTGGCTGAACCTTGTTGCTGATTAGGTTGGCGACTGCGCTGCGGAGTTTGAGCGCCACGACCGCGCTGTCAAAAACCACCGTGTCGGTTCTGGGTTTGCGAGCCTTGCTGTCGATTTTTGGGATTTGACCAGCATTCAACTCTCCAATGTCCCATTTTGTTACAAAGGGGACAAGGAGTCGTTGGATGTTGACGAGGAACGTGAGTAGTTTGCCATTGTCCATGTTGACAAAAGGGCTGTGGACGTTGGTAGGGAACTTGACCTGTAGTGAGACAACCCACTCCAGGGGGATAGTATGACGTACCGAGGGCATTGAGCCCAAAGGTCATATCATATATGTCTTGCTCGAATTCCGTAATTCAAGGATTGGTGTAAGGGGCGAATCGTCCGCCACGACCACTGCCACGACTACCCCAACCGCGACTTGCTCCACGGCCGCCACAAGCACTAGTTGCCGAGGCAATCGGGCGAGGGGCATTGGCTTGGTTGCCGTCAGTGAACCCATGAGCCACATGAGCACGACGGGCTGCAGTGATAGCTTGATCGAGAGTGATAGGGGTGTTGATGTTAGTAGTCTGCAAGACTTTGAAGTTCGTAACGGCTTCAGCGAGATAATGACCGATTACTGTATTCTTGAGAAGACCGGCCTTGAAGTATCGAATCTGATCAATAAGGGGAATGGTGCCTTGATTGTTATCGAGACGATGAGCAGCTTCGAGCTTGTTATTGGTGTCCTGAATCTCCTTGATATATTTTTCGAGAGAGTCACCGAGCTTGAGGCCGGAGAGCTTGAGCTCAATAGTATTACGCAAGTTGCGAGGATAAAAGTGAGCGACAAGAGCCGTTTGAAAAGCTGTCCAACTTGCGGGGGCGCTGGTGGCGTAAGTCGTATTGTACCACTCGAGAGCAGTACCCTTGAGGTAAGTAGTGAGCGTAGGGGCATACTCTGCCATAGTAAAGGGTATGGCGTTGGCAGCTCCAGTACCGTCTGTTCCAGCTGCTACAGCCAGGACAGTGAGAGACTCGAGGAAGTTGCTGTGAGACGTAACAAACTCTTTGATCTTTTTGGCAGCTTTGGCGCCATCGTATTCAACGAGCTTGTTCTTGCGAGCGTGCAGAAGAAGTCTGAAACGTTCGGCTCATTAACCGTCCTGCGTAACAGCAAGCTCTCGAATAGCGAAAGCAGCTGCGACAGCCGCAACAATAGCTTGAGTTTGTTGGTCCATTCTTGCTTGTGAACGTGTGTAAGGGCGACGTCCGGTAGAGGGGCGACGTTGACGAGGAATGTCTTGGTGATGTTAGGGGTAGGTGGTGCTACCATGTAACGTCAGAGGAAACGTAGACGATATTGGGCCCTTCTGAGAGGGCTGAGATCAGTGTATTGTAGTGAAGAAAAAAGTAAGACGCTCTTCGCAGCGGCCGCTCAACTGACAGCTTTATATATGGGTTGCCAGTGGGGCTTGCGTGGCTTCAGTGAGGCTTGGCGCCTTATGTAATGTATCACCGAGAGCTCGGGTTGCCAGCCCGGGTCTCAGATCAAGTAGAAGTAAAGAGATATAATATGAAATACAAGTGAAGATGAGATATCCCCAACAGCTGGACTTTGGGAAAACCCTGTTCGGTGGAGGTTTCTTTGATGTTGATGTTGGCGGCACGGGTGGTGGTCTTGTTCTTGACGGGGCAGGTCTTTGCAATGTGCCCCGCGCCACCGCACTAAAGGCAGAGGTTGTTGGAAATGCGGCGTTGGCATTCCTGAGCGCTCAGAGGGCCGCGGGGACGAGCGGCGTCAATCTGCATAGGCTCGTTGTGGTCGACGGTGGTGGTAGTGGTAAACAAGGTATGGGGAACTGGGAAGGTCTGGCGGCTTCTGTTTCGTTCCAGGCGGCGCTCAAACAGTCGGTTATCACACTGGATAGCCTGCTCCATCACCGCATCAATGGTGGCAGCAGGAGGCATCGTGAGCCTCAGGTCTTTGACGTCTTCTTTGAGGCCACGGCGGAAGGGAGCAATCAGGGCCTGGTCGTTCCAGGAGACATCGCATTGTAGCTGGCGGAACTCAGCGATGTACCCGGTTGCTGCACGGGTTTGGCGAAGGTTCTGGAGCTTGTTTTCAGAGTTGCGGACCCTGTCGCTGTCTCCAAAGACAGATTGCATCTGACTGATAAAACTATCGAAGTCCTGAAGGCTGTGATCTCGGCGTTCGACTAGGGGCGCCATCCAGGCTTGCGCAGTGCCGGTGAGGTAGGTGCCAATCGTTTGGATCTTGATGATGTTGCTGGGGTAGCGGTCAGGCTGGAGAGCAAACATAAACCGAATGTTGTTCAACCACCCACGGAATTTGCTGCGGGTACCATCAAACTTCTCGGGCGAGCTGATTCTTGGCTCCAGAGCAGGGTTGGTGACTTGGGGACGGGTGTACGTATCGGCTTGAACCTGGGCAGCGATGCTCTGGGCAGCTTGTGCGTCGGCTTGGGCTTGCGCTAGGTTGGCCTGCAAGTTGGCGTTTTGGCTTTGCAAGGCAGCGATGGCTTGGCACATATCATTCCATTGCTCGGCGGTGAAAGGTACGGATTCGGATTGGGACATGGCGAAAAGGTTTGGCAGATGCAAGGCTTGACGGGTTCTGAACTTCGCAGTGTTGGAGCAGATCAAACTGTTATGACCTCGACAACTGAGGCGGAAGCGAAGTAGAGAAGACAAGGCGAGAGCGATAGGCGACGGGAGATTGTATTGGCGAAACAAGAGACAAGGACTAGAACAAGAGATGAGAAGAACTGGTGTTGATCTGCTGGGGAGGAAGGGAATGGACGAAGAGAGGCAGGCTATTTATAGATAGACAACCCAGCAGATCAAAGAACAACAACAACAAGAGGGGACTGGGGGGGCGCCAGCTATGCTCCTAAAGCGGCCGTGGCGAGCGTAGAGGGCATTGCTACAGCTGCTGGCTATGGAGAAGTAGTGGGGGGTGTGGAGAGGCCGTGGGGGGATTGGCAAAATGAGAGGAGGGAGGAGGAGTGGCGATATTGCCGGAGGATTGGCGAAATGAGAGGAGAGAGGGGGAGTGGCATTGACGTTGACATTGACACTGACATTGACACTGACATTGACATTGGCGTTTGACATTGGCGGCTGTCAGTGTGCTGTCATGAGGTAAGCTTATGGTATGGGCGCATCGTCCATAACACAACGTGCAGTTCCACAACCTCCTCCACCAATTGAAGAACGCGGACAATCTGAATGGGTTGTGGAGGATATCATCGATGAGCGACGCGCCGTATGAAATCTTCTAGTCAAATGAACCGGTTTATCCTGACCCTACATGGGAACCCAAATCCGCACTTTGATACACGCCTGCCTACAAACGATGGCGTAAAGCTTATCCACAATCTTTGTGGATACGGAGACGAGCAGCATAAAAGCACCAGGCCAGCGTGACGACGCAAGAACCGATCGTCTCATGACATATCACACGCACGACGCCGCCAGAACCGCTCACTATCAATCACACCGCTGACAATAGCAATGTAAACTACATCGCATCACGCGCGGCGATGCAAGAACTCACCTTACACACATTAAACACAACGTCCGCTTAGGCACGCCTTTGCCTCAAACAAACACACATTACACAGTGCGTCAAAACTATAAAATGAACATGAGCTCTCCCTTTCTTCACATATCCCTCGTAGTTCACCTCTTATTTATTCAGTGCCCTCCTCAGGATCTGAGGGAGGTATCGGGGATATCTCACGTTCATTTGTATTTCATATTATACTTCTCTACTTCTACGTGATCAGAGACTCAGGCTGGCCACCCGAGCTCTCGGTGATACATTAGATCAGGCGCCAAGCCTCATTGAAGCCACGCAAGCCACACTGGCAGCCCATATATAAAGCTGTCAGTTGAGCGGTGTGAAAGTGGTCGATTATTCCCGGAGATAGGTCCTAAATCAGGTCGTTCGCAGGCGGAGATGGTCTACTTGTGGCAAGTGCAAGGTAAAAGGTAGAGACCAACTAAATCCCTATTCTCACCACACAAGTAGACACGCTTGGGCGTCCTCTGTATATTGGCAACCCAGGACTGCTAGGCGTAGGTACGCTAGTCAGTTGGGTCAAATGGGCACTTATGGTACAGACTTATGGTCTAGTCTATAGCCGGTAAGATGCTCCCCAGGCAATCTACGCCAGTGTCGTCCTTTTTATAGTGGGGGGGGAAGGGAGTGTGTCCCTATCCTACTACTAATTACGTTGGTCACACGCGCACAAATACTAATCTTCCCTTGAATCTCCCCATCTCCTCGTACGCCGTCGACCTGATCACTTTCACAACGTATTCATCATCAGTTTCAAAGTCTCTGAGTCTCCAGCCTTCGTGTGTTTGGGCTAGATTCGTCTGTTTGGAGCATGTGGACACGTTTTGTGATGACGTTGTATTGTTGACCGTGTTTTGGGTGTGCAGGCTCAACATGCGTAACGAGGAGTTCCAAACGCCTTCCAGTTAGCCTTCTATCCTACGAATGCAAAAACCAACGCTCTCAACGAATGACTTCTATAAGGCAATGGATTCGTATGTTACGGAGTTCAAACGCAACCTGGAGGTTATGCACTCCTGACGATTTGGATAACTTGTGTATTCGTGGCCTTACCCGTGATAAGAACAACTGCAATGTAGACGGGCGTTTACAGGGCTCACAAGGTGATGTCCGCCTATACTGCAGTGGTAACAAAGGATAGACAGACGAGATGATGTGTTCCGTGCTAGTAGAGAGGTACTTGCTTAAAGGAATCCATCATCGCCTATAAAAAATAAGAGATCCGCAAACGGTGTGTCATTAGCTATTGAAGAACACGCTGAGTGTGACTTGGGCGCCATGTTTGTTTTGAAATGCTTTTCTGTCAAACTGACCAGACACATTGAGCAGTTGTCAGTGCACGTTTTTGGCCAGCATTTCTTGGGTGTAATGTGTGTTCCCACGGAGAAGCTGGGGTTGCAGGAAAAAGGAATAGATCAAAGGAAACCTGTGCGTGGGGAACGACTGCGAAGTGTCTGCCCCCAAAAGCTTTCAAAGTGGTGTGGTAGGACATTTATTCAGAAACAAGCATCCCTTTCCTTACACAAAACACATAGAAAACACCAATACCCAGGCGCTCACCCCCAAAAACTATATGTAACCTGCCGACAATCGGGAATCGAACAACCGGCATACCACCGGCATGCATTGCTGGCAACCAGCTCGATACTCATATATACACCTCTCCTCATAATACCGGTGTGACTCCGCACCCCCTCCCCCCATCCCCGACTCCCACCTCCTATTCCGCCCAGGCCAAACAAGCAGCACCCCACGCACCTATCGCCCCCTCCTCGGCGACGAACTGGGCGGCAGGGCGCCGCTCCCTGGGCGCCTCAAAAACACTTCACGATCATCCCCCCGACCTCGGACATGAGCACCAATGGCCAGCTCCATAGTTTCCACACGATCCAGACTGCGGAGCCTACGACGCCGGTTGCGGTTGTTGTCCAGGTGAGGATGCGGAGGCGCCAGGTGTCGGGGGGTTGGGCGGGATGGGGTTGTTTTTGAAGGTGGCGCGGTATGGAGGTGTCGGGTTTTGAGGGGGGTGGTGAGGGCGGGAGTGGGGATGCATCGGTGGCACTGTCCCGTTCCATTTTCCGCTGAAACTGCCTCGTGAACTCGAAATCAAAGTATTCTTGTTCCGCACGCGCCTGTTTACTCGTGATGTAATCCGTCGATCGAGGCGTGTTCGCTCCGCTATTATCGATTTCCGCAGTTGATGTCCGGCTCCTGCTCCCGACGGGCGAAGAGGGAGGTTGTGGTGAATGCTGCGGGGATGGTTTGACGATCTGTACGAGGCAGAGGAGGTGCCGGCTCATATCGCTTGGGTCGGGGGATTCGTTCCCGGGTGCGGGGCACGGACCGACGGTGAAGTGCACCCATGTCGATGGGGGAGGGAATGGTGGGTGGGATATGTGGGGAGAAGGTGATGAGGAATTCTGTGATGAGGTCGAATTTTGTTGTGCGGCGTTCTCGTCCTGTGGTGGCTTCATGTCAGATAGTGACTGCGTCGAAACTGCTGGCCGCAGATCAGGGGACGGTAGGAATGGGCCTGGCGGTAACTCTGTAATGCTCTGCCTTCTCGACAAAGACCGGGGTGGCGGTGGTAGAGGCGGGGTCACTAAGCCTCGCGAACTATCGTGGTTCCAAGGAAAACTGTTATGGCGAGAACGGGTCGAGTCCCGATCTGGCGTCCAGAGATGGCCGAGGCGCGGCTCGGTATTTGAGGACGCGAACACCGATGACATTGTGGGAGTCGTCGACCTGTCCACGTCAGCAGTGACGGAAGTAGTTCGACCGGGTGAAGCGTTTGGAGACGAAGGGTCAGATAACAGCAGCTGCTGCAGCGGATCCATGTCTGACGATATCGTGGAAGTTGAGTGGTGGCGTTGTAATGGTAGGGGCAATGGCGATAATGGCGCCGAAGGTGCGAATGCGGAACAGGAGGCGGACATGGATGCGAACGAGCTCGCCCGGGAATTGACTCTCGCGGTGATGTACGCTTGGATCTCCGCCAGCCGCTCTTCAGTCTCAGGATCCACGTCGTCTTCCTGTTCTTTTTCCGGATCGCTCTCCTCATTTACTACGGTTTCCTGGCTGCCTAGGCTGTTATGATTTGTGCCTGTCTCCTCTGTCGTCGGATTGCTCTTAACCGTTTCGTGGGTCTCTATCTCGAGCCATGTATTCCACGTCCACCTGACCATGAAGACGGCATAACCGAACGGTCTGCACGCGCGGCTGAGACTTCTGCAAAGTTCTGGCACATCTTCTTGGACGATAAAGCGCATGAGGAAACGGTTGAGCAGGAGCTGCGTATCTTGACCCAGGAACGAGGTCATGGGAAACGACTGGATGATCCGCCCAAAACAGTTCAAGCGCAGCACGATTGTTTGAGTTTCCGGCGGTCGCTGGTCAGGTATGCTTCTCGGTATCGAACGGCCCGCATCGTCCGTTGATGCGCCTTCCTCACCCTCGTCTTCCGCAAAACCGGGCGGAATCTCATCTCGTTCGACCTTCACAGCGACGCAGAGGTTCCGAACATGGGTCACATCGTCCATGAACCATAGTACATGGGTGGGGACGGTGTTGGCGTATTCGTTCACGCGATGCCCGCACGCCTGAACATAGAGGCACCCGCTGTTGTCCTCCTCCTTCTCTCCTGCATCGGCCGCGCCGGCAGCAGCCGCCCCTCTCCTCCGCGGCAGGAAGGGCGAGTTTGATATCGGCCGTGGGAGAATTCGGCATAATGTCAGCTTCTGCAGGACACATTGCGGGTTGTTTTGCTTCGCTGTCGCGTTCGTGGAAGCATCCACTATCTGCACAAAGTCGCTCCATTTTTGTCCGACAACCAGAGTCGAAGTGTGCGATGGTCCGTGTGGGTTGGAGTTCAGGAACGCGAAAGCGTCAACGTCGGTAGACGGAGCGAGCAGCAGTCGTAACGCGTGGGTAGAGGCCGATATTATCGTTCCCGTTTCGTAGTCGACAACCACCACCGCGTTCGTTGAGATTGGGCAAGAGGCGAGGGAATGAACACTTGGGTGAGGGCGATGGGTGTGATGGCGTGGTTGGGCCATTGGATGGGAGGTCGTCGCTTCCATCGCGGCTGGCTTTTCTACCTTCCAACCCAACACGGAGCCTCTCCAACCGCTCGACGCCGGTGCTCTTCACACAGCACCAGGGCAAGTCGTGAGAATAACCCGTCCGTTATGGAATGAAATCCTGTACAGAAGTTTGAGTTTCAGAAAGAAATGCAGTCGCATACGCAGCTTGGGAATGCGGATATCGTACGGCTGAAGGTTTGGAAGGCAGGTTGAATACGCGGAGTATGGCCCTCGTCCTTCTTACCCCAAGGGACTCTCCTCGTAGCTGTGTTTTGTTATGCGGGTATAGAGTGCGTACATAAGATACGAGCTTGTGCCGACAGCGTACGAGCCCAAGTTCTGTTTGGGAGCGAGCGAGAGGTTTTTTGTCACGGGGGGGGGGGGGGGGGGGGTTTGCTGAATCCGTTTAATCCGTGTAATCAGACGGGCTGCTGCACTCGGCCTTTGAATTTACTTTAGGCGCGCCATTAGAAGACGTCGGCACGTGGTGGATTCTGGACCATCATTGTTGTTGAGAATTGGCAGCAGGAGAACCTTCCGGGGGAAACGCCTTCCGCGCTGCCCATCCCAAACAGCAACAGCAACAGCAACAGCAACGCATCTCACCTGGTACACCCTCACCACACGGCGCAATGGTGGTCTTGACAGTTCTGAGTAACAAGGAAGAGGTAACGCTACACTGCGTCGTTCGTGGATAGTTGCCGATTCTCACCACTCAGGGGTGTGGTGGGCTGGTCTCTCACGCGCCTGCTTCCGCCAGGAGCTAATCCACAACGAGCTCAAAAAGAATGCGCTGTCGCAATGCTCCCGGCTTGTGCAAGGTTCGTAAAGCAAAGCTCAAACGTTCCCCAGTCCAAGCTCGCTCCTACGTCCGAGCTGAATCTACACCCCCGCCCCGTCCAGAACTCGTTGCCTGCACAAAAGTCCGCACAATAACAGTCTACTGGGCCTGCAAAGACCAAACCGCCGCGCTCAACAAATGCCTGGCGCCATACACCACCGAAAACGAGCGCGACAAGCTACGCGAGAAGCATATCGCGTTGAAGAACGAGTGGATCGCCGCCGGGAAGCCGCTGCAGGAAAAGCCGGGGAGAGGAGCGGGGAAGTAGGGCATCCAGCGGGGGGCGTGATGACTGTTGCGAAAGGGGAAAGATGAGGGAGCTATTGGCCGGACCAGCTTCCGATCGAAACATCACCGACATCGAACCAGGGCGTAGCCGCACGGTAACATATCGCGGAGAACCATAGAACGGCGGAACATCTTACCCAATACCTAGCGGTCGATGGGGGGGAGGGGAGGGGGGGGGGGGGGGGGGGGGGGGGGGAAGGGGGGGACACGCCGGGTACTTCTTTCGAATGGACAGCGAGGCTGGCGCGGATGGGATCGTACCATAGACACCCTCTAGCCTCTCAAATTCCATAGACTCCCTTCTGCGAGAGACGATTGGAGATGATTCCCAGACAGACGGGGCACAAAGCTCCGGAATGCTGATGGAGGATTCTGGGCCAGATAGTAGCCGTCTGGGATTGTCGGGAGGTCGAAAAAGCCGAGTTTTATTCCCGGTATTCCGGTGGCAGCTGTACATGTTTCTATCACATCCGGAAAATTATCGCAATTCATCGTCCCCCTGTCGCTTCAGGCCAGTCCGTACAGTCCTCCCATTGTTGTCTCCTCAGGATGTTCCATCTGGACCCGCATAATGACCTCCCACACGCAAATCCCCAGAAGAACAAAATATCAGATGTTTCGAGATGATAATCATCATATTATGAAATCAGAAACGAAGAAAGAGAGAAATATAGGGGATAGGGGGGGGGGGAGGGGGGGGGGGCGGTACGATGAATGTGCTATTATAATTGTGAATCGGGGTTGTCGTGTATCAAAAGTATAATGTGAGAGAAAAGGTGGGGAGAACCGTATTATGGGGAATGAATCAGAGAGGTGTGTTCGTCCACCAGGTTTGGGTGGGGGCAGCTAACGCGCCCTCAAATCTATATGGTAAGAATAAATATGGGGCGGCAGTGGGGGGTGGCCAAAAGCCGATCGGTCAACGATTGGCGTGTTGAGGGGGCGTGTGCATGCGGCGTGGGGGCTAGACGTCTCAGAGGTCCGTCCACGGTCTGTCCTTGTCGCCAACCACCACGACCACATGGTCCGATTTCGCAGCAGCGTTGTTGCTTTTCACGGTTGCGCACTCGCCCGAACATGGGTACCCACGACACTCGCACATCTCCCCAGCAGACGACGACGTTACAGTCGTATCGCTCGCATCGCTGTCCTCGCGTCTGTGCCGTTGCCGTTTGGTTTTCATCCACGTGCTCTTCTTTGCTAATAACGGTGACGGGACGAGTGACACCGTTGCGGACGTTGCGGGCGATGAGGGGACGGAGGTGTACTGCTTTGCGGGGAAGGGTGATGTGGCGCGGCGTTGGCGGCGAAGGTAGCGGAGCTTGAGGAGGGCGAGGAAGGCGATCAGGGTGAGGGAGATGAGCATGAGAGTTTGGAGAGGGACGATGTCCGTGTTTGCGGGTTCGGTATGAGAGGGGAGGGTGTGGTGTGCGGGGTGATCTGGTGGGGATGGCGAGGTTATTGGTGCGGGCGCGGGGATTTCGGGGACGGTGGATTCGGGTAGTGGGATGTGTTCGGACGCGGGTAGAGCGGGCGCATCGCCGGTCTGTATCTTCTTCTCCGTGCCAAAGATCGGCACCTTCTTCAACCACTTGCCCAACTTGACAAACATCTTTGCGTCGCCTTGGTGCCATGAGCTGGCGCCCAGATGCCTGAACAACGGGGTGTTGACCTTGCCGCTAAGACGATTCCGTTGTCCGCCAAGGACTTTGAGCTCGTCGCGCTCTGGGAAGATGTTGTGCAGCGCGGAGATGTAGGTGCAGCCGGTGCTGAACATCACACTTGCGTATGGCGAGATAAAATACTGGTTGAACAGCTGCAAGTTGTCAATCACGTTGGCGATGAAGCGTGACTTGGCTGGGACCATGATGAAACCGTTGGAGACGCCGATGGGGTGTGCGGCGTTGGCAAGGAATGGGAATCTAAATGGAAGAGAGGATGGTGAGCACATAGTCTTCCAAGGTGCGGATACTGTCCATACGTGTACTCACTTCCTCAAAGGGTCCAACGACCTCCGGCACATCAGGTCCATGTCCAAGTATGTTCCACCATACGTGTACAACACAAGATATCTCAACGAGTCCGCTTTCTGGATGTTGAACCTGTAATTCATCCACGTTTCCCAAAACCACGCATGCTCCTCCTTAATAAACTTCTCCGCTGCCGCGTCATCCCAATACATCCGTTTCCAATGTGGGTGAATGACGCTGCATGCGTTCGCAGCCTGTAACCATTGCTTTGGGGGCTCGGTTTTCATGCCGATGGCGATGTGGTGAAGAATGGGTGGGATAATGAGATCGGACGCCGGTACTGGTGGTCCCCAGTCGAGCGCCTTTTCGGATGCCTGGATGTACGTTTGCGCCGAGGTGCGGGTGAAGGGTAGTTTGTCGAGCTCGATCAGCTGGGATAGTCGTGGCTCGGTTGACGATGCTGGTGGTGGGAGGTCTGTGACTCCTGCTTCCGCCGCTGCTTGCCTTGCAGCGTTCTCCTGCACCTCGACTTCCAGCTCTACCGACTCAGCCTCCTGCTTGAGCTCCTTCACGACCTCCTCAACGTTCTCGCCTGCGACAACCCTCCTCGCAATGGCAAGGTACGCCAAATCGACATCTGGTGGTGGCGGTGCCAGCCCATCCAAATCCCTCGTTAACCCATCGTCGTTTGACCCAATGAAATTGACTGGCTTGAGATTCCACGTTATGAAACAGTTGGCAATGACCCCCATGCAATACAGCCAGTTGCGGTAGACAACGACTAGAGTCGCCGTGGCAGCGAGTACCACGTAGCGCGGCCGTAAACGGCGAATAGATGATATCCGCATGTCTGATCTACCCGCGTTGAGTGTATGGTCTTATATACGCGTTTGTCGTGTCGAAGTTCAAGCAAGTCGGATGTGTCAAGTTTGACGGCGTACAAGGTATACTGTCAAACTCTAGACCTCACGTTGGCAGGGGGTCGACAAGGGAGACGACGAACGGTGTGAGGGACAAGCAGGGGTGGATAGGCTGTCTGCGGAGACGGTATTCGGAGAGCGCGTTGCGTCCTCGCTTTATATCAGTGGAATGGGCCCACCTCAATGATTCCTGTCATAAAGAAAAAAATAGCTATGAGAAAGAGTGCTTTTGCCCAGAAATGGTAGCGGAGTCTGGGCGCCTCGTAGCGCTTGGATCGGGGCCCGGGGCGCTTAGGAAATAGGGAACATCAACAAGCTCAAGCCTGAATGGGATCCTCTCAATGAGGCCAGACCCGTGGGAAAGGCACAATGTCATGGCAAGCACGAGCGTCAGAGCCAAGCGAAAGCTTATGGCTCATAGAGTGCGATCGGAGCTGATCCGAACAGAATAGCGACACCGTACCCCACAGCCGAGTCCACCCCATGTAATTATGGTGCGTATGCTACTCCTTTGGGCGACTTCACTTACCTATTGGCGATATGCCAAGAATCGGAGTTTATTTACCGAGACTTGGTGGTAGAGACGTTCAATTGGCTATGTAGCATAAAGGAAGAGGAGTCAGTGGAGAACTTGGAGAGCGCCAGTGAGCGGCAGGCAGGGCAATGCTGCGACGGGATACTAGGACAGGACAATATAGTACGTACGTCAGCTTGCTCAGCAAATGTTCCCACGTGTGCGGAATTTCTCGACCTCTAGCAACGTTGACGAAGTGGAATTCAATTGGGTGGTGGCGGCCGGGGTTATATGTACCGACTGTGGGCTGGGAGGCGGAGAGCGGAATGGCAACGCTGCCGACTGTTGTGTAGCGGGATAAGGGGGGGGGGGGGGGGGGGGGGGGAAGGGCAGCTTTCCAGGATGTTCCCAAGGAGGAGTGCGAGTGGGGTTGTTGGTTGAGGAGGGGGGGGGGGGGGGGCCTAAGAGCGTAGGGTCATGTCTGCAATAAGAACAATACGTCGCCGAGAACGCTTGGCGTCTGTCCCGTTGCGCAAAATGTGGCAGCGTACAGGACAGAGGAATTGCAGCCGGCGGTGACTGGTAGCGAGCGGCCAGGCCCCCGTCCGCCCGTCATGTCCATTGAGTGAGGGGGCAAAAGTTGGGCCGCAGCGCGCCCAGGCTCCGAGGATTCCACGATTCACACGCCCGCAGCACCCACCATACCATGATGAACAACATGAACTACTACTAACTACTACGGGCTGTGAGAGAAAAAACTTCATGCTCCAGGCTCACAGGATCGCCACCCAATCATTGGATGTTGTTTCCACCTTCATATCTATATAGCCTCTCTTAGTCCCGCTCTAATCAAAATGGACCCTCATCGGCAGACTCATGCATGGCTGATTCAGTGATTCCACCACCCATGCCTTGAAACCCGGGACTGGGAATTCCGTGCCACCATGATGTTGTGGGGAAATTCACGCCGAAACCTCAAAGCCTCTCTCTCTCAAGACTCAATTCGCCGTTCGGAGCCTGGGCGGATCCAAATCGAATGCAAATCCGTCGCGCATCATCATCAAAAGCTGTTTCAGCAGTGAGCACTACTCTTCTATTTGTGGCCGTAGCATTTTTCGATGTGCGCCGCCCGATTGGTGGCCGCTCTGTTCCGTTCTCCCAATTGAGCCCTTAAAACTGAACGTGAAGTCACGTGCGAGGACGAGATCGCAGCCGTATGGACTTTCGTTCCTCGATGGTTAGGGTTAAGGGTATAGGGCTGGGTGTCGATGATCTCACCGCTTTTTGACTGCACCAAAACCACGCATCGTGAAGATCAAAAAAGACATCTTGCACGTCGGCTGCTACATATCTTATATAGCGACAAGAAAGTTGGGGGGCTGGGAGGAGAGTGCAGTAAAAGGGAATATGTTGCTGGCCCCTGTGACAATCCTCGTTCCCTACCTTTCACTCCGAGTGTTGGCGCGGCTGTATATGTACCGGGATACGGAAGGTCTGCACCTCAACTAACGTCATGCCCAGAAAGAAACCAAACAGTGCCAGTCTGAAGGCCGATAGCGGCAACGCCGAGGCGGAAGAAGAACCGGCGATACCCACTCCTTTCTCCGCAACCCCGCTCCCAGCCACATCCGCCGACCATGAACTCCAAATGGATTCCGTAGACAGCCCGGGCTCCATCGAAGCGATCCACCCCCACTTTGACCCAGCGTCTGTAGAAGCAACCCTTCTCGAAGCGATCGATAATAGGAGCGATGCGGCGAGCTCGGATAGGAGTGATACGGGAGTAGGGGAGGAGGAAAGGCAGTCGAGGACGCCGGAGAACCTTGTTGCGAAGGAGCATATCTTGGAACGCGCTGAGGAAATTGCGACTGTGACGTTCAAGAAAGCGAGATCGCCTGAGCGGCAGGCAAAGGAAGAGAGGGAGGGTGGTGTGAAAAGCGACGACGGCAATTGGTCTGCGGGAGGCAAGGGTATTGTCTCACATACATTGGACGAGAACGATGTGGATGAAGAGAGGGGTCGGGAAATGCCATTGACGTTGGCTCAACAGGGAGTTGGAACCAGTGAAAACCCCGAAGAGGATGATGATGAGGAGGAGAGCGAAGAAGAAGAGGATGAAGAGGAAGATGAAGATGAAGAGGAGGAGGAGGAAGAGGAGGAAGATGATGAAGAGGAAGAAGAGGGAGACGAGAAAGCTGACGCAGACGAGGAGGAAGTAAGCGGAGACGCAGGGATGAAGAGCCAAGACAATGACGAAGATGAGGAAGACGAGCCAAAGCTTAAATACGAGCGACTGGCCGGAACTCTCAGCGAAACCTTGAAAAAGGACGCCGTGAGTTCCATGTCCGTCTCCGACCGGTTTCTGGCTCTCGGGACACATTGGGGCGTTGTGCACATTCTCGATCTCATAGGGACGGAGGTCAAGCAGTACCGGTCACACTCAGCCACGATCAACTCACTGAGCATTGATACCAACGGCGAATATGTCGCTAGTGCGTCTGATGATGGCAAGGTAGTCATCAACAGCCTCTATACCTCCGAGAACCAAATCATCAACTACAAACGACCGGTCAAAGCGATCGCCCTAGAGCCTGACTACAGCAAGAAAAGTACGCGACAGTTCGTATCAGGCGGCATGGCCGAAGTCCTGAGCATGTCCGGCAAAGGCTGGTTTGGAACCCGGGACGCGACGATCAGCTCCGGCGAAGGGCCCATCTACTCCGTCCTCTGGCGCGAGAATTTCATCGCCTGGGCCAACGAAGCCGGCGTCAAAATCTACGACGTAGCCGCGCAACAAAAATTCGCCTACGTCGACCGGCCCCCCAACAGCCCACGCGCCGACCTCTTCCGCTGCCACCTCGTCTGGAAATCCGACACTCAGCTCCTGATCGGGTGGGCAGACAGCGTCAAACTCTGCGTCATCAAAGAACGCTCCAAAATGGACATCTCGTCGGGCTTACCCTCCCGCTACGTCGAGATCGTCTGTCAGTTCAGGACCGAATTCATCATCAGCGGCATAGCGCCCTTCGACACCGACATCGTCCTCCTCGCCTACATGGCCGACATGACCGCCTTCAAAAACGTCGACGTCATCCAATCAGGCCCTGCAAAGCGATCCAAAGCAAAGCCTCCCGAAATCCACATCGTCACACCTACCGGCCAAACAGTTGCCACAGACGTCCTCTCCCTCTTCGGCTACGAGCTCTACAATGCGAACGATTACAGACTCGAATACCTCCCGGCGAGTGGCAACCCGGCCGATAACACCTTTTACATCGTCTCACCAAAAGACATTGTCGTCGCGAAACCGCGGGATCTAGATGACCACGTCGAGTGGCTCGTCGAACGCAAACGCTATGAGGAGGCCCTTTTGGCTGCTGAGAGCGCCGGGCCGAACCACGAGGGACGGCTGCAGGTGCATTCGATCGTCAGTATTGGGTTGAAGTACCTGGAAACGCTGCTCGATGAAGGGCGGTTTGCGGAAGCCGCAGCCAGTTGTCGCAAGATCCTACGCACTGATGCGAAATTGTGGGAAGACTGGATTGGGAAATACGCCGCTGCAGGGCAGTTGAACGTTATCTACACGTATATACCCACCCACGACCCGCAGTTGCCGCCGGAACTCTATACCCGCGTCCTAGACTTTCTGCTGCATAACGACCTCCCAGCCCTCCGCGCCGTCCTCGACACATGGCAGGCACAAATCTACGACGTCGGAGCTATGGTCACCAGCGTCGAAGAGATGCTTGCGAAGGACACGGAAAACGACTTGTTGAGGGATATCGCCATACTGCTACATACCCACTACAAGAAATTCGACCGCGCGCTCTACTACGCACTCACCCTCCGCCGCCCTGACGCCCTTGACCTCGTCAAACAGCACAACCTGTACGCCTTCGTCCAAAACCACGCCCTCCTAGTCATGCAGTACGACGACTACGTAGTCACCACCGACCCGCACATCGCTAACGTGATTGAGAAGGCAATTGCGGCGTACGAAAAGGGGTCGTCAATGGCGTCGTTGGATGCGGATGAGGGGGACGGGGTGACGGTGGAGCAACTGGGGGAGATTGGACGGGATGCGATGTTGGGGAGGGTGAGGGCTGCTGTGTTCCAGAAGGGGGTGGGGATTTTGGTCGAGTTTCCTGATCGGATTTTGGTGGGTTGGAGTCGGTTACTAACCATGTGAGTTGGAGACGTTTTCAGCTCACCTTTGACCTTCGGGTTTGATGAAACTAGGCACATCAAGTTGTGGAACAACTGAAACCGACAACAAAGTACCTGCATATCTTCCTCGACGCGCTGTTCCGCAGGAATCGGTTGGAGAATAGCGAGTTTCATCCCATGCAGGTGCGTGGCGTTTCCGAACCGCTGGATTATGCTGCTTTTCCTTCCCCATACGAAAGCTGAACAGTGCAGTTTTGTAGGTCGGCTTGTATGCGGAATACGATTATCCCCGCCTCATGGAGTTTCTAAGGACTAGTAGTTTTTACTCGGTGGAGAAGGTGCGTCATCGGCAAAAGCCACCGGCTATATTCCAGTACGCGCGTGTCCCCTTACAATCAGTCTCCTAGGCGTATAAAACCTGCGAGCAGCGCGACCTCGTCCCCGAGATGGTCTTCCTGCTAGGCAAGATGGGCGACAATCGACGGGCGCTGAACTTGATTATTTCGCGGTTGGGTGATGTTAAGAGGGTGAGTAATCCCATCACCTCGCCTGGTATAATGGAGGACGTGGGAACTGACTAGGCTCTTTGGTTGGGTAACAGGCTATAGAGTTTGCAAAGGAGCAGAACGATGAAGAGCTGTGGGAGGATTTGTTGACTTATTCTATGGATAAACCCAGTACGTTTTGTCTCATCTCTCATGGCCATTACCAACCGCATAATGTTGACACTAAAAACGCCCTATCTTTCGCACAGTATTCATCGTGGGCCTACTCGAACACCTGGGCTCCCATATCAACCCCGTCCGCCTGATCCGCCGCATCCCGGACGGGCTGGAGATTCCGGGACTGAAGGACGCTTTGATCAAGATTATGACTGATTATGGGATCCAGGTAACGTTTTTATGCGTCAGATAAGCTTCACTCGAAAGTGCCAAGGAATTGACGCCTTCACTCTCGATTCGGAAAGATGTCCCTCCGCGAAGGCTGCGAAAAGATCCTTGTCAGCGATACCGTCTCCCTTCTCGAAACCCTCTACAAAGCGCAGCGGCGCGGCCTCACGTTCACCGAAGATGTCGCGTGTTCGATCTGTGATATTCCGCTGGAGCGAGCGAGTACGGTCACGCCCGCGGCGGCTATGGAGGAGGATGTGGATGGGGAACTGGAGGTGGAGAAGGCAACGATTGTCGTGTTTTTCTGTAGGCACGTGGTTCATAAAGGGTGTTTAAGGGCGCCTGTGGACGAGATGTCGCAGACCCGGGCGGGTGCGGATACACCAAGTAAAACAAGCGGCCGCGGGACACCGGTACAAGGAATCAGCAAACCTCCCACACCCGTCTACCCCCACTACCACCCCCGCGACACAGACCGTGACCTTGCCATCCGCCGCGTCTACGACCGTCCTTCTCAAATCTCCACCCCCGCAAAAGCCCAACTTCTCTCCCCGTCCTCTGCATCTATACCCACAATAGCCCTCTCGTCATTGGCGTCAGAGGGAGCACCACCGAGTAGGAAAACAAGGGTGTTGTCACTGGGATCCGGGCATGGGTTTAGGCCGCCGAAACCGGTGCTGGTGTGTCCGATTTGTAGACGGGATAAAGGGCCGAGGAGGGGGGTGGGGGTATGATGGGTGCTGCTTCTGTAGATGTCCCTCTTCCTGGCCGTATTTGCTGAATCTTGTATTTGTTTTTTTGGGTTTCTTTCGTGTACGTTTTGTTGGGGGTTATGGCGGTAGTGACTACATGGTGCAGATGGGTATCGGCTCTCTTCATGACGGGTTCTTATGGTCTTCATGAACATGGATATGGGAATCCGTTGCATCGACGGCGTTGCCGGCATTGGTCAAGCCCTTCTACTAAGGTTTATGATGTAGATTACGGGTTGTCCTTCATGACGTCTCATAAGGTTTTCGAAATGTTGACCATTACCCAGCCTGGGGCCTCTGATCGAGTCGGCTATCGACCGATCCATTCAGCCAACCCCTTGGGCGAGTCCCACAGCGGTATCCCCGCCCGCGTGATGCTTTCTGCTCCGAAGCCCGTCCGGCGTGCACGGAAGGTGTCGTTTGCTCTTTCCAACTGTCAAAACGCGTGATTTGCTCAGCGGAAACGTGGGGCGGCAAACTCCGCTCTTCCTGGCCGATGACGGCCTGTTACGACACATGGAGGAATGTAGACATGGAGGGAATGTCATATCAGTGCCCCCCAATAATCTGAGACATGGATATGAAAGGTTAACATCGAACGTGAGGGTGGTGCGAGTTTTTTGCCAGCAGACAAGTAGTATGATGCAGCTGGTGAGAGAAATGAAAACCATCTCTTGGTTGAACGCGGCCCGTCAAGAATTTAGAGTTGCGAGTAAACTGTCGAGGCGGGAAAGCATGAACGACACTTTTGCCCTGGCCGCTCCAACTTCCAACCGGCAGTACGCGCCAGGAGAACGAAAAAAACCGACACTTTTGACTGGTGTCGCTCGGTTTTCGGGGGCGAAAAATCGGGACCTTCGTATGATGGCCAGCCCACGGTGAGCCTAACCTTTCATGACCATTACAATTAGCCTTTAACCCGGCGTCGCGCGCCTGCACCAACCAGATGCCCGAGAACGTCGCAATCCCATCCCGTCTTTGCGCTCTTGGCGGAAGGCCCGGCTCGGGAGGAAGTGCAGAGAGCTTGCACGCCAGAGCTGCCAGTTCGTAGAGCGTATAAAAGGCGACCAGATCCGTTCGCCCGCTTGCAACTTTTGTTTTCAATCCCACTTCTCGCCCAGCTCATCTGTCCTGGCTTTTGACTGCGTTCATCTTGATCGCGACTGGCCCTTACGTCAAACAAATACGGACAGCGCATCGTCTTCACTTCCGAATCAGTCTAGAACAACCGTCATTTGACGTGGTATACGACAGACTCACACAATATGCAGTACTCGCTCGCGATTTTGGCGGCGGCGCTTTTGGCGTCGAACGTCGCTGCTGTTCCTGCGCAGAAAGCAGGTGATTTGACCAAACATTTGGGGTGCTTTGGTGGATGGTTCGTCGTGGCTCTCGGACCACATCAGTCTCATTCATTGTGCATTTTCTCTTCCCTGTTTCACAGATCCTGCTTCGCTCATTGAAGACAATTGGACCGAATTCTGGGACATCGAGGAATCGACGACAACTTCTACAAGTCCCGCGTCGACATGGGCGTCTCTGGCCACTTTAGCGCCCCGAGCATTCGAGCGTCGACAAGTCGGAGGACGTACTGTCAGAATACGCTGTCTCGAGAACTGTGCCACTGCTTACAAGCGCACCAACGCAATCTGCAAGCTTCGACCCAACGACAGAAACTGTGCACGGTACCGCGACCAGTTCGACCGGATCTGCAAGTCCAACTGTAACACCAACAACCCCGTGCTTACCTCGGCCGTCGTCGCTGGCTTGACACCGGCTACCAGCACCAGTCGCGCAGTGGCACTGCCAACTCCTGTACGTCAATCCACTACCGCTGCCGTTGTGCCATCATCTGCTGCTCCCAAGCCCACCACCGTCATTGTTGCTGGCACCACAAGTATCGTCAACCCTGCGCGTACCACCGCTGCTGTCCCCGCCGAAACCACACCCGTCGTATCTGGGTCCACCGCTGTTACACCCATCGAGACCACGGCTGCTCCTGTGCCGGCTGGTACTACACTCTTCGTGGATGGCACCACCATCATCGTTCCCGCTGAAGAAACCACCATTGTTGCCCCGGCTGAAACCATCATCATCGTTGACGGTACCACCATTGCCACCGCAGCTCAAGAGACCACGGCGGCACCTGCTCCCGCGGCAACCACTATCATCGTCGACGGCTCAACCGTCATCGTGCCTGGTGAAGAGACCACTGCCGTTGTCGAGCCCGCTACTACAATCATCATCCCAGCCGAAACGACCCTCATCGCGCCAGAGGCGACTACCTTCGTCGTCGGCGGAGTTACCACCATTGTCGTGCCAGCCGAAACTCAAGTCGTTGAGCCCGGAACCACCGAGATCGTACCGGCTCGTACCACAGTGTTCACACCCGAGGAGACTACCTTCATCGTCGCGGAGACCACCGTTGTCGTTCCTGCTGAGGAAACCACCGCCGCTGAGCCTGCGCAACCTCAAGCCACGACCTTCATTGTTCAAGGCACCACTACTATCGTCACGCCCGAGGAAACCTCCATCGTTGAGCCAGGCACTACTGAGGTCATCGCTGGTGAGACCACGATTATCGCGCCTGAGGCTACTACCATCATCGAGGGTGTCACCACGGTCGTTGCTCCGGAAGAAACCACGATCATTATCGAAGGCACAACTACCTTCACCGGTCCCGAGGATACCGTCGTTCCCGAAGCTTCTACCACAGTTTTCATTCCAGGCGCTACAACCATCGTGACTCCTGAAGAAACCTCTGTGGTTGCTCCCGGCACTACCGTCGTTACCCCCGGCGACACGATCATCGTCGTTCCCGGAGCCACAACGGCCATTGAAGAGACAACCATTTTCGGTGCACCTGAGACCACCACCATTCCCGGCGGCGAGGCTACAACCATTGAAGCGACAACCACCACCGAGGCTGCGCCTCTCGAGACTACCAAGGTTATCATCGGCACAACTGACATCTTCGTCAGTGGCACCACCGAGAAAGTCTTCCTCACTTCTGAAATCGTGCGCGGAGGAGAGCTCACTGAGGCCAGTGCCGTTCCTACTACCTTCGGTATTGTCATTACTCTTGAGCCAACTGCTACCGACGATGAGACCACATTGCTCACCTTCAGCACTGTCGTCACGCCCACTCCAGATGCCACGCGTACCCAACTCGACTTCACTACCGACCTCAGCGCGGCCACTACTTCCGCTGGAGGTGTTGTCGTCATCCCCGGATCTCCCACCACGACCTCCGGCGAAGAGGCTACCCGCGCACCGGAGGCTACCACTGTCGTCATCGGTGGAGCCACCACGGTCATCATTCCGGGCGAAGAAACTACCGTCATCGAGGAACCGGCTACAACCGTCATCAGCTCTGAGGAGACCACCGCCGCTGTCCCTGAAGAGACCACCTTCATCGTCGGAGGCGCCACCACGATCGTATCGCCCGAAGCGACCGAGGTCGTTGAGCCGGGCACCACCGAAATCATCCCGGCCCGCACAACCGTCTTTGTACCCGAAGCAACTACCGTCGTCGTGGATGGCGTCACCACCGTGATCATCCCGGAAGGCACCACCGTGGTTGAACCCGCTACCACGGAGTTCATTCCTGCTCGCACCACTATCATCGCTGTCCAGGAGACCACCGTCATCGTCAACGAACCGACTACGATCATCAACCCCGAGGTGACTGCTACTTCTGCAGCGGAGCCGTCGCCTACCCCAGACGTCCTCTCGGAAGCCATCTTGGACTGCCTGGACAACTGTGACAATGCATACGAACAAATCACCGATTCGTGCACGTCTGATGGCCAAGACAGCGGCACTACTGACACCGAGAGCTGCCTTGAGTTTAGGAATATCTATGGTATATTGTCATTGTTCTCGAGCATTCCCACTCTACTACAACATTTCCTAATCTCCACCCTTCGTATCAGCCGACCAATGTAGGTTGTCTTGCCGCGGCCAAGCCTTTACCGAGTCCGTCCAAGCTGTCGACACCTCGTCCGAGGCTGGCCAAGCCGAGCCTACTGCTACCACCGAGAATGTCGATGCAGCGGGCGATATCTTAACCACGGCCGCAGAAGCAATCGATGCTATCCAAACTACGGCCGCAGAAGCGATCGATGCTATCCAAACCACCGCTGAAGCTGAGATCACTCGAGCTGCGACCCTCGCTCCTGGAGTGCCCATCGTCAGCGTCGAGACCACACCCGCAGCCATTGTCAGCACTGTCGCCGGAGCCGCCGGAGCGGTTGAAACCTCAGCTATCTCCGCCATCGAGTCGGTATTGAGCACCGCTGCTGCAGCCGTCGAAACCGGTGCACCCGAAGCCAGCCCCATCGTCAACATCGGAACCACCGCAGCTGAAGTCGCTAGCACGATCGCTGACATTGCAGGAGCCGCCGAGACTTCCATCGCCTCGGTCGCCGAGGCAGTGGCCAGCACAGCCGCCGTTGTTGCTTCGCCTACTGCAGCAAGTGGACCAAGTGCCAGTCCTGTCCAACCCCGACCTACCACCGTTGCAGTCGCCCGCACCATCGATGAAGCTGCCCAAACCACCGCCATCGTGTCTGAGGCTGAGGGCATCCGAAGCACCATCGCTGCTGCCGCGACCAGCGCCATTGCGGAGATTTCCGTCACACCTATTGTTATCGCTCCATCCGCTGCAGCAACGGCATCTCCCGTGGCTCAGATCGTCAGCACGCTCGTGGCCTCTGCGGAAGCTGCTCAAACTTCAGCAATCATTTCCGCTGTTGAACAAGGTTTCAGCACCGTCGCGGCTGCCGAGACGAGCGCCATCGAGGCCGTGTCTCCGTCCGCCGTCGCTGTCGTGTCAGAGACACCCTCCGCCGGAGATGTCTCTGCCCCAACTCCCACGCCTACTGCGGCTCCATTGGGTGCCGTCGCTTCTCAATTAGGTAAGACTTCATACCGCTCTCATCGAAACTATCTTTTTGTGCATGTTTCCTGATTCACGGTCTCGCAATAGGTGACGTCCTTACAACAATCCTCTCCAACATCTCCGCCACCGCCACTGCAGCCGCAACCGCTTTCTAAAGGCTGACGCCGACCGCAATAGCTAAGCATCCAATCACCATACATCCGGAGTAGTCCCGACATTCGACTATACATTATTTGCGTTCTCTTTCCACATCATCGCCTCCAGTCACCGCATGTTCATTGTGAGCGATGACCGTCCGAGCGATGTGTCTGTGACATTATTTTCCTTCTTCTTGTGTACGTTTATGTTTTGTTTTGCCTCTACCCCCCAACTTGTTGATATGAGGGCACATACAGTTGAGGTTTTGTATTCGAATATTCGGACAATAGTACAGTCGTAAAACGTAATTATTGAGCACAGCTACATACATACTTCGAATTTTTTCACCTTTGCCCAGGGCAGCAGAGTAGGAACGGGCGAAAAGGAGCTGTTCTAGCCTACGCCGTGCCCAATGCGGTAAACTCCCTCCCGCGTGGTTTTTGATACAGAGAGATACTTATTGATGTGGTGCCCATACGAGGGAGAACACATTTCCCACCATCTTCCTCTTTCGGTTCACCACCATTAGACTTGATACAAAGGATTGACTGCTCCATCAGTGCTTCTGGCCGATTTCGATCTTTTTGAAATGGAGGCGAACAGCAGTGGCGGAACGCCCGGTATGATATATCTCGTTCAGCACGTCGGCGATTTCTTGCCAGCTTTTATCCAGTTTTCGCCCGAAGACTATGGAGCCCTCTTCATGAGGGGTCCAAGGAATCTATGCAGCAGTTTTTCGGGGTGATGGGTTAGGCCGTTGACCGGTGATTAACCCGGGAACAGGCATATATGCACACACCGGTCTTTCATGCTTGGGCTTTTGCTCTTCAGACCCGTTCATTGTTGCTTCGAGGTGGATGAGTGGACCTGGGTTAGTTCTCTGGATAAAACAAAGCCTATGAATGCGGAAGAGACTTTATGGGTTGGGAGCAGGAGAGGGTGTGTTGCTTCGAGGTGGATGAGTGGACTTGGGATAGTTCTTTGGATAAAACAACCCCGCCTGGGAGCTTTCAATTCGATGCATCCCGAACATGAAGCCTAAGAGGCCCCCCCCCGTTGACTCATGACGTTCAAGTACAGTACATCAGTGAACTCGTGGGGAAGACCGCCGTTGGGGGTGGTGACGGGGGGCCGGCCAGCCGCGACATAGTATTAGCCCAAATGCCGTCAATTCCAACGCCCGTCGTAACCTCCGTTTTGGCATCCTACTGTCAAGTACGGTCATTGCCACACTACCAACATGGAGAACAGCCTAGTCAAGAAACATTACGCCGATTATATTCACAAAACCCTTCTGCGATGAACTATTTTTTGACTAATTACAGAAGGGATTTAGAAAGCTATTTACAAGAGGAGAACGAGATCGGCTGGCTTTCGGTCGCTTCATTTGTGCTAGCACTAGTGGCCAGCGACTTTGACTTTCTCCGCATGCTTTCGAACAGCATTCGGCGTGCGGTCCGTGTGGTACACCTGGTTCAACAAGTCGGTGATCTCTTGCCAGCCTTTGCCCATGTGGCGTAATACCAATATCGGACCCCCTTCGTATTCTGTCCATCCGCCCTTCTCCTTTCCTTGGTTAGGTCTTTGAGCAAAACCCGGTTATCGATGACGAGGACCTCTGCACCACATACCGGCTTATCATGCTTGAGCTTTTGTTCCTCGGATCCGTTCATTGTTGCTTTTCGAGAACGATGAGCGCGAGTGTGGTACTTTCGTTTTACAGAATAAAGCGTTGGGTTGTGGAAGCGACTCGATGGGTTGGATCCAGACTTTCGCAACGGCGGTGAAACCACATACAACGTGCTTTTCTGTGGAGGTGTCCGTAAAATGATGGAGAAAAGGAACCCCCCAATGACACATTCGAGCGATGCGCTTACCCCCACCCCATATGGAGAGCGGTCTAATTGCGAAGCATGCGCTACCATTTGACACGCCGGTGGGGCAAGGATACAGCAACACCAACATACGACACCACCACCGACAGCACGAACAACGCCATCAACATCAACACCATCATCGACAATGCGCCTCCTCGTCGACGACACTGAGACAATCGGTTTGAGCTTCTCAACATCTCACCTCATCGAAGTCGCAGTGGCCTCGTTCTGCACGTCGACACGAACGATCCTCACGAGCCTACAGTTCATCATCCCCAGAGAAGGGGTAAACCAAGCCGAGCACATCAACGGCATTACGCAGGCTATGCTCGCGCAGGCGGCCGTGCCCGGAACACAGGCCATGCTCGAACATATGTGGTCCAGCAGCGATTGCATAATCGCACACAACGCAGGTTTTGATCGACCTTTTCTAAGCCGCCCACTTCCCGACGTTGCCCGATAAACCCTGGTTGTGCACGGTGGCCGACATCTCGTTCCCTCGCACGAAGAGATCCAAGGTGCTGACGCACATTGCGGTCGATCACGACATACCCGTTCACAAGACACTTCGTGCACTTGATGACGTGCTGTTGCTCGCTCAACTGCTCGCCGTTGCTCGAGTCGCAAGTGCGCCACAGCCTTTCCATGGTATTGTCGACGTCTGCATCTGCGCCGGCGGCCGTTCCTGTTCCTGCACCGCCCACACCTGTGTCGGCCGTGTCCGTGCGTTTAGTGTCTGGTTCCTCAAAGTAATGAACTGGGTAATGATCAAAGTAATCATGCAATACATAAATACGCAAATACGCAAATACACAATTGAAATGCTATCTGCCATGCATAAGATGCTCGAGACGTTTGCATCCGGTCGCTGTTGTGGCGTATCAAATGGACTCCCACCGAAAAGAGCTTTACAGAGAAAAACGAGGACCCTTTTACCTTTTGCCCCCCAGACTATGAACGAATTTACGCTACCCCTCGCAACGGCTACTTTGGTCGGAGGGCTCAAAGCTCCCCTCGACTATGTACACGACGCAACTATGAATGTTTTCGCATTGGGCCATGATGACGGTGTTGAACGCCATCACCCATCATACTCAGACGAATCGTCAACAAGCAAAGCAGCCTCGTCAAAGCGCTTCAGGTTATCAAGCCGTCGCTGATTGCCTGCTATGGCTGCTTGGCGCTTGCTGTGGCGGATCGGTGCTGTATTCGCCGGGCTGACGCGCTTCCCGTGATTGTTGATGTGTGGAGCGGGATCGACCGCTTGCACTTGGAACGGTGTTGCGATGTGCTGCTCGCCATTCATGGGTTCGGCAGGATGGTGGTCTGATTCGTGGACGTTGATGTTGTCGTTGTGCGTGTCCTCAGAAGGACCATTTCGGGAATCTTGAAGCGCGAGTTTGTCAGCAGTGGTTCTCCCTACAACCAGCCATGTATATCCATATCATACCGATGGTTGTTGCGTCTGTTTCATGAGCGGCCCCCTGGTGCATCTCTTCCTTGAGAGGTGGGGCCTCATTTTGGCTTTCACCAGTTAATCGGGAACCTTGTGTGTCCATGTCCACATGACTATTGAATGCTTCTGAGTTATTCCTGCCAGTTTCTGTTGGTACATCTTTCTTGCCTTTGGCACTCTTCCCAGTTTTACGTGGTTTCTTTGTTGTCTGTTTGCTTTCCTGCTTGACCGGGGGAGATGCCCCACATCTGGAAGCCACCTCAGGGTATTCACGCAGAATGACTTGATGCCAATGGACTCCAATTGCCGCGGGCGTGCGATCGGTGCCAAAGCCTTTGGCTAGGTTGTTGGAGATTTCAGGCCATCCTCTGCCCATTAATTTCCCCATAATTATTGCGCCGTCTTCTAGCTTGCTGTATGCAGCAGCTTTTTTTACAGGGGCCTGCAGAAAACAAAGCGATATCAGATTGGGGATTAAGCTTTTGGGAAGTTCAGCATGACCAACCTTTTTCTTTTCATCAGGCATTGTGGCATGCTCAGCCTGGAACCGAGTTAACTACTTGCTAAGTTCTACCTCAGGTGGGGAAGATTGGAATGAAGCTTTCGAAAAGACGAGCAACGTGCAGGTTTCTGGCTGCTGGGATGCAAACTTTGCCTCGGGGACTTGGACTTCGTGGAGAGGTGGAAAACAGAGGCAACTGTGACGCGGGTTCTGGAATTATGTCACGAATGGGGGGAGAACAACGTGCGAGAGTTGGAAGGCCGTTGAGGAAGGGAGAAAGGGGGGGGGGGCAAGGACGAGCGGGTGCAAATGCAAGAAATTCGACAGCGCGTAGCATCCCGTGAGTCATGTGCTGTCAATCGTCTCGCTTTGTCGTCGGGCTTAAGTGTTCGGACGGGATGCTTGTGCTGTGAAAGGAGTAAGAGTGTAGATGAAGAGCAATCTGGCGTCGCAGCATTTTGCTCACAGGTTTGAAGAGGTCAGCCGGGATCCAGCAGACTTTGACTGGAATTGTAAAAAGGACTCTTGCGGGCTTAGCAAGAGGGCTTAAGGATTCGCAACGATGCAAACCTTGAGGATCTGGACAAGCTCAGTGAGATCCGTATAATGCGGTTCACATCATATATGTACAAGACGTCGATGGTTCTGTCCTTCTCGTCCTTAAAAGTCCTGTGGTCCAATGGGTGGGGTAACGTCCTAGGGAAGCTATCCGTGTCGAGCCTTTTTGCTGTCAAAATGTCTGGGATTGGCCTATCAGGGAGGTCCCTCTCCTTCGTGTCCTTCTTAGCACCCTTCTTGGTGTTTCTTGTAGCCATATGAAGGCCTGCATTCGACGTAGCGACAGCAGGCCCCACTTGCGTCAACACAGTAGCCGTCGTTGTCGAGACCATACACATTGTAGTTGCCGTAACAGAAGCAGTAGTAGTTGCGGTACCCCTAGCACTCCCCGCGCGAGTCTTCATATCAGAGCCGACTGGTTTGATTGTCGGTTGGATTGTCGCCGTGGTCGTCTCCGTCACCAGCAGCAGCAGCAGCTCTATCACCAGCATCTGAGAAATAGGAACCCGAGGTGAGAGGGATGACAAGTATGTATCGCCATGGAATGAGTTGCCATCATCACGATCATCGCCTCTATCGCCTCCGCCTCCAATGTCATCTTCCTGGTCCTCATCCTCACTCTCGTCCTCATCCTCATCCTCATGCTCACCCCCGTCCTCGTCCTTCTCGTTACCCCCCCGTCCATTTTGCCTTCGCTGGCCTTCCCGCCCAGACTGGATCTCTCTGCCTCTCCACGCGTAACGCAGCTCATCCTGGGCCAGGCCAGCCAAGTCACGCTGCCGAAAGAGAAGTAACCTGGATGCCAGGTCTATGAGCGCGCCGATGGTGAAGAAAACTGGTCCTTCCCTGTGAAATATGATTTGCACAGGTACGCCAGAAGCTATTGTTCTTATCGTGGCCCTCGTGACGACGATTGCATAGCTGAGTCTGGAGCTGCCGAAACGCCTCTTCGCGCCGGCCTTCCGGAGTTTGAAGGGTGCGTTGCGGAGGAAAATGCATTGGCTGTTTGCCCGCGCTCCACTGAAGGATCTCTGTGGCGATAACCAGTATGTGTTCGGGAATAAGCGCCTCTCCCGGCGCGTCGAACTTTTTCAGATCTCGTGCCTGCTGGCGAACCATTGCCTCCAAAAATGTTCTGGTGGCCGGATCGGTGATGGATTCGAGCGGTGGCAAGACTTCTCCAGCCTCCCATATCTTTGCGGTGCCGCGGTAAAGGAATCCACCCTTGACATGACAAGCACCAAGGCTTGCGGCGGTATGGTTCTTCAAACGGCAAGTGCCATGTGGTGTAGTAGTGCGGGAAAGCAGTTGGACGGCCACATTTGTGCGCATACGTTTGATCAAGCAGGTCACATTTGGGTCACATTGCCCCGCCGGACGGTTGGCAAGGTAGTTGCAAGGGGAGATCTCGTTGCGCCTGACACGGCGGTTGTGCAGTATTGGGAGCAGCGATGGCAATGCGGGCAGAGTACCAGAGCGTAAGAAGCCGCGACTGACGGAGATGAGTACGTTGGTGCACGGGAAGGGTTTAAGAGCGGCCTTGTAGAGCGAAGAATTCCGAGCGAGGGCAAAGGTCCTTCCGATTGGACAAATGAAAGTGCTCAGTTAAACAACCACCCCGCCGCGCCCATCAGCCCATCAGCCAGCACATACCCAGTCAGATACCCAGTACAGACGGGCGGACAGAAGATACTCCGGACGCATAGCTTTTTGGATTTTACACTTGGGACTAGGGGCGGCTTGGAGATATTCTGGCATTACACTGCAAGAGCCGCAGCGTATTCCGCGGTTTTGGCCTCCACTGCTCCGGCTTGCAAGCGCACAGCGTCCCCGCCCATTGGCAGCATGTGGGTCCTGGTAGGGGACACAGACGGTTTGAAAGGTACAGACATGGAAGGCGGAAAGGGCCTTGCTCTGCTACCACGTATGTGTGCAGCGCTCAAGGACTCACTTTACCATCTCTCCAGACTTTTCCATGTGGCTGCAACCCGGCAAAACATACACAGTTGGCCGTAAAGATGCAGACATCACGCTTGCGACGGACAAGGCAGTCAGTCGAAAACACGCAACCATAACCGTAGCAGAGGCTATACCCATCGAGCAGATTGGCGACCTGGCTGCAAGGTGTAAAGTCACGGCCACGGACCAGAATTCCAAGTTCGGCACGTATGTGGGAACGGGATCGCTGCAGAGGATACCGGGCAGCCAGGAGTTGAAGGATGGTGAAATTGTCGCCTTTGGACACGATAACTCCGCATTTCGGTATTTGCTGACATTAGTTGGCACGTCAATGGGGTTCAATCACTAACCCACATCGAAACAGGTTAACGTATGTACCGGTGGTGCTGTGCACATCGGGAAAGCTACGCACTAAGCAACGCAACGAGCTGCATGCAACTGCTCGGCAATTTGGTGAGTTGGTCTCGCAGACGGCTGCCGGTCATTGCAGAAAGTTCATGAGATCCCAGATTTCAGGATCGTGAAGGAATGGACGCCAGATGCGACGCACCTAGTGATGGCCGCGTTACGCGTGACGATGAAAGTTGTCCTGGCGATCGCGAATCGCCGGTATGTTGTGACGGAGGATTGGGTGAAGGAGTTTGCGAATGTAGACCCGGCACGGTTTGTTATGCCGGATCCCAATAGGTAAGAGAGGATCCCCTGGACCGGTTTTGTCGTTCGGCTACTGACGGGGATTGGTTGGAACATAAGGTTTTTGCCACCGATAATGGAAGAGGTGATCCAAGTCACCCCTGCCGCCTTTGAAGCGAATCCGGCTCGTGCAAATCTGCTTTCTGGCTACGACTTCTTCGTGTTCAGTGACAACGAGGTGACCTTTTCCATCGGGTTTTTGTGGGAAAGAATCTCCCAGTCCACTGACCTTTACAATACAGATGTCAGTTATGGGGAAGATCGTCACGGCAGTCGGAGGAACTATCTCTCAAATCTCATTCCCGTCAAACCCGCGTGAAACATCTCAACTGAAAACGAAACTGGGGAACTGTCGCCATCCCTGCGTCATTCAACCGTTTGACTCTCCGGACGACGGTTGGGCTAACGTACAGTCTGTCCTCGAAGAGTAAGCATTTCGAACGCATCGTGTCATTGGGCAGCCGGAGCTCCATTGACATTTAAATTTCTGCAGCCTGAACCTTCGCACCCTACAACAGGACGATGTAGCGAGATCGGTGATATACGTCGATGCGCAATACTGTGACGCTCTCACTCGTCCCGATGACATGGTAGAGGCTTCGCGGACTACCGCGAGGCAATTGGCGCAGACTTCATCGAATCCACCTCCTCCTGAGACGGGTTTCGGAGGAGGTGGTGAGCACAATGCGGATGTCCATCAAAATGCAGGTGGATCGTCGCTGTTACCGGTAAAAGATGAATCACAGGTACGAACGTGCAACTGTAGAAAGGTACTGGCCGTACGCAAAGCCTGATCCTTTGATATACAGCAACCCGCCGTAGTACCATCCAAAGGACGGGACTTTGACGACTTCCTAGACGTGCTGATGGACGATGACCTGCCAGCCCCACCTCCCTCTTCGACAAATCTCGCTATCCCTGCACAGCCAGTGAAATCAGAAATCAGCGGCTCTGGAAAGACGAAAGGGCGGCTACGGCCGCAGTCTACTGTCAGTTTGGCTGAGAAGTTGGGGATACGTGTTCAGTCGCAGTCTCAGCCCCAGCATGTGGATGATGATGGTGACCGTATGGAGGGGGTGGAAGGGGCGGGAACCGGGCGGAAAAGGCCGCGAGGGGTTGCGGCGACACCACAAGCCGCCTCCGCATCCAGAGCTACGCCTGAGCATACCGCGGCAATCGCACAGGAAGAGGGCATACCCGAAAGCCCACCACGGCGCTCGAAGCGGGCAAAACTCGCCGCAAACGACGAGCCAGCACCGCCGCAACCCACCGTCACAGCCTCACCGTTCGAACTTTCACAACCACAACTCAAAGCAAAAGTCACCTCCGACCCAAGCCAAATGGACAAACTGACAAAACTAGTAGTCGTCAACGTGGTCCCGCTCATCGTCCAGAAAGGGCGCGGAGTCGATACTGCCAACGGGCGAACAACGACGAATGCAGGCCCGAATTTCAAGCGGTTTCGGAAAGTGCAGCATGGAGCCCGAGCGGGGTTGAATCAACAGGGCGGAGCCGGTGGCGCTGGACAGCCTAGAGCGTATATCGCGGTAGTCGACCCAAATAAAGACGATTCGCGGGTCGTCGGGGCAAGAAAGAATACAGGGAATGGAAAGAGTTCCGAGTGGGCGCCGCGGGTGTCCCAACCAGCCGCGTCGTCTTCTCTCCGAGCGAATGGAAAGCGACCGTCGTCTGCTGGGACTGGACAGGAAGACGATCCGGAATTCACTTCAGGCCCCGTTCGACGCGTGCAGCGACCTACCCGGACACTCGCCGTGACTGGTAAACGGAAGCCCAGCGAGGAACACATTGTTATTGAGGATAGCGCGGATGAGGATGTGGGAACGAGGAGAAAAACACCGGCTGCGCGGCCTGTACTCTCCGACGATGACGACGATGAAGACGACCCCAGCTACGTTGCAAACCTACCGATTTCCGGGTCTTCAACCCCTTTAAAAGCATCCGCATCAACATTATCCTCAACCAAACGCAGAGCCCCGCTGTCAAGCAGTTCCCGCCGACATACAGTCCTAGACAGCGATGACGACGATGAATTCGGAACATCTGGAGGTTTTTCGTCGGCGTCGGCAAGGGGTCGTGTGATGGGTGAGGCTGAGGGGGGGTCGGATGAGGACGAGGGCATTACGTTTTCGAAGTTTGCTGCTACTCGGAGGAAGCGGTGATGATGGGATCGTAGACGTAGGATGGGAGGTCGGTTAGATAGGAGGTGGGCAGTGATAGATACTCTTCGTGTTCGTAGCCTTCGTTATCGCTATTAGGCTTGTATTGTGTGAGGGCGTGGCATCCCTCATCATCTGTGTATGTATGTGCAGGTACAGTACGAAAGTCGGGAGTAACGGGAGCCCTGCTGGCGCGTTGTGACTGTCAACGCGCGAGTCACGGCCCCCACGCGTCCGATTCCTCCTGTCAATTACCCCCTTCTCCCTGGACCCCTCCCACCCAGGAGGCACGCTAAATTGTGGCATTTGCAGGAGTTCATGGCCACTTGCTTTGCAGGGCGGATCTATAAGGAGCTGGCGACGACTCTACAAAAGCTGCCATGAGGTTTCTGTTGCGTCCAGAGTTTTCATTCCCTGCCTTTTTTTTTCGGAAACTCTGGGTTGCGTCGAGGATGGGGCCATAGACTATAACCTCTATCAACCTTTAGGGTCCGCCATCAGCTTTATATTACTACTTCCTGTGATTTTGAGAAGCCCTCGCCTCGCCCCACCAACACAGCAAACAAACAATGAACGGTTCCCTGACCCCCCCGCACTCGACAGCACAAAAACCAAGCAGCAGCAGCTATCCCCGGCCCCGTCGTTCCAAACCTTCCCTGACGAAGCGTCTGCGGCCTACTGTGCTTCAGAAAGCGGCGACACCTGTTGATAGGTTCAACCCCGAACAAATCATGAAGGTCCCACGGACAGGGAGGGATCTGCGGGGGTGTACGGTGGCGAAGCGGTGGAAGATTGTACGTTCTGCGCGGGGTTATGTAATGCATTTTTTCCCTCGGGGTCTCCGTACATCAGATTTTGCTAATCGTTTTGGTGTAGGTGGACAGCATTGCATCGGGCGGTTTTGGCGACGTTTACCGAGTCGTAGACATTTACAGCCATCGCAGCTACGCCATGAAGGTGCGGTATCGTTTCTCAATACAATACCCCATCGCCTGTTCCCCCACCTGATTCAGATCCACGCCATACAGGTGGAAAAACCCAAACCCTCCCGCTCACCCCTCAAAGTTGAAATCTCTCTCCTGCGGCAGTACCACGAGCGTGTGCGGAAGCAGAGGGAGGTGGCGGCGTTTCCGGAGATGGTTGGGCATGGGAAGTTTACGCTTCCTGGGGGTTGTGATGAGGGCGATGGTGAGACGGAGGTCACGTATTCGTTTTTGGTGATGGGGTTACTGGGGCCGAGGTGAGGGGGTTATATCACTTGAACGCGCATGGGAGAATTCACCAAGGTCCTGACACGACGCGCTTTAGTTTAGCGGAGGTGAAGAAACGCACGCCCGGCCATCGGTTCTCCGCCAAAGTGACGGCGCACCTCGCCACCAAGATGCTCGCGGCGCTGCGGGTCCTGCACGGCATGGGGATCTGCCACCGGGACGTCAAGCCGGCCAATTTCTGCACCGCCGGGTTCGACACGTCGCTTCTGACCAGTCACACCCATGCCGTCGAAGACACCCTCGCATCCACCGGCATCCTCCTGATCGACTTTGGCATGGCCCGCCGGCACTCCCATGCCGGGACGCTCAAACCTGCCCGCGCCGGCATCGGGTTCCGCGGCACCTCCCGCTACGCCTCCCTCCGCGCCCACTCCGGCCTCGATCTCGGCCCCGTCGACGACTTGTGGTCACTGCTCTACACCGTCATCGATTGTCTGAAGGGGGGTTTACCGTGGAGCCGGTTGCGCGCGGAGGAGGTTGAGGCGTGTAAGAGGCGGCATCATGCGGGGGAGATGGAGGAGGGGGAGGAAAATGTGCTGGAGGGTGTGCCGAGGGCTGTGAGGGTGTTGTGGGACTATTTGAGTGGGTTGGGGTATGAGAGTAGGATTGATTACGGGCGGGTTGACGCGTTGTTGGAGGGGATTGGGGAGGCGGGGGATGGGGTGGGTGATGAGGAGGAGCGATGGGAGGTGGGTAGTGGGGATGGAGACGGGGCTGTGGCGATGTCTGCAAGTGCGGATGGGCCGATGGAGCGCACTGGTAGCCCGCTACTGCCCTTCGAACGGGATGGACTGCTCAACGACGGCGGGGAGGTGGAAAGTGCGTCGCAACCCACATCAGTGGATACCGACCGCCGGCTTCCGAACCAGCCATCGCCTCTTGCTCTTCAGGTGGAGTCCCACGCCAACGACGCCGACGTTGCAAAGCCCGCACTTACCCAACACGAGACCCAAACCCGGATACCCTCAGCATCCGCATCCCATCACTCATCACCGCATCCCTCAACATCCCCGGACATCCCACAGCCATACCCACGTACACGACAACGAACCACCCGCCCACCTCTCTCCTATGGCCGGTACCTCGCCTCAACGCCCGCAGAGCCGTACACACGGGTCTCGACAGTTCTAGAAGACCGCCATGCCGCCCTCCTCCCCCACCCGGGCCCGAAGGCCGACGCAGACACTATGGATCAGATAATACCATTGATGCAGGGGTTGGGGTGTGAAGGAAAGGAGGAGGCCCCGACTTTGGGACCGCCCATGAGACCGGATGGGCAGTACATGCCACGCCCGCCGCCGTCTGCGCCGCCGGATGGTGTATATATGCGTTATATCCGACGGTTGAGGATTGCGGCGACTCATACGTGAAGTGCGAGGATATGTCCCCAATCGTCTGCTCCCACGCGCATCACCCCCGCTGTAGCCACCCTGTTCACGCCCAAACATGACGGCGATGTCTTTCAGGTCTCCGCGCGGTCGCTGCGACGCATCGGAGGCACGCGGACGGCCCCGAAGTGGGTCACGCACCTCGATCCAGACCTGATCACGTCAAACCACACCACACCACTTCAGACCGCCTCTTCATCACGGCCTATGCATGAGAGTACCCGGTCTCACGGCGACGGCTGAGAGAAGCATTCCTGAGCGACCGGCGGACATGGAAGAGATGGCGAGGTTGCGAATGGGACGGTGCTCGGCTGGACCGCACAAGCGCCCTTACAAACGATGGCATTTCGGACTGCGATGCTGCGCCCGTTCTTGCCGGGGGCATGTCTCGGCCATTCCCTTATCCCGGCTAGCATGGTCGCTCATACAAATGACGACCGGTTGCAGCGCAGCGTGTCCCGACATGTTTACATATGTACACCTCGCATCATCTCGCGCACGCCAATCTGTCCCGCGCACACCATCTGACGGGGATCGTCCCCGTTAGGACTGAGGGACCAACTTTTTCTGGACGACTACACATATAGCAGCAGTGCGATTCGAGAGCATTTGACGATGTTTATGTCACAGATTCATAATGAACACAATCGCATGCGGTACATATACAGGTCATTGCACACGGTCATCCACTTTCCAGTTTTTTTTTTCCATTTCCCCTGCCACTATTATAGTGATGGGTGGATTATGTCGTAGTTTATTGTCGTTTCGTTCGCCTCCGTCATCGAGACCCGGCGCGATCCTCGTGCTTTTGGGTGCATGAATACACTCTTCACGGAGCACGTAAACGACCAGACCGAACACCGTCTATTGCGAACTGCCCATAGGCGATATCTACAAGCTCTAATAAAAGGACCTTTCGGCCTCCCTCAGCGCATATACAACCATCCAGCTTCGCCACCCTCATCGCTCCGGCTTAGCCGTATCCCTCGTATTCTCCGCATTATGCCCATAATACGCCAGCTCAACATCCATAACCTTCTTCCCCCTCGCCAAGGCAATATCCTCCGGCCGCCTCTGTTGCGCGAGCGCCGCAAAGGTGGCTTTGATCACGTTCATGGGGTTGCGCGAGCCGTAGACTTTGGCGCCCAGATCGGAGATGCCGATGCAACGGCAGATCTCGTGGATGTGGTTGTTTGCGACAATTCCGTAACCTAGGGGAATCACGAATGAGTTAGACCATACGCTCATGGGAGATAGTTATGAGTGGTTGTTCAATGGTAAAATGGAAACGCACCTGGAGGCGCACTCCTCAAATGTAACTGCACCGACTTCCAATTGAAATCGATGTTTGAGAAGATCGTCCGGTTATTGAACCTCGAAAAGGTCGTCATGTTCTTCTCGGCCGACCTCGTCGCTTTCTGCACCGCCGCGGCAGCATCAACAGCCCTGCCCTCGCCATATCCCGCCGCCCCCTGGCCATTCCCCACCACGACGAGAGCAGAGACGGACCGCACTTTTCCACCAGAGTTGACGCGGGCGACGTTACGAACGTGCAGCACTCGTTTCATAAGCGGGGGTCCTCTTTTGAAGTCGTTGTCTTTGTCACGGGGTGGGCCGCCTTTTCGGCGGTAAGGGCGCGGACCGCTGGTGTTTCTGCTGTAGTTTTCGCTTCTGGGTTCGGGCGCTAACGATTTTGAGGCTACTGGCTCTGGGGCAGCTGGCGTAGCCACTGCTGATTCTGAGGGGGTGGACTCTGTTGAGAATGGTGCTTTTTGTTGAAGGGGCGATGGTACAATTCGGGATAGTGCGCCAATAACAGGTGCCGTTCGAGACGCTATTGGGCGAGCTTCACGGGGAATGAGCGCTTTAGCATTGGTGCGGCGGTTAGTTCGCCTGCTGCAAAAGTCATTAGGAAACTCACCTTGTGCTGGCGATCTGCCGTGAAAGCTCCGCAGACCAAGGGAGGCGGCGCATCTTGGCAGGCTTGTCACAGCCGTAGCGGGCGATATCCTTGCTGCCATTGCGCTTAGGCACATACGTTGTGGTAGGGTTGCTGCCATTGCCGCGACTTTGGGGCAAAAGATGGCTGGGAGCTTTCTCGTCGTTGGCTTGCGACCGAGTCTCTCGGAGGGCTCATGTTTAAATCTAACGCACGTGACTGAGCAGTTAATCCCTCTGCTTACGTAACATTCAGAAGCGTTCGAACGCGTGAGTCCCTCCTTCCCCATTCGGCCGGCAATCACCCTCTTGATCTGGCAGAGAAGGAGTGAAGTCGGTCCATCTCCCAAAGCGAAAACGCCGAAAACACAGAACACCAGGCCCGAAAAATGTCATTGAAAACGCAATCACATCTCTTCGGAAGCACAAGCTCCCTAGGCGCAGCATCCAGCCTGCTGCCCACGGCCCTCTCGCGTGAAATGTCCCGGGACAGGCTGGCAGGCGAGGCAGCCAAATTGAAGAAACCGAAGCTGTCCTCATTAAGTATGCCCTGATTTTCAGAGAGCTTTTAGGAGGAGATCTTGTGTTGATGGTTTCTTCTTCTAGGCAACCTGGTCAGCCAGCGCGACTCGTCTGCGACGGGCCAATTGGCGCCGCGGCCAGGAATTCCTCTCAAGTGCGTTTTTTGATCAGGGTGAGGGTCTAAATGGATGTGAGGGAATTGAGCATTTGGAGCTATTGAGATGGGCAGAATGGGGCTTGGATGCAAACCCTGATATTGGAATGCATGGGTGAAGCGGGACTGATTTCGAATCGTCTTGCAGGGCATCATCGGAGGTATACAGCGTGAAATTCTCGCTAAACGACGAGTATATTGCATCGGGCCTAGGGGACTCCAAGATACTGGTAAGCATAAAGATACGATGTCTGCAGCTAGTATCGTCAATGCTCAGTGAAGTTCCGTCTCCAGATCATCTCAACCCAAACGGGCGAGCCACTCAACCTCCTAACCCCAACAACACTGGACACCTACCTTCCCTGCACATCCCTCGCCTTCCGTCCCGACAGCAACGCATACAAAAACAAAAACGTCCTGGCCGCTGCATGTACGGCCAATCTTCCTCACACCTCAAACCCTCATTACAAACACTAACTCCATTACTAGATGCATCCGGCCACATCATCCACTGGCACACGACCTCCAACCAGATCATCTCGACCATCGACGAGGGCGATCATCAGACCCAGTGTGTGGTGTACAACAACGCCGGCACGAAGTTTGCGACGGGTGGGAGTGATTGTAATGTTAGGGTGTATGATGGTGTGCAGATGAAGGAGGTCGTTAAGATGAATACCGGGTATGTTGGGAACAAGTCGGGGGAAGGCACATCTGCGAGAGGCTCACAAGTTCCAACAGCACCGGCGGCGCCATCCCCGAAACCGCCGGCCACTCCAACCGCATCTTCACCGTCAAATTCCACCCCACTTCTCCACACATCCTCTACAGCGGCGGCTGGGACAACACGATCCAAATCTGGGACACCCGCTCGCAAAAATCCATCCGGAGTATCTACGGCCCGCATATTTGCGGCGACGCACTCGACCTCCTTCCCAATTCCGATCTTCTCCTCACCGGATCATACCGCAAGGACTCCCCCCTGCAGCTATGGTCGTTCGACGAAGGCAGGGTGGTGGAGACGTTGGCGTGGACGTTACCGGAAACTCCCGGGGAGGCGGTACCCGGGTCGTTCTTGTATTCGGCTAGTTTTAGCAAGAGTGGGAAGTATGTGCTTGCGGCGGGGGGTATGATGAATCAGGTTAAGTTGTTTAGTTTGGCGCTGAAGAGGGTGAGTTTCGTTGTTTTTCTTCCCGCTGACGTTGATCTCGAGACACGGAGACTCATATCAACCCATCTTGTTGATTTATACAGCCGGTCGGGATGGTCGTCAACCTCCCCGCGACCGTCTACTCCGCCGCTATCAGCTATAAGGAGAAAACGGTCGCGTTCGGGGGCGCCGATGGCGGGCTGTGGATCTATGATGTTGATACCAACGGGCTTACGGATTTCGTGTATTGAGTTGTTGGGGAGGCTCGATGGTGTTTTGGGTATTGTGGGTGGACGGATGTGATTGCTGAGCAACGGGGGAGACAGACAGGACCTGGTTGATTGAGAACCATCTCCATGTATAGATGATATCATCGTGAGATCCTATCAAAAACTAAAGGAAGCCCAGCTGTCCTATGTCTGCGTCCTACAAAAACCATCTACATCAAAAAAGAAACACTACGCCGTAACAGAACCTTGCCCACCCTCACCCTTTTCTAACATTCTCCACCGGCCCCTTACACTCCCCACACCCCCCAACTCTGGGACACACCGCGGTCCCCGAACAATGCACACAAACATTCCCCCCACCATTAACCAGCACCCTCCCCACAACAAGCACAGGCGCCAACACCAGCATCCCCGCGGCAACCGGCAGCGCGGCGATCCAAACCAGCAGGCCGTTGTTCATGGTGCCGTCCGGCCCGTGCCGGCAGGGGAGGAGGGCAAGACCGAGCAGGCCGCGTGTGTAGCAGGAGGTTACGGTGCCGGTGCCCCAGCAGGTATTGCACATTTTTTGGATAGGTGGGGAGGGGGTGGTGGTTGTTGACGGGGCGGGAATGCGTAGGGGCTGCGTGGCTGGGCTGCGGTTGGCGAGTTCGTGGGATTCTTCTGGTACCGAGACCGATACCGAGACCGGGATGTCGGCCGTTCCGTCGTCCTTCGTGGTCGCGTCGCTCGAGGCTAGCCCCGCCGATCCAGCGTACCCCGAATCCGACGCCGCCAGTTTTCCCCCTTGCAGCGCCATCCCAGTCCGTTCCGCCCCTCTCCCCACCGCCTGTCCCAACGCAACCGTCACCTCCGCCATCCCCGGCCTGCACCCCGGCTCCGCCTGCCACATCCGCTCCGCAAGCGCCCACACACCACTATCACTCCCGCGCGGCCGCTCCGGCCTCTTGCCATCAAGCACCAGCGCTCTAAACGCGGCGTTATCCACCACATGCTCCCACGGCACCTCCCCACCGCTCATTGTCTCCCACACCACCATGCCGAAGGAGTACACGTCACTAGCGGTCGTGAGCTTCCCACCCTGCAATCGTTCCGGCGCCGCCCACCGCATCGTTCCCGGCCCGTCCTGGTATGATTTATAACTCTTGGAATTCGAGTGGGCGCGGATGGCCGCGAATCCGAAATCGGTGAGCTGCACGTGGCCCGCGCCGTCAACGAGCATGTTGTCGGATTTGAGGTCTCCGTGCACGATCCCCTTTTTGTGCATGAAGGTGATGGCTTGGGCGGCTTCGTAGAGGAGGCGGAGGGAGGACTGCGGGTGGGTTTTTATGTCTGGGTGTGCCGCTAGAAAATGAGACGTAGTCGAAATGCAGGTAAGTTGGTTCAAGGCCGAGACTTACATTGCCGCAAAGTCCCGTTCGGCATATACGGACACACCATGAACGGCTGCTTCGAACTAACGCCTGCCCCCAGAATCGGCAAAATATTCGGATGCCTTAACGAATACCACACCCGCACTTCATGCTCAAACTTCCCCCGGTCCACATCCCCATCTACCAGTTCCTTAATCGCCACATCCGTATGCCCGTCCATCACCCCTTTATAAACCGTGCTGAACCCGCCGCGCGCAATCACCTCGCCCTTTTCGATATCGAAATGCGTCATCCGCCATTCTTCGACGGGCGTGTCCTGTGAGCCAGAGACGCGGAGGAGGGTCGTGTAGGCCGCGCGCGCGAATTTGGCTTCCGTTGCTTCGCCTCCTGCATGGTTACTCCCCAATTGCTCCATCTTCCGCGCCAAGGCCTCCAACGCCTCCCTGATCTCATTCGTGCGGATATTCAACGCGTTCAGTAACAGGTTGTCGTTAGCGAGCAGCGTTTCCAGCTTTGCATTGAGGTCAGCCGCGTCGGCTTCGCGGGCCTGCCGGTCGAGACGGTCGTCGATGGCGAGGGCGACGTTGAGATCGGTCGCGAGCAATGTTAGGTCGGAGTTGAAACCGTCCAGGCGGTGTGCGATTTCGTTGTGGCGGAGGAAACGCTCGATTAGGGTTAGGGATTGGAGTTTTTCGATGTAGAGTTGGATTTTCTTGAAGAGACTGAATGGAAGAGAGAATGGGGATGAGAGGCGAGCGATGGTTGGCTACTGATGCATGGAACGACATCCTGGTCGCTCCGTATCGCTCGCTGTCACTCACGCACCTCTCAACAGCCTCGACCTGGTTGCTCGAAACCCCTCCCTCATCCAACCGCTTCAGAGCCTTCACAAACTCATCAACCCTCCCACTAAGCACAACACATTGCTCGCGGTTGGCAGGCAGCGCGTGGACGCCGTGTTTGATCCAGAGGGCGATCTTGTAGATTTCACCGGGTGACATTGGGAGCATTTTTTGGGAGTGCGGAGACGACCAGAAGAGCGAAGTGGGGGGATGCTATCCTGGATGAAATTCAACGAGGAGGCACCCTGAACGAGCGGCCGCCGTGGGCAGGGGGTCTATCATTCTCATCTTGCCTTTTATCTGTGTTCGCCAAACTTCGATGAATTTGTCGGTGAGCTCCGCGATGGAAGTTCTCGTCTGCCGCAATAATTGGTGATCGGGTGCAACGTTGAACAAAAGCGCAGCGAACGTATGACAAGGGCTTGTTGCTGTTGTGGGACAGTGGGAGTCGGGCGACGGGCAGAGTCGGGACCGCTGAAAGTGAATTCGGGTTTGAGCGTGAGGGGAAAGGAAATAGTGCTTGCCACTGCTTGGAGACCTTCTGGACGAGATGGACGCGCCCAAGACTAGGCATCGGGGCCATGAGGACTATGAGGAAGCCAAGATTGGAGTGGTGCCATCGCGTCCAAAAACGTTGCGAAGAACAGAAGCCCCCCGCACCCATCGAACGTGGGGAACAGACTGCGTCCTGGACATGGACGACCGCGGCCACCCTACCCGCCCCCTTGAGTGGTTTGTGCATGACTTTGTCAATTGAACCGTACATGGTGCAGTGCCCTTCACTTACGTTACCCTCTTGTAGGAACCATGGCTGCACCGGAAAACCGAAATCCTGCCCAACACGCGCAGATCACAGACCCAACATCCGGCTGAAACCTCTTGCATCGGAATCTTCAACCACCTGGCTGCCCCTCTCTACCTTACTCCTGTTCCTGCGTGTTCGTGCTCAACCGGTCTGTCAGAGGACGTCTCTGAACGCCATTTTTTGCTCCAATACTGGCTGCCGCCCGATTGGGCAACCGTTCAGGCAGAGCACAGCGCGAAGCATCAATCGCCGGAAAGCAAGGTATACCCAGAGGATCCGATAGCTTATTTCATGGAACAGATGAACAGCGTCGCCGTCGAGGTCCTTCGCCGCTCCTATCCGAGGTGCCACCCAACAAGCTCTATGACCTGATCACAGAACTAGCTGGCCCAATACACAGCTCAGTTCCTTGACAAATATTCGCGTCAGAAGCAACAGAAGCATTCATAGCCAAAGAAGCTCAAACGAACTTCAGCTCCCACCCCCCACGGGTTCAAAAAGATGAGGACATTCCAGCCCAAACATCGGAGGTCGTATCTGACCTGATTCTGCGCACGCTTTTTGCCCTCCGCCGATACGTCCAGGAGGGAAATGCCGACATCAAGCCTTCTGTGGCCCGACTGCTCAAGCGGAATCTGCCAGCTGTGACCGAACGGTTAATGTTGCCTGGCATGCTTGACGATTCCCAGCGCAGATGGCTTGCCGAATGGTGCCCAACACCACTCCTCCGAGAAGTGACGCACAAGAATACTCACCCTGGCGTTTACCTCTATACCGTCGACAACCAGAAATATGTTGGGGTGAGGAAAAGATGGACATATTGATGACCTCCGTTGAAAGTTTGGAACGGAATGGGCTCAACGCCCAGCTGGTCTGAATGGGACCTTCCTTTTCATTGTTTTTGGGAGTCAGTCTCAACTTTCCGCTTGGGAGGCCGCCGGAGCGAGACGAGCCAAAGTCAGTCAAAAGGCACAAGGAAAAGCGCATCATTTCAAGCGCAGATATGCCAATCCCAAGCGGACGCAGCTTCAGCAGTCTCTCAACAATAAAGGAATTCGGTCACTTTCCCATCAAGTCGCAGCCTTGCACTCCTGGAAAGGAAGAAGGTCAAGATAAGCGCGCAAGGTTATTCGGGATATCGAACCTCAGCAACTACAGTGTGCCCCTCCTTTCAGTTCACCCTGTAACAACATCTATTTTGTAAATACCAAAGGATGTGCTGGGCTCAACAACTTCGTGGATACCATCGAGCAGCTGAAGTCGGCGGTACTGAAGCCATTTTGGGTATTCATGTCAACACCGGCGGACCACACCCGAAACCCAATTTGACCTGGGTCCCATATTGTCCCACTAGAATATGAATGGTCCCACTTCCAGAATATCAGCAAGCATGTGGGCACAGCGGCCGTCGGGGTTCTGACATACAAATGAGCTGCTCCGTGTTCTCTGTCAAAAAGGCCAAGGCGCGCGAAAATGCCGTCAATTTGGCATGTCAATTTGGCATGTCCCATGTCGGAAGTTTGTCCCAACAGCACGCTGTGCTCTGTCCATGTACATGTACTATACATGTACTGAGCTTTCTCCCCTTTTCTTTTCGAGGGCCCAAATACCACTTCTGAAACCCTTGAATATATGGGACCACCCTCTTTAACCCATCCAAACCCATGCACTCCCCAGGAACTTCCCAGCGCACTCGAATACGCCTAAGAGATGGGTATGGAAGCTGTGTCTATCGCCTTTGATAAGTTCACTCAACGTGAAACTAGAAGCAGCTTAGGGAGCACACCTCCTCTTCATCCCATGTGGACTCCAGAGGACAACGTTCATCACGCAGAGCACGCCATACTTGACCGGGCATTTGCTATGTTCATTGTTGTGTAGACTCCCAGGGGCTTGATACATGGTGTATAGTTCCCAAACACTTATCACCGGCTACCCAAACATATACAGTACGCTATGACACTTTTGAAGTTGTGCCGCCAATGACTATGTACACTTGATGCATGACAAAGACAGAAGAGGTATATAGTGGGTGCACATGGACCACTGTTTCCGATAGTGATGGCTAATAGGGTTGAGCTCCGACGAGAAGACTATAAGCGAAGTTACGCCCCCGAAGCCGGTTGACATCACGAAATTCTGCAACTCGGTGTCCAGCTCCGAGAACAGCTCGTGGTTATGGATGTGGTCAATCAAAGCGACAAGGCGGACATGATCGAACTTTCCGCTATCCAATGCCCGGTTTTTATACATCTCAACAGTGGCATCATAGAGGCGGTCCCCCGGGATACCTGTGTCCACAATCTCCAATACTCCTCCACCATTGTACTCCTCTGGTTCCTGCATCCAGAGCTCTTCCATGCCACCGGATCCACCTTCATCATACGTCCAATCCTCACGAGGAATATAGCAGAGGAATATAGCGAAGCAGCCGCATAGGATTTCGCTCATTCCATCGCGGAAGTAGCGTATTGTACGTACTGTTCGCAAGTCACTTTTAGCAAGCAGATTCTTTCCGGAAACTCCCAGGCGATTTCACGTTCCAGAGACCACGGGAGCTGCACGCGAATCTGTGTCAAACTAGGAAACGGTTCCCAGTCGTCAAATCAAGGTCGACCCCAGAGAGAAAGAGGGGGGCATTGCAAAAGCGAAGAAGGGACGCGTGGGCGTGTTCTCCAGTCGTGCCTGGTTTGAAATGGGCCCCTCCCACAACTGCTCCCAGAACGTCCGGATGCCAGACCCCTTCATTCGCAGTTTCATTCTACACTGACAACAGCAGCATCGCTCGGTTCCCACGGACTCATCACATAAGCTTACACTACTACACTCCTCAGCTGCTACCACCAACTGCCCACTGACTGAAGGTGCGACCCCAGCTGCCCCCTCCCCCGCTTTTCCCACGGCATTCTGACCGATCTACGCTTCCCCATCTCCGCAGTCTCTCTGCAACCATGGCTACTCCTATGGAAATTGCCTCGGTCGATGCGACCACCATCGATGAGAGTCTATATTCTCGCCAACTGTAGGTTTCCAATTTGTCGCTGCAGTTTGGGCGTGACGTGGAATGATCTAATGTCAAAACCTGGTGCCGTTTAGCTACGTCTTGGGACATGCTGCCATGGCGAGGATGAGCGCGTCTAATGTGCTCATTATTGGCCTTAAGGGACTAGGAGTCGAAATCGGTAGGCTGCCGGAAAGAAGTTCTGGTGGGGGCTCTTTATCTTGCTACCGCACCTGACCAACATCGCCCATAGCCAAGAACGTTATTCTGGCCGGTGTCAAGTCTGTCACTCTATATGACCCCAACCCCGTACAAGTCGCCGACATGTCGTCTCAGGTAAGAGGTCGCATGCATTCCTACACTTGCCCTTTGACCGAGGTGGTTGATTGTTCTCTTCCGCACACCGCACAGTTCTTCCTATACCAGGAGGATCTCGGCAAACCAAGAGCGGACGTTACATCTCATCGTCTCGCTGAGCTCAATGCCTACGTCCCGGTCTCAGTTCTTCATGGAGAGCTGACTCCGGAGCAGCTGTCCCACTACCAAGTGAGCGCCGGGAATGCATATATGATAAGAAAGTCCGCAGGCTCCAACTAAACCCCCTTTCATCGACAATAGGTTGTCGTTTGCACGGAAACGCCATTAGCGAAACAGTTGTCTATCAATGAAGTGACGCATAAGCTTGGAACAGCCTTCATTTCCGCAGATGTCCGCGGTCTATTCGGTTATGCCTTCGCTGACTTTGGCCCGGAGTTCACCGTCATCGACACGACTGGAGAAGAGGCCGTCACTGGGATTGTTGCCAACGTCTCTCACGTACGTAGCGTGAGCGGATCCTACTGGATTGTTTCTCCTCCGACTCACCGCAATACTCTCATCAGGATAAGGAAGGCGTCGTGGCGTGCTTAGAAGAAACCAGGCACGGACTCGAAGATGGAGACTACGTCACCTTTACCGAGGTTGTTGGAATGCCCGAACTGAACGGAATAAAGCCGAGGAAAGTTGAGGTCACAGGCCCGTACACATTCAAGATCGGAGACACATCCGCCTTTGGGGCATACAAGTCTGGGGGCATCTTCACACAAGTTAAAATGCCAAAAACCCTCAAGTTCAAGAGTCTGAAGGAGTCATTAGCGAATCCCGATCACGTCATCTCCGACTTTGCAAAGTTCGACCGGCCCGCCCAACTGCATCTTGCCTTCCAAGCGCTTGACGCGTTTGCGACGAAGCACAACGGGGAGCTGCCCCGTCCCAGGAACGAACAGGATGCGGCTGAGGTCCTTGCGATTGTGAAGGAGCTGAATGAGAAGGCGACCGACAAGGCTGAGATCAACGACGACCTGATCAAGGAGGTCTCTTTCCAGGCTCGCGGTGACCTGGCGCCCATGGGTGCTGTTATCGGTGGATTGGTCGCGCAAGAAGTGCTCAAAGCTTGCAGTGGAAAGTTCCATCCCATCTACCAATACTTCTACTTCGACTCCCTCGAATCGCTGCCCAAAGGCCTGAAACTGACGGAAGAGAACACTAAAGCCCGCGGCTCGCGTTACGACGGACAGATCGCGGTCTTTGGCACAGATTTCCAGCAAGTTATCGCCGACACGCGGGAGTTCGTCGTCGGCGCGGGTGCCATCGGCTGCGAGATGCTAAAGAACTGGGCCATGATGGGTCTCGGGACCGGCCCCAAGGGACAGATTTTCGTCACGGACATGGACTCGATCGAGAAGTCGAATCTGAACCGTCAATTTCTCTTCCGTCCGGGAGATGTTAGCAAATTGAAGTCGGAATGCGCCGCGGCCGCGGTGGAACGCATGAACCCTGATGTGCACGGAAAGATCACCTCCTTCCAGGAGCGGGTGGGGACTGAGACGGAAAACATTTTTGACGACAAATTTTGGGAGGGGTTGACGGGAGTCACGAATGCTTTGGACAATGTTGAGGCGAGGAAGTATGTCGATCGCCGATGTGTTTACTTTGCCAAGCCGTTGTTGGAGTCGGGCACGCTTGGAACGAAGGGCAACACACAGGTATGTCTCCGGATTTCTAAATGTGATCGTGATTGTAGGCAACAACTAAGCGTGTGACTATGTTATAGGTCGTCATCCCGTACCTCACAGAGTCCTACTCTTCATCACAAGATCCTCCGGAAAAGTCCATCCCCATTTGCACTCTGAAGAACTTCCCCAACGCCATCGAGCACACGATCCAATGGGCCCGTGACCTCTTCGAAGGCCTGTTCAGACAGCCAGCCGAAAACGTAAACCTCTACCTCAGCCAGCCCAACTACATCGAACAACTGATGAGCCAAGGCGGGAACCAGAAAGAGGGCATCGAAAGCATCGTCAACTTCCTTGTGACGGAGAAGCCCACCCTGTTCGAGGAATGCGTTGCTTGGGCTCGGTTCAAGTTTGAGGAGCTGTATTCGAATCAGATCAAGCAGTTACTGTTCAATTTCCCGAAGGATGCTGTTACATCTACAGGAACGCCGTTCTGGTCGGGACCGAAAAGGGCGCCCGATGCTGTTACTTTTGATCCCGAGAACGTAAGTTTGTGATCATATGATGTCTCATGCTGGTCAACCGCTTCTAATAATTGTCTCCAGTCCCTCCACCTTGACTTTATCATCACGGGCGCCAACCTGCATGCGTTCAACTACGGCATCAGGGGCCGCACGGACGAGGAATACTTCAAACAAGTTCTGAAAACGATCGACGTGCCGGAGTTTGTCCCCAAGGCGGGAGTCAAAATCCAGGTTCAGGAAAACGAGGCGGCTCAGGCTGGGCATGCTGGTGAGTAGCGGTCGATTTTCGCTTCTTCAATGCTTCTCGAAATTTCTTTGCTCAAGCCTCCGTTCACTCCCGTCCACTCAGACGAAGACGAACTCGACACTCTGGTCAAGTCCCTCCCCCCACCCTCCCACCTCGCCGGCCTGCGCCTCAAGCCGGTCGAATTCGAGAAGGACGACGACAGCAACTTCCACATCGATTTCATCACTGCCGCGTCAAACCTGCGTGCCACCAACTACGCCATCACGCTTGCGGACCGGCACCGGACCAAGTTTATTGCGGGCAAGATTATTCCGGCGATTGCGACTACGACTGCTTTGGTTACTGGGTTGGTTTGTTTGGAGCTGTACAAGGTTTGTACTTTAGAGGACGGTCTTGCTTTTGGGTTTTGGTTTGACGATTCTGATCCAACGCTTCCGCTGTCAGATTTTGGGAGGCGCCGACAAGATCGAGGACTTCAAAAACGGGTTTATCAACCTGGCCTTACCCTTCTTCGGATTCTCGGAGCCCATCGCCGCGCAGAAGTTGAAGGTACATTCCCATCCCCTCCCCCCTCTCATCCCCCCGCGTCAGTCACAATAATCAACACCCCCCTCTCTCCTCCAGTACCACGAAACAGAATTCAGCCTCTGGGACCGCTTCGAAGTACAAGGCGACGTGACCCTCAAGCAGCTAATCGACCACTTCAAGGAGAAGTACGAGTTGGAGATCACGATGCTGTCGTGCGAGGCGACTATGCTGTATTCGTTCTTTATGGCGAAGAAGAAGTTGGAGGAGCGGTTGACGTTTCCGTAAGTCTCTTCTTGCATTATCACGTTTTGAAATGTTTTCCCAGGGATGTTGTAACTTATTATTTGGTTTATGTACGGTAGGATTTCGAAAATCATCGAAACGATCCAAAAGAAGCCCATCCCCCCGCACGTCCGGGCCCTGGTGCTCATTGCGTGCGTGAACGATCGCGAGGGGGAGGATGTCGAGGTGCCGTATATTCGGGTTGTTATTCGGCCGTAGATTGTGTAGATTCCTTGGGAAGATCACAGGCTATGCTGGCTTGCGGTGATGTGAGACTCGCGTCCTGTAACGGAGTACGGCGCGGAGTACAGTACGGCGCTGTCTCTGGTTCTCTTCCGTACTTTATGTAGCTATAGCCCCCCCTTCTTCGTTGTGCTAGGGCTTTACCCTTCCTTTTTTTGTTGTTTCTACTCCCTTTTACGGTTTTTGTAACTGGTTGTACGCCTTTACCCTTTTGCAAAGATTTGACGTATGTAGATTGCTCCTGTTCCTGCTGCGTTTTTAATGCCATCGATCTCTCTACCGTGCACTTCAAACTCCATGGGGGGGTTGGGTGAACCTACTCACTTCAGGTTCTATCTCCGCCGAATGAGAGAAACACGGGCAAACCGTCTTCATCTTTTTCATGACCCCTCCTCCCTCCGTTCTTGGTTGGAGTGCATGCGCATGGCCCGGAATCGGGTAAAAAAGTATATTTCATAAACGGGGTCGTTCCATGCCCCGTCCGTAAGCAAAACGGGGGCTTAGATACATACAAAGGCGCCTCCGTGTCGTCGCGGGACCCCCTGGCGGAGAAGTGCCGTCCCGACTCCGAGGGATCACGGTCCGAACCTCCTCAGCACACACCCACCCCCCCCCCCCCCCCCCCTCCCTCACACACACACACACATAGACATATATGCCCAGCATTGCACGCAACCCCGCGGCCGGTCTAAGAGATCAGGATCTAGAAACCGGCGATCGGGAGTGTTAGCCAGACAGAATCCGCAGGTGTACGTCTCAAACGGCGCGAACGGGGGGGACCCAAAAAACGCACCATCCACCCGATCACGAAATAGAACAAGAAGATGGGATAGATCGCCAGCACGCGGCGTTGGTTCAGGTTCAGGTCCGAGAAGAAGCCTATGGAGGCTGGTGTGCCATCCGAAAAATTCGTAAGTGATTGATTGATGCATTGAGGAGGGAGTGGGGAGGGGGGGGGTGGTTACCGTAGACGGCCCAGAGAAAGGCGCCGAGGATGACAATCATGCGCACAAAGACGGGGCGGATGATCCCACAGACGATGGAGGCGATGACGAGGGGGAAGACGCAGTAGCCGAGGACGCAGACGGATTGGAAGAATGATCTTTGTGGTGGGTGGTGATGGGTTAGTGGTGGTGGGGGGTTGATGAAAGGATTGGGGGGGGTTTGTTGGGACACTTTTTTTACATTTTACCACCGAGGAGTTTGGCGTTCAATGTCACTGCTGCGGCGCCGCACCACAGGATGATGAAGATGGCAGTGAACATGCCGGCGGCTTGGTCGTTGGGGGCTGTTATGCTGAGGCGGCTGTTTTTGCGGGGGGAGATGCCAGGAACGAGGGTAAGCTGGGGTTTGTGAATGATGATATCTGCGTGGGGCGGTGGGGATCCCCTTACATGGAGAGGACGAGACATAGGAGTAGCGGGCCCCATAGATCCCCTGTGCGAAACGCAAGGGTGTCAGCTGATGCAAATGTGAGATGAGTGGTCCACGAAGCGAAAACGGACAATCTTTGAGGATATTCGTCGTATTCGGCCGAGGTAGCAGCACTTGTTTCAGCTTGGCCCAGATGTTCAGCAGATCGCGTCGCTGTAGCAGCGAAAGTAAACGTGTCAACAAGTTGCATGTAACTGCACACTCCATTCCCAGCAAAGTAACATACAATGGTCTCCCAAACAGGCTCGTCCAACGTATCCAGCGTCGGTCTCGGCTGTCCCTCCGCGTTCCCATACCCCATATGCCCCGTCACGGTCGGTGCACTGACAGGGATGGTGACCGACGACAGGTCCCCCGCAGCACCTCCCATCCCCGATGCCGGGCGAGCTGGTGATGGTGCACCGCCGCCGAAGCCTGTTTGTGATTTACCACTTGGGTTGTTGCTGTTGGGGTTGTTTCCGAGGGAGGATTGTTCGGAGGCAAAGTCGCCGAAGGTGTAGGGTTGGAAGTCGTTGGCGCCGCTGCCGGTGGGGTTGCTGCCTGTGCCGTAGGCGCTCATCTTGATATAGCGATATGGTGATATACGGGACTGATATAGTGTGAGGGAGGATAGAGTATGTACTGTATGTATAGGAGGGTTGTTCCAGAGGGCGATGGGCGTTGGTTGCGAGAAGGGCGAAGGAGGCCGCGCGCGGAAGGTGTTCCAACACTGCGGAGGGCACTATCTATTCGTTCTCCCACTTTCAGACCCCCATTGCGGCTTCCTATAATATACAACCACCGCTAGACTGCAGACTGCAGACGGCCGCTTTGCCAGGTCATAGCTCGTCGGCAGAAATCTGACCACCGCCCATCTTCGGTCTACGCGAACAGAACCCTGTCTCATCTTCGCGGGGAACCGGCCATCTTCTTACGCCTCTTCGCCAAAGGGAACATCTTCCGCCGAGCCAACGCCGCTGAAACGTTGCGATGGAAAGGTGCGTAGCAAAGAGACGGCTCACACTCAACTGCATATTCTTTTCGCACGGTTTTTACGCGTAGAGCTAGCTCTGCATATCGCCGTTCGCATATATAAAGGGTACGTAGATAGCGTTCCAACCTTCCCGTCCACCTCGGCAGATATGATGAGCACAACCCCATCGCGAGAATGCGGACGAGGACGTAGACTATAGACTCTCATGTTGCCCAGAAGCGACGAGTTTCGGAAACCACTACCGGAGAACAGCTCCACATCTCTATGACCATGGCCCGTTTCGACAAAGTCGTCTTCCATCTCTTACGCCGTGGATAAGGCCGTGAATGGAGTCGACCGTCCGTATGCCTTTGGATGGATTGATGGACACCAGTTCTTCACCCTCGCCGAATCAGTCTGCCATCAGCACGCCCCCAAAACCACCCACTTCTGAAACCTCGGCATCGACTTCTCCGTCTGGCCCAGCTTCCCCCGCCTACGCACAGTAGCAGGCCACGCCGAACAACTCAGCGAAGAAAGATGGTGGAGAGTCGCGAGCATAAGGAGCGTGTGGATTTGGGGATCACGTTGACGAGCAGGAAGTTTGATGAGGTGCGGTGTAGGGCGATGCCGCCGCGTTATAGGTCGTTTCGCGATTTACAAGGACAGCCGGTGCCTGAGGTGGAAGATTGGAAAAAGGTAGAAAAGTTTTCCTTCTTTCTTCCTGGGCCGCGGCGGACAATCGCAAATGTAAGATCAACGGAGATGCGCTGTACATAAAGGTGGGTGGAACGGAGAACAGTTCAAACATTTGACATGAGATTGGATGGCGGGAGGCGATGTAACTTCAAAATCCCAGGAACGCAGACGGAAAACGGGGGTGCAGTTCAGTCATCTTGTAAATAAGAAAAGATACATTTCAAAAAACATATTTCCGGCGTCAAGCCGTCGGATTTCGCATCCAAATCCCTCACAAATTCTCAGGTCAAAATGCCCCCCCAAAAAAACAACCTCTCTCACCCCCTTCCCTCAGCCCCCCTCTCCCCGACCCTAAACTCCCTATCCCTCTCGGCACTCATCACATCGCGTTTCGAGAACGAGTTGTTGTCCCCCGCGCTCAACAAGTCCAACGTGCTCTTGCCCTTCCCATCCTTCTTCTCATCGTTTGCGAATGAGTAGAGGTTTTGAGTCGACGATGAAGGGACGGAGGTGGTGATGGACGAGAGAGAGAGGGAGGATTGCCGGATGCGGTCGGGGAAGTAGGCGAGGGGGGAGGAGGGGTGGTCGGGGTTTAGAAGGCCTGTTTTGGTGTTGCGGGTTAGATATGGGGAGGGGAGGAAGGGCAGGGAAGGTGGGATCGTGACGTACCTGTCCAGGAATCTTTTGTGGCGGATGCGACGGGGTTGGCCAGTGGGTTCGACATTGCGTTCTTTTTCCGGTTGTGGTGGTAGTAGTAGTCTGGGTTCGATGGATGTTTGCTTTCTCCAGCTGAGGCACTTGTTGCATAAACAACAACAGCAACAAGCTCAACCGAAACCACATGGATGAAAGCCACGACGCCCCCATTGTTTGCGCGCTGTCGATATCCCGTCAAAGAATCATCCCGACTGGCTACGTAATCCCTTCCGATGCCCCGATTTTTTTCGGCGACGCAAAGCCTCGAATCGACTCCAACCTCACACCGATTAACAGCATCGCAAAATCCGAGCAAGAAGAAATACCCCGGAGAATCCAACCCCCGCCCCACCCTTCCAAAAAAAAATGTCAGACCCCGACCGCCCCAAATCCGCCGTCCCCCCCAGCTCCGCCGACGGCGCCAAACCCACCAAAAAAGGCAAGAAGAAAACCGGCAAGAAAAAACTCCCGGCCATCCCGCGCGACATGGCGCTGAATGCCAAGGGGGAGCTGGTGCCGAGTCGGGAATATGTGTTAGAGCAGACGTAGGTGTGTTTGATTTGCGGGGGGGCTATTCGGGAAAGTGCGGTGATGGGTTAGGACTGACTTGGAACTGTACCGTTTGGTGGGACGGTAGGTTGGAGGCGACGAGCAAGAGTCTGGATTCGTATCGGGAGCGGATGACTGGGTTGTACGTATCGGTTTTCGATTTCAGTGTTTCTGTCATGCAATCATGCGGGACATGGGAATGCTGGTGGGGCTGATTGATGCTGGGGATTCCATGATAGAGTGCATACAAACGAAGACCTCCAAGAAGCCCGCGAGCAGCAGGAAAAAGATGCGGTATTTATCCCCCCTCCCCCCCCCCCCCCCCCCCCCGGCCCCCTCCCTCCTAACCAACCCCCGTATCCCACTCTCCCATGTTTCAAAGCTGGACGTCATCTCCGCCCTCCACCGCGAGAACGAAAAACGCGAGCTGCGAATCAAAGAATTACGCGAGAAGATGGAGGAGAGTGCGCGGTTGAGTGCGGAGGAGAGGGGGGAGTTGATTGAGGAGTATGAGAGGAAGATATCAGGTGGGAGCGAGCCGCGAGGGGGGAGGGGGAAGGCGCGGAGGGGTGAGTTGATGATTTTTTGCTTAGATCTGTCGACGATGATGGCGGAGAAGGAGGCGGCGTATAATGTGATGCAGCAGGAGTTTTCGACCATTAAGGATTTCCGGGTGAGTTTCCACCCGTTTTCTGAATCGTAACCTCGCCAAAAAAGAAAGTACCAACTGCGGCATGTTTGCTTCCTAGAAAAAACGGCACGACCTCATCAAAGAGCTCGAGCAGCAGAAGATCCTGTTGACGGATACAGAGCGCCGACACGGCGAGACGGTGGCGCGGATGGAGCGCAAGTTTTTTGAGGAGAAGATTCGGCTGCAGAAGGAGGCTAATCGGAAGATTTCTGAGCTTGCTACCAAAGCCCACAAAGTACGATTTTCATCCCCCCATCTACGTTTTCACCCTATCCAGAAGGGACTAACACCGCCCCTCAGGAAGCAGTATCGAACCTAAAAGAAACCGAGAAAGAAGTCTTCCGCCAAAACATGAGGATGACGGAAGCGCTCCGGTACCACGTACAGGAAGGCGAGGAGCTCAATAAAGCGAACGCGGAGCTAGTGCTGACGAACAAGCAGCTGCTGGAGGAGAAGAATCTGCATGATGTGATGGTCAAGGAGAAGATTTTGCAGAATAAGCAGCAGAGTAAAGATGTATGTCAACAACCCTTCCTGCAGTTTCGGAATGTGGAGAGCGGGTGGGGCAATTGATAGATTGTGAATTGCGCAGATAAAAGAACAACAACAAAAGATCCAAAGCCTGGAACATACCCTCTCGCACGTCGTCCGCGAGTTCGAGCGGGAACGAGATATCATGGCGCAGCGGGCGCAGCGCGAGCTGCAGGAGGTGCGGACGATCGCGGCGGGGTTGAAGGAGAGTTTGGATCGCAAGTCGAAGGAGATGAGACATATCAAGGTTTGTGTCACTTGTCCCTGGGGTGAAACATAGTTCTCAGATTTCTGATGGACTTTTGGGATGTCAACAGAGACTAGCACAACATATCCTCGACCAACGCACGGATCTCGAACGGTTCTTCATGGATGCGCTCGACCACGTGCGGGGCGAGATCGAGCAGGAGCAGGAGAACGCAAAGAAGGCTGTGCAGGCGGAATACACACGGCGGATGAAGGCCGTAAGATTCTCTCACACTACAGATAACCTGCCTCCCCCGAAAATCTGACCCGTTTCCCTTTACAGATCCTAACAAGTAAAGGCATCCCAACCCCACAACCCACCACCGACGCCAAAGCAGGCGCCCTGCCCGCCTCAATCATCATGCCCTTACCCGCACCACCTTCACCAGCGGCCGACTCCGCACCCGCCCGCGTAGACCTCTCCGACCTTACATGGGCCGACAAAGAACGCATCATGCGTCTCTTGTTTGCACGCATGAATGGTGTGTCGCTTGTCGGCAAGACCGGGGGGAATTATGCGGATGCGCCGCCGCCTGCATCGCTTCACACCAGTAATGGGACTGGGGAGAGTCATTCCGCGGCTGGTACGACCCATCTCCCGGCACCATCGCACCACCCAGCACACCACCAACACCATCAAGCAGAGAACACGCATCACATCCCGCGAAACTTTAACACGGACTTGGACGACGACGATGGGAGTGGGAATGATGCGGGCGATGAGGAGGCGCTCATGCCTGTGATTGTTACTGAGGAGTTTGGGAAGGAGGGCGAGGCGGAAGATGAGGGGGCGGTGGGGATGGGGCTGGCTTTGCCGACTTTTGTCATCAGTTAAGGTGGTCGTTTGGGTCCTAGTAAAATGATGACTCTCATGACATTTGCTAGAAGGAAAAAGACATCGATGTGAAGGTGAAGAGGAATGTGGGATGTTTTTCTTTTCAGTCTCGGTGGCGACATCCGGTCAGAATCGGACACACGAGTTGGCCGACTTCGAACGTTCAGCCTGTGCATGCTCGCCTGCCCGGCTCCAGATCCAGCTCGAGTGATTTCCAGTTCGGCCGCCAGCAGAGGGACTAGGCTTCCCCACTGGCAGACCCTCCAGATGCAGGCTGCGAGTGTACATACATATACAGTATATAAGGGTGCTGCAACGTCTTTGTGCGTCCTGTCAGTCTGTTCTCGGTGTCGAAGATTCCCGTCAGCAGATTGAGCCCAGAGGCTTCGTGACGTCCGCCCTTCGCAATCCTCCCTCCCGACATCGCTCTCATCCCAACCAAGGCCAGACAGAGATCGCAACCAAGCATCCCCCACACACTCCCAACACAAACCCTCATCACAACCACGCCCACCGCAACAAAATGCCCGTCGACACGTCCAACCCCACAAAAGTCATCCTCACCCACAACACCTCCACCGCCGAAATCTACTACTTTGGCGCAACCCTCACATCCTGGAAACCTCACGGGACCGAACGCCTCTTCCTTTCCTCCAAGGCTATTCTCGATGGCTCCAAAGCCATCCGGGGCGGAATTCCAATCGTAACTATCCTCCCACTTCCATCACGTGCCGAAACTGGGAAGTCCAACTGAACGATCTCCACAATCTTACTTTATTATCTTAGGTGTTCCCGCACTTCGGCACCATCCCCTCCTCCAAACTCCCGCAACACGGGTTCGCCCGCAACTCGCTCTGGAAACTCGACGGCATCCCATCCGAATCCACCACCGAAACCACCGTAACCCTCTCCCTCTCCCCGGACTCCGTGCCGCCCAACCTCCGTGAACTGTGGCCGCACGCATTCCACCTCGCCTACACCGTGACCCTCACCGACGGCGAGCTCAAAACCGCCCTCGGGATAACCAACCCCTCCCCCGCCGCGTGGGACTTCACCACCCTGCTGCACACCTACCTCCGCGTCGGCGACATCGCCCCGGTGCGCGTCGCGGGGCTGCACGGGGTGCCGTTTGTCGACAAGGTGGCGGCCGAGGGGGAGGAGGCGACGGCCGTCGAGGGACGGGAGGCTGTGAGCGTGGCGAGGGAGGTGGATCGGGTGTATGGACCCGTGCAGAACGATGAGCTGGTGGTGAAGGGGACCGGGGTGGGCGATGGGACTGTCTTTGTACATAAGCAGAACTTCCCGGATGTGGGTGAGTTTGCCGGACGAAAAGAAACGGGTTTTGCGTTTCCCCCCTTTGCGGGATATGCTATTTGGAAGTGTGACTGATGGCCTGGACATGTTCTCTCCACACACAGTGGTATGGAACCCCTGGATCGAGAAAGCCAAAGGCATGGCCGATTTCGCCGACGACGAGTACCACAACATGATCTGCGTCGAGGTACGTCCCCACCCCTTCTTCCCATTCCCAGCATGGAACCCTCACCCGCATCCCCCGTCCATCTCGCTTTTTCCCAGGTCGGCCACGTCTCAACACCCGTAACCCTCGCCCCCGGCCAAACATGGCAAGGCTCGCAGACCCTCGGCGCCCGTAAAGGCGCCGCGTTGTGAATGAATGGATTCCGATGGCGAGCGGCGCTCTATATTGTATATACCGATTCATAAAAGAACGTTGCGAAAAAGCCTCGGGAAATCAGCTCCCAAGGCGTAGTTTCCGCTCGTCCCATAGACTCGGATGAACCCCTCCTCCCATGTCCGCATTTTCGCATAAGAAAGAAAAAAAACGACGTATTGCGACCAAAACGGATAGATGAAAAACTTGGGGGGCGTTGTGCTTCATTTTCCAAAAAAAAAAAAAGAGAATGTATGATCGAAAAAACCTCCCAAAAATGTTGTAATGAAATAACCAATCGCAACACACAGAATATCTAATGAGTCTATCCCGCAGGGGCAAGTCACAAAAAAGGGGGAGGGGCGGGCGGGGGTTCATTATATACAGTTTATGCCCGGGGCCGTGGTGGGTTACTTGTTAAGGAGGTCAGCAAGAACGCCGAAAAAACAAATGCAGCAAGGGTGAATGTAAGGCCGGTTGGTGTCGGGGCGGACCGAAACGAAAAGGAACCGGTGAGGTAAAGGCCAAGCAAAGCGGGGTGGGGTGTCACGACGCTCCGACTTTCTTCAACCCGGCCCCCCTCGCGATCCTCTCGATCGTCTGTTCCTTGACGACCTTCCCCGCCGCCTGGCCCAGCCCATCCACAACAATCGCAGCGTCAGGACTGAAAGTGGTGAGAACCGTGCGGGCGGCGCTCAGCAGCCGCCGGCCGAATTTCCAGATTTGGAACCAGAGCCAGAGTGTGAAGCCTAGGACTGCGGAGGAAAATAATAAAAGTGAGTTCAGATGCGGGGCGGGATAGGGAAGAAGAGGATGCGGTGGGGGGTACGGGAAGCAAAAAACAATACGTACATCCAAGCAACCAAGCAATAACCGAATAGTACCAATCCTCAAACGACCCCAGTGTATTCGGCGTCCCCTCGATCTGCTGGATGGCTTCTTCCATCACCTTCAACTGCCGCGAGATGTCTTCCGTGACTTCTTGCGTCATGGCGTCTAGGCCGGTCACCATGGCGCTGACGTGGGTGTGTGAGCTGTACGGGATGAATTGAGTGGGAGAGATTGCATTGTGTCAGTGGATTTAGGGGCGACATGGAGGGGAGCGACGCAAGGGGGGAACTCACCCAGAATTGGAAGCAGCGATATCCTGGCATTTGGCATCCATAGCATCCAATCCGGCCCTCACAGCCTCCAACATGATCCTTAACCTGTCCTCCTCCGTGTCCATTCCCTTCTCAAATCCCGTATCAAACTTGGCGTCGACGTCCGTAGAGTTTTGGAAGATATGCGGCCGGTGGTCGTTGACGTCGTGTGAACTCGCAGAGCGCAGGATAAGCGGTATATGCGCGTCCCCGGTCGTGACAGCTTCGAGATTAGCAGCCGAGGACGCGCGCGAGGAGGAAGGAATAAGCGCGGCAGGTGACCAGCGGAGTGTGAATTGAGCTTGAGCGGCGATTCGGTCCTGCGATATCATCACAAGATATAAGTATCAACACACAGGGTGCAACCCACAGCATTGTGAACGAGACAACCTACCTCAACAGCCCCCCTGAAATCCTGCACACCAATAATCATCACATCCATGCGTCCCGTCAACGCCGTCAGGGCTTCCACCCACTCCGATTCCTCAGCTGTCAAGGGTGACTCCGGGTCGCGTTTCGATGGATACGTCCGGGTCTCCTCCGGGGAGGCGGTGCGGCGGGTATTGTACGCATGCGAATGGGACTGCGGTCGACCGCGATGCCCCCGGTCATGCTCCTCGTCGCCAGAGGTGGCGGAGGTGCCTGCGTCGTAAGCGGGGTTGTTGGTAATTTCGTTGGGACGTTTCTTGGTGCGGTGGAAGCGGTGGGGTTTGGGTGTGGTTGCTGTGCCGCTGCGGTGTGCGTCGTCGCTTCCATGTTGGGAGTTTTTGCCAAGGGAGGTTGAGGAGGCGTTCATGGAGCGGTTGCCCATAAAAGTTCGCTGGGTGAGATGAGGATAGAACGTAAGCTTAGTTCCGTTGCCCCGCTATGATAACAATACGTGCACCGGAGAACACGTTCCACGCTCGCAAGTGGTAATATGCTCAACTCACCATCAACTTCCTCCTCTTCTTGACCTTCTCCGGCGCCTCCAAATAAGTACTACTTCCACTCTTCGACCTCACCATCGCCTTCCCGTCCCTATCCTCCTCCCCATCCGTACTACTACTCTCATACGCCCACAAATGCCCCTCCTCAACCTCCGCCGACGTCCGGCGATCTTTCTTCCCCGGTTTACTCTTAGCGTCGTCGGCAAACACGGCGTCAAAGTCGGAGGATAGGCCGCGATGGTGGCTGCTTCCGTCCAAGCCGCTGTCCGGGTTGGTGGTTTCGCCCCACAGTTTTTTGCGACCGATTTTGTCGATCATGCCTTTTAGACGGCCTGAGGTTGGGCCCGCGGTGCGCTTATCGGCCTCGTCGGTGTCCGAGCCGAGACTCTCGTCGTGGAAGAGGGTGGGTTCCGTGGCGTTGCGGGCGGCGTTCAGCATGATGCGTTTCGATAATAGGCTCGGGGTATGTTCGCCGCTAGGCGGCAGCGAGTCATGATCGCCTTTATTTGTCCTCTGCTTGTCGCGCCACTCGGCCTCATTATATGATTGGGACCGCTGGGGAGCGAGGTGTCCCAATCTGTTCTTTTTCCCCAACTGCCTGGCTGCACCAGCGCTCTTTGCACCCCCGCTCTTCCCAACCGCTTTGACGTCGATGGTGAGGTCCAAATGGTTGTAGCTCTCCATCTCGCTCTGCGAGGTCGCTGGCAGGTCGTTCGGAGGGGCTTCCGACACCGCGTTGGCAGCCTGCTTCAGGGGGCTCGGGGCACGCATTTTCGGGCCGGTGCGAATGGACCCATCAGCAGATTTGAGCGTGCGCGGGGATCCCTGCCGTGAGCGATCGGTGTCAATGCTCTCCTTTGCATCCGCACCAGTCTCCGCGTCGTGCATGGCCGTCGTGGCGTTGATAGACACGGACTGCCTCCTGATCCGCGTGTTGATGAGATGTTCGACGGTCCCCGCCAGGCTCTTCTTCCGTTCCAGGTTCCCCAGGTCGGACGATGAGGAGCCCGCGCCAAAGCCGCTGATGACATCGGCCTTTTTGTCGCGGAGACGATCCCAGAAGGCGGATTTTTTTCGCTTGTACAGCCGTGTAAGGGATTCCCGCTGCTCGCCGGTGGATATGTCCTCGACGCTTTTGCGTTGGTGTTGCTCAAGATCCATTTCCGAGGCGAGGTTGGATACGGAGGATGCTGTTGTCTCCAAAGAGAGCTTGCCTTCCGGTTCCGACCCATCTGAGAGGTGCTTGGAGAAACCGGATCGCTGATCCGCCATGGAATTCCGGAGTGAGTTCTCCCCAGATACGAGGCCGAATCCCGCATCAGATAACCGGCGATCCTTTTCCTCCATCCCTTGCCGCGGGCTATCGTCTCCCCGCGAGTCCCCGTCGCCCGAACTGACCGCCCCCGTCAGGAACTGGGCAAACAGAGACGGACCTCCCGTATTGCTCTCCATCCCACCTGCTGGGCTGACACGTTGCGCTGCGCCTTCCATCGAGTCCATCGAGTCCACTGACCGACGGTCAGACTTCAACCTGCGGGTATCTTCGTCGCTGCGGGATAAGCGACGATCGAGTGGCGGACGGTCCGACTCTTCATCCGAGCCGCGAGACTTTTTGCCGCGAGCGCGCCGCCACCGCTTCTGCAACCCTCTCACAACAGTCCCGATCCCCTCATCCATCGATTCGACCGAACTCTGTGCGGAATGGTCATCCGTCTCATACTCCATGTCGGAACCGTTGGGCTTTTCGCCATAGAACTCTGTCAGCTCGCTGTTCCCGACAAGCCAGGTATAGTACCGCAATTTCCATCGCTTTTGCTCCTCTGCGCCGGATCGGACTGCACGTTGCCACATCGTCCGACGCCATCGGATGATCTGCAACGGGTTATATGGGGTGTCCTCCTTTGCCAGGACGACGGATATCTGGTTGTAGCGGGTTTCTAGATACGCTTTGCAACGAGCGGCGCGAAGAAGGGTCTCCGGCGAAGCTACAAATTGCGGATCAGCTGGGGTGGGTTGACTTTCGGCAGCGGTTTCTGGGGATTTTGTGACGGCGGCTGCGACCGGCGCTGCTGGACCGTTTTCCGGCAAGGTCGCCAGATGATTTTCGTCGGCGGTCCGACGGGAGGATCTGATGGACCGACGTGGTTCCATAATAGCATTGGTAATTACAGTTGCACCGAGCGTCTTGTCGGCCTGTGCTTTCTCGAGGTATTTTTGCGAAGCTATGTCCATAACTTGAAGTACATACGGATCATCATCTGGCACGCTTGAGAGCAACGAGCTTAGAGGCGGGGTCCCCGGGTTCGACTCGATCTGCGAGAAGCTGGTAACGCTCTGGCGGGAGTCGTACGAGGAATGGGAGATGACTGATTGTGGGTATCCGGACGAGACGCTTATGGCCTGAGAAGTCAAGGATGGCCGTCGAAAACGCATAGAATACGCCGGCATAGAGGCGTTTGGTGGTGTCAACAAACCGGACGGGTAGGTATCTACAGTCAAGCCGATATTTACAGGGCTGCCTCCACTTTGAGACACATTGCGAGTAGCGGGAGCGCTGGCGAAGGGCGAATCGCGATCGCGGAGATGTGAGGGAAGATGGTGAGTCCCGTAGGACTGCCCTCCCATACTCACGTGCCGATTGAGAGGTGACCCTTGGGGTCTCCGTCGTCCTGACCCAGTAGATATGCCCTCTGCCGCATAGGAGAACCGACGGCCAGCAGCGGGATCCTCGTTTGCGACTGAGATGGGTGCTTGCGATGTTGCTGCCACCGTGGACGGCGACGCTTTGGAGTCCCTGGCGCTATTCTCAGTGGGGACAGTTGGGGCGTGAGAGAGTGCGCCAAGGGTTCGACCGGATGGAGAGAGTGTGAGCCCGCGCGGAAACTCGTAACTGGTTCTGTCATCTTCGGAGCTGGATGGTGGGACGGTGGCGATAGTGGGGATGGGTAATGGTATTGGTATCTGTAGTGGCGAGGCTGCCGCGGCTGGTGGTTGTGTGGTTGCTGTGGGAGTTGGGGAGGGGGCGGGTGTTGTAGTAGTGTTTCTCGTGGCCTTTTTCCCCATCTCCCGATCATGTTTTGGTGGACGATGAGAGCAGCTTCAGCGGGCAGGCGGCCGGGGACGTTTGCGAAGAATCCTCTGGGGGGGGGGGGGGGGGGGGGGTGGGGGTATAACGATCTCTTGCCTACGTACGTGAAGTGGCCTACTGTCCGTATGAAGCAGCAGTGGGTTCTTGGTGGGCGTGGGAATATTGGGGGTTTGCGGCGAGACGAGAAACAAGAGAAGCACGCAGCGGAAGGGGCGATTGACGGCATCATGGATGATTCATGCTCTTCGAGAGCACTCGCAACCCACGTGTATATGTATAATAAGACTTGCTTACTTTGCATGCCTTTCTCTTGGGACACCGGCGGGTATGCATGTGCATAAATACAGTCATACCTACTATATGTACAATAATGTGCCTTTCATGTTGTTCTGCACGGGGGGCGTCCGATCCAAGAAGAGGAGGAAAGACGCAGAGCCCAGCCTCGCCCAGCGCCTCGCCTTTCCGCAACGCGTCTGGGACGTCATCAAGCCTTCGTGCGCTCGTTCACCTGAGAGCACTCCCTCGAAATGGGCGCTGGGAACGACGGGCTTGGAAGATACCTGGCAAATCCAATGATGAAGATCACCGTCACCTCTGATGTCTAGTATCGATCTATGGATTCATTTCACACGAGAAAATGGCGGGGGGACAAGAAGGACGGCATTTGAGCTATCCCTCGTCACTCTGTCGTCACATCAGGCAATGAACATGAATCGTCCCTTCAGAGTTCTTCCCCTCCCCTTTCGAGAGCGGTATGCATATAAAAGGGGGCGGCAAGGGTGTCCTCACCGCCCGTCGTCCAATCCCACATTGGACGCAGAAAGATAGATAGATGCTCCGCACGTTAACTCGCAGCATCCGAACTACAAAACCCACTCCTATTCGTGCATCCCACTTCAAATCCATCTCCCTCTTCACCCTCACCCCAACACGCGCAATGTCCTCCTCCAAAGCAAAGGACACAACCGCCTATCCCCAACCAGGCCAGGTACCGCCGCAAACCCAACTGCACCACGACCAACCCGGACTCCAGTCAGAGATGACTCCCAAGCCTAATGATACGGAACTGGAGGCGGAGAATAAGGGGTTGGAGGAGTATAGGGGGAGCGGGAAGTTGGAGGGGAAGGTGGCGTTGATCACTGGTGGGGATTCCGGTGGGTATTGAAATGAAGCACTGAGGGAGTTGTAGTACGCGAGCGGAGCGAGCGAACAATCATCTTATTACACACGCATCGTGCTTGATGATGGTTGACGTTGGCTGATTCGATGGGCGGTGGTGAATGGGTCGATGGTTGATGGTTGACGTATTGATGTACACATCCATCGCTCTCCTCCTCCCCTCAGGAATCGGGCGCTCCGCCGCCATCATGTTCGCGAAAGAAGGCGCGAACGTCGCCATCGCCTACACGCCGCAAGAAGAACAGGACGCGCAGGAAGTCAAGCAGCGGATCGAGGCTGAGGGGCGTCAATGCTTGTTACTGGTACGTTCCCACCACCCATACGGCCCACCACCGCACCGCATCTGATGCCCCGTTCCTCCCTTCGTTTAGCCCACCGACATCTCCATCGAACAGAACTGTTCAGACATCGTCTCCCGCACCGTCTCGACCCTCGGTCACCTCGACATCCTAGTCAACAACGCCGCAGTCCAATACATCATCCCCGACATAACTCAGCTCACAACCGCCCAACTCGAAAAAACATTCAAAACAAACATCTTCTCCATGTTCTGGCTCGTCAAGGCCGCCGTGCCCCATCTGAAGACGGGCGCGAGCATCATCAACACGACGAGCGTGACGGCGTACAAGGGGAGTCCCAGTCTGCTTGATTACAGTAGCACGAAGGTACGTTCATGGGGGGGAGGTGTAAGCACGTACGGCAGATGAGAATTGACGCTTGTGATTTTTCGTATAGGGCGCGATCGTCTCCTTCACCCGCTCGCTCGCCCTGCAACTCGCCCCCAAGGGCATCCGCGTCAACGCCATCGCCCCCGGTCCCATCTGGACGCCTCTCCAACCCGTCTCGCGGTCCGTTATCCCTCCCCTCTCGTCTCTCCCCCCCTTCCATCCCCCTCACACTAACTCAACCATTTCTATTCGTAGATCGGAGGAAAGTATCAAGGAATGGCAGGAAAAGACCCCCCCGCTCGGCAGGATCGGGCAGCCGGCAGAGTGTGGGCCCAGCTATGTGTTTTTGGCGAGTAAGGAGGGGAGCTATTACACGGGGCAGGTGTTGCATCCCAATGGGGGGCAGTGGTTGGGTGGATAAGAAGAGGTGGAGAGAGAGGGGAGGGTTGAATTGGGAGGCGCGGAAGGTTTCTTTTTCCCGCTGTTCTTGTATATTTGTTTCCGGAATTCGAAATCTACTGCTGAGCTTTGACCAACATGGCGGAGTTTGAGCATAGGGCAGAAAGGACGAAGGAAAACTAGGATTCACAAAGAGCAGTAAACACCCGCAAACTGTAAAGCAAGCTCAAGCCGGGGGGGGACGCTCGGGACGTGCGCAAGCAGCAGGCCCTCCGCTGGCGAGCGCATCCGATCCCAACGACCGACTGCCCTGCACGGTCGACAGCTCGCGTTGACCGTGTCCTGCCGGGTTTCCCTCTCTTCGCGCATAGCCCACATAGCTTAACCCACATAGCTTAGTGCACATAGCGACCGTAGATGAATAAATGCGTTCTACAGCGGCTTGCCATTCCTCATCTTCCTTTTTGTTCCCCAGATCCCCACTGCGCGAAGCAAGGAAGGATCTTCTCGATATCGTATTCGGCGTCGTCGTGCGGTAGTAATTGCGCTTCGATAGTGGCGCTTCGTTGATGGGTTACATCGCGAGCACTCGAAGATATGCCGCTCTTTTATTCGCTGTGAGCAGACCCAACGTCAGATACATGCGGGGATACACGAAACTGAGCTTGAACGTTCGCCACTTGACGGCAGCTGAGTGGGTGTTTTGAAGGCGTTGGGCATCAGAACATATATGCGGAATTGTACATCCGTCTCCGTCCAACGATCTTCTTCCTCGTTCAGCAACTCGCTCCCAGTGGTTGCATCCCCACCTTCCGTCTCCCCGTGTGACGTCCCCTCCTCCTCTGCCTCCCAGTCTTCGGTGCCGTCGTCATCATCGTCGTTGTCTTCAAAGTTCATCTCTTCCCCCTCCACCGCTTCAAGATTCTCCCCCGTCTCCTTCGCATTCTGGTAGCGGGCCTGGTGATGTGCGACGAGGGTCCTCAGGTGGCGGCCTGCTTCATCCGAGTCCGCACCCTCCAACGCCCGACGGCGAATCTTACAGCGTGCTCGCAGCGACGCCTTCTCTTTCTCACACACCGGGCCAGCTCCTCTTTTGCAAAGCTCCAATTTGTCATGGTCCCGCGCCCCTCGTCTTCCTGGTCTCCAGGGGCAGCGTTGAAAGGCCAAACTCGTGGGACGGCACGTACAGTTTTTCGCCATTCTGCCCCGTGTTGGATGCCTTCCCATCCAGCGTATGTCTTTACCGACAGAGACCGATGGTGATGTTTTTCCTCGGCAGGCCCGGACTCGTCACTCCCGTCCCAACCCTCCACCTGAATATGGCTAGATCCGGCCGCCTCAGTCCGCATTCCGGCACTATCATGGCATGTCCCCTCCACCAGCGTGCTCCCGCTCTCGCTTTGTCGAGATTGAACGCGAGGTTTCTCGTCCTGTGTCCTCTCGACAGATGTGCTTCCGAAAAGGAGTTCCATCTGAATGAACAACGGCCAGTGAGATATCTAAACTGTCTCGTTTCGCTGGATCCGGGTGAATGGGTTCATCTTCATCTGTGACAAACGCCTTGAAGGCTTCAGCTGCTTGTCCTTGCTGATCATCCCGCCCCTTGAGAATGACTTGAACTTTGTGACCTATCACTATAGCTATCCATCCCCACATCATGAGTCAATAGGCAACTTTGAGGATTGACCAAATATGGGGATGGATAGCTACAGAGTGATAGGCCCCGACTCTCCTCCGCGAGCAAGTCCATTTCACCGCGACCGTTTCGTAACCGGGACGCCCAAGATCTGGCGGCACTCAGCTTTAGACTCTAGCAGCTTGGTGTGCTGCTCCGACTTCCCCCCGAGGAATAGCCAGTTTCCCGCCAAGTATCTGGTGCAGCGTTCGAGTGTTGTCCAGCTCAACAGCCAGGCCTGTACGTGCTTTCTCGACTGGGCCAGCTATTCCAGTAGTAGACTGCGTCATTTTGCTCGTCGATCCAAATGTTGCGTTTCTTCATCCGCGTTTCGAAATACCACACTTCGGCGTCCGTTGCTTCATGTCCCCTCCTCAGCCGGCGATGACTATGTAAGAAGCCACCTTGTTCAGCTCCTCTGCCTTTCACGGAAATTGCGTGACTTGACGTCTCTTCACCACCCAACCGCTGAACGCTGGGTCCCAGTTGTGGGTGCGCCAATAGTAGAACCGAACTGCAGCCCAGTTTGGCTTCTTGAACTCGAGGCACCATTGTCGTAGAAACAGAATCCCCGCTGCATATCGTTGAGCTGGTCTTAACCTGCATCCCAGTCTGACCACTGACCATCCCGCAGACAACGCTATCGTGATAACAACAGTGGCACGGATATCCTCTGTGCTGCTGTCCGCATTTTCATACCCGATCCAACTACACCCCTGTCGCGCGGCACTGGACTCGATCCTAGCATATTTTTGATCGCCCATCTTGTGTCGCTTTGTCAAGGAAGTTATTTAAGCTAATCCTAATCCCCAGTACGACTAGGGCCGTGCCACATGTCACTCTGCGTTCATAAACCATCAACGCTTCCCAGTATGTCGTCCAAGGTCCTTCGTCCGACGCCCACTATGAAATAGGTGAGTGAAAGTTTCCAACCGCTCTGTTGATATTGACCATCTTCCGCACATCATCAGACGTGAGGCGTTTAACGTTCTGCGGGGCTTTGAGCTTCCTGAACTTGTTTGAACTGGCGGTTCAACTCCTCAACCCTTCACGGACTCGGTCAGGTTTGGCATGTCGGCCAATACTTCAGGGTGATTGAACGGTCGTCCATGAAAGGCAGTGACGAGAAATACGCTGTCTGCAAATGGCGACCGCTTGTAAGATTGCACGTTTCTTCGCCTCGACCGTGCGAACGAAGTTAGCCTCGGCTTCGGCGACGTCCGCGAGGGCGTTGTCGGTGGCCAGGTCCACCTCCGTGTTCGTGCGTGAGATCCAGCTTCAGACCGTAAGGCTCCGGGCAGTTCCTCCATTGAAACTGATTTCGCTTTCCGTTTTTTCTTGCAATTGCTATTGTGACAGCGAATTTCGAATCCCGGTTTCGACAGGGTGAGATAAATGTGGTTGCCGGAGTGTTCCCGCTTTGCAACTAAATCTTGCTCGAATTCCGTAATTCGAGGATTGGTGTAAGGGGCGAATCGTCCGCCACGACCGCCACGACTACCTCGACCGCGACTGGCTCCACGGCCGCCACGAGCACTTGTTGCCGAGGCAATCGGACGAGATGTATTGGCTTGGTTGCCATCAGTGAACCCGTGAGCCACATGGGCACGACGAGCTGCAGTGATAGCTTGATCGAGAGTGATAGGGGTGTTGATATTGGTAGTGCCCGAGACTTCGAAGTTCGTAACGGCTTCAACGAGATAATGACCGATCACTGTATTCTTGAGAAGACCGGCCTTGAAGTAGCGAATTTGATCGATAAGAGGAATCGTGCCTTGAGTATTGTCGAGACGATGAGCGGCTTTGAGCTCATTATTGGTGTCTTGAAACTCCTTGATGTATTTCTCAAGAGAGTCACCGAGCTTGAGGTTGGATAACTTGAGCTCAATAGTATTACGCAGGTTGCGGGGGTAAAAGTGAGCGATAGGAGCCGTTTGAAAAGCTGCCCAATTTGCGGGAGGTCCGGCGGCGTAAGTCGTATTGTACCACTTGAAGCGCGTCTGGTTACCCCCAACACTGTTTTGACCCCGAGACAACCCGCCCTTCGTCCGCGCTTTCCTTTCTGCTCCCTGCGTATATCGTCGACAGACATGTATTGGCAAAAGACGGGAGAATAGTACTATCTTACGCGGTCCCACGGGAGGGGCTATTTTTAAAGGAAATGTGCAAATGTATGGGATCTACTGTGTGGGGTTCTACAGCTTGGCTTTCACATCGGCGGCAGCGGCGGCGTTCAGGTCCTTGTACATTGCGTCGATAACCTCGCGGTATTTTTTCTGTAGGTTGAAAAAAAAAAACATCAATCAAAACGAACAAAACGAACAAAATCGCCCCCAAGTCATTGTTAGAGATGTCACCTACCGCAACCTCCACCCTCTTCAACTTGAAGGTCGGCGTCATCATCTCATTCTCAACGCCCCACGGCTCACACTCCAAATGCACTCTCTTCACAAACTCAAAGCCCCTCAATTTATCCTGCCGTCCCAACCTCCTCAAATCCTCTTCGATCGCTTTCCTGAACTTTGGGTCCTCGCACAGCGTCACGACGCGCGGGTCCATGGGTACGCCGGGGGCGAGGGGGGCTCCGGGGGGCGAGGAGGCGGGGAGGAGGCCGGATTGGATGGCGTACTGGATGGCGTATTCGGGGTCGGGGACGACGATCCCGACCAGTTCGGATTGGAGGGAGTCGCCGTGGACGTACATTTGGGCGACGAAGTTGGAGCGGATGTATGTGTTTTCAATCTAGAGATTCAGGGAGTGTTAGTGGACGGGATCCCTGTAACATTCAAAACGTTTGGCCCGCGGGAATTACCTTCTCAGGCGCACAGTACTCTCCCTGCGCCAACTTGAAGATATTCTTCTTCCTATCCACAATAGCCAACCGTCCCTTCTCATCAATCACACCAATATCCCCCGTCTTAAACCACCCGTCCTCCGTCAGACACTCCGCAGTCTTCTCCGGTTCCTTCAGGTACCCGCCAAAGATATTGGCACCCCGGACCCAGATCTCGCCCTTGTTCTCGCGGGCATGGTATCCCATCTCGGGCACGGACACGAGCTTAAGTTCCGCGGACGACATGATGGGGCCGACGTTACCCGCGCTGAAATCGCCGGGCCATTGAGCAGACACGCCGGCGGTGGTCTCGGTGGCGCCGTAGCCCTCGGAGATCTGGAACCCCAAGGCGGCACGGAGGAACATCAGCGTCTCCTTCCCGAGCGGGGCGGAACCCGACAAAAGGTACTTCATGCGACCGCCGAGGACGGCTTTGATTTTGTTGAAGACGAGGGGGTCCCATAAAGGGTGGGTCATCTGGCCCTTTTTGAGGTTCTCGAGCTTGGCGTTAAGGGCCATGCGGAAGAGACCGGCTTTGACCGCGCCGCCGCTGTTGGCGCCCATGACGATCTTGTCGTGAATGCGGTTGAGGAGGCGGGGGACGGAGGGGAAGAAGTCGGGCTTGAGGGCTCCGAAATCTTCCATCAATAAGGCGACTGCGAAGAGGGGAGTTCAGCTTCAGCATTGAGCGTGACTTTGAAATGACGAGGCAGTAACCTACCATCACCACGAGAAAAGCCTATTGCTGCCCCCTTTCCGATGATTGTGACGATGGTAACCCTTTCGAAGACGTGCGCCAAAGGCAAGTAGCAGCATTCGACACCCGTGTCATCGATGGGGATGAGGGGCTCAGTGGCGCGCTGGACCGCAACCGCGTTTTTGTGCGAAAGAAGGGCGCCTTTTGGTACTCCGGTAGTTCCTGAGGGGATTCCTGAGGTGAGACCCAACCCAAATTGCGCATAATCAATATGACCTTCCAACTATTCACGCGCACCTGATGTGTAACAAATGCACCAGATGTCCTCCGGAGCGGGTTCACGCACAGGTCTCGGGTTGGCCTTCCCAAGCTCCTCAACCTCCTCAAACGCATACAACGCAATCCCCTTCTCCGCAGCCCATTCCTTCAGAATCTGCAGCTTCGACGGGTCCGTTTCCGGCGTGGTCAAGTTTTTCATAACGACCAGCACTTTGAGGTCGGGCAGCTCCCCGGAGATTTTGAGCAGGCTGGGGATCTTATCCTCGGTCGTCACGCAGATCGGGATTTCGGAGTGGTGGAGAATGTATTGGCTGGCTTCTGGGCCGAGGGTGTCGTACAGCGCGACGGAGGCGTTGGAGTAGGCGTCGGCTCCCCAGTCGGCGATTAGCCATTCCGGACGGTTGATCTGCAAAACAGATGAAAATGGGTAAAAATGCCATGAGAGAGGGATGACGGCGGTGAATGTGGCATATTTCCGGACTTACGGAGTAGATTCCGAGGTTGTACTTTGTCAAAGCATCCCCACCGACAACCTCCGTATAGAGGTACTGACATCCGGCGCCAAAGTTCAGACGCCTCTCTCCAACCGTTTTCCAGTCCTGCCATTCGTATCCGCTCCAGACAGCGGCACCGGTCTTGTCGCGGCCGATAACGTGTCGGTGACCGAGACAGCGGTTTTTGGGGGTGGTCCTGATCGCGTTCTCGACGAGGTCGTAGACGGTTTTGATCTTTGGGTAGTCAAAGACCAGTTGTTCTGGCGACAACGCATTGCGGAAGATGCCTGGGAACATAGAGGTGTGAGTGGCACGACGACAGATGGGCCCTGGATGAAACGCTCGCGACATGGAAGATTGCGCGATCGACAATTCGATACCCTGCTCTCACCGCTCGTGACAAGGAGGTTGGGCAGTGTGTGATCCGCAATCCTGAACCTCCGGCCTCGCCGCCGTCAAGCATCCCTGTGCCCACGGCACAGTCCTCAAGCATTCTCCTCGCTATCGCTCGGAAGCCTCGAGCACTCCCATCCCAAATTCCCATCCCTCCCCGTTTTCTCTCCCAATGACCTACCAGTCTCGTTATCCCCCTTCCGCGTCCCAGGCAACTCAATGGCCTGCTTATCGAATTTCGCCAGCTCCTCGGGCGTGTAGTGGTACACATCGACGTCGCCGTACGTTTTTTGATGGTGGGGCATGGTTGTGGATGGGGGGGGTCAACTTGCTGGGGAGATGGCGAAGTGTTAGAGAGTGATGGGGTGGTGGTGGGGAGTGAGAAGGGATGTATATAAGTACCTTGACGGTTGATTGTTGTTTGTGGATGGGAGGGGGGGTGGGTGATCTATAGCGGCAAGGTAAACGACGACGGTTGGGTGGGTGGGAGGGTGCTGGGTAAATTGCAGGCGCGGACTTGGACGGAAATCCGTTCCCACTCAGGAGTTAAAGTGACTTCACATGCCGGCGTCGCACCCAGCCGGTTTCCTCCTCCAAGAGAGAGGAGACGCGTGACCAATCTCCATCTGTCGGATGTCCCCAGGTGACCCCCCAAACACGCGCATGTTATGATGTACATATGGCAGTTGGCCGCTCTCGTCGGCCGCTCTGCTGGGGTGGAGCATTTCTTTTGTTTTTGAAATTTGAAGTGTCGCAGGAGATGTACAGTATGTACAGTATATATTCAGCAAAGAAGAAGCCGCGCCTCATTCTGCTAGTCTCCACTGTAGCCTGTAGGCAAGCGATGTACTGCGTTAGACCCCGGCGGGTGACACCCATGCTCGATTTGGGGTTTCGGGTGCGCCATGCATAGTTTCTCAAGGAAAAAGGCCAGCTTTCCTTCGTTTTAAAGAAATACACAAAAAGACGGTGTGCAGAGTGGTGTAGCGAGAGAGTGACGCTTGGGAACAGCGAGGGGTAGGTAAAAGGGTATGACAAAATTTCAATAGCCAAAATGGGTATCTCCATTGAGATATAAGAAACAAAATAGCGGATTGGAATGGGGGAACTCATGGCACGCGGAATCAAAGCGACTGTGACAGCTGCTCACTCGACGACGGTAACCTATCCGGCGCCCTCGGCAGGGTCCTCGACGCCCTCCTCAACACCGTATCCAGATCCGTTTTCGACAATTTCCGCACCGTCTCCTTGAACTTATCCGCCAGCTTCGGCTTCTCTAGCGGCGACGTCGGTTCCGGTAACGCGCCGTGGGGCAAAGCGACCAGCGGTGGACCTGGCTGTTTCTTGACAAACGCCATACGCAGAAGCGCGTAACCGCGGTTCATGTGCAGGTTCCAGTGTAGATCGACCTTGACCTCCGCCTCCTCCATCTCCAGCACTTTCGCGTCTTTTATGGAATGTTTCCCCTTTGCGATACATTCCTCCTTATCCCCCTCGCGTTTCAGCGTCCACACCTCGATATACACATGATGCGTGTCCTGCGTGATGGGTAGGGTTGTTGGGAAGGTGTCGAGGGTGTGTGTGATGAGGCGTGGTGGGGAAAACCCGCGGCGGCCGAGGGTTGGCCGCCGCTCGGTCGGGGAGGCGCTGGTGGGTGGGCAGACGTGGGTATTCCGCCAGTCGGAGCCGTCGAGGGAGAGGCGGGTGTAGAGTTCGCGGTCTTTGAGGTTGACGTCGCGAGGGAGCGAGCAGGAGAGGACGGAGATGTCTAGGTTCCCTAGGACCTCGACATACATTTGGCTAGGCGATTCTCAGTGATTCTCAGGGGTGAGGTTTCTTCTCGCCTGTGTGGGCTGGGCGGGTCTGTCGGGCGGTATTTTTGCTCGTCCTCTGTTACCTTCCCACTCAGCGTATGCGTGATTCTCAGGCGAGTCTGCAGGCGTTGACGGTGTGCGTTCTGGGAAGTTGAGCAAGTTGCAGATTGGCCTCAAGATGGCGGACCTTCCTCTCTCGGACTGCTTGCGATATTCGAGGGATAAGTTGTGAATACTGCTATATTGATAGCGACGAGTGCCGGAGCTGTTGCGGCGGTGGTGCTGTTGCGGGTTGGTTCGAACGTTGTGGCGGTGGTGGTTGGTTGGTTGGTTGTTGCAGTTGCAGTTTTGTTGAGTTTGTTCTGACTGAGTTTGCAGGCTGAGAAAAGAGGGGCCTAGTTCCAATAACAACATCGCATAGTGATCGCTGCCCGTGACTGACTCCAAGTGATGACAGCGCGCTGTGACTCCCCTCCCTTGCAATTAATCATCAGAGGTCAGGAAACGGCTTGGCCACAGACAGACAGCCCAGTCAATTCAGCAAGTAGGTTCGGACGGGCTCGGGGAAAAAGGCCACCTTCCCACGCATTTCTTCTGGGAAATGGGCTATCGCCACTCTGCTCTCCAACCACCACCTACCTTGCTCAGGAGTGCCCACGAGACGGACCGCCATTCAACCAGGAGCAGAGTGGAGTTGGGTGCGGGCGACTGCGTGCCGCGGAAAGTGAGGGAGGGAAATGGCTTGCTGAGCACCATCGCGGCCACCATCCTGCGAATTGCAGGACAGAAAACGAGAAAACGATAATGGCCGCAACCCGCTTTTCCGCCCTTTATTGTAGTCAGGTGCGTTGCTGCATCGCCTTTCAGGTTATTGCCCCCATGAACACTTATCGGATTCTCAATTCTAGCTTTACAGGTAAGCCCCGTGGGAAATTGCAACCAACTTGCTCAAAGGAGCTTAGTCCCTGACCCAGCTATCCAATTCGTAGAAACAAAAAAGTCAAAAACTGGCTGGACGGCTACGTCGAGGTCAATGGCAGCAAGGTACATCCCTATCTTCAACCTCGTCTTCCATTTTCCCATTTTCAAGTTGTCTGAGCCTCACGATTCTTTCGTGTTTTCCCACGCATTGTAGATAACACTCCTAGACGAGCGAAACGAGGTTGTAGAGTCGCTGTATCGGACGGGAAGGAGACTGGGGGAGGGTGATGATGTGGAGTTTGATAAGTGGTATTGTACGGTTGAGGGAGCTTTGCAGAATGTGGGTGGGACGGCTCCTGTCGCGAAGAAGATGTCGCAATCAACCCCAAGATACGACACGCCACGGACCCCACTCCCCGCCCCCCAATCAACCAGCGTCCGCAAAAAGTTCTCGCTCACGGTAACCCCGCGCGCACCGACACCGATCCAGGCATCCTCCACCCAAGACGACGAAGCGCCGATGCCTAGCCCACTCCCAAAGTCCATCAGTCATCGCGTATCAGAACCTCTTCGGGAAATAGAGCAACCTCACGAAACTATCCGTGCTCGTGCCAACGCGCAACCACAATCACAGCTACAGCTCCAAACGCCATCGAAACCGGCAACGCCAGTCAATCCACGTGCGCCGAGAAGTTCTGATGAGCTCCTGCAGCTGTTTGGCATGTCGGATGAGGAGGATGATGAGTTGGACGCGCCTGTGCCGATCGTATTTGACGCTGCTGCAACTGCGGTGATGCAAGATGGTGTGCCGCTTGCGTCGGCGAGTCCTAGGTTGAATGGCACTAAACGGCCGGCGGACGTGGGGACATCATTAGTATCGGAGGGCGGGGAGGATTTGGTGGTAAGCTTTTGGCCGTCATTTCACAACGAGTATCACTTTCGCTTAGCCGACCCTAACAAACATCCTCCCAGGTTTCAAAGCGCAGACGAATCGTACCCAGCGTCGACGCCGTTTCAGAACCGCCAAAGAGCGCATCAACCATACCCGCGGTGAACCAACCAGCCGGAACTCCATCTAAACCGTTAGTCTAAAAAAAATTCGCCTCCCCCCATTCGTATAGCACGGCGTATCACAAAATCAGACTGACTGACTTTTTGTATTCTACACTCCATTGTACATACCTCGAATACATACACAGTCGACCGTTACCGCACCTGTTGCATAATATTGTGGATTGTTTGAAGTTTCCGGGTCCTCAAGGTGCGTTAGATGGACTGGTTGAACACTTACGCTTGAGGGAAGGTGCATGATGATCACTGTCTTGACCCATCGCTCCAACCCAGATTGCCAAAAACTTAAACCCGAAAAAATCCAACGCACTACCCGCATCCCCGCCAGTTTCGTAAGACACCCTAATCTCTCATGCCCATCCGCTCCCGGCATCAACAACAACTGACCTCACACGAATTTTTTAACAGAAAACAGTAAACGCTTACAAAGAGTCCTTCCTCCGCGCCCTCACCGAAAACCTCCAGATCCAACTCCGTACATCCGCGATCAACTACCACGCCGCCCTCCGAGAGGCCAAAAACAAAAACAAGAAGATTGATAATCTCACGGAATACCTGCGAGCAAAAGGACTGCCGTATTATGAGCGGTGTCAATTGACGTATGTGCATTGGAGTTTGTTGATACCCCATCACACCATCTTTCGTTTTGACGGGCCTCTTTTTGTGCAGGTGGTATAACGCCCCGTACCAAACTGGCAACAAGAAACGGCCCAAGAATCTGTTGTTGGCGTTTGAAAATAAAGAGCATTATTCGGTTTATTCCAAAGGTATCGTCACATCACATCACATCCGCATGAAGACCACCCGTGCATTTTTTTAACGTACCCTCATCTACTACAGACGACCTGTGGGCCATCTCCGGCGACCCAGACTTCACCACAACCTTCATCGGCCGCTCCCAATTCTACGGCGCCTCACGAAATTCCGTCATGGAGGTACTTCCCCCCCTTCCCTTCCCCATAATCCACCCACCCACTAACCCCGTCTATCCGCACGTAGATAATCCCCATGTCCCCCCACGACACAACCCTAGCCAACACCCTCCTCACAACAACCCACACCGCCTGGGCGCTCCGTGTCGCTTCGGCGAGTTCGGATATTCTGATGATGGATAATCTCCGTGACAATCTCGGAAGAACAGGTCTATTGACGACGGTGTTGGACCCCAGCGCGGGTGGTGGGGGTGCGGGCGGGACAGGAGGGACGGGGACGGCGAAGGCGAAGGCAAAGGGGAGGGGGTTCAAAGCGCCGTCGAGCGCTGCGTTGGTGGACGGTGAGAAACTGGAGGATTATTGGCGGGTTATGGCGGATGTTGCCGGGAGTTACGGGTTGAATGAGAGTCAGAGGGAGGTATGTACATGATGGGTGGGGGGATCGGGGGTCCTTTTCCCGGTTTTTTTTTTTCGTGTGCCGGCTGATGAGAGTTCCTTGCCGGATAGGTTTTGACGCAGTTTGCGTCAAGCATCGCCGTCCCGGGCACCCCCCCGATCTGTCTCGCCCACGGCGTCTTCGGCGCCGGCAAGAGTTTCCTCGTCTCCGTCATCGTCATCTTCCTGCACAAGGCCATGGCCTCCGGGTGTCTCCGCAAACCGGACAAGTTCAAAGTCCTGGTGGCGTCCATGACGAACGTCGCTGTGGATCGGATCCTGCTGGAGTTGCTCAGGCTTGAGTTCAGAGATTTCGTGAGGGTGGGCAGTTTGAAGAAGATTGCGAAGCCGGTGTTGCCGTTCACCGCGCAGGCGAAGAATGATCATGAGGATACGCGGGATCTGCAGGATTTGTTGAATGGCGAGCTGACGCCGGAGGAGCGGAGAGATGTGGAGGAAACGATGGCGAAGTTTAAGAAGAATATGAACAAGTCGATTACGGAGAAGGCTTTTCTTGTTGGTAAGATTTATTCCCGTTTCTCGAACTGAGTGTTCTCACTCGGAGATATGTTGGCGGAAAGAGGGGGGGAGGAGGGGGAGCCTTGGCTGATTTCGTTCTTTTTGGTTTGTGTGGTGGGTGTAGGAGCGACCTGTTTGGCAACGACGTTCGAGAGCTTCGACTGGTATCAGAACACCGTCGTCATCCTCGACGAGTGCAGGTGCGTCCGCTTCCCGCCTGAAACCCTCCCCATACCTAACCCCACCCCCACCCCCCCCACGCAGTCAAATGACAGAACCCATGTCCCTCCTCCCCCTCGCGCGCTTCGGCAGCCAAAAAGCGCTGCTTGTCGGCGACCCGCTCCAGCTGCCCCCGACGATCCCGACCACCGCCGACCCCAGCCGCAAAGACGGGTTGGAACGCACGTTGTTTGAGCGGTTGGCGGAAAGTGGGTTGACGCCGGTCTTGTTGAGGACGCAGTATCGGGTGAGTTGCGCAAAAATCAATCATCCGTCTCACGCTTTCCTTCCTTGGTTTTTTTTTGCTTCTGACATCTCTTCTGGTCCTTCTCATGTAAGTGTCATCCAGCGATCGCACAAATCAGCAACGAGCTCTTCTACCAAGGCCAGCTCACGCACGGGAAAACGGCCCAGGAGCTGTGTCCGCTCTACAACGGGTTACCGACACTTTCGTTCGTTGATGTGCCGAAAGGGCAGGAGGTGCGTGTGCTCCAGGAAACATTCTTCTGCGCACATACTAAGATTGCTTATGATGCTTCTTTTTTCTGGGGGGTAGGCTCAACAGAAAGGCGGGACGTGGGCTAATTTCGAGGGTGAGAGATTGATCGACATATATGTGCCCTGGATGATGCGAAGATGAGGACTTATGGTTTCTGTTTTTCTGTTCATCGCGCGCAGAGGCCCACCTGATCGTCACGGCGACACGCAAACTCCTCGACATTGGCGTTGATGCGAATGAGATTGGGGTCATTGCTTTGTGTAAGGGTTTTCGAATGATTTTTTGCGTAAGGCGGGGATCGGATCGAGATCAAACGTGCATACTGACTCGAATTCAATGACCCATAGACCGCGGTCAAGCGGAAGTCATCCAAACAATGCTCCGCGGCGAAATGGCGACGAAGAAGAAGGGCGGGGTGCAGGTAAAAAATCAAAAAGTGCGGTGCTTTCTTGAAGAGTTAATACTCACAACCCCCCGGGTCTTTTTGAAGGTCTCCACAGTCGACGCCTTCCAAGGCGCCGAGAAAACCGTCATCCTCCTCTCGACCGTGCGCACGCGCTACGTCGGGTTCATTGATGAACCGAGGAGGGTGAATGTCGCGTTGACGAGGGCCAAGCGGTAAGCAGTGGAGCCAAACTCGCCGACATGAGTATGGAATCGGGGACTGACTACGACCATTGTTGGTTTTTCTTTTATTTTAGCCATCTCTTCATATTCGGCAACAAGACCCTGTTATCGCGCGATAAGCTGTGGGGGAAGGTGTTGGCACATAGCTGTACAGGTAGGTGGGATAATCCACATTTGGTGTTCCTGCCTGTGGGCAACCGGACACGCGAGAATGGAGTGAAATGCGTATCTCACCGGTATTGATGCAAACAGAATCGGGCGAAACAGGGACCCTCCACCCCGCCGGATTCATAACGCTCCTGGACCGCATTGCTGCGGATGTCGCTGCTGCGGATGCGATGGCGTAGCGCCGGAGCACGTATCATTGACGGGCGGGATATCTGCGGCGTACCTGTTTCTTTCTTTTTGGATGGCCCCTCCGTTGCGGCGTTTTGACTTTTCACACCTGGATTTGAATGTAGACGCACATCCCAACACGGACATATGTCCATATCACGCTTGGCATGGTACGAGCATCGTGTCTTTGCAATATACACACGGGGAATATAGATGATAGAAGAACGGAGGCAAAAGAAATTCTTAATACTGTATGCATACATGGGATGGGCGGACGTGACAGAGACCATGAAACCCGCCCAAACCCCGTCAACGTAAAACACACACACGCACACACACACACACATCGCGAGCAGCCCACCTTTGCCCCTTCTGCGTAAGAACCAGCGTCAACGACGCGTTAGCGAGTTCGAATCTCCGAGACTTCGCGTAAGGGAAACCCCGACCAAAAACGCGTTGTGGATTACTTAATCCAAACTGACAGGTTTTGATTACACGTCTTCAACCTGTCAGTGTTTCCCCGGCGATTTTTGCATCCGATGATTTCTCAATGTATGGGCCTTGAGAAGCCCAGAGTTCCCGGATGCTGTTTGTTGTGGTACCGCAGATGTGGACTTCCTCGGCACGGCAGAAAGGAATGGAAGTACGTATGGGGAACGCATGTGGGGCATCACCCGACGCGCTTTGCTTGACTAAACTATTGTAGCCGGGGAAAGCTGAAAACTGCCCACGGCTCGATGACACGGGCATTGTGCGAAAACAAAAGGCTGCGGGAGGGGACCCAAGTCAGTCACATTACCTTTCCCGTTTTTCTGAGCGTTGCCGTCATGGGTACGGAAATGCTGGCGGCCCCGAGATCCAGACGACCCAACAACGCGGAGGACCCCTATTCCTCCGTGCATTTTGCACAGGGGGGACTGACTCTCTTCCCCCTTCTCTCCTTTTTTGGAGGCCATGAAAGACTTGGTACGATGGTAGGCTGCTGCGTAGCCGAAAGGGCCAGGATACTCTTCCGCTGCCATGATTCTTTTGTCACACCTACGGGATTGACACCGTGTACAATTGCAAAAAGCTACAAGCAACACTTCGCTCATTCTCCTTCCTCGGGGTTTCATAGCCCCACCACGACGATTCTCCCGCCATGCGCAATCCCATCTGACCCGTCCGACCCTCCGCGTTCTTCCCAAAGCGTGTTCGGAAAGATGCTGGCGGCCTCCAAAATCACCAGCGGGGGGGTGAATGCTAACGACGAAAACTGCCCACCCTTTGCCGCTGGCACCTCCAGCCGGGATGGGGTTCGTGTTTCGGCGGCCGCTGTCTCTAACGGGCTCGCGGCTCGCGGCTGGCACGTACCTGAGGGGTGCGATGGGTGTGAAACAGTGCTTTTCAAGGGGACGATGTGCGCCAGATGCAGGTTCGAGTTTGCGACTAGGTACCGCGGATACGACTTGGGCGAATAAGGGGTTCCTCTTGTATCCAGGTGGATCGCCCTCAGGGGCGGCGACCTGTCCTATGCTGATGTGGTGCAGCTTGGCGATTTTGGATTGCGATGCAGGTTTGTGAGGGTCGAAGCTCGAACGCGTCGATTCACGCGTCAGGATCGTCCTTCCCCGCTTTTTGGCTGCATTCGAGATGTGAAGGCTCCGTAACCACCATCGGAAGGTTATTTTCGGTCCTCCTATATACATTACTCGATTATTGCGGCTTCCCCTCCGCGGACTTGGGGAGGCTACATACGTTCGCACCATCCTTCTGGTATTCCGCCCCGGTGCGTCGCCCTACGTACCACCGTCCCGCCCTGGCACACACACCTACACCCATACTGAAAATACTCTCCCACGCGACTACTCTCACCCCTCCCACCTCCCCTCCACTCACGCCGCAACCTTGGCCTTACTCCTACACTCATTCTCGCCCACCTGTCTCACAAACACGCTATCCGGCGGGTGATCCTTCTCGCCCTCATCGAACGAGTAGCTGCTCGCGACGGCCAGCATGGATCCGTCGCAGTTGAAGGCCAGCGACGAGATGCCGGTTGGGTAGCGCGGGTATTGCCGCATGCGCTTTTTGTTAAGGTGGTCCCAGATGTAGACGACGCCGTCGCTGCCGCCTGAGGCGAAGGTGCCGTGGCTGTGTCAAGGGGAAGAAGTGGGTTTGAGGGTGAGAATGGAAGCCAACGCAGCATGCAGAGATACACGCGGCACGATACATACATGGGATGAAACGCGATCGCATTGACAGGGAAGATGTGTTCCGTGTCATCCACCACCTGCCGATGGCACTTAAACGCATATTTCCTTGCCTGCGACTCCTTCGACGGGTCAAAGTACTCGACCGCGATCCGTCCCTCAATCGACCCGCTGACAAATCCTTCCCCGTTAGGCATACACCGCAACACCCTCGTCATGAATTTCAGCGAGCTCTCCCGTGGCTGGAGGGTCTCCTTCATGTTGCGGATGTCGTAGACGAAGAGGCTCCGTCCGGCGGTTGCGACGACGAGGGTGTGCCCGACTACGTCCATGGAGAAGACTTTGGCGGGTTGGGCGTATTTGCCGAGGGAGGCATTGGTGCGTGGGTCCCAGAGCCCGATGTGGTGGTCCCAACTTCCGGTTAAGATCTGGCCTGTTTGTGATGATGAAGGAGTCAGTGCTTGTCTGGGAGAGGTAGTATATTCTTTGAAGGGGATGTGCTCTTACCTGTCTCTGGCGCATGCACGACGCACCGAATCGCATCGTCATGGCTCCCAATCACCGTTTCTCCGGGTGCATTCACATCGAAACTTTGGAGAGTTCGAACACACGATCAGTCGTGCTTTCTTGAATTCGCCGAGCCACTCCCACACCCAAACCCACCTCTTCAGCTTCTTATCCACGCCAACGCTAAAACACCGATTCCCGGACGAAAAGCAGACGTCCAATGTGGCGGCCTTTTGATTCCACTCGCGTTTTAAAGTGTCGGTTGTAACATCGTACAGTCGCAGTTTCTGCAGGGACGGAAACGGCCATAAGAATTCTTTGTCGAACCCGAGCACACTCAGACGCCCCTTTGCCCGTTATACAGCAGATATGCGAGTACTGCTCTATGTTTCGACGTATTGCTCCAGTCGCCGTACCTTATCCCAACTTCCCACGAGCAGCAAGCTGGGGTCGTCTGGACTGAACTTGACACTCGATATGCCGTCCGTGGGAGGGTTTGAGAGCTCGTGGCCCAGAGTAGCAGTTGCGCTGCCTGCGAGTGCCATTATGTTGCGTCGAAGTGAGTGATCTTGCAGTCCATGTGCAGCCAATCCCCGCCGGGTATAAGAATCAGTACTGTATAAGAATGCAGAGAGACGCGGCCAAGCCACAGTTCGCATTGTCTCGCAAATCTCGCCCTCAAACGCCCGACGGGAACTCCCTGCTAGCGCAAACGGAACTCCACAGCCCCGCCGCCCCCCCTGCCTGAACCCAAACCCACAATGGCCTCCACCGCACCCGCAGCATCAGCAGCCTCCCGCTTCTCCAAAGACGCTACCTGGAAGACCGTCCTGGCCGTCACCGTCGCGGGTGTCGTCGTCGGCGCAGGTGCATGGTACCTGCTCTCCCAGCGCCCGTCGGAGAACAGCAAGAAGGCACAACCGACTCCGAAGAAGCCGTCGTCTTCTACGGGAGCGTCGAATCTGAAGCGCAAGACGAAGAGTAAAACGACGTTGGTGGAGAAGAAGAATGTAACGGTCGCTGAGGCTGCGGCTCCTAGTTGTAAGTAGGAGGGAGGGATGGCAGATCAGCGTGGATGATGGAGCGGTTGATAGAGTGTGACGGCGAGAAGACTACGTCATGTTCCAATCAAGGAGAAGAGGTCTGAGAGTGTCAGCGGAGCGGTGGGGGCTCACTAGCAAGCGACACGAAGCCGGCTGGGCCGTATGCGCAAGGATGCTTGGGGATGGCAGGTGTGGGCCTGTGAGCGCTAGAGGGCTACGTTCCACTCGTTTCTTAGTAGAAGCTCCCGCACATGGCCGGACATTGTCCCTCTCGTCCCTCAATATCAGTGTCCTCAACGATGGTTCATTCTCCTTCTAGTGGATGACTTGACACCGGCAGAGGCCGCAACAGTTGCGCCCGCCGAAACCGTCGAAGGCGTCCAAGCCTACCCGCAGAACCTGTTCCCCGCCAATCCAGACGCCCTCTCCGAAAAGGTTAGTCCGCACATGCAGCCAATCTGACGGACTGTAGTAGTGACTCTCTTCTCAATAGGAACGAGCAGACCTAGCCAAATCCGCAAAGACACTGGGCAACAAGTACTACGGCGAGAAGAAGTACCAGGAGGCGATCGATCTGTACAGCCAGGCGATCGTGTTGCAGCCTGATGCTGTTTTCTATAGCAATAGGGCTGCGTGTTATGCTAACCTCGTAAGCAGCCGTGGAGACTCTGTTGGGATGCTCTGGTACTAACACACTTGGGAAATAGAATGACTACGATAATGTCATCAATGACTGCACGGAAGGTGGGTTGATACACCGGGCTCCCTTTCTCCCCAACGGCATGCGGATTGACGCTCTTCTTACCCTTATCAGCATTGAAACTGGACAACCAGTACCTGAAAGCGCTTAACCGCCGCGCCCAGGCCTACGAGAGCCAGGAAAAGTGGTCAGAGTCTCTCAACGGTATGCTATCAGCGTCTGAACTTGGCCCGAAGGTTACAGACGCTGACACCCGATCACCCGCACAGACTACACAGTGATGTGCGTCCTCGAAGAGTTCAAGAACGAAAGCGTCCTCGGCTCCTGCGACCGCATCCTCAAAAACTTTGCGCAATCCAAAGCGCAAGAGCAGATCAAAAACAAGGTTCCCCGCCTCCCCTCCGACACCTTCATCACCGCCTTCATGGACTCCTTCCGTCTCACCAGCAAAGGCGCGAAAACCATCGTGCAGCACAAAGCCGAAAAGCCGGGCGACAAGCTGGTCAAGAAGGCGTTCCAGGGAATCATTGACCATAAGTGGGACGAGGCGCAGACGGCGACGGTGGAGGCGGTTGAGAGCGGGGAGCTGAGCGCGTTTTGGGAGCCGTTGGCGTATAATCTGAGGGCGACTTTTGGGTTTTTGAGGGGTGATGGTTAGTACGCCGAAACGCTGGATATACCCAACTCCGTCCTGATGTTCCTAATGATCTTTTTCATTTCCTTCAACAGTGGACCTGGCAATGACGGACCTAGAGAAATCGCTAGAAGCCGACCCGAAGAACGTCAACACGATCATCAAGCGCGCGTCGATCTACATGGAGCGCGCGGAGGTCGAGAAGGCGATCGAGGAGTATAACCGCGCCATTGAGCTGGATCCGAGGGATCCTGATGTCTACTACCACAGGGGTGTGTACTTGTTTTCGTGGTTGTGGTGGGTGGTGGTGTGAACGAGGCTCTCGAAGAATGCTGAACTCCTCCCCCTCCGAAATCCAGGCCAAATCCGCGTCCTAACCAACGACAACCAAGGCGCCATCGACGACTACAAAAAGTCGATCTCCCTCGACAGCGATTTCGTCTATGCGCACATCCAGCTAGGTGTGGCGCAGTACAAGCTCGGCGATGTTGGGGGCGCCCAGACGACGTTTGAGAAGGCGAGGAGGAAGTTCAAGAACTCGCCCGAGGTGTATAACTACAATGGAGAGATTCTGTTGGATACGCAGCAGTATGAGGAGGCGTTGAAGAATTTCGATAAGGCGTTGGGGATTGCGCCCAATTCGCCTTTGCCTTATATCAACAAGGGTAAGGGGATGAGAGAGAGAGAGAGAGACAAGAGAGCGCCATCAGCTGACTGTTCGGCCGTTCGTCTCTGTCTATGAATTTTTTGTAGCCATTTTGTACCTGCAATGGAAACAAGACGCGACGACCGCCGAAATCGAATGCCGCAAAGCGATCGCGGTCGACCCGTACTGCGACATTGCGTACGCGCAACTCGCGCAGTTGCTGCTGCACCAAGGCAAATTCAGCGACTCGCTGGACGCGTACGACAAAGCGGCGGCGTTGGCGCGGACGGAGCCTGAGCTTGCGAACGCGTTGGCGTTGAGGGAGGCTGCGGCGGCGCAGTTGCATGTTGCGACGTATTATCCGGAGGTCATTGCAAGGTTGAGGGGGGGTGCCGGGTTCGGGGTTGAGTAAGGGATGCTGTCATATGCGACCCGATTTCAACCGATCCCAACGCCATCATCACCCACACATATGAAACCGATCCGCACCCGCACATATCTTCATTTTCCCGACACCCGCCCGAAAAGAGACGGGCCGCCGACAGAGGGAAGAAATGGAACACTTTCGCCGTCGGTCCCGTAGTTCACCACCACAACCCACCAATGTCCGATCCACTTGCCCATCATCGTCTCCCGCTCGCATATATCACGGCTTTGTTGAGTGAGTAGTAATACATAGTCATTATCCAACCCCTTCATTTCACCAGACGAGGGGTGCGGGTTGTATGTATGTAGTTGTTGTGGGTTTCTTCCTCCTTTTTTTATATTTCATGTTATTGGTAATATGTACATCTTCATTTCGATCCTATGGGAGTTAGCGATGCGGGTGACTCATTCGACTCCCTCCCCAATGGAGGGCGCGCGTGATCTTCCTAGTGTGTGTATTATTCATCCGCGTCGCATTGCATTCATTTGGGGAAGATCTGATCTGCTTGCCCATCAACACAGAAAAAGGACAACAACCAGCAACCCCCCCCCTTCCGACAACAAACCCACGTTCCCACACCCCCCCCTTCCAACAGCACGCAAAACATGTCCTTCAACACTCCCTCCAACCTCGTCCCAAAGCAGAACGGCACAGCCAACGGCCACGGCCACGCCGCTGACGCCTCGTTTGTCGTCAAGGCTGGGTTGGCCCAGAACTTGAAGGTGAGAACACTCGAACGAACAACACTGGTGTGGTGGAGTCATTGGACGAGAGGTGGAGAGGGCAGGGTGGAATGGGGAGGGAGAGGAGAGGAGGCGGGGAGGAATGGGAGCTATGCATTGGGGAGACGGGTGTTATTCCGGAGTTTATTGGATGGGTGGCTTTGTACGATTGGAGAAAGCAATTTGGACAATGCTGCAGGCATGTAGGTGGAGGGTTGGTATGTGGGTTGTGGAGGGGAGGGTGTAGTCGAGGGGTTTTATAGGGGTTGGAGTTGGGGATGCGGAAGAATGGAGTCTGGGCATTCTTCGCTCAGTCGAGGGAGGATTCTTTCTTTGGGTTGCAGGGGGTGCCACTGCTTCGGCAGCCACATGGTTGCCCCACATGTGTGGGAACTCCCAGATCGTGCTTTGGAAACCGGGATGGTGGTGTTAACCGAAAATGATTCCATTCCTTAGGGAGGAGTGATCATGGACGTTGTGAATGCCGAGCAAGCACGCATAGCAGAGGAAGCCGGAGCATGCGCCGTCATGGCCCTCGAGCGTGTTCCCGCCGACATCCGCAAAGACGGCGGCGTAGCCCGCATGTCGGACCCCAAGATGATCAAAGAGATCATTGCAGCAGTCACCATCCCTGTCATGGCCAAAGTCCGGATTGGCCACTTTGTCGAAGCCCAGATCCTCGAACACCTCAACGTCGACTACATCGACGAGTCGGAGGTCCTGACCCCCGCCGACGAGCAGCACCACATCGACAAATCCAAGTTCAAGGTCCCCTACGTCTGCGGCGCCAAGAACCTCGGCGAGGCATTGCGCCGCATCAACGAGGGCGCGGCGATGATCCGCACCAAAGGCGAGGCCGGCACCGGTAACGTCGTCGAGGCCGTCCGCCACGCTCGTCAACTCACCTCCGAGATCCGCCGCGTGCAGAACATGGCTGAGGAGGAGCTGTACGTCTACGCAAAGGACATCCAGGCGCCATTCCACCTCGTCAAGGAGACCGCACGACTCGGTCGTCTGCCCGTTGTCAACTTTGCCGCGGGAGGCGTCGCGACACCCGCTGACGCCGCCCTCATGATGCAGCTTGGCATGGACGGCGTGTTTGTCGGTTCGGGCATCTTCAAGTCTGGAAACCCCGCCCAGCGCGCAAAGGCGATCGTGCAGGCCGTCACCCACTACCAGGACCCCGCGGTGCTTGCGGCCGTTTCGGAAGACCTGGGAGAGCCGATGGTGGGTATTTCAAATGCCGAAAGAATTCTATGCCGAGGCGCGGAAACTAGGCTAACTAAGGGTCAATTCCCCCAAAACTAGGTCGGAATCAACTGCGATATCCTCCCCGAGGACCAGAAGTTTGCCAAGCGTGGTTGGTAAACAACACCATTCGTGGACATATCTTTGAAATCAACACCCTCGACTCGGATCCCTTAAAAGTCGATCAACACTTCACAATCCGTAACATAGATACATAGCACCCCCGAACACCCCACGCACCAGCAAAACCATGTCCACATTTCCCCACTTATTTCTATTTGTAGTCCGTGCCATGCTCTGGTATCGTCTGTCACGTCCACATATTAATTTCTGCATAGAGAGATTATTCATTTGCTTGTTCTGCATGTCTTGCCCGCCCATTTTCGTTACACACTCCGATTAAGCGATCTCCAAGCGCAGCCCGTGCTTGCCCATGCGGTGCTTCACCGGACTGAATCACCTACCGTACCCTATGCAGGTCTGTCAAGAGGCTCATCCCCGAAGCCGATTACCATGACGGTCTGTCAACCATACGCCCCAAGCTCACCCTTCTCTGATATCTGACGGCGAGATAGAAGCCATTTTGCGGACTGAACCCAATCCTGGCCATATACTTTACTTTGCTTGTATCGGTGGCTTTATCGTGCAGGATGGCTGAGTGAGGGCGGCGCGGGCGGAGCTTTGAACAGGGCGTTTTGCTGGGTAGACGTGCGACCAGAGCCGATGCACGGCTAGCCGATGAAACCCATCGATGGTGAGGTTTAACATGCACAGGGACATGCGAGAGAGTAAACCTTAAGAGGAGGTGAAAGCGTCTACCCTGCCGGTCCCTTCGCCGTTCTCCGCTGGCAGGGACCCCTCGCGCAAACGCAGAGCGCCGGTGAGGCCCATCTCCTCTTCCGATAAATATCCCTCGGACTCGGCACTCAATACCCACTTCCCAGACCTCAGGGCGAAACCCCCAACGGTCGCTCAGCGCCCTACGTTCTCCGCAGACGGGCCCGTCTGGAATCTGCCTGCGCGTAGACGCAGAGGATCGACAGGTTTGAGGGATCGAACGTTTTTTCCCGTTGTATTGTGCTCTACCGGAATGGTGTACGGTTGTCTGTCACACACGCATAGTCAGTTCCGCGTTAGGCCCTTTGGTTCTTTGAGGAAGTATCATGAATGACTTTTGGAAGTTGAAGCAAGTCGTGGTACACCATACATCCCTTTTCTTCCTTTCGTTCCCATCGACAACTACCGCCGGCGGTGATGGGAAAACGAGGGAGAAAACATAACCAGTGTTCTTGTCCATAGAAGGATAGGAGTTCATTGACCTGCCTAACTTCCTGTTGACGCCAAACGCGTCCGCAACGAGGCGCCAGGAAAACTGTCAGTGATTAGCGAATCGTGATTAGCTAATCTTGACGCGTTCTCTCTCCGCGACCAGATTCCGAGCTGAACATGACCCATGTCCGACGAAATAAACGCTCGTTGTAAAGACCGAGGTCGAGTGATGAATCTCCTGTGCTTCCAGTATGTCCAGTACAACACAGCAGCGATTGCCAACGAGTTTGCGCATGTATATCTAGACACGACACAGTAGCTCCAAGTTCAAACGGCTACTGTTGGGCTTCACACCTTCGCATCCTTTTTCACACGCGTGCAGCTTGTTGGCACGATAAATGGACCGGATAATGGAGTAGATTCACTTCGTTAGGACGATCTGATTTGCGGCGTATGAACTTGGATGGGAACCCGTATGAACTTGGTTAGGTATTTGCGTAGAAAGTTATAAATCAGCATGTAAATAAGAAAAAGATGTGCGTATCAAAATATACTGCTCTATGTGAACTGAAAATGCGTTCAGGATAGCTCAAGAGAGGGGTTGGCTGCCAGGGCCTGGCGAATCACAGCTAGGCGGTCACGGACAGGGCGCATGATGGCGGCACCTTTCACGAGGTCGGAGATGATACCCGCCTCCGTGGAGAGGTAGAGGTTTTGGACGCAGCCCACGAACACCGCCTTGCAGACATTGCCAGAATGTGCCGTCGGCTTCACAAGAAAGACCAAGGCCTTTTCTTTGAAGAAAAGGATCCACGGAACCTCAAGCTGATGCGTCCTGGCCAGCAGACTCACGGCGGTGTCCTGAGCACTCCGCGCCGATTTGCGGATTCTACTGATCGAGCTGGCCTGCTGTCGCTCCCCCAAGGCTCTCGCCCGAAAAGATCTCCTCGCCACGTGCTTCCTGAGTTGATTGGTCGCAAATCGTCCAGTCAACCAAACGAACGCTTTCCAGTCCACGGACCGCCTGGTGAGCGCTGCTGCCGGTCTCACCGTACTGAATCAGCATTCCTGGGTCTTCGAGGAGGTCCATCCAGCGGGACCATATCTGGCGATCTATGGCCTGCCTCCGAGTGCATCAAGCTACGGTTGGATCATCAAAGACACGTTAGGACCTGGAGCCAAAATCAATGACAAGACGATGAACATACCATTTCCTGAGCACGTCTAGTGCGTCATGGACAAAAACGGTCGTCGTGTCTAGAGACACGCCGATCTCTGCTCCAACACCTGCCACTCCATGGCTTTTCAGTCGAGCCAACGCTTCCTTCATCCGTTTCAAGGGCATGCCCACCAGCCCTTCGATCGGCTGCAATTTGCTGGTGTCGAACTCATTCCCCGCCAACGTGTTGCCCAGGATGTGATGGTACAGGGTGATGCGGGCGGGTACGCCGCAGAGCATTATGCCGCTGGCATTCAGGGAATCCTCGTCCGCTTCGTCCAGGAGACCCTTGAGTTTACGCCGCTTCCGGGCTCCTTCGCTCTCGTCACTATCGCCACCAGAGTCTGCGCTTGCTGTGCGCTTGCGGCCTGACGTCCCTTCCAGTGCGGTCCCAGGGGCGGTCTTCAGAAAACGAGAAAAAACAAGAACTTCAGATTGACGCACATCATTCAACGTGCTTTGGAAGTGTTCACCTTTGTGATTGATGAATTCCTACCACATGAGGAAGGCATGTCATGCACTTTCCATCATCCACCAGACAGTTGGGAAGGTGGACTCACGAAATTACGCGTCCGTTGGTGGCATTTGGTGCCTCTCGAGCCACTCTGGAGCTGCGCTGCTGCGGAGGCGAGAAGCAGTGGACCTGGAAGGCTCGGGCGGACGAGGTGAGGGAGAAGGAGAAGGGTTTCCCACGGGTTTCCCACTCAACATCGGTTGCAGTCGTCGCAGGCTCCTGGCTCCTCCGAAAACCGCCCGTTGCGTTTCTCCCGGAACTCTGAAGACACGCATTGAAGAAAGCTGCCCTCCTCCGCAAACACGGTGAGTGTGATGTCGCCCACATCCTTTATTTTCCACTGGGACAGGTGGACGTGCGCCTGGGTCAAGCCTGGGGGTGTCTGTCACGCAGGCGCTTTCGGTCCTTTGCTTTCTGGCTTCCTGCTTTGGCAGACCAGAAGCTTAGGCCCCTCCTATACTTCGTTTATAGGGGGATGGTGGGGTAGCCCATATCAACGTGCATCTCCGACTTCGAGCCTCATCGGAGTTGTCAACTCGCGGTGGGGTAAGACTCGGCCCTGCTCTCTCCTGAAGTCTGGACTGCTATTGAGTCCCACTTGAACGGTCATACCTGAAAACTGAGCTGCAGATGTGGAGGGGATGACTGTTTTGCTCTTGGGTTCGCCCCACAGTATTGGAAGAGCAGGGGCCTCGGCCCACAATGTGTAATCCCAAATTGCACCGTTACTTCTCAAACAACATACTGACCGTGACTTCTACTCTTCTTTCTTTCCCTGGTTCGTGATTTTCACCACTCTTCACATTCGGCTCGTATATGTCAACATGGTGCCGAGAGCGACGGCTTAAGGGAACATCTCACGGACGGATTTCACCACCCGCTACCCAAATCGGCTTAACCCAACACATCCCTCATCATCACTTCAAGTGCATCTACCACTCTAAACTCGGCAAATCGTCCTCTGTAGAGTCCTTAAACACGGTCAGCACCCGACATGCCCCTCCAATGCCCGATAACTCGCCCCTCCATGCCTGCATCGCGCCTCGTTCGGAAGCGAATTGGAGAGAATGGTGTCCACCCTCCCTGTAGTGAAGAGCATCATCTGCCTTCTCTGTACGCTCTATTTCACTTACGGGTTTTCTCGCATGTACGTAGGCGACGTTGTTGGATGTTGGGGCAAATATATCACCGGAGTTGAGATTTTCTGCGTCCCTACAGACGGGTTGAACGATCTACGTCAACATACATTGTGGTAGTGCAACAGATATGGGCAATGAATACCGTTTATGCTTCTAGAGGACCATATATTCAACTGCATCGCACACCACAAAAACACCTTGCTGAGACTTGTTACGTTAAACTGACGCGCATCCGCCCGCCCGCAATATCCCACTGGACGTACTGTAGATCTAGAGCGTGAAGGAGAGATGGAACCTATCTGCTGCCCTCAACCACTCCATGTATTATGCACTCTATAAAATGATCACAGGCCCTTGTTTTTCGGCCTTTGTTTTTAGTATCCCATTTTGCATGCCATAGAGGATTTAACGAGCACGGATGGCCGAGTTGGTCTAAGGCGTTGGTCTCAAGTTCCAATCTCGTAAGAGGCGCGAGTTCGAATCTCGCTTCGTGCACAATCTTTTTGTCTCTCCAAATCGTCAGCCCCCCTCCACAATTTTGCTCTTTGGCGGCCCTTCTCAATAGATCATTCCTTCCATCAGCGAAAGACCTCTGCTGTAGAGGCTTCTTCGATCAATACCACCGATGACCAGAAATCCTATTTACAGACCATACAAAACATACAAATTTACAACACCCCCATTCCCCTCTTCGCCCAATCGCACGCCAGCGCACAGCAGAAGCGAAACCAGAGAAACAAACGATCAAGAGAGTACCTAAGAAACAAAAGGGGGTCGCTGCGAGGGAAGACGGGGGGAGGTGGGCACGCCGTCTGGGGAGTCTATGGGAGTGAAATGTGGCATACGCGGGTGTGGGAGGAGGCGCGAGGCAAGGGGAGGAGGGGACCAAAAACTGAAATGTGCAAGACGATAACGAGAGCGGTGTGCTGCTGCGGTGCTATAGACGAAGCGAAACATCTACGCGTGCTGAATGGCGTCCTGCCTTGCTGTGTCCGTTGTTCCGCTGGTTGTGGTGTCGATCACCTCCGCTGGAGCGGCAGCGGTCTCCGCCCCACCCTCTGCACCCTCACCCCCGCTTCTCTCCACACCCAGAGACACAGCAGTCGCGGGTGAAACAGCCCCACCCGCAAACCTCTCCGCCAGCAACGGCGAAATAAACAACGCCGCCGGTCCCCTCGACACACGCACGTTTGCCGATCGTCGTTGCCACGGTGGCATCACTGTTGTGCTGGGTGGTCGTCTTGATGTCGCTGTCTGTGTCCCCGTTTCACTCTGTTGCGCCGTATCAGGCGTAGATGAAGAAACAACCTGTGCATCCTCTCGGGCATTCGCAACACCACCCCCCTCCTCAGCCATAGTAATATCCAACAACTCCAAATCGCCGGCATTGAACCCAAACCCAGCCGCGCGTTTCTCCCATTCGAGACGCACGTGTTCCGGGGTCGCGTCTTTTTTGCAGAGGGGGCATTGGGAGGATTGTTCTGTTAGCCATGGGTCTGTAGAAATATTCAACGAGATTGTCAATGAATGCGTGTACGTAAAAGGCAAAGAACAGATGATGGAGAACGTGGTAATACGCACCAATACACTCAGCATGGAAACAATGCCCGCACGGCAACTCTCTCAACGTCACGCCTTCCTCATACTCGTCCAGGCAGATCGCGCACGTGTCCGCTGAGACGCCACCGTCCACTGTATGCGCCGACCGGCCGGAGCGGACGGTTCGGATCGAGCGGATGGATTTGGCGCGGCGGGTCGAGGCGAGGGAGGGTTGGCGAAGGAGGGTGGGTGGGGATTCCGTGGTGTCGACGGCGTCCGTGAGGGGGTGGAGTGGTTCCGGGTCCGTAGTGGGAGTGGCGGGAGTGGGAGTAAGGGGCGGCTCAGCGGCTGGTGCGACCGCATTCCGTGCAACAGGCGGTGACACTTTTGTCACGTGTGGATCAACGATTTTCTCGTTGGTAGCCATCTTCTCCGCACCATCAAATTTCGCAGTGGCCCCACCACCCTTAGAATGAAACACCTTGATCGGGAACGTATCCACCACCCCCTGCGGCAGCGTATGCCTCCCATCCCTCCTCCCACCCACCATCCACCCAACACCCAATTCTTCATGCGCTCCAGTTCTCAACACGTCCCTGTACATCTGCAACCGCCGATGCGCGAGCCAGCAATGTACGGTGATGGTGAACGACGCGATGCATGCAAAGAGGACGGCGGCGGAGAGGAGGACGTATCGCCATACGCGATTGTTGAGGGGGTCTTCGATGACCATGGCTCGCATAAGTCTGTTGGCTCCGACGGGGCGTAGTGTTGAGTGGAGCATGTTGTAAATGGTATTGTCGATAGTGAGGATCGGGTACGCGGTGTTGTACTCCTTCGTGACGGGCGGGTCGGGGAGCAGGACGAAGAAGCCGCGGAGGTACGTGGAGGATTCAAGGTTGCGGATTCTGCGGGTGAGACTGCAGTTGGACTTTGGGGTCTCGTCGGAGGCGTTGATGAGTGCGATGAAGGTGTAGTTGGTGTTGGCGAGGGAGGGGTTAGGGTCGCAACCATTTCCAAAATCGCGCATGATGCCCTGTGAATGATCGGATGAAGTAGACGTCAGTTGATGGTTGATGGATGAAACGATACCTTGGAATTGATGGTTGATGGATGATGGATGGTTGATGATTTAACGATACCCTGCTCGCTCCGCTCGCGACGAGGAGATTGGGCTGCGTGTGCTAAGCTCGCCGGCGCTCGCTAAGAACTGCAGTTAGGGGAAACATTGCGCCTTTGGCGCAATGGGAACTCGCTTCACTCGCGAAGGGGCGTTCGCTGTGGTCGACCTAGCGGTCTCCCAGACCGAACCATCCCGGCACCTCCCTTTCGCTCGTTGCAGACGGGCCACCATCGCTCGCTTCGCTCACGGCTCGCATAACATGGCTCGCGCCTCAAGCAAGTCCTCACTCCGTTCGGAACCCTCAAGTATTCTCCTCGCTCCGCTCGAAAACTCACCGCAACCCCGCCACTGATATCCCCACTATCAATCAACCTATCGACGCCATCGGGAAACGACTGCTGAGTTCCATCAATCCTCCAAGCCGTAATATCGCTAACCGCCGGCTCATACTCCACGGGCACGACATAGATCGAGATGGCGTTCACCCCCCCGTAGTTAAGTGCTAGGAGAAGGGTGAAAACGAGCAAGAGGAAGATATGGCGGCCTGGCATGGTTGTACGGGTTTGGCGGGAGAGGCGAACTTGGCGCTTGTAACTTTGTGAAGTTACGGGAGTGGTGGTGGTGGTGGTGGTAGTGGTAGGTTTAAGGGAGCTGCGTGCGCTATCACCGTCGTCTTCTCCGTCGCTGGTGACCAACATTCGTGATGCTATGACCGACCGTACGAGGGAACGCGAAGTTTGATTTGCTGAAGTGTGTGAGCTATTTAACAACTTGTGGGGAAAGTCTTCGTCTGGTCCTCGTCCAGTTTCGGACGGAAAACAATAAGGTGTTGTTGGGCGACGAGACCGACCGGTGTTATACTGGTGTCGTTGGGAGAGATTGGCTGCGAGTACAGTTCTGTAGGAGTGGAAAATATGAGAGGCCGGATAATAATTCCCACTGACAAATGTGGGGAGCGGGTTTTCGCGGTTGACCGTCTGTGCCTACACGTTCGTGCTGGGGTAGGCAGAACACCATGCTGCGTACGTACATACCTGAAGTCAGTGGTGTTTGGCAAGAGGGGATGCAGCTGACGAGGACGAGTATGTAGTTGCGACTCCCAATGCAGTCACTGGCATGTCCGTCTGGTTGTGGGCTGGGCTGGAGGTGGGTGCTGGGAGACTGGGAGTGAAACATAGGCCTCTCCTTCTCTCTCTGATTCATGCGAAGTCTCCGGGGGGGTCTCTCTGAGTGATTGAGTGATTGCGTCACGGCGTCGCTCCGGTTAACTCACAGTGATTCACAGTAACTAACCGCTGCGTATGGCTGACTGACTCATCGCTTGACGGCCTTCTACCGTTTCTGAGGACGTTTACGACAGGACAGGAATCCAAATGCCATCCATCCCTTTGGACCTCCTGAAATCATCAGAACCTTCAACGTGGCGAAGATTCTTCGGGGCTTGCGTGGCTTCAAGTGGGAACAGCCAGGACCATACCGACCCCGGACGATGATGGTATCCAGAACACCTCAAGAAAACGACAGTAGAGAAACAGCATCAATCTCTGCAATGTCCCTCGTACTCCTCGCTATCTGCAGCCGATCTTGTTGTCTTCATCACCAGCTCCACCTCCGCCGCCATCAACTCCGTCAGGGCCTTGATTTGGACTTGGTGGGTCAATGGTAGTGGCGGCGGCTAGGCCTGGAGCGTGTAATGCGATATGTATGCAGAGACGGTATGCGTTGTATTGTCAATGGTGGGTATGGTGACAGTCATGTCACCATGTCACAGAGTCAGGGTAGCGTCGTTAGCGATTCCCATATAATGATTGAGGTCTGAGACTTTTAGACAGACTTCAAAGGAGACGCAGCTACATTTGGCAAGGCGGTGATTTTAAGAAGAGGAGTGAAGCATTCCATGAATTTTTGTAGCTTCTGGCAATCTCAACGGACTTGGGTCCAAATAGGCCAGATGCTTCTTGGCAGTCGTCAAAGACTTCGAACATCCCGGAAAGAAATGTCCGAAAGAGAGCCTCACGTGACGAAACATCTATTACGTGATCGCTTTTATTCAGCGACACGTTGCTCACGCGTCAAAGCGCTTGGGAAATCGGTACCCGCCTTCTTGCCCAACAGAAAGGTAATGCACTGTAGTAATCCTCGCCCATTCTAGAGTAGGGAAGTTCAAGCCATCGCATGCGCGCTATTCAGGATATATACAGATGCATACAGCTTTGTCTATGGTTATGAGGCAAAACCATAAAGCACGGGGAAATGAATCAGATATCTGTGTTTACAAGCCGGCCCAAACGTGAAGGGGCATTGAATGATAATAAGCAATGAAACAGGGAGGAAGGGACGATAGTGACGCCGATCGCTTGCGAATACGCAATGTTAGAAAGTGATGATGCCGTGGTCGACAGGATAGATTTACATAACGAAAACCTTCTTCTCGCCCGCAAACCCCTCACCCGCCTTCCCCACCGCCGCCAGCAACCTACTCTCCTCCTCCTTCCCCACGCCTTTGGCAAACCCCACCTTCCCCCACCGCACCTCCCTCAACTGGCCCTTGGCAATCATGCCACACAAATCCACCAGCATGCGCTCACGCAGGGAGTTGTCGTGCCGTGCGTTCCAGCGGGCCATCCAGAAGCCGTGACAGGAGAGGTTTTTGAAGATGAAGGGGGAGGTCGGGAAGGTCAGCGGGGTGCGGGACATGGCGCCATAGGTTACGAGGTGGGCATCGTGGCTTCAATCAAAAATCATAGTCGGTGGGTAAGTCGGACACTCGGAACATGAATCAAACACCAGCTCTCACAGTCAATCAAACAACAACTCTCGATCACAACTCACCCCAGAAGCCTCACAAGGTTAGTAGCGCTCTGCCCGCCCACACAATTGAACGCCAGCTTGACGCTTCCCCCTCCCTTCTTGTAGTCCCCATCGTCGTTACTGGTAGCAGCAAGTGCTTTGATCTTTGCAGCTGTCTCGGGTGTCCGCAGATCTTGTTCGGTGATGACCAGGTCGGCGCCCAGGGAGGTGAGGTGGGCGCGGAGGTCATCAATGTTGGGTCTAGTGGGGGATAGTATGAGTGACCTAGTGATCGTGAAGGGATGTGTGGTGAACTTGCATCATCGAACCGATCTTTGCTCATACCTATCACGCACGACATTGACGGTTTTGAACCCCCACGCCTTCGCGAGCTGGATAACGGCCTGACCGACCCCCGAGTTGGCGCCGTTCTGGATAACCACATCCCCCGGCTTCAGGTCAACGAAATCTTTCAGCATTCTGTATGCTGGGATAGGGTCAGTTCAGTCTTCAGCGTGCCAAGTCGTCCTTTTTCACAGTCCATATGTGTTTTTCTCACCAGTGCACGGGTTGACGCTAATAGTAGCAGCTGCAATTTTCGACACGCCCTCCTTCGGCAACTTGATCAGCTCCGCCTCCGTAAAACGTGCATGCGTTCTCCATGTTCCTACATCATAACTCAACCCTCAATAGACCGCTCACCACATCCGCATGTCACAAAATGCAACGTACCAAATCCGCTGTCCTCAGGAATGACCCAATCGCCAACCTTCAAACCCTTAATATCGCTGCCGGCCGCGATCACTTCCGCGACCCCTTCGTTCCCGCCGATGGCGCCGAATGTGTCGTTGAAGGTTGGTTTGATGGGGTATGCACCTGTGGGAGATGCGTTGTTGTGGGAAAATGTTCCGATGCGGTGATCTTCATATACTCTTGGACAGACAAACCCACCTTGGATCTGATTGATGTCCGCCGGATTGATAGGACTCGCCAAGAAACGGACGTGTACGGTTGAGGATGTGAGCGGTGGGAGCGGCACTTGTACCAATCTAGGATTCGCCGTTAAAGGACAGTAAGGACAAATGAAGGATCTCCAAATCAATCTCTTCTTCCTGCGTTAAGATTCTGGTGGTATCCCGCATCCTTCCGTCCCTTCTTCCCTCTCCTCCAACCTGTCCCCAACACAAAATCACACACCTCAACACATCAGTAGGGTTCCCAAACTGCTTATATGTCAATGCCGCATACGATGTTGGAGCCACGCCCGCTCCTGCGCCAGCGTTCGTACTGTAAGCATGCGCTGAAGAGGGGATGGCGGCGGCGGGGATTGCGAGCGGGCTGGCAAGAGGGATGGCGAGGTTGTGGTGGGTGAGGTGACGCGCGAGGGCGTGGATGCGCAGCGTCGAGGGGAGGGTGCGGGCGGAGCGGGACATGGTTTACGAGTGGGTTTGCTAGCGATGGGACGGGATGGAACCTAAGCGCCGCCCAGTCTTGCTTGTGATGGGAACCGGTGGGAGAGAGCCCTCACGCGTCTTTCCGCTTCTGTTTGCGTTTTGCCGGACAGCTGTCGAGCGCATCCTACCAGGCGACGGGGCACAGTAGGCACAGTAGCCCCCAATCTGCGTCTCCCCCTCTTACCTTCGCAAAACCTGTGGTTTGTCAGACATCAAAGTAGGGACGAGCGGCAGGGCTTTCTGTTGGGCCCATACAAATATCACTGCAACATCACGAACTCTCATCGCGAACCCCAGAAGTACTCCTGCGACAATGTCAGGAGCATCCCGCTCAGCGGCCGTCAAACGGCTCATGAAAGAACTGTCGGATTTGCAGGCTGACCCGAGCCCGGAGTTCACCGCCGCGCCGTTGGAGGATAATCTGTTTGAATGGTGGGTTGGGGCTTGTCAGGGGATGTGGGCTCTCCGTGTTGAGGCAGGTCCGGCTGTATATGCCAGGGTTGCTGGCGAATTGAGTTGGTATCCATTGAATGTTTTGATGTTCTGTCTCCTGATGGTCTTTCTGTTGCGCAGGCATTTTACGATCCGCGGACCGCCGGAGGCCGGGTTTGAAGGCGGGCGCTATCACGGCAGGTACGCTTAACGTCTCAATCGTACATGACCGTAGCGTTCATCAGAAGATCTAACACCCCACAACCCATAATCGCTCTCTAGACTCATCTTCCCCCCCGACTACCCGTTCAAACCCCCCAACATCTCCTTCCTAACCCCCAACGGGCGTTTCGAGGTCGGCAAAAAGATCTGTCTCTCCATCACCGGCCACCACCCCGAATACTGGCGGCCAGCCTGGGGCGTGCGACTCGCTCTCGTTGCGCTGATTTCGTTTTTGCCGACTAAAGGGGATGGCGCGATTGGGGCGCTGGATTATACGGTTGAGGAACGCAGGGTGTTGGCGGGGAGGAGTCGGGGGTGGAGGTGTGGGGTTTGTGGGGTTTGTTGTGGGGATGTGTTACCTGATGAAGCCGTGGCGCCGAGTGAGAGGGTGCGCGGGGAGGCGGAGATTAGGTTTTCGACTGCGGAGTCGACCTCGGCGGGTTTGGAGAAGGGCAGTGACGAGAGTGGCGAGGGACAGGGACGGGCGGGACAAAATATGGGACCGGGTGCTGCTGATGCTGCTACTGGGGATGCAAAACCTTCTCAGGCGACGGCCGAGTCCACGCCGGACGCCAATATCCCCGTCTCTCCTATCGCGGCACCTCCTACGTCCATAGCCGCCCATCAACCTCTACCCCAGTCGACCCAACCAATCGACTCAAAACCCTCCACATCACAACTCAGACCTCAACCCGCCACCCCCGTTGCGAAGATCCCACCATCACCGTCTGCCGTCCCGCCACCAGCATCATCATCATCCTCATCATCCACCACCGCCCCTCCCTCACAACCGCCTGCCCCCCACGCCGTAACAATCTCACCCACCCCTTTACCCCACCTCGATCCCACCCCAACCCCGACCCCCACACCTGTACCCCAACCCGCACCCCCGCAACACCTAACAGAAATCCTCCGAACAATCGACCGCGCCCTCGCCCTCGTCTTCCTCCTCCTCGCGTACTTTGTCATCAGGCGCGTGTCGAAGCTTGTTGAGGGGGAGGCGAAGGGTGGTGCCGGGCGGTTTTGGGCCGAATGAGTTGGACTGGAAGGGGTGATTAAGGGATGTGTAGGCCGGGCGTGTCTCGTGTGTTCCTCTGTTTTGGGTTGGGTTTTCTGTTTTGGGAATGGTCAATGGAATTCATATATAACATAAGAACAATCATAAATCCGGTATTCGCCCATAAGTTTGATTTCTGAGTTTAACTTTCTGCGTTTTACAGTATCATATTTACGTTGGGGTCGAAGGGGGTATACAACATCCCACAAAAGGGAAGAATTTTTTATGTGAAGCGCTACATAGTCTACACCAAACTTTCCATCTCGACGACAACCCGTTCCTCCGAATACGTCACACCCCACGCATCGTCCTCCTGACCATCCTCCTGCTGCTCATCCCGACCCTCACAATCAACCGCACAGGTATATACAATAACCGTCCCGAAATCCATACCGGCGGCGTGCCGGTCCAGGAAAGTTGATAGTGTGTTTTTCGGTTCCCGTTGTGATTTGTGCGGGGAGGGTGGTTGGGACGGAAGGCTGTTGGACGATTGTTGCGCCGCTGATGATGGTAATTGCTGATGTGGTGTTGTCGGGTCCTTCGCACGTTTCACAGCCCTCGGCACACACTCCTCCGTCGGCAACAACCCCAACACCATCGGCATCAACTGGCACTCAAACACCCGGTCGCCTCCACACCGTGTGCATTTGCCCCGTCCTTTATCGTCGCGACTCTCCCGATAATGCACAACCTCCCCGCCCACCCCGTAACGCACACACTGCTCTGGATCCGCTTCAACGCATTTCGCGAACCGTTTGAATGATTTGGTGTAGTGTTTTGGGGCGGTTTTTTCGTACGTTTCGCCTGTCCATGTTGCGTCCTCCGCTGAATTCGAGGTGGTGGGGCCGGTGGTGTCCAAAGTGGTTTCGGTGCGTTGGTATTCGGCGAGGAGAGCCAGTTCGTGGGCGTAGGTGTCTTCGGAGGGTGTGTCAGAGGGCTCGGGGACGAATTCGAGGGGGTAGGCTGGGAAGGTTGGGGATGACGACCAGGTTAAGGTTGGGGTGGAGAGTGTGAGATTTGTTTCCAGGGAAGCCGTTAGTGCTTCGATGGCGGGGTCCGTCGTTAATTCCGTGTTGGGCTCTGGCAGGGCTGCAGTGGCATCGTTTTCTCCGTCTACTAGCGTATCCCCACGATCGACAACGCCCTCTCCGTTTTTAGGTTTCTTCTTCGTTTTCTTCTTCTTCGGCTTCTTCTGTTTCTCAGCGGCCCCATCCTCGTCCTCATCATCGCCCCAACCATACTTCCGATCCCGCAACTCCAACAGACTCTGCAAGTCGCTCGCAGGCGACGGTGCCGGTGATCCAGCAGCAAATCCAAACGGCGATGGAGCGGGCGAGGGCGACGCCGGCGCAGGTGACTCACTTCCAAACAGCATAGGCGTTTTGGTGGGCGTCGGGCCCGTGAACGTATCTCCAAATGAGAACGTGGCTGGTGTCGGCAAAAAGGACGGCGGTGTGGCCACGGTAGCAGCAGTCGTCACAGGTGTTTGGAACCCGTTCTTTCCGTTCCCCGTCATCGTCGTCGTCGGTGTATCCGGAAACACGTTCGCCTTCTCCTTCTTCGGTGTCGCCAACCCCACCTCCGCAGCCTCCCGTCTAACCCGTTCCCTCCTCCTCTTAACAGCCTTAACACACCTCCAGCTCCCCTCCCTAGCCCCACACATCCTCCGATTGCATCCAAAGATATACAGCACGCGATCGGGTTTATCGAATTCGGCGCGTTGGGCGAGGAGTTGCGCGATGAGGAAGAGGGGCGCGGTGCAGGAGGTGCAGGTGGACCATGTTGCAGGTGGGGGGCGGTGCGGGGTGAACCAGACCTGTTGAGGGATATAAGACGTGAGTTTCTCGACGGGTACGGGCGGAAGGGAAGAGAGTAGAAACTTACGGGACGACCACCAATTTTGTCGAGGTACGGGTCTGTGTCGTCTGCGAAGGGGAGCTTGTCGCACGGATAGCCGATATGTAAGGCGGTCATTGCGACGTAAGGAGGACTCTTGGTGTTGCTGCGAATAAATTGCCCTTCTGCCCGTCCCGCACTCTCTGTTTCTCATATGCTGGCATGTGTGAAAGTGGACAGAGAGTGTTTCTCAGGGAAAAAAACAAAGGGGGAAAATGGGGAGCAAACGAGGCCTCGTGACTCGCGAATGCAATTTATTTCACGTTGGTCTCCAGCTCGCACAAGAACATCCTGCTTTCCGTTCACGTTCACACTGCCAGAATCATATTCACTATTCATGTGGTATATATCATCGGCCAGACTGCAACCTGCAAGCCGTTCCTTCCACAATCCGCCGTCGGTAGGTGGTACTGATTGCTCTTGGGAACCAGCAACCGTCCGCTCCGATCCATATTCGATTTGTATACACGCCACGGCCCCCATCGCTCAGGCGCGCAGGAACGACGTCGCTGCCTCAGCCGCTTCCCCAAGTGCGATCCCCAAAGCCCTGCCAAAAAAAAGTTCAACGTCCATACGTCACATACAACAACCGTAGTATGACATTGAGGAGGATCATCCCCCTCTCCCTCCGAAACCGTTCGCCCAACTTCCCCACATTTCATGAATTCCTCATCCCAGTCGATCGCTCATGAATTCTTCTTCGAGCAATTGCTTTTGCTTTTCTCGGAAATCCCTCTGGAGTCGTGGGTCATCTCCTTCGATGCCGATACCCTGGGAGGATTGTGTCAGGAATTTGTACTGTGCCCTGTACACAGCAATACTCCTTTGAGACATACCATTTGTGCCGTCTTGGCCTCAATGACATAGTGGTTGTCGCAGTTTGGGCAAAACTCGTCTTCCTCCTCGTAGTTGCTAAAAACAGATATCATTAGCTGGGAATACTCAACCTCAGAATTCCCAGACCTTGATATACTCACGACATGTCTTTCCGAAACACCTTCTTGCACTTCTTACACGCAAAGCACATTTCCAGCGTTTTCCTACGTGTACGAAACGAGTCAGAAGAATTCCGTAGCAAAGACGTCGTTGCGGGAATAATCGGCGAAGGGCATTCTGGCGCCTAAGAGGCAGTGTGGATTTGCACACTCCTGCGCCTTCCTCCATCAGATGTCGCCCGCTCCCACGGCTTCGCTATCCCGCCAACCCACTCATCCCTTCCCTCAATCCAGTCCCTCCGCCTGCCCCCCGTGCCTCCTTCCTCATACCTCAAATTATGGTCCGAAACCTCAGCGTGACATTCTGGACAGTCGAACCACTTCTTGCAGCAGGGCGCACGGACAGCGACCTGTGCGTTCAATACGTGTTTGCCTGTGATTGGAGATAATTGTCAGAAGTTGGACTTCGCGGGGTTGCAGGAAGAGAAACGCTTAACGGCGCAGGGACTTACACATGGGTGAGTTAGAGCGAGCGTTGAGAGAACAGAGAGGTGTCGGTAGTCGATTCGGGCCCGTGAGAATAGCCGGGTTTGCGAGCGATGCTGCTGTGCAAATGGCGAGGGTTCTGATCAGTGAGAATTGCCCAAGCATATTCGGACGGAACGCGCGACGCAAGGGAACTTTATCTCAGTCATGTCATCGCTGGTCATGTGATTCCGCAGAGTTTATTTCCCGTGAGGTTTGTCGTTTCTCGCTCTCTTTTCTCCTCGTCTTTTCCCTTGGCAAACCGCCTTACCACTGACACCCCCATCACGCTCTCGCCGCTATGTCCGCTGTCGGGAGCAGCAGCAGGAGCTTCGGCCTCAGGCCCACAGAGGCCACCACAGCCACCACCACCACCAACGGCTTCCTCGCACCCATTGCCCACCCCGCCGCCACAGACGCTTTCGAAGTCGCCTCCTCTATCGGCGACGCAGAGCGGGACTTGCACTCCGAGTTTGGCGACGAGCAGGATACGAACTGGGATGATTGGGAGGATGAGGAGGGTGGCGAGGAGTGTAGATGTTTGGTTTGTGAGCTGGTTTTGGGGAGTGTTGGGGAGGCACTGAGCCACGCGAAGGAACAGCATGGGTTTGATTTGGGTGCGCTGAGGAGGGATTTAGGTGAGTCTCCCAAGTGAGCTGAGAAGGAAGCGAGGCGATGGTGGTCGTCTGCGGCGACCGATGCGAGACCGATGCGAAGCGAGGTACAGGGTTGGTTCGGACTCGGAGACCGAGCGTAAGGAGGTTGCCTCGGTCCGGGAGACCGCCAGGTGGCTGCGAGCGGACCGAGCCACATTGACGCCAAAGGCGCAATACTCCCCTCACTCTCGGGCGTTCTCTACTCACCTACCTACCAACCAACCAGCCGTCGCTCACGCCTCTAATTTCTATAGGTCTCGACTTTTATGGCTCGATCCGGTTGATCAACTACATCCGAACATGCACAAAGGAGAAGAAGGCTGTATCGGCGGAAAAGATTCTGAAGGAAGGCAAAGATGCTGCGTGGGCAACGGATGACACGTACCTCCGGCCTGTGTTGGACGACGACCCATTGCTGTATGCTTTCGAGGATGAGGATGACGAAGAGGAGGAAAATGTTGTGGTGGAGCCGATCCCTAACGGAAAGGACGCGGCTCCCACGTCCGTCGAAGATGAGTTGCGGGCAAAATTGGCCCTAGCGGAACAGCGCGCATCCCTCGCCGAACGGAGACTTGACGAGCTTACAAGGGCGTTCGGGCAATACAAAGACATGGTACGCGAAGCCTTCCTCGACGAACCCAAAGCCACCAACGTCCACGCCGACTCCGACACCGATGACGACGAAACCGCCGACCCCGATGTCGATCCTACATGGGAGATGGACTACTACTTTGGGTCCTACGCCGAGTCGGAGATCCACGAGTCTATGTTGAAGGACCGCACGAGGACGGAAGCGTACCGCGATTTCATCTACCACAACAAAGACTACTTCAAGGATAAGATCGTCCTGGATGTGGGGTGCGGAACGGGGATTTTGTCCATGTTTGCGGCAAAGGCTGGCGCGAAGAAAGTGTTTGCGGTTGACAACTCAACGATTATCAACAAGGCGAAGCGGATTGTGAAGGATAATGGATTGGATCAGATCATTACGTTCGTTCAGGGGAAGGTGGAAGAGATCAGCCTTCCGGTGGAACATGTCGATATTATCATTTCTGAGTGGATGGTATGCACCTGCTTTTTCCTGGTATTCTGTTGCACACACTTGCTAAACAGCGTTACTCTACGTGATTCAGGGCTACTTCCTCCTCTACGAAGGCATGCTCGACTCCGTCCTGCACGCGCGCGACCGCTGGCTCCGACCCAACACCGGTCTAATGGCCCCCTCCCGCACCGACATCCTCCTCACCGCCATCCAAGACGAAGAATGGATCAATGACAAATACCACTTCTGGAACGAAGTCTACGGCTTCAACATGGCCGTTATGAAACGCGGCTTCCTCAACGACGGCTGCGTCGACCACTACGACCCGGACATGATCGTCGCGGACGTGCAGACCGTGAAACGCATCGATATCGGATCCACTACCGTCGCCGACCTCGATTTCACCTCGCCTATCACCCTCACGGCCACGAAAGACGCCCGCGTGAACGGGCTTCTAGGGTGGTTCGACACCTTCTTCACGGCGCGCGATGAGGCTGGCAACGCGACATCGTCCCCCGAGCAGATCGAAGACGTCACCTTCTCCACAGGGCCGTACACGACCCCGACCCACTGGAAGCAGACCGCGTTCCCGTTCGAGCATGCGTTGGAGGTGCGTAAGGGCGAGACCATTTCGGGCACGTTTGAGTGCAGGAAACATTCGGATAACCATCGTGAGTTGACGGTTATCGTGGATGTGTGTGTGAGGGATGCGGAGGGAAGTGTGAGGGATGGGAGTGCGGTTAGGAAGGAGTATATTGTTAGGTAGTGGGGCGTGGATTTAGATAGCCTTTTGCATAGCTCTCGACGCACACCCCCGAATTGGCCTGGGCCGCAGGGCGGCTAGAGCATTAATCGAGCAAAAAGGGTTTGGGAATTGGAAACTTGGCGTAGCTTCCTTAGTTTGTACATGTATTTATCCATTTTTATAAGCATTAGCATTATCATCTCCGCAAATATTAGCCCAGGCTTTGCAGTGCATGTGGTGCTGGGAACCTTTCTCTTACTTTGCCCACGGTTGCGCTGACGCTATCGCCCTTGTAAGTGACAAGTGATCGCGTGCGTCCAATCACCGAGGAAACCTTGGCACAAGTAAGAGTGGGCGAAACCTGTGCCTTGCTGCACTCTTTGTGGACTACATAAAGAGGAGAATACGCAGTCCAAACATTGGGAACAAAGCTCAAACCCATTGCAAAACTTGGCAGGAGAACCACGAAAGGGTCGGCACTGCGGGGAATCTTGCAGGCAGTGATTGGACCCGCCAACGCCGATGCCACCCCGCAGGGAGAGGAAAGAGCGCCCGAACTTTTGAACAAGATCTTTCTGGCAGATGCGAGTCGCCAAGGCAATCGGTCACAGTGCTGTGAGCTTTTGCGGTCATTGACGGGAGAACGTCTGGGGCGGTCTGAAAGGGAAGTGCGGTCGTTGCAGTGCGATTGGATCTCGAGGTGTTGCAATCTCGGGCCGCCCGGGCCACTTGCTCTCCCTGGTCGGGGGAATCAACCGCGGCATTCATGCGGAACAGACATCGACTGGAAGCCGTTTCCTTTTCTTTCGAGGTCCTTCAAGAAAATGGAATGGTCGGACAAGTCGATGCGGGGTAGCGTCAACTTGCATGCCGACCTGCATGAAACTGATCCCACGCCTGCTGAAAATGCCCAGCTCGCCGATGAGATAGCCAGCATTGCGCTTTGGTCTTGGTCTTACAGATCCGCCCCGAGTCCGCGGGCGCTTTATGGGTTTACTACTTGCACATCCGGATTCATCAGAGGACGACGAGTCTTGCCGCAACGCTGCCAACTCGCGAGTGAAACGTGATTTTGCTCACGAGTTTGCAGGAGTTGCGGCGAGTCTTTGGTTGCGACGCGACACGGACTTGCATTGGCGAGGAGGACTGAGGACATTGAGCAGACGGACACAGCCTTGGATTGAGAGCCCTCGGGGCCATCGGCAACATCGGTTGAAGTGCCTCGTTGGAGATCAGTTTGTTGCTTCCGAAAATTTTGGCAATACCCTTAGCTTGTATCGGGTTCCGCCGCGGGAGGGCCCGTCGTATTCCGATGGTGCCCATGGATGTTGGGGTGGACGCCATCGTTATCCGGGAAAACTTTCGCTTTAAACGAAGACGCCTCACCCGAAGGCATGCCCAAAAGTAGTAGGCGCTACCGCAGCAGGCGTGTCAATGAGCCCAACGAGCACGGTTCTATATCAGATGAGGAAGATGAAGTTAACCAGCACGGGATGCGGGACGACTCGGAAAAAATTAGGCTTCCGCTGCACATTCTGAGTCGGGTGCGAGGTTTTGCCCGCTGACTCTCAGATAGCGCGGTCATTGTCAAGGAACGAAGAGGGCGTCAGAATCCTCATTCTATGGTGGTGCGCGCGATGATACCCCGTAGAGTAAAGCCGATTATTGTCTGGGGTTCTGCAAACGGAGCAGTGACTGGGTGCCTTCGCCTTACCGTGAACACCGGTCTCCAAACCATCCAAAACTGTCTCAGAACCCGGCGGAGGAATTCAACACCCATGTCAGCTGCCTATGGTTTTCAACGGGGCACTGTACAAGGACCCAATTCATTTGGAGCAGATGCAAAATTCATCGTGGGTGTACCGGAAACCCCATATTACTATCTCAGTGGAGATGAAGAAGAAGGTAGATGAGCTGGAGATGAGCTGGAGACCGGAGAGCCGCTGACGCAGATGCCACTCAGAGCACAACAAGCACTTTTAGCCAACGAAACCACAACATCATTCCAAGCAGGAAAAAGACAGCAGCTCGTACGCTGCTACCTCAACTCAAACAGAGTTTACACTCTGTACCCATAGCCTCCCGACTCCCTTGTTCAAGAGGGTGGACTTGGTCAGCGTTTCCCGCGACAGTAGAGCCACAGCGAGCCAAAAGTTACCTGCGAAAGAAAACGTTCGGCTTCGCCAAAGGGGCTCAATTTTCCCGGAATGAAGCGTGAATCTTACACGACGGGCAGTGGCGCTTATGTAGCGCGTAACTCGGACATTACGTGATCCACGGCACGGATGGAAAGAAACGCGCATGTTGGTTGATTCACTCTGTTCGCGATTTATGGCCTCCAGGCCGACTGGGGAAAGACCAGATGGCTGGGCAAGTTCTTGGAAACCACAGAAAATCCGCTGCGTTCGTACCCCATGTGATGTATCGACGGAGCCAGGAGAGCGGCCATACCTCAGTGTTACGGATGGAAACCATAGGAAGTGATGGAAGGGCATCTACAGCGCTTGCAGCGTTGTAGACGATGTAATGTTTCGCGCGTGCATCCGTGTTCCAAGAAAACCGTGATCTCCGGCGAACCTGAACGCATACCGCCAGGCAAGCACGAAATGCATCACTACAGGAGGCGGCCGTCCGTACGTACGCAGCAGAATCTCTGGAGAAACCATCCGCCAAGAGCCCGCGATCATGGAGATCGACGATGTTTTGCTGTTTTCCGCCAGCGCCGACCTTTCCGCCGTCACGCCGACGCGTGGGCTGCTTTCGGACGCGTTTCAGGACCGACGCGTCGGCTTCGCTCACAGGTCCCGTTGTCGTTGTCGTAGGCTGCTTCCCTGGTGTTCTCCGCTATGGGTGAAATGAGAGTATACAGACAATTAGAAACTATGTTGTTGGGTTCTACGTACTGATCATTGTCGTCTGTTCTTTTTCCTTCAGACGGGAGTCTCTGCAACGCTGTCAGCCTTCTCCCACTCGGGCTCTGGCTCGGCCAGGGTCCTCGTGTCTCTGGCCGTGTCGTTCTTCCGCTCGGCTACTTGACCGATATGATGTATTCCCGAAGTGTTTTGCGTTGGAAATGGGAACGGGGGAGCGCGTTGGTTACAGTAACACGAACAATGAGCGACTCGTCTACAACGAGAGGTACAACGAGAGCGTGTCCGGAACTTCGAAAGGGGAAGGCGGGGATAGCCTTCTGATAAGCGCCAGCGAAGTGCGGGCGGAGATCTCTCAAGACAGGAACCACCATCTCTATGCGTTCAAAGCCCGTGAAACTGCTCGAAGATTTCATCCGGCGCATGCGAGCAGCAACGTCCGAGTTGTTCCGGGAGCCCTGAAGACATGTCTTGGTGTACGAGGTGGCGTTCTCCGCGAGTTGACCCACCACAAATCCTAGGAACGATGCCTATCGAACCGCTTACAATAGGACAACGGTGATGCTACTCCGCCGCAAAGCTGATCGGCGCCAGGCTATCCCGTTACCGCTTCAGCCCTGCCTGGACGACAACGTACACCATTTTCAAGCGTCCCTGGTGGAAGGAGAGTAGGTGATCGGGGCCAGGCTACAAATGCATCAGGGAGAATCAGGGGTAGAAAGGCCATCGAGGAGCGAGTGTCTTCACTACGACGCACCAGAGCAGAGATCCGCCCTTTCCTGTCATCTATGCAGCATTGTCAATGACACGAGGAAGATCGAGTTCATGCAGATTACGCGTACATAGCGGTTCAGTGCTGGCATCAATCATCACCCCACGCCTTTTGCGCTTACACCAGCGGAAAGAGAACGGATGGACTTCCGTTAGACACGGAAGAAGTTGTTCGAGAAACAGCGAGGAGATCGCTCCGGGCAGATTCACCCTTTGAACCGAAGGATCTGTTTGGCTCTCTGCTAGCTGCCTCATGTCGAACCGATTTTGTATACGGAGGGACGTCATGGGGAGATGTCGTCGATGCAGATGCGGAGGAGCCGATTCTGGGAAAGGGGAAGCAAAGGGTTAGCTCGCACCCCCCGCATCCTGAGGAACGGGTCAGCCCCGTCCGATGAAAACGAACACGAAACGAACACCCGTTTTGGAAAGAAGTGATAGATGCCGAGCGTTAGAACTTTGCGGTCCCGCATTGGGACATTTCTTGTGACTCCAATCTCCTTTACATCCGGGAAAGAAACCATTGATGTGCGAGAAGAAAGCTCCTTATCAAAAACGAAACTTGATATTTGTAAAAAGCCAAAAAAAACGGCGTGAAATCTACATGTTTATCTACAGAAATGTTTGGTATGTCACAGAAGGATGGGGTTTCCTTTCTACAAATGCTCTAATCGGAATCTACAAGTGGAGGTGAAGGGGAAGGGGTGATATACAAATGAGAGGGCTTCCTAGTCTGATCCGTATCGATCGAGAGTACAAGCTATCTACAAAGAAGGAAGAGGGGCGAGATCTACGCGGACTTGGACTGCGGCAAGTCCGTCGCGAAGGTGGTCTCGATGCCTAAAGATTTGTTGAAATCGTCCGCAACCTTGCCCAAGGTCTGCAACTGCTGGACGGTCAACGCCGAGATCTTGGCTCCTTTCGCACCAGCCGCCGCCGCCGCTTTCACGACCTCCTGCGCGTTACGGCAGGCCGTGATCGCCGCGTCCCCGGGGTTGCACTGGCCAGCGAGACGGGTGCAGATGGCGGTGGCGATGGAGGTCGGGTCGAGCGCGGAGGCGGTGTTACCAGCGACTTGGTCGTCGTCGCCGAAACCGGCTGGGATGAAGCGGACTTGGTCCGCGTGGTCGGGGAGGTCGTCGACCTGGAGGCCGACGGCGAGGGCGAAGGCGGAGCCGAAACATTGGTCGACGCCGGTGCCGTCGGAGTTGGTGTCGGGACCGGGGTTGGTGTCGATGGGGGCGGCGGTTTCGGTTGCGGCGGGAGCCGTTTCGGTGGCGGTTTCGGTGGCACTCTCGGTAGCAGCGGGAGCGGTGGTCTCGGCGGCGGTCTCGGTAGGAGTCTCAGCGGCGGCGGTGGTCTCGCTGGCGGTCTCGGTGGCGCTTTCAGTGACGGCAGTGGTGGTCTCGCTGGCAATCTCGGTGGCACTTTCAGTGACGGCGGGAGCGGTCTCGGTCGCAGTCTCGGTAGGCGTCCCACCAGCAGCAGATGTCGTCTCAACAGGGCTCGCGGTGATTTCAGCAGGCGGCGCATCTTCCTTTCCAGCCGGCAACGTCTCCGCAAACGTCGTGGTGATCCCAATAGCTTTGTTAAACTTATCAGCAACCTCTCCAAGCGCCCTCAACTTGCCTGCGTCCAACGCAGTAATCTTGGCACCTTTAAGTCCAGCAGCAACAACAGCCTGCTGAGCAGCCCTGCACGCCGTCACAATCTCCTTCGCAGCTTTACACTGATCACCCAGGCGATCACAGATGAAGTTGGCGATGATGGCTGGGTTCAAGGCAGAGGACTGACCACCGAAGATGGGATCCTTTTGGAACCCGCCGGGGATGAAACGAACCTCCTGCGCGCGCTCGCCAGAGGGGTCGGCGCCGAGAGCGACTTTGAGTTCGGCGGCGGCAGGGGAGCAGGTGCCAAGGCTGCTGGCAGGTGGAGTGTTGGAGCCGGAGCCGCCGGTGTTGGAGCCCGCGCCCTGTTGGGCAGAGGTGGGAAGCGTTGTAGCGAAGTTGGTGGTGATTCCCAGGGCCGCGTTGAACGTATCTGCGACTTGTCCGAGAGCCTTAAGCATATCCGCATCCAGAGCCGAGATTTTCGCACCCTTGACACCACTGGCAGCAACGGCTTGCTGCGCGGTCCTGCAAGCACCAACCGTTGCCGCGCCCGCTTTGCACTGATCATTCAACCGGTCACAGATGAAGTTGGCGATAATAGCCGGGTTGAGCGCTGAGCCTTGGGATCCGAAGATAGCGTCTTTCTGGAAGCCGGCGGGGACGAAACGCACTTCTTGGGCCCGTTCGCCGGCGGGGTCGGCGCCGAGCGCGACCGTTAAGGCTGCTGCGGTGCTGGAGCAGGAGCCGAGACCGGATGATGCAGGGGGGGTGTTGGTGTTACCGGAACCGGAACCGCTGGAGGGAGAGACGGCCGAGTTGGGGAGTGTAGCTGCAAAGTCACTCTTCAAGCCAATTGCCGCGTTGAAGGTGTCAGCGAGTTGACCAAGAGCCTTCAATTTCGCGGCATCTAAGTTCGTAATCTTCGCGCCCTTGATTCCCTGACCAGCGCTGGCAGCGACAACCTGCTGAGCAGCACGACACGCAGTAACGGTGCTCGCAGCGGCTTTACATTGGTCGTTCAATCTGTCGCAGATGAAGTTCGCAATAATAGCGGGGTTGAGCGCCGAGCCTTGAGATCCGAAGATGGGGTCTTTCTGGAAACCGCCCGGGATGAAACGGACTTCTTGGGCGCGGTCGCCTGAGGGATCGGCGCCGAGGGCGACGGTGAGGGTTGCGGCGGAGGCGGTGCAGGAGCCGAGAGGGGCGGCTTGGTTGTTTCCGCCTTGGTTGCTGTTTCCGCCTTGGTTGTTGTTTCCACCTTGGTTGTTGTTTCCGCCTTGGTTGTTGTTTCCACCTTGGTTGTTGTTTCCGCCTTGGTTGTTGTTTCCACCTTGGTTGTTGTTTCCGCCCTGGTTGTTGTTTCCACCTTGGTTGTTGTTGTTTTCACCTTGGTTGTTGTTTCCACCCTGGTTGTTGTTTCCACCCTGGTTCGATCCGGTGTTGGCACCCTGAGCCTGAGCCGGAAGCGACGTGGCCAAATCGGTAGTGATACCAATTTTGCTGTTGAATTGGTCGGCCAACGCACCCAGCGCCTTCAACTGCTCAGCGCTGAGGTTGGTGACTTTCCCGCCTTTCGTGCCGGCGCCCGCGGCGGTCGCGACGACCTGTTGGGCGGCTCTGCAGGCGGTGACGGTGGCGGCGCTGGCTTTGCATTGGTCGTTTAGGCGGTCGCAGATCTATCGAAGGGAATGCAGTGTGAGAGTTGGCTCTACAGTTTTCAGACTAATACGGAGAGAGGGGCACTTACGAAGTTGGCCACGATAGCGCCATTGAGAGCAGATCCCTGTCCACCAAAGATAGCATCCTTCTGGAACCCCGCAGGCACAAACCTGACCTCCTGGGCGCGTTCGCCAGAGCTATCAACCCCAACACCCACAATAAGTGCCGCGGCGCTAGCCGAACAGCTACCGAGATCCTTGTCTCCCTGTGGAGGTGTAGCAACTTGCGTCTGAGTCGCAGGTGGTGTCTGGTCCTGAGTCTGAGTCTTTGCGGGCGGTGCCTGCGTCTGGGCAGGCGGTGGGGTCTGGTCCTGAGTCTGAGTCTGCGCAGGGGGCGCGACCCCGGAATCCTTGAAGTCGGTAAATCCGGCCAGCTTGACCTGCTCCGCGATCGACTGCCCTCTACACGACTTGTTCTTGCCTCCCTTCAACGCCGTCGCGAGTGTCGCGTCCGCGATGGTGTTATACGCCGCCGCACCTACAAGGCCGTCGACATCGGATATATGCGGGAGGATACCGCGTAGCTGCTTGGTAGCAGGGAGGTTCCCGTCGTTACAGAAGACGGGCCGGCCGGCGCCGTTGGCTGGGTTGAAGTTCTGTTCGGCGTTGACGAGCTTCATGGCTGCGAAGAGGGGTGCTTGGTCGGCGGGGTTGGAGCGGGGCGCGGCGACGATTTGGTCGGCGAGGCGGAGCTTGGCGCAAGGGTCGGCGGCGCCGAGGAGGGTGCTGGGGACGGTGCCGGAGAGGGTGCCTGAGAGGCCTGGTTGGGCAAAGTTCAGCTGTGGTGAAAAAGCATCGTTAGCATCAGATTGGGACATCACTACGGAATGTGATGTTCAGCGCAATACATACCCCGCTAATCTCACCCTGCACCGCGGGGTTCTGCTGTCCGAACCTTCGCGCGCTGAGCGTCGGCAGAGCAAGGCTCTGACCCGCCAGCGAGGAGAGTAGCAGTGATGCTAGAACCGCCTTCATGATGGAGTGAAGGTGGTATGAACTTGATGAATTGCTTTGGTGATGATGGTGATGACGAGGAAAGTTTGAGGGGACAGCCTAGGGTGGCGCCCTTTTATGCGTATGTTGTGAGAGAGAATGGCTCCGGCGGAGGAGAGTCGAGCGATTACGCCGTCGTGGAAATCAATGGGGTAATGGAGCATGGAAGTGAGTGTTCGTACTAAATGACGGGCTAACCCTTCCCCTCATCGCTAAAGCCGAAACGCGTTTTGCGAGAGACAACGCGCCTCCCTCCCTCTTTCCTCACACACACACACACACCCGCACACTGGGACTTTGCGGATGAAGCCTCCCTCCCACATCCCATACGGCGATGGCGGTATTGTTACCACACTATACGAACTCTTTGGACATCGTACAATGACGCCCAATGACCGAGGGTACAGTATACGATCAATCACTCCCTCCCGGTGGAAATCCGTCGGCCACAGGTCACATCAATGGGCATGTTCTCTCTCAGGCGTGAATGGACAATGCGGATTGGAGCAACCGGCGTCACAGGAGGGTTGAACATATATGCGCCGCACAAATCATTTGCCACCCGTTTCGCATTGTCTTGGCCGTGGATTTGCTGCTCGACCCAGGTGTGCGTTTCCGCCGCACGCTGAAACACGGGGGCAGAAATGTAACTGTCAGAACTGACATCTCCGACCATTTGGACAGCGCGACGAGGCGACATTGATTTGTGGCATGCTGTCAGTGGATAAACGGGCCCGATGGAACGGTGTTTAATCGATTTCATTTGTGCATCGACCACGTGACTCGCTTTGTACAAGTAGCGGCGGCAACGCGCTACGAAGTCTTTTCTGACGGCTTCCAAGAGGGCCATCACCTATTAGGACCCGCTTATCAACATCCCCAACTTGAAGCGATATTCCTTGAGCGTACCCGTTCATCAAAAATCTTTAGTGAAATACCAAACCTGCTTGTTTTTGTTGTTTCCTCAGTCGCGACGGGCTCGCCGTGGAGAAAGTAACGTCTTGGAGACAGCTGGGCGTTGGCGAGGCTGCATGGTGTTATAGCAATCTACCAGATGATGGTAGAGCGCAGAGAAACGGGATCGAGCTGTCCAAGTCCGCGTTCTACGGCTGGACATGGTGTATTTCCCGACGAGCAGATGCGCGCGGTGGCACCCAACGTATGGCGCAACCGCTGTTCAAATCAACCAATTTGAACGAACGACATCTGGAAAAGTCCGACCTCGACCGCTGGTGGAGACTCGAGAGGGATACCTTATCCATGATGTAACAAAAGCGAAGAGAGCGGGATTGAGCTGACCCAAACCCTAAAAAAACGTGGGATTATGGGCGATCGACTGCCATTGTCCATGGATGCGGGCATAAAATATCTTTGCGCAAAGGATTTGCGGCTCGTGTACTGTACATGTACATGTTACAGGCTGCATGCATACCGTCTCGTGATGAAACCTGTCCAAATCTCTTCTAATCCCCAGCAGCGACCACAGCTTGTCGATCTTGGCACTCATATAGAGAGGTCTACGTCATCGTCTGTCCATGCCTGTCCATTGCTTGACGTCTCAAACAAGAAAGAACACTGGTATTTGTACCCGTAGACAGAGTTCCAGTCAGAACTCACCGTCCTCCCCCGCACCGAGTTCCCAGCAACACCAGCCACTGAAATAAAATTTGAGAGCCAAGATTCTGCGCTTGCCTATATCATCAATCACCAATAGCGAAAAAGCTGATGGATCCTTCCTAGGATCTGGAATTGAATAAATAATTGATCCTCGTTTTGTTGGACAGAGCACGTTCATCAGTGTGTGAAAACTCTAAATGGGAGCTAATCATTTTTGATTGAAGGGCTGTGCGAACGGGTGTGCGGTTTGACTTAAGTTCATTACGGAGTTATGTTCCTGATGGGTTGGGGGTGAAAGATTATTGGGTCCGTCTTGTGATGAGGAGGAGGGAGGAGCCTTTATGAGGATCCTAATCATTTTGGGGGGTTGAAGTTGATGCCGCTTTCCGCCGCCGTGACTGTACTGTGCTGCTGCTGCTGAGCCTTTTGCTTTGCTTTGCTTTGGCGGCGCGCCCCCCCGCCCCCCCCCCCCCCCCCCCCCCCCCCTGTCGTGTTTCGCTTACCCTGTTCTGTTCTGTGGGTTTGCTTGCTCATCATTTTCATTCCGAACGGCATTATCACGGCCTTCTCAGTCCGTCATCAAGGGTTACCCGCTGACCGCCCTTTTCCCCTCGTCCCTTTGCTTACTACCGCTCAGACCACCAACAACAACCCACCGTCAACATCCTTCAACAGACAAACAAGAGATCACTCGCTCAGCACAGAGGAAACTTCACTTACGGGCTGGGCTGTTGGAGAGAGGCCGGGTCATCACTTTGTCAGCAGGGCTTTAGAACATTCGCGCCAGCCCCATAGAGAGACGTGCATTTTCCCACGGAAACTTGCACCTTCGTTCTTATACAACATAGACCTGACGCCCCGCCCCGCCTGCCCGCCTGAGTATATATTAGTAGGGGCGTTGTGCAGCTGTCAGTGGCTTCGAATCTGTCACTTCCCAGGTAAACGGAGTGGAGTCTTGCTTTTGTTTGCCTTCCCGCGCGAATGGAGGAATTGCCCCTTTCGCTTTTGGGTTGGCACAGCTAGGACAGTTTGTTGACAGTTCGTCTTCCTCTTTCTGTCATCCGCTTGCAGCTGGTTTGGTGTGGCTTGACGGCTTATAGAGTGTATATACTCCCTCCGGTAAAAGTTCGGTTGAACACACCTTTGTCCCCACCAAGTGGAAGACGGACCTCACCTGTAAGTGCCGCTGCTTGTGGGTTCTTTGCGCCGGAGTAGAGTAGGTTGGTGTCACTTGTCAAGGGGGACGTCATAACTGAAGGTCGTCCGCAACTGCAGGAAACTTGCAAACACAAATTCTCCAGCACATGCACCACCCAATTAGCGCTGCATCAAAAACAGTCTAGACTTCCTCCCTCTGTTCGATGCTCGGAACCCTCGACCGAAAACCACTTCCAGATACCGACGGCGACGCTCTACTGATGGAGACCGGTAGCCAAGCGGCCTCGGAGGCCTCCTCTGTTCCGGAGGGGCGTGCTCCCCACCCGGCATCCTACGCCATCTCTCCGTTCGAAACACCGACATCTCACTACTCGTTTGACAGGCGGCCGGACAATGTCAGGGTGGGGAACAGGCCAGCTGCGTCCGGTCGACCGCCCGTCGAGGATCATTCGCATATCTTTCCGGCCCGGCACAAGTTTGAGATTGAGAATGGGAACCTTGTGCGTAGACAGACGGGAGGTGGTGGGTTGGGGCGGAAGAACACCCTGTCCAAGCCCGAGCGTTCGAGGAGTACGCGACGAGCGCTGATGCGTCGCCCCTCCGCCGCGCCGCCAGCAGCTCGTGCGGGCGCCACCTCCGTCGCACGACCCGAACCGTCACCACTCGGAAAACAGAAGAAGGAGGAGGATCCGAACGAAGATAGCCAAATATGGCCCTGGTCGGCGCGGATCCTGACATGCTGTTGCTTGCCTTTCTGCTTGACGGCGTTGGGAAAGAGAGACAGAGCGGTGCAGCAGGCGTGGCGTGAGAAGGTCGCGTTGTGCATGATCATCCTCGTGCTGTGTCTGGCGGTCGTGTTTTTGACGGTGGGACTCCGGCGGGTGCTGTGCCCGGATACGAACGATGGCCTCCTCTCGCCCATGTTCAGCGCGACGCCGTCGCACGACTACTTACCCGCAGACGTGAAGGACGTCGTGGTCGGCGGTTACTCGTACGACTTTGAAGAAGTAAAGAAAAATCTCGGAGCGAACGGCTTTATTTTGACCGACGACTTCAAGGGCAAAGATATCACCAAGCTCTTTGGCGTCGCGCAAAATGACGCCAATTGCCAGGCCGTCATTCCGGCTACCGGGACCTGTGCAGCCCCTGAAGTGGCGTCTATCACGCGTCCTGCTCCTGGGCAGTGCGCTCGGATTGGGTGGGTCACTGGAATCAGCAATAGGGCCAGGCGGTACATGGAATGGACGGATTTGAATCATACAAAGCAGACCCCTAACGTCTTCACAGTGTTCAATGGAGGTAAGGATCCCGGTTCCAGTCTGTGTGCTCGGTGGTCGGATTGCAGATTCGTTGAACTAAGCACAATTGCAAACTCCGTTTCACACAGTCATAGTAAATATCACGGAGTTTTTGAGCGGGGGCGTCTCACGAACAGGGCCATATGCTTTCCTAGCGGACAGCATCGGCAGGGACGGCACGTACCACTTCATGCGCAAGGATGAAAACCGCAAAGCCATGAACTGCCTTCGCGCGGCCTACCACGTCGGCTACATCGGCGTCGAGCGCAACGGCTGTATCGCCGCCCAAGTCATCGAGACCATCACCCTGGTCGTCATCTCGGGCGTCGTGCTCTCCAAATTCTTCATGGCTGTCTGGTTCCACTGGTTTGGTCTGCCCAAACTCAAGCCCACCAACTCGATGCTGAGCAACGACAACAAGAGCAAACGGCTCTCCCGCGCCAGCGCCCGCTACTCGATCGCCATGAACAACCGCCACTCTGTCATTGGGTCGTATACCCCCTATCAGAGCCAGGACCTGTATACCATCATGCTCGTGACGTGTTACTCTGAAGGGCATGATGGAATACGCGGGACGCTGGACTCGTTGGCGGGCACCGAGTACCCGGACAGCAGGAAATTGCTGTTCGTGATTGCGGATGGGATGATTACGGGGTCTGGGGAGGAAAAGTCGACGCCGGATATTATTTTGGGGATGATGCAGTTTGATCCGGGGATGACGGAGCCGGAGCCGAGGAGTTATATTGCGATTGCGGACGGGGAGAAGCAGCATAATATGGCTAAAGTGGTATGTACAAAGTACTGAACGGTGGCTCAAGGTCGATGGAACAGTGAACTCATCTTATCTCCCTCTAGTATGCTGGATACTACATTGTAGGCAGCCGTCGGGTCCCCATGGTGACTGTCGTGAAGTGCGGCACCCCGGCCGAAGCGAGCGCCGCCAAGCCCGGAAACCGCGGCAAGCGCGATTCCCAAATGGTCATCATGAACTTCCTCAGCCGCACGCTCTTCAATGACCGCATGACCGCGCTCGACTACGAGATCTTCACGGCCATGAACAGCGTCGCCACCACCGCCGACAAATACGAAGTTATCCTCATGGTCGACGCAGACACAAAAGTCGCACCCGACTCGCTCAAACACATGGTCAACGTCATGAAAACGGACGTGAATGTCATGGGACTCTGTGGGGAGACCCGCATCGCCAACAAAACGGCCAGTCTGACATCCGCCATCCAGGTGTTTGAGTACTACATCTCCCACCATCTCGGCAAGGCGTTCGAGTCGGTGTTTGGAGGCGTTACCTGCCTCCCTGGCTGTTTCTGCATGTACCGCATCAAAGCGCCCAAGGGAGAGAACGGGATCACCGTGCCCATCCTCACCAACCCGGACATCGTCGAGGAGTACAGTGAGAATATCGTCGAAACCCTTCACAAGAAGAATCTCTTGCTACTGGGCGAAGACCGGTTCTTGACGACGCTGATGTTGAGGAACTTCCCGCACCGCAAGATGATATTCGTACCCCAGGCGGTGTGCTGGACGATGGTGCCGGACCAGTTCAAGGTGTTGCTGAGTCAGCGGAGACGGTGGATCAATAGTACGGTGCATAATTTGCTGGAATTGGTGCTTGTGAGGGATCTGTGTGGGACATTCTGTTTTAGTATGCAGTTCGTCGTCTTGGTAAGCAACCATGTATCATTTTTCCCTCTCTCAACCACCCCGCAATCATTAACCAACTCCATGTCCCCCACAGCTCGAACTCATCGGCACAGTCGTTCTCCCCGCCGCCATCTGCCTCACCCTCTACCTAATCCTCTCCGCGGCCATCAACCACAATGCGGAATTAGTCCCCTTCCTCATGCTCGCAGCGATCCTGGGCCTCCCCGGCTTTTTGATTGTGATTACTACCAGGAAGATGATCTATGTGTTGTGGATGATGGTGTATTTGGTGTCGCTGCCGATTTGGAATTTTGTGCTGCCGGTTTATGCTTATTGGCATTGTAAGTTTTTTTTGTGGGGTTTTGGGGGGTGGGGTTGGGAGATGGGGATGCTGATTTTTCTCCTTTGCGTAGTTGATGATTTTTCATGGGGTGAGACCAGGAAGGTTGAGGGCGAGACGAGGGAGGAGGCGCATGGAGGGAAGATTGGGCAGTTTGAGTCGAGGGCTGTTGCTATGAAGAAGTAGGTTTTCTGTCTTCGACTTTTCTGGGGAAGGTGCAGTGCTGACTGTCATTCTTGCATTACAGATGGGTCGAGTGGGAAAAAGAAAAACAAAGCGCCGGACAAAGTGCTCCCGAAAAGGAACGTGAAAAGAGCCGCCGCTTCTCCGCCTGGGGCGGTCGCCCGCCATCCGCATACGGTGGCGTCTACGGCGTCAAACCCCAAGGCTCCCAATCCCAACTCCAACTCAACAACGTCCGTGGCCGGTCCACCGACGTCGTCGCAGGTGCTAACAGCGGAAGCAGCACAAGCTCCCTGACCCTCACGAACAACCCCCGCTCCCAAACCGCGCCCATCCCCAACAACAACTCCGGGATGATGACCGATAGCAACAACATGCAATTCTCCCCCCCACCACGCAACCGCTCCTCAATCATCTACCCCCCGGGGAATCCCACCCACGCCCATTTCTCCGAACACCCGCCCATGCCCAATTTCCCGTCCTCCGGCCGCAATCCCAATCTCCTCCCCCCACCGCCGCTGATGATGGGCGGCCTCAACTCACCCAACGCTGGGGCGATTCATACAAGTCCGGTATCATACCACCACCACTCGCCCACGTCCCCTGTGGGTGGACAGTACCCGCCTGGACCTGCACCTGCCGCGGGACCGTACGCGGCGGTACCGGACCAGGACGGGGGTTATGCGTCGGCGTTGTATGGGCAGCCGGCCCAACAGCAACCCATCCACCCGCCGGTTCCGAGACCAAGACCGAGGTCGACGTATGAGTTGATTGCGAGGGGACAGGAGAATGTATGGAGTCCGACGAATAACTCGACGACGGGCTTTGATGGTGCGAGCTCGTCGGGAGCAAGCCAAGGGAGGGGCGGGAAGAGGAAGTGAACTGAACTGAGCTGAAGGCTGTGAAAAGCGGTTCTGTTTCGGTTTTCCTCTCTGCGACGACGGTTGTTTTGGTCCTCCCCGGCCGTTCTTTCTTTCGATGCGGCGACTGGACCCGGACCCCCCATTCTTTTCAACTTTTCTCTCTCTCCGGGTTTTGGTCTTCGAATCCCCCCCCCTTTGTGCCGTAGGTTTCGCCCCACCTACTCTCATGGCCAAATAACCACAGCACCAACACCGATACGGCGTATGCGGCTTCCCTCCATCGTCACCCCATCTTTACCAAAACGACCTCGTCCCTTCCTTCACACCTTATAGATATAACTACCCCATTCTTTGTTCCGCTCTGTGATATACATCCCTCCCTCTCTTTGTTGTTCTAATTACCGTTCTCCTGGTTGACCTTTTTTTTCCTTACACTTGTACGTTTTTTCTTGAATGTTGTGTGAAGAATGGATGTATACTACGTACTGTTCTCCTCTTCGATGGGCGTGGTGGTATGCGGGTGCTGTGTGAAGTTTTTGGGAAAGATGGTTGCGAAAATTTCCGTTGGCCAGATTTTTTTCGCCAAGTTGGGGGATGTGTGTTTGCCTTTTGGGATTTCCTTTATGTATTTTGAGATGAGACCAGACCAAAATGAAAGATAGGCTACGCTATGTGATGACGTGACGATACGCAAAACACTGCCCTAATAAGTTTCCAGGAGCCCATCTGGCAAACGCTACAGTAGCATGAGAAAGAAAGACGACCCTCCGAACGAATCCGAATCGCATCGAATTGATCACCGCCAAACATACGCCCCCTGCGTAAACCCCCACGCCTCCCACCTCAACACCCTCTCTCCCTTTGAGTCCCCACCGGCGCCCGCACACACAACCGCAGGCATGAAATGCTCGGCGCCACCGACGGGATGCGCGTCCCGGGCGCCGTCCCACTGTTCCCACGCGCTGAACGCGCGCCCGCGTTCCGCAGCGTCCGCGATGCCGACCGAGGCTTCTAACGCGGTGTCGAACGGGGCGTTGGGTGGTTGTGAGTTCGCTGGGGGTGCGCGGAAACGGAACGCGCGCATGTTGTGGAACGACATGCCAGACCCGACGACGGCGTAGCCTTCTTTTCGCAACGTGCCCAAGGCCTGGCCGAGCCTATAGTGTTCGTCCGCGGACTGGGAAGCGAGGACGCCGACGACGACGATGGGGATGTCGCGGAGTTGGCGGGATTCGGGGGTGTCGCCGTCGCCGAGGAGGAGTTTGAGCGGGACAAAGACGCCGTGGTCCCAGCCGCGTTGCGCGTCTGTTTGGGTTTGGATACCTGCGGTGGAGAGGGCGGCGATCACTCGTGCTGCTGCGTGCTTGTCGCCCCGCGCGTCGAACTTGACGTTGTATGTCTCTGGTGGGAAGCCGCCGTAATCGTACAGGAGGTGATGGGGCCCGTGGGCGGTTGAGATGTGGACGACGGGGGATTCCCAGTGGGCGGTGATGACGATGAGGGCTTTGGGGGCGGTTGGGGTGAGGAGGAGGGTGCGGGCCTGGGTTGTGAGGAAGGTGTTGAGAGGGATGTGGGCGGGGTCGTTGAGGAGAGGCATGGGGCCGCCGCCGTGAGGGAGGAAGAGGGAGGGCGCTAGGGGGACTGACGTGGTAGAGGTCGGTGGGGAGGTCATTGCCGTCGAGAAGGATCCGAGTCCTGGAGAGGAGGAGGTCGAGGATGGAGTGAGACGGCCGAGAATGGGAGAGCGGAGGAGGGGAAGGAGAATGGCCAGGTGCTTCAGGTGGCGGAAGATGGGTATGGTTGCGATTGTACTTGTCGCGAGAGGGAGATGACTGAGGTGCGAGGTGTGAGATGGAACGGAGGTGTTGCAATCCCGTCAGCTTCGGTCGTCCGTCTCTCAGATTCAGCGGTTGATAGGGGGGAGGGCTCTCCAGTTGCTCGCCACGTCCTTTTATAAGTGCCGGGAGCTAGTATGTACTGTTGTATGTGGTGGAGTGCGTGCAAGACGGGTTTGTCATTGCTGGAGTCCGCGTGTTGGGCGATGCATTTCTCATTGGCGACTCTGCGAGACTACGCGACGGAGTTCCGGAGGCAGGCGTTGCGACTCCGCCGCCCGGGGAACTCCAAATGGGCGAGAGACCGACCACTGGGTTCTGGTATCGTTCCTGTCAATGCCGAGGGACACAGAACGCACTTCCCTCCTCTTCAAACAACCAACCTTACACATCGGCTGGTTGGGGATCTTCATTTATCATTTGGACCACCATATCTGCGAGACGCAATCAAACACCGAAATGTCCCGTTGCTCGAATGTTTGACAGCCCCGAAACTCAGGCGGTAGCTACCAGATCTCGCCTACCTGGCGACGCCAGCAACATCCTTAAAGTGGTAAACGGAAAGCGGAGCGCCAACATAGCACATACTGTGCCCGTTTTGGGGTCAGGGATTTGATGAAGTCGGATTGGGGAAGCGGAAGCTTGTGCCGCACTTTCCGACGTTTGTTATCGATGGAGGCCAAAACGAAGCGGGAGAACAAGAAGAGCATACCGAGGATGCGAACGAGAAACAGCATGTCACTTCATGGATGGGCACAAACGCAATTGCACGATGCGGCAGATGAATTCGCGTTGGGAGCGGGGCAACGTAGTCAGGTCCCATACAGCTTGGTCGTACTGGAACGGACAGGCTGTATGGTACCTGACTGCATTCTGCTTCAAGCCGCCGCGACTTGGCTGATCAGCAAATGTGGAAACGTTTGGAGTGGTGCTTTCTTACAACTTCATCATAACCCCACGGTGAGGGGGGGATGAGAACCCGCGAGCGAAGCTAGCTACCTCAAAGACATTGACTGACAATGCGGTGGACGAGCGAGGCTCACGGGCGAAGACGGGTATTCCGACTCGGGGCATACTGCGACTGCCAAGTTGGTCATCAGACGAAGTGTCCTCGGGACTCAGCTCTCGGTCGAGCAGATCGTGGCTACTGCGACTGAGAGGATGAAGTTCACCACGTCCTCCCTCCGCCGGATCTTATCAGCTACCGTAGGTGGACCTCGGCCGTACGACCGCTCCCGAGAATTTCTTCTCACTTTGGAAGTGGTTATCGCCTTCGGAAAGTGATATCTCTGCACGGTTGGAGGCTTTCATACACAGCGTAGCCGCACAGCTGCAGGCAAAAGGTTCCGAAAAGGACATTGTGAAGGAGAGGGAGCGGGAGAGGGAGAGGGAGGAGTGGATGACCACCGCAGCGGAGGTGAACACGGGGCGCAGACAGCTGGGGCGCAAACACACCCTGGACAACACGGCGTCAAATCCATACCACAATCTGTGGGCGGTTGGCGGAGCGGAAGGAGGGCGTGGGTGCTGCTGCGGCGGAGGAGCTTTTGAAGTGGGCAGGGCAAAACACATGGATCAAGTGTAAGACACGAAGAGCCGATGGCAGGCTACGGCAATGTCTGCAAGGCCACGTTCGTCGGCTGCTTCCAGAACCTCTACCACTCATTCGAGGCGGACATCGTGTCCGACCTCATCAATGCACTTGATGACAAAAACTGAGCGCGAACAAAATGCGAGATATCGTGAAACATCAACCCCACCAACCTTCCGCCCACTTGCCCTAATCACCACGACACATTGGGTGTATTGCATTCTGTCTCACGACAGATTATATGCACTCGAACTCAGGAAACCACCCACGTGTCCCCACCGCACACCCACCGGACAAATGCCCAAGCGCAAGAACACACACAAAGCGCACAAGGACGGTGTGGAGCCACCACGTCCGCTGCCTGGAGGACGGGCATTGTCGGTGGCGTTGAGACATCCCGTGCAGCTTGCAATAAGTGTGGGCGTGCAAAAGCCTATCTCGACGCCATCGCAACCATCCCTGGCAAACCCGTGGTCCCTCCCAACACTATCCCCGCACCCATCCCAGCCCCCACACCCCTCACTCTCCACCTCCCGGCCCGCCCGATGACCATCCCAACCCCCGTCACCGCAGCCCAACCCACTGTCTCCGCCGCCGCTGCCCCCGTCTCCGTGCCCCACCCCCTCGCAATCTCCAGCCTCCTCAACCCCGCCCCTATCCCCAACCCCCTCCCAATCTCCGCCCTCCCCAACCCTGCCCCCATCCCCACCCGCTCCACCCGCGCCGCCGCCATCGCGGGTGTAGCAGCAGCAGCAGCAGCAGCAGCAAGCTCACTCCCACACCCGGCGACGAGGAGGAGGAGGGTTCTGATGCCGCCGAAATCGCCCAGGAGGAGCTGGCGGCACTGGAGGAGGAGGATGCACACTGGCGGGCGTTCGGCAAGGTGGTCAAGGGGACGTGCAGTTTGAGCGCATGTCAGGCAATGAGCGCTCACACCGCACCACTCTTTGACGCTCATCGAGCGCGCCTCGCCGCCGTGAAATAGAAAGCGGAGACGGTGCAGGCCTTTACACCAGCAGACGATGACGCCAAGGATGATGATGATGAGTATACGTCGATGGAATCCCTCCCAGACTCGGAGCCCGTGTTACGGACCTACGGATCTACATCCGGTGGCGACGAGACAGCGGGCTCCGAGTTGTGCGAGGAGGAGGAATATGCATTTTCGTGAGGGTGAGTTCATCAATGTCTCCGAGACAAACTGTCTCCGCCATCTCCACTGCTCCTGACACACGCTCTCTCGTAGGAGGGAAGTTTCAGCAGCACACAGAACACGGGCATTTGATTACCAGACAATGAACTGCTTTCGTAAACGCCGACCACGGGCGGTCATGATACTCGTCCAGATACTCCTCCAACGTTCCCAGTGGCATATTGCTTGTTGATGAGTGGCGATCGTGCCAAGATTTCGGTGGTGATCGTGCCAGATGACAATTGTTGCCGGCAACAATACACAGTCGCGTCTCGGACAAGCTAGACAACTCGCTCAACTCGCTCAACCGTTTCTTCCTCCTTCCGCAACCCGTCACTGCGAGACATCAAGGTTGCATCCCCCAACCCTACACACATGCAAGACCTCCGCCAGCTACAGCAGCCTCCTCTAGGGCCTTCACTTTGGCTCCCCGCTCTCCGTTTCGTGTCTGAGTTACTCTGGACTTGCGATTACTACTGACAATATGCATGGGGAAGGTCACTGTCCGGATCCGCCAAGTCAAGAAGTGGAAAGATACCGGGTTGAAGAAGGCGAGGGAACTGGAGAGGTTGGCGAAGCTCCTGACGGTACGTTGCGTGGTGTCGCGGGAGATTATCCATCTTGTGCTGATTGTTGTGATTCAGATGAAGAACCAGTATGAACAAGGTCATGCACGCCGACAGGCCCAGCATGCCTCGAGCGTCAGTATGGGTATGAAGGCCCACAGCCATCTGGCTGCCGCGCAGCAGACCATCTTCGAGGTGGCGTTCGTCCGGAAGAAGCAAAAGCGTGCGGATAATGAGGAGGACGGTGAGGAGTTGCCTCCGGCGAAGAAACGGAAGGCGGACGACGACGAAGATCGCGACGCGGATGACGACGAAGAAGAACGCGACGCCAGCGAAGAAGGCACCGACGAGGACGGTGAAGGCACTGCTGCCGTGCCCGCTAATGCGCAGTGGACCACACCAACATCCTCAAGCAAAGGATTTGGATTCGTCGATTCGGAGAGTGAAAGTTCGAATTCAACCATGTCATCAGCCCCCGAACCCGATGAGCCAGAGGAGGTGTCGGAGACAAAGCTTCGCGCCTCCCTGCAAGCGCTGAAAGGAAAGATGTGGGAAGTCGGCGGCGTAAATTTGGCCATCAAGATGCGGCGTATGCAGCGCGCAATGTTGGCGCGCCTGGAGAAGACGGGTCCAATCATAGAGACGGCAGCGACGCTTATCAGCGAAAACTGCCTGGTGATCACTGCGGAGAAGCCTAAAAGCTATTTCGCGTTCTCAGACGATGAGTGGGTCGCGGTACGGGGAGCGTTCGCGCAATACCGTCTGAAGCTAGATCATGCTTATGAGGCCTACGCCCATGGCGAGGTTCAAAGGATGCTCACCGCAAGAGATCAGCGGCTACCATATCGCGCGTTGATCCGAGGGGAAGGCACGCAGGAGGACCACGACGTCGCGTTGCTCCTTGATCAGCTGAACAAAAGGCTTCGAACGACGAAACCTGATAGGGGGGTGCACGAAGCCACATGGTGCTGCAGATACATGTTGCCCTACTTTGATGTGCTGAGCCCGGAGATGGTTTGGAAGTACGACAACGGTAGCCACTACGGTCCCAAACGCCCGGACTTTTCAATCGCCGACGATAAGGGCATCGGGCTCGCCAACTTTGAGGTCAAGTCCCCATGGGCCACAGACGCTGCGAAGTACCAGGATATCGCTCGCACCATCCACCGCGGGATCGATGAGATGAAGCTGGACCTGCAGACGTGGCGACCGAAGCGTAGCCCAGCCAGGCTCTGCGTGGCGGTGGCAGCGGAGCAAGGGACGGTGTTCCAACTGATGCTGCACAAAGGCATCTTCGTGGCGGTTGAGATAGGCGTGTGGTGGTTCCCCACAGCGCTGCAAATGCATCAGGAGTGGCAGGTGGCGTCGTCTGTCGCTATGGCTTGCGCGATCATGAAGCGAGCTGGATGGGTGCGCAGGCAGGCGGCCCAGTACGTGAGGCTCGGGGTAAATGCGCCGCGGCTGAGCATCCTGCCGCCAGTGACACCTGTTTCTGTAGCAAAGTCGTCCGCTGCCAAGGGTGCGGCGCAAGCTGCCAAGCGTGCAGGTAAGCCGGGCGGTCCGCGTGCGGCTGTCCCCAATCCGCGGCCCCAGAAGACGAGCGCGGACCTTCCGGTGCAGAGCGTCCAGGTCAGTGCGCGGGCAGTCATGAAGCCTGCCAGTGGTACTTCTTCGAAGAAGCGTCAGGAGTAGGGGCCGTTTCTTCGTCTCGCTTTGTTTGTCGCGGTATACTAGTAGCCGTATGGTGGTGCTTCGTTTCGTCAGATCTCGCCGTGCCTTTTCTTGCAAATGCTTTTTCGGGGAGTTACTAACCGCGGTACCCTTGGCATTTTTTGACTCGTCGTTGGCTGAGAGTCCTATTGAGTCCTATTGTGATGTGGGTTGGTTCGGTGTTGTTATGACCATAAGCTTACCTCATGACAGCACACTGACAGCCGCCAATGTCAAACGCCAATGTCAATGTCAATGTCAATGTCAATGCCTTCTCCTCTCATTTCGCCAATCCCCCGCTCTCCTCTCATCCGCCAATCCCCCATTCGCCGCTCCTCCTCTACCCCGCTCATCTGTGAGCCAATCTCTGGCCATTTGTCAACCCCCCCAGTACTTCTCCACAGCAGCTGTAGCTTGCTCTCTACACGCCTGCTACGCTCGCTCTAGGCTAGGAAGCATGGCTGGCGCTCACCCAGTCCCCTCTTGTTGTTGTCTTTGATCTGCTGGGTTGTTTATTTATAAATAGCCGCCCCCTCTTCGTCCATTCCCGTCCTCCCCAGCAGATCAACACCAGTTTTTCTCATCTCCTGTTCTAGTCCTTGTTTCTTGTTTCGTCAATACAACCTCTTGTCACCTATCGCTCTCGCTCTGTCTTCTCTTCTTCGCTTCCGCATCCGTCGTCGAGATCATAACACACGGTTTGCGAGTTGCTGAGTGGATGACGCGGTGATCTTGAGATCGCTTTGTTATCCTGAACAGCGGTGCTTGGGCTCATAACCTAATAAGGCTATTATGTGCGCTGAGGTTGAATGAGGGAAACGATGTTATTACCAGTAATGTGCTAAAGTTCTATGAGCTATGCTACGAGGGGAAGCTTTTCTACACAAGTTGCCATCATTGGCGACGCCTCAGGCAGAGGTACAATGATGTGGATGGCAGATAACCACCATGGAAAATGGAATGGGGTGAAAATTCTAGACTACCTACGGTTACGGGAGAATGCGTCTGGTCTGTGGCCATTGCCAAACACCACCGAAGGCACAATCGAGAGGAAATTCTTGGTGCTTAGGACGTCCCGATTGTGCACTCTCATCCGTAGTCGTAGTGGTCGTCTTCCAGAAATCTCAAATGGCGTCCAGTCTTGGTTGATACATTCGGGGTTGGGGCAACCCACCAATCCATGGACAAATTCCATTCTTCCCTTTCGAGCTTGCCACGGCTGAGGTGACAGCCGGCGTCGGATGTTTTTCTTCACACGCCCGTGGCAGTCTGGGCACAGGGAGGACGTTCGATACTCATCTAGCAAGTAGCATGGAATGCTGTTTCTTGCAAAGAGTGTGCGGAATCTGATTTCCCCCCATGAGTGAGCGTATTATAATACATAAAAAACAATGATGGTCACTCACCCTTTGGTCTTTGATGACTCCTGAAAGCGCATGGTTTTTCCAGCGTCGCTCCAATCACCCAAGATGACCGAAAAATGCTTTCCATACAGGCGTCGCATGTTCTTGATGAGCTTGCTCTCAGACTTTTGCCGCAGTGAGAACGCCTTGAATCTGCGAGCGACGTGAATCTCATCCTGTTAAAACTCATCCAGGGCGGGATCTGGGATATGGATGTCGGCCCATGTATTACCAAAGTTGAAAATCAAAGTTGAAGTGGAACATCATACCCGCATGTTCGTAATCCACGATGAACGCTGAGAACGCCTCGATGTTCATGCTCTTGTGTGATGGAATATGTGATCCCATCTCTGCGATGCCGGCATTGATCTTTCGCTCCGTCATGTCTCGTTGAAAGTACCGAGACTTTGTCTCGACCGCCCGTTGATTGGATGTGTATCTGGTATGGGGTGGTGCATTGTGAGAACGCTGCAGTGGAATGTCGCCGCAACGGGGATGGTGGGGATGGTGATGGGGGGGATGGTGACGGGGGGGATGGTGGGGATGGGGGCGGGGACAGGGTTGAGGAGGGCGTTGATGGGGATAGCGGCGACAGCGGCGACAGCGGGGACAGCGGGGACAGCGGCGACAGCGGGGACAGGGGCAACAGCGGGGACAGCAGGGCAGTAGTAATCAACTGAAACGTACCGAAATGGCCGCTCCTTCTTGTTGTCTCGACAGAACAGGAGGTCACGCTTGCCTGGATCAATGCAGACGATGTTTGGAGCCTCCCTTAGTTCCGCAATGTGGTGCTCAAAATACAGCTGCTTGACTTCTTCCCGCATTTGGGCCTTGCTGCGCTTCCGGGCCTGATGCCCATACTTGAGCCCTGGCTTCTTGAAGTGGATGGTAGCGGAATACCCGTTTGTGCTGATTGACCCATCAATTTTGAGACCAAGCTTCTTTCGATCCTTGAAGACCTTGTCCTGCAATCCGTCATTCAGCGAGGTAATTGAAATAGGCGCAAAAGGATACAGACTTAACTTACATTCACATTGAGAAACTGCCCCCACAGCTCCCGCTTGCGTTCATCGGTGAAGTTCCCCATGCGACCTTGGCTCAAACCCAGGATATGAATGGCTAGGATCAGCGTGTCAATCCGAACAGATGACTGGATTCGAGATTTGCGCAGCGGGATAGCAGAGAACAGCCGCATTCCACAGCGCTCATAGAGGCGTGAGAGCTCACAATAGGCACCTGTGATGAGGCGAGGCAGGTGCAGACCATGATTATACAAAAGAGGAAGCGGGGGGGGGCCGGAAATATACTAACTCACCCAAATATGGCATTGCGTCCACCGCAAGGCTGTACGCAAGCGGCTCATCCTGGGGAGGAAACAGAGCCCATAACTTGTCGAGGACGGTCCGCTCAAGTCGTGTGAGGCGCGCAAGCTCCTCCTCGGTTGGGTACTCTTCAAACGTCGCAAATTTTGTAAATTGACGGACCCGCTGATAATACTGTCTCCGCTGCGCTCGGTTGGCTCTGGCTCTACGGAGATGCAGTACAACTTGCTTCAAACCAATCCTTTTGTTAACGTAGCGCAGAAATATTTGCATAAAATGCTCTTGTACGTTAACTTTGAGGTTGGTGAAGATGCTCTGAGCCGTGTACGCTGCAGTCTGTTGGCAATATCGCATGCGTATGGGGGCAAATCTGTGAACATCGCAGTACTCTTGAACCCGTGGACGCAACTCTTGCCCGATGACTGGATTGCCATTGTAGCCTGGATTGTTTAGCAGCTCAAATATCACGCTGATGTGCTTGTCCGTGATGTCCGGCAAATCGTGTAGAGGATGATCGGCTGTGGTGGGCAGACCTAGCAGTCAGGACATTGTTATGGGAAATATTATGGGAAATATACAGTGCACCTAAAAAAACTCACCAAGGTAGTACTTGAGAAAGAAGGTGGTGTGGCGCGCAAGGACGTGAACATGGGCTATAAATGCTGTCAGGCGCTCACTTTGAACTTGATTTTGATTATGGATGATTCGGTGAAGGGAAACCTTGGTGCTGGCATGTGTTTGCGGGCGGTGTTATGATCTCGACAAACTGAGGCGGAAGCGAAGTAGAGAAGACAAGGCGAGAGCGATGGGCGACAGGAGATTGTATTGGCAAAACAAGAGACGAGGACTAGAACAAGAGATGAGAAGAACTGGTGTTGATCTGCTGGGGAGGAAGGGAACGGACAAAGAGAGGCCGGCTATTTATAGGTAGGCAACCCAGCAGATCAGAGAACAACAACAACAAGAGGGGACTGGGGGGGCGCCAGCTATGCTCCTAGAGCGTGCGTGGCGAGCGTAGAGAGCATTGCTACAGCTGCTGGCTATGGGGAAGTAGTGGGGGGTGTGGAGAAGCCGAGGGGGGATTGGCGAAATGAGAGGAGAGAGGAGGAGTGGCGATATTGCAAGAGGATTGGCGAAATGAGAGGAGAGAGGGGGAGTGGCATTGACATTGACATTGACACTGACATTGACATTGACATTGACACTGACATTGACACTGACATTGACATTGACATTGGCGTTTGACATTTGGCGGTTGACATTGGCGGCTGTCAGTAGGTAAGCTTATGGTATGGGCGCGTCGTCCATAACATCACCCCTCTCTTTAGCGGCGGCGGCGGCGGCGTCGAGTTTGGTGTGGCCGCAGAGGAGGTGCTACGGGGACAGAGGAAGACTTGTTGGGGTACGCGCTGTGGAAGTCCTGGAGGAGTGCGTCGGTATGGGTGAGGTGTTCCACGGGCTCCCAGGTGTTCTCGGAGTCAGGCCAGCCCTGCCATTTGACCAAGTACTGAAGGCGACAACAATGGATGCGAGAGTCAAGGATGGCTTCAACAACCCACTCTTCTTGACCCTCAATGGTCTCTGAGGGCGCGGGTTCGGGTTCGTGTTGTTCGGGGATGGTGAAGCGGGGTTCGAGGAGCGAGACATGGAAGATATCGTGGATTTTGTACGTAGGCGGGAGCTTGAGCCGGTAGGCGACGGGATTGATTTTTTCGACGATGGGGAATGGCCCAATCTTGCGATGGTCGAGTTTCTGAGAGGGCCGGGTTGTATGGAGGTTTTTGCGGAGGAGCCAGACGTGGTCGCCAGGCTTGAAGTCCGGTCCAGGAATTTGTTTGGCGTTGGCGTAGCGCTTCATTTGATCTTGGGCTTCCTTGAGCTCGAGGGCGAGCTGTTCATGGACTTCCCTGATTTGTTTAGCGCGGGCTTCAGCGGCGGGGTTGACGGATTCGGAGGTAGCAGAGGCCGCGAAACTGAAGCGGGGGTGGAGACCCTTGTTGGCGTAGAAGGGGGTGGTCTGGGAGGCGGACTGGTGGGTGTTGTTGTAGGCGAACCCGGCGGACGACAGAAGCTGTTTCCAGTTGTCCTGTTGGTGGTTGCAAAAGCATCGGAGATACTGCTCCAGGATCTGGTTGGTGCGTTCCGTCTGGCCATCGCTCTGGGGGTGGAAGGCCGAGGAGCGGTTGGCTTTTGCCCCAAGGAGTTCGAGAAGTCGACGCCAGAACCGGGACTTAAACTGGGGTCCTCGGTCAGAGATGACGTTGTCGGGGAGGCCGTGGAGACGGATGATGTTGTGGAAGACTAGGTCGGCGGTGGATTCGGCGGATTCTGACTCGCTGCAGGCGATGAAGTGGGCCATCTTGGTGAGGCGACAGTTGACGTTCAGGATGGAGTTGTACCCGTCCCCGGGAGGCAGACCGGTGATAAAGTCCAGGGACCAAGATCCCCAAGGGCGGGTAGGGATACTGTTGGGCTGGAGTAGGCCGTATGGTTTGTGTTGACTGGATTTCGCTTGGCTACAGGTATCGCAGGACTTGACGTAGGCCTTGACGAAGCGCCACTGGCTGGGCCACCAGTAGTTGCGGGAGGCGAGTTCGAGCGTCTTGGACATCCCAAAGTGGCCGGCTAGGGGAGTATCGTGCATGTCGTGGCAGACTTCAGCTCGGAGCTCGTTGGTGGGGACATAGACCAGGTTATCGTGCAGCAGGATCCCATCTTCATCTGAGAACCGCTTGATACGATCTTGGGTTTCCTCAGTTCGTTGGGCGAGGGGTATCTTGAGCTTTTCGCGAATGGTCTTAGCGAGGGGATCAGAGGCCTGGGCGGCCTTAAGCTTGTCAAGCAGCGTGGTATCCATGGGTGTGAGGTAGGCAGCCGTGAGTTGAAGGCGTTCGGGAGTCAAAATTGTGGTTGCCTGGGAGCGGAACGCTTCTTCCCCCTCTTTTAGCTCATGTTCGGAGCGTCGGGAGAGGGCATCGGCTTGGTGCTGCTGGGGACTGGGGCGATAGGTAATGACAAAGTCAAAATCCGAGAAGAATATCGACCAGCGGGCTTGGCGGCGGTTCAGGGTGCGGGTGGTCATGAAGTACTGAAGGTTTTTGTGGTCGGAGTAAACGGTGATCTTGTGACGGGCGCCAATGAGATGGTGGCGCCACTGGGCAAAGGAGTCTTGGATGGCCAGAAGTTCCTTGTCATAGATCTCGTAGTTGATCTCTTCGGCCGTGAATTTGCGAGAGTGGAAGGCCACGGGGTAGGCTGCATCCATGAAACAGGACCTCGCACCGATGTCCAGGAGGGCGGCAAGCTGGAGTGGGGCTCGGCGAGAGGAGATCAGGAGGGTGACTCCAAGGTTTTGGTAGCTAGAGGTAGGGTGTTGCTGGTGACTTGGGGTGAACTGGGCGTGGGTGCGCCCTCTGCCGTTGCAATTGTTGCGGGGTGAGAAGGCCTACGGGAGGATTTGTTCAGCGCGCCGGCCTTTAGTGTCTACGGGGCCGGCGGGAACGGAAGCGATCTTCCAAGGTGAGAGGGTTGCGAGAGGCGAGCATCCTTTGTGTGGACCCCGCGAGAGGCAAGCATTCCTTTCTGGGAACCCTGCGGAAACCGAGATGAGAGGCGAGCATTCCTTTCGGAACCCCGCGGAAACCGAGGCAAGAGGCAAGCATTCCTTTTTGGGAACCCCACGGAAACCGAGACGGGAGGCGAGCATTCCTTTGGGAACCCCGCGGAAACCGAGACAGGAGGCCAGCATTCCCTTTTGGGAACCCTGCGGAAACCGAGATGAGAGGCGAGCACTCCTTTCGGAACCCCGCAGAAACCAAGGCGAGAGGCGAGCATTCCTTTTTGGGAACCTCGCGGAAACAGAGCATGGGAGAGTGGCCCCCGCCGTTGCAATTGCTGCGTGGTGAGGTGGCCCAAGGAAACAGGGTACTGCGGATCGTAGGAAGGTGGTTGCTGGCTTCTGCCGTTGCAAATGGTGCGAGGTAAGAAGGCCAGGGAAGCCGGGGTCGGGAATTGTCGGACGTGCAGAACAAGGAACGGAGATGGAGGATGGATTGAGCTGCAACATGACAAGACGGGTGACGTGGACAACGGTCCTTGAAGTGATCGTTTGCCCACATGCCCTCGGGTAATGGGTGTGATGAGTTACTGAGATTCTTCATGGTGTCATCTTCGTGCCTGAGACGGGGATGCGGGACTTGGATTGGGATGGCCGGAAACAGGGGTGTCAAGCAAGAACGAGAGGGTTGGCTTCTTCCGTTGCAGTAGATGCGGAGGTGAGAAAGCCCAAGGAAAAACAGACGAACAGAGCGGGTGGAGTGTTGAGGGTCTCCGGGTGTCGGCGGTGGTGTGTCGAGGTACAGGGTTTAGTTACAGGGTGACCGGGTTACTGGAGGTGCTGAGCCGAGCTGGTGTTGGGTGCTAGGGCGACTAGGGCTGGTTCAGGCGGCTGAGGTTGCCTGGGCTTGAGCTGATCTTTGGCTCCAGAGCTTCAGGCGCAGGGTTGGGGATTTGGGGATGGGTGTACGCATCGGGTTGAGCCTGGGCAGCAATGTTCTGAGCAGCTTGTGCGTTGGCTTGGGCTTGGGCTAGGTTGGCGTTGACTTGGCACATATCATTCCATTGCTTTGGCGGTGAAAGGTACGGATTCGGATTGGGCCATGGCGAACAGGTTTGGCAGATGCAAGGCTTGACGGGTTCTGAACTTCGCAGTGTTGGAGCAGATCAAACTGTTATGATCTCGACGAACTGAGGCGGAAGCGAAGTAGAGAAGACAAGGCGAGAGCGATGGGCGACAGGAGATTGTATTGGCGAAACAAGAGACAAAGACTAGAACAAGAGATGAGAAGAACTGGTGTTGATCTGCTGGGGAGGAAGGGAACGGACGAAGAGAGGCCGGCTATTTATAGATAGGCAACCCAGCAGGTCAGAGAACAACAACAACAAGAGGGGCTGGGGGGGCGCCAGCTATGCTCCTAGAGCGTGCGTGGCGAGCGTAGAGAGCATTGCTACAGCTGCTGGCTATGGGGAAGTAGTGGGGGGTGTGGAGAAGCCGAGGGGGGATTGGCGAAATGAGAGGAGAGAGGAGGAGTGGCGATATTGCAAGAGGATTGGCGAAATGAGAGGAGAGAGGGGGAGTGGCATTGACATTGACATTGACACTGACATTGACATTGACATTGACACTGACATTGACACTGACATTGACATTGACATTGGCGTTTGACATTTGGCGGTTGACATTGGCGGCTGTCAGTAGGTAAGCTTATGGTATGGGCGCGTCGTCCATAACAGGCGGGGTCGTTGAACTGGTGGTGGTGGCGGGGGTTCAAGCACCAGGGATCGACCCGGTGTGCTGGGAAAACGGAAAGGGATGGGCGCGGGGAGGTGCAGTGGGCGCTGCAGACCCCTGTCCGCGGGTGAAAGCCCTTGCTGCGGCTGCTGCTGCTGCCCGTCTTCATCGCCGGAGCTCTCGCCAACCATGTCTGCAATTGCTTGGGGCAAGTGGCGTTGGACAGAAGGTGGGAGCTTGAATCGCAGGGTTTGCAATGGTGTGGCTGGCAAACGTATCGGCAATCGCGGGGTAACCGGAGCAACCTTCCTCCTCTTCCGCCGTGGTGCGGCTGCTCCAGTAACGATGCCACACCACAGGTGCCCCTGGAGCGCCTGGTGTGAGGACATGTTGGCTGTGCTGTGCCGAGACAGGTGTTGCAGGTGATTGCCGTGATGGCTGTGTGTCAAAGAACTCGCGTCAGTGCTGTGGTAATGAGCGGGGAGGATTTACAGCCTGGCGCAGTCGTGGCTTGTCCACACCGCATCTCCAAGACCACACTCTCCTCCTCTCACACAAAACGTCAAGCGCTCGCAGCTCACGCAACTCACGCAGAGCACACTCTGAGCATGGAAACGTCAAGCGCTCGCGGCGGACGACAGCCCCCTCACCCCCCTGGCCAGCGCCCACCTCCTTCCAGCTCAAGCCCGGCAACTCATGCAGAGCAAGCACATTTGAGCATGGAAACGTCAAGCGAGGTGAGTGGCCGCTGGGTGTTGACCGCCTGGGCTCGCGGCCCATGTTGAGCACGACCGCCGCTTGCGGGAGGTCGACCTGCATGGGCCGTGCTGTCTGGGCGTGTTTGCCATACGCTGCTCTCGCGGCCCATGTTGAGCACGACCGCCGCTTGCGGGAGGTCGACCTGCATGGGCTGTGCTGTCTGGGCGTGTTTGCCATACGCTGATCTCGCGCCCTATGCTGAGCACGACAGCCGCTTGCGGGAGGTTGACCTGCATGGGATGCGCCGCCCTGGTCGCGATCGGGCTGGGTCTGCTAACGCCTTCCCTTCCCCCCCTCCCTCTACCGCGCCGCAGGCCACGCCCCCGGTCGCACCCACCGCGGTCGAGGCTCTTCTGATGGGCATGGGCGAGACCCGCGCCACAGCTATCTTCGGCGACACGGTGGCCTTTTTGTATCTGCTGCTGGTAGACACCGGCCTTGCCGCCCGGGACGCCAGCCTAGAAGACAAGGCCAAGGCGATTGGCCTTTTTTCACAGAAGATCAAGCAAGACAACCCCACCCTTTGGGGTTGGTGGATCAATAGGCCAACGCGCTCCCGTCACCAGAAGAAGCGCGCCAAGCACCACATTGAGCTCCAGTCCGGCATCATCGCCGCGATCAGCGATGGCAGTCTTACCACGGCCGACTTCTCAGTCGACCTCCAGCCCTCCGCTAGCCGCCCGGCTGTTCACATTGTGGTGCCAACGCCCGCCTCGTGCGATGGCTGGGAGGGCAAGATGGTCTATGCGGGGTTTGGGAAGAGGCTGGCGAAGGCGAGGGGCCTGGATGGGCTTGAGCAAATTGAACCCCAGGCGGGGGCGGACATCTACATCTGCGACGAGCACGGCGTCCTTGTGGCCACAATCTCGTACAATAGCGCGGGTCGTCGCGAACACGACCTGCGGCTGGGGCTCATTGTCGAGTCCTGTGGATCCCGGCCGGCTGTGGTTCGATGGAAGGCCTCAAGGGGCACAATGCACGCTGCGGGGCTTCGTCCTGGCAACAAGAACTCGGGATATGCCAGGGGGACATCGCACTATTCAATGAAAGGAGGGGCAGACATGTCCGCAAAGAAGTTTCTCGTCGCCACGGAAAAGGCCTTCACCAAGCGACTGCTGCAGGAGCTCGCCAACCGCGACCCCACCGCGGCGGCATACCTGATGATGGCCATGCCAGAGGTGTACGGGCCAAATTCCGATGAGTTCCCCCCGCTGTTCGCCACCACCAACTATCAAGTGGTCGTTCACTCCGACCCGTCGGACAACGGCGTGGCCGGCAAGCTGAACCCGCACACAGGCCACGCCATATGGAAGTCAACCCCCAAGGAGGAGCTTCCGGAGGAGCTTCAAGCCCGCAAGCTATGCGCGCAATGGGCGGCAGGCTATGCCGCCGCTCCGGCAACCGTCGTCGGTGAGTGGGCATTTGCGCTGCCAGAGCAAGGCTTCTACTTGGTGCTGCAGCCCGACTGCATGTGGGTGTGGATGCCTCACAAGCTCCACGGAACGGCGGTGCTTGACATGTCCAGGGGCAGTCGCCACACGGCTGTTGTGACGCTGCCCCTGGCGACGGCCGCGGCCATCCGGAAATACAGCCTCCCTGATGAAGATGAATAACCCGGCTAAATAATCCTTCCCCACAGTCATCCGTTCGGACCTTTTAGGTCGTCGGTCTAATATATAGCAACCCTCCGCTCTCTAACTCATCATCCGCTCGGACATTTTTGGTCGCTGGTTGTTAGTGTAGAAATGAATGCAATGTACACAAGTCGCTACCCACGACGGTCTTCTGGAAAGCCTTCCTGAATGACACACTGCGTTCGAAAACTGTTAGAAACGTTCGAAGCGAGGCGATAATTTTATCCTGGGGTCCACCTGGGGACCCGGACTTTTTCTTCAGGGTCCTTTGAACGGGCAGAAAAGCCAGCGCCGACCGCCGGCATTCCCAGGCATTACCTGTACTGTACTCCAGACCGCTTCAAGGTATTTCAAGGTAGCGGGATGTGCCTTCTTGCCCCCCGATCCCCACCCACTCTCTCTCTCTCTCTCTCTCTGTCTCTCTCTTGCGCTCAGGTAACCTCGGGCATACCTCCACGCCGTGCATCTACTTGGAAGGAACGGAGCGGTCCGCAACACTATAGGTGAGAATTAGATGCAGCGATGCTCGTCCACAGCGCTATCAACTCGCGCTTGCTTGAGGCAGCTCGGAATAGGAGCAGCCTCGCGATATGCTACCCTCTCAACTCGACTAGCGCTTGCTTGAGGCAGCTCGGAATAGGAGCAGCCTCGCGATACGCTACCCTCTCGACTTGACTGGCACTCGCTTGAGGCAGCTCGGAATAGGAGCTCCCCCTTTGGGAGCGCTAGCGAGCAACCTTCGCGGGCGAAACCGCGCTGTATATTATAAACGATAAATAGATACATATGATCCAGCACATCTTTGGACCCAACGACGCCGGATCCCGCACGGCGAGACCCGACTTCGGCGATATGGTAAATGAGATGCACTACCATTGCATGAAATGAGATGAGCTGCGGGAGCCCGTGCGCGATCCGACCCAAAGATGGCGGCGATATGAGAGATGAACGGTTTGACGTGCGGGGGCCAAATTTCTCCCCAAAATCCATTGAGGGCTGACTAGTACAGCGTGGGGAGAGAATTGGTCCCTCGACGCGACGCACTTCCCGGTTGGGCGTGCGGGCGCCAAATTTCTCCCCAAAATCCATTGATGGCTGACTAGTACAAGTACTGACGCCTTCCTGTCAGTCGAGCAGCCACCTCAAGACGCATGGTTTGAAACCAAGCCGCCATCAAACTTCCGAACAATCCCGTGGATCATCAGCGAACGAAACACATTGACGTTCGACACCACTTTATTCGGGAACTTGTAGCTGAACGCAAGCTAGATATTCAGTATATCTCAACAAAAGAAATGATAGCGGACATCCAAACGAAAGCTCTTCCAAGACTGGCCTCTGTTTATTTACGGGAATTATGTGGGCTACGACAGTAAAGTGTACACTACACGCCGTATTGTTAAATAATGGCTCTTCGGAGCCAAGTGAGCGGCGGAGTGTCAAAAGCTACATGACACGACGGACACCGAACTTGATTTGACGGGTGACGCCGAACAAGATAAATGGAGCATCCATTGCATATGGTGCAGTTGCCACACGAGGTCACCATGCGACACAAGATGGGATTAGTGCCGCACATGCAGCACTGACGATTGTGCCGGTCCCAGGTTAAGTAAACTGGCCACGGGGCTCTAAGAGAAGCAATCAATACACGTTTATCAGTTGAATTACCTCCTCTCACCACTCACCGACAAACGCCACAGCGTGGGGCGTGCAAATGAGACACCATCTCCTGGACGATGCACGTACGGCAAGATAGGTGCCCGCACGGCCCGTTGTAGATGGCAGGGTTGACCATACAGATCGGGCAAGTTGGACCACCGTTCGGCATCTTGATTGTTATGATCTTGACGACGGAGGCGGAAGCAAAGTAGAGAAGACAGGGCGGGAGTGATAGGCGACAAGAGCTTGTATTGGCGAAACAAGAAACAAGGACTAGAACAGGAGATGAGAAGAACTGGTGTTGACCTGCTGGGGAGGAAGGGAATGGACGAAGAGAGGCCGGCTATTTTTAGATAGGCAACCCAGCAGATCAGAGAACAACAACAACAAGAGGGGACTGGGGGGCGCCAGCTATGCTCCTAGAGCGTGCGTGGCGAGCGTAGAGAGCATTGCTACAGCTGCTGGCTATGGGGAAGCAGTGGGGGGGTGTGGAGAAGCCGAGGGGGGATTGGCGAAATGAGAGGAGAGAGGAGGAGTGGCGATATTGCAAGAGGATTGGCGAAATGAGAGGAGAGAGGGGGAGTGGCATTGACATTGACATTGACACTGACATTGACACTGACATTGACATTGACGTTGGCGTTTGACATTTGGCGGTTGACATTGGCGGCTGTCAGTAGGTAAGCTTATGGTATGGGCGCGTCGTCCATAACATTGATGGATTGGTTGGATTTGGGTGTCGGAGAGATAGAGTGTGTTGTTGATTGGAATGGAGTTATGAGCGGGAGTTGGACAGGCTGACTTTTGGACAGCTCGAGTCGGGGGAGTGTTGTGCAGAGACGCGAACTATCCTGCCAGTTGCTGTCATTGTGTAAGCAGACGCGTAAGCAGTCTGGTCACGGTCAGAGAGACAAAGACCCCGACGCCAGAGTCCGGAGTATATAAACATACAACAAGTAATACAAAAAGACCAGTAATGGTTCTACTCTTCATCGGCTACTTCCCAGTAATAACTCAACACGTTCTCCAATAAGACCGGACAACCCAACACGCATTACACGTTTCCCCGGGATCCCTATGCTCAAGCATCGTACAACGTTGTTATCATATGTGTGAGGATATCTCAGAATGCTCTACTACGTATGGGAACCCCAGGGTCCTGCAGCCCGTACTTGTGTAACCCCACGTGTACTGACAGTGCTTTTTGACAGCGAGATGAGCGAGTCTCGACTCAACACGTAGCTGGGGGATCCGTTACGGGGTTTGTTGTCCGAGTGGTTGTGCCGTTCCGCACGGCGGTTGGGCGAGTTCCGGCTTTGCGGCCGTCTGTTCCGACACCTTCCCGGGACTCTACAAGCGAGAGAGGAGCAACTGCCGCTACTGATACGCACCGGACTTTTCAACACCTCCGGTATGTTCTGATTCCCTTTACTAAGTTGACTCTGCCGCAGTGTAGCCATGGGTTCAGATTCTTAGCCATGGGACCGATCCGCCATGGGTTTTAGCTTCTTTAGAACGCTTCCCTTCCGAAATGAATCGGAACGCGTGAAATGTGGAATGTTCTTCAACCCGGTTGCCAATCGTCCCGCGAGTTCGCGGGCTGGCATGCGGCGTCAAATGCGGGCGGCCGCAAACAAGAGCAAACAAAGGAGGACGGTCATCGATCACCCGCCGAACGGAACCGTAATAAGAGAAATGAATAAACGGGACGGTCATCGATCACCATCCGAACGGAACCACAAGTAAAATGAATAAACGGGACGGTCATCGATCACCATCCGAACGGAACCACAAGTAAAATGAATAAACGGGACGGTTGTGGATGCCCACGCTGAGCCGGGCAAGGTGTTCCTGTTCAACTTAGACAGACTTGGGCATGGGCGAGCACGCAGCATCGTGCCCGTCACCAGTCCGTCTACGGTACCTTACAGCTACGTAGCTACCGTATGCAATCCCTTGAAGAACCGTGTGGAAGGCAGTCCACATCACATGGCAGCAACACCGCGTCCACCTTGAGAAGCTTTGGTCAACGGGAGCGTGAACCTCCAGCATCGCAACTGCGACCCCACCTACCGGCGTTAAACGAAGCAGATAGACCTCCAATCGCTTGGGAACCTCTTCAGGACGCTCAGAACAACGTCCGGAAGAGGCCTCATCGCTCCTACTTCGTTGTGGGAGAAGCAACGCATCAAAAACAGGTCCCGCTAATGCAAACGTACCAGAAGCATCACATCAACTTCTGACACACAACGACTGAACCAAACCCGTTCCGTTGTTGCGCAATACGAAAGCACTTTTGTGTGGTGCCATACACGAAGATTCAGCTCGATTTGTTCAGCATCCCCGCCGTAGTGAACGAGAACGTACCCTCTATTGGCCAGACGAAGCTCGTTCGCGCCGAAAGATTCCCTGTCCGGGCCACCTTCCAGTTCTATCGAATCACGGACGAAGAGGAATCACTGGTCAACTTTTTGCAGAGATTTCTGGAAGGATCGACTCTGTCTATGTGATGGCTAAAGAGAAAGGACGCTTGGTGATTGATACCACCGCGCGCCTCACAAATCAGAAAGCAGAGACTCCATTCGACGTCCATTGCGCAATCTACCACGGATCTGAGTTTGTCGGTTACGCTCACTTTTGGTGTTCACAGCAGGTCACTATCGGGTGGATCAAGTCTGAGATAACAAGACGTATGCCGCAAGAATTCTCATCCTTGACCTATGAGTTCCGAATCAATCCATACGATACTGACTATGGAGATGGAGGCATTGTTGAAATTTTGAAAGATGATGAACGAACCGCTTCTTCTTACTCATGTGGTACATCGACACCGTCACATTGAATCTTGTCGCTAATACAATGACCTAGAGACCCATCTATTTTAGATGGAATTATGGGCCATCGCATAGGGTCTCACGATTCCTCTGTCGATATAATAGCTGAATACTATCAAAATGCTAAGGATACGGGATGGTGATAGATGATGGCCGTGAAAAACTGTTTATGCACTTGCAAAAAGCTCGAAAAATCTACGGGTTAACAGTCGATGACAGAAGGTGAAAAGTCGCCCGACGAAACGCGCGAAGCAGCGTAAAGCCTGGCGCAATGCTACCTTCCCCTACCTTCCCACGACACCCACAACCGACGAATCCACGATCACAACAACGCACCCCGGCGGAGCACCATACTGTACATATTCGACGACGACCACCACCGCACGAGCCTCACGGAGCCTCCCGCGATGTCGACCCGCAGTGCTCGGCTTGAAAAGGAAAGGGTGGGGAACGGCGTCCCCGGTCCACCATCGGCGTATTTTCCCCATCTGCCATCCCCTTCATCTTGAACGTCTCGAGAGCAGCACCGTACCAGCAGCAATAGAACCTTTCGCGTCGACCAGTTCGCCCGCTTTCGCAGGTCGTGGAGATGAGTCCGTTTTCTACCATCTCCGCCATCGGTTCGCTGGCGCTCGCAGTCAGCACCCTGGCGGCGCCGCCCTCGAAACCCAGCCCCATCTGCAAGTGTCTGTCATCCGGCCCGTCCTGCTTTCCCCCAACCAGAACTCTTGACGCCTTCAACAAGACCATAGAGGGACGTCTTGCAAAGATCTCACCTCCCGCCATAGTATGCTATCAAGGCCCCGAATTCGATGCCGCCGCATGCGAGGCCTTGCGAGCCAACGCCACAAACCCTTACTTTTGGGGAGAGCATATTGGGGCCACGATGTACCCAAAGACGTTGGGCGGCGAGTTTGGTGTCAATGTTTGTCCAGCTTCATTGAATTCCTCGCTTCCGGACTCTGCATGCGGACAAGGAAAAGTGTCCTCTTTCGGCGTTGATGCTCGCACCGTGGAGCACGTTCGGAAGACCGTCAAGTTTGCTGCAGCCCATAACCTCCGTCTGACCGTGAAGTCCACCGGCCAGTTAGTGCAAACCGCTTTGGTCATATGGGGCCCCATGTTCTTCAATCTGATATCATTTCATCTGTTCCTAGCGATCAAGCTGGCCGCAGCTCCGCAAAAGGATCTTTCCTTCTGTGGCTTCATCATTTGCGCGGAATCGAGTTTGTTGACACCTTCATTCCGGAGTCTTGCACTGCTAGAGCCGGGTTGCCTGCCGTGACCGTCTCCGCTGGCGAGCAATGGGGCACTCTTTATGAGCAAGCCGAGGCCCGTGGCCTTGCTGTTGTTGGGGGCGCCGTACAGACAGTCGGGGTTATCGGTGGATACCTTCAGGGAGGAGGACACAGCCCTTTGTCTCGTAAGCATCAATTTCACTTTCCTGCGTTTTGCTGACGGTATGAACATGCGGCTGATCGGTCTCACCTGCGATCAGGAACCTACGGAATGGCGAGCGACCAGGTCCTGGAGTTCAAAGTGGTTACCGCCGACGGGCAGCTGCGCACCGCTAACTCGTGCACCAACCAGGACATCTTCTTTGCTCTGCGAGGTGGCGGCGTTGGATACGGCGTCGTTACTTCCGCTACGATTCGGACCTACCCATCTCCAAAGACGGCCCTCGCTTTGTATACGATTGAGGCAAATGCCGGAAACATCACAAAAAATGCTGCCCTCCTGCGCCAAAAGTTTGTCGACAGCCAACCCGAATGGGACAAGATCGGACTCTCCGGTTACATCGGCTTTGGTTCGACAACCCTGTGGCTTGCATTGTTTCAGCCCAACGGCAGCAATGCTACCATTGCCGCTGCGCTCAAGCCGTTATTCGATTTTGCGGATCCAGCGCGCTTTGCGGTCGCCGGCGTATCCTTCGGCTCGCCCACCTTCTATTCGGCGTACCGCATGTTCAAGTGCTACCTTAACAAGGGGTTGTGCACCGATACGGTGGGCGAAAACGGGGCGCTTGGCTCCCGTCTCATCCCAACCAAGCTGTTCCAAAACCAAAAAGGCCGCGACAAGGTCGGCGCGGCCCTCTCATCGATTCTTGACATGGGCACCAACTTCCTGGTTGTGCATTTTATCGCTGGCGGGCAAGTGTCCAACTTCCCACCTGATGCGACGGGTCTGAATCCTGCGTGGCGACAAGCACTCTGGCACGTTGTTACGGCCAACTTTTGGGCCGACGATGCCAATGCGGCTCAGATTTTGCAGAAGAGACGTGCCACGACCGCGCAGACAAAGGTTCTCGCCAAGCTCTCGTCCCATGCTTACATCAATGAGGCGGATGAGGCCGAGGCGGACTGGCAGAATGCGTTCTATGGCACTCACTACAAGTACCTGCTCCGGATCAAGAACAAGTATGACCCTGCGGGGCTTTTTGTATGTCATCAGTGTGTTGGGTCGGAACGGTGGTCTGCGGACGGGAATTGTAGAGTGTAGTAGGAAAACAAGTGGTTACTTTTTTTGAAGATCAATGCTACTATGGAACCTGTTACCTACGTCTATTGCAATGTAGTTTACAGTACATTCACATCCTTCGCGCTGCAGTATGAGCCCAGAGAGCCTTTGACAGGCTAACCGACACCCTAAGTATAGTGCAGCAGCACACCGGGTTGCAACGTCGTCTATTCTTAGCATATCCCAGATATACTATATCTGCATCTACCCAATATCTATATCTAATCTGCATCTACTCCAACTGATATCTATATCTATGATCTCATTTATGAAGGATTCGACAAAGCCTTGAGAAGGATTCGACAAAGCTTCGGCAAAGGGGTGTCTCAAAACACGAGCGGCCGAGGTGTTGTCGAAACGTGTGCCGGCCGTCAAAGGATGCATGAAATGTCCGCATGCGAGCGGGAGTGTCGATACGAGGTCCTCGACCCTCGAAGCAGGACCTCATTGTCAATGTCGGACCTCAATGCGAGTGTCGGAGCAAGTCTACAGGGATATCAAATACAAAAGGCGCTCCTCACATACACTAGCGGCCATAGTTGGATAGGGTGAGGTCGTCGCGGCAAATGCTCGGCGCGAGCAGCCAAAGCGGATGCGCGAAGTGGCGATTCTTGGAGCAAATCTCGATGTAGTATCCAAGGTACCCCTCGGATCATCTGCCCCAGCCATCGGGTACGATCGAGCATTCGAAGGACAATCAATGCATCATCTAATGATGGGACTTTGGAAAGATTTCGTCGAGGAGTTGTGCGTCGGCTATAATCAAACGGTTGAAAATTTGGTCAAAGTGAGACTCGCAACGAGGAAAGCAAATGCCCTGCGTAAATTGTTGGAGTGAGTAGTCGAAGTAGGTATCCGACGAAGCGACCGTGTCGCTCGCGGTGCGGCAAGTGTCGAGGTGAGTAGTCGAAGCGAGCGGCCGTTGATGGATCAAAGTGGGTATTTTGGTGCAAGGTCGGAGTCGAGGAAACGTGGGCGGGACTCTAGGCGGGACTGGAGGTGAAAATCCATCTAGGCGAACAGATCAGGTAGATCCATCGGTTTCTCGTCTATCCAAGGTTCACCCAGTGAGGGATCCAAAAGCGACTCCGCTTCATACGGCCTCGTTCCGTAAAAGTACACGATCTTTCCAAGGAAGCGAGCTTCACCGATGCTATGCCAGCCCAGCTTTTCTTCAGATGGCATGTCGAAGCCACATTCTAGCATCATTTCCAATATCTCGTCAGGACGCGCGACTTGGTCAAGTGCCAGAATTGGAAGAACCCCTTGCCGACCGCTGTACACAGCGTTCTTAAGAATGGCTCGTCCATCTCCTTTAGTGCGCGACCAACGGCCAAGTCCATTGTCTCATTACCCACTTCGCTGAGCACACGTTCGGCGAATGTCGCGGTTGCCTCCTGATCTTGTTCGACGTCCCACTTTGCCGATTCGTCGTCCCCATCGCCCAGATCACTCGCATTCTCGATCGCCTGCAGTACAATGTCTTTGGGACTGGGCTTCAATAAGGCTCTCCAATGTTCGCCCATCCGCAGATCGTCATACACGAATATGTGGTCATCTGTAAGGTCGTCCATGGAGCAACCCACGTCGAGAATTAGCGTCAGATTGGCTGGATATCTGACATAAACGTTTTTGGCGACGTCCCGCCCTGATTCGGCCCATCCCCATTCAAGGGCGAATGGGAGACCCAGTGCTTCTCCGTCCCACCTGCTGGACAGTTTTATTATCCCCCGCTTTCTGAGGAATGTCTTAAAAACAAGCGGAGGTCCGGACTTGAGAAGGTCCATAATCACGTCACAAAGAGTTTCGTCGTGGTCTTCCGCCGTTTAGAATATAAATCCCTCATATCTTTTCAATCTCCCTTTGTTGCATCTCGACACTAACCACATCAAACGGTTCGTATCTTTATGATGATGGGTTCGCTGATCCTGAAGAGCACAGTACAGCCATGTGTAGATGACTTCTTTGTCGAGGTCTCCTAATATCCATTTGTAAGACTCGACTGGTAGCGAGGAGTGTAATATGAACCTGAATCAGAGCGTATCGGACAAGTCCCCCGAGAATAGATGTTCGAGTATGGAAGAGTTGCCGCTGAGCGCCGCGAAATCGCTGGCGTCCTGGTCGTCAATGATCTCACGATCCAGCAAGTACATCAAGAGCCTAGGCATCTCCGGATATCTCCCCATTTTGCCAAACACCAAAGCAAGTCCCAGTTGAATGGATAGCCCGTCAGAGCGCATAGGCGTAAAGTGAGGCCGAGATATCCCCTCTTGCACAGCATTTCAAGGTGACAGAACTTGGGTTCCCGACCGTGGAAGAGTAGCCAACGTAGGTTGTCCATGTTCTCGTCGGCTATAGCGTTCCTCAGCGTTGACCACTTGGTGATTTGTCTTGAACGGTGCGACTGAATGAATCTAACCTCGTGTATGTGTTGCGGACACACATGCCAGCAGATTTCGTCACGTATCTCCTGGGGCAGGAGGAACGGCGTGCTGTTTTCCCGGTTGTGCCGACGGTATATACAGCGCGGGCCGGCCGACGGGTACTGTGTGTTGCTAGGTGGTGGTGTGGTGTATGTATGTATCAAAAGTATGTGGGGCGGGGCCTGTCTCTGCGAGACTTTTGGTCAGACTCGTCCACCTACTTCCATCTGGGGGAAGGCAAAGAAGCAGGAAGCCGCAGAGAGGGCCAGGGCTTCCATCCTTTGTCAACTTGCTTGTCATCCCACCAACCATAAGGCATCTACTGCATCCACCTCTGGTCTACAGGCGTTAGGAGCCTCTACGCGCCCAAACATCGCTGAGCACCTTTTCCACAATCGTACGGCCTACCACGTTGACTCGCTCCCCCGGTCCCACCACAATCATATTCGAATCGGCCGTGCAGCGTGGTCCGTGTATGGATAATGTTGGGAGGGTTGCCTAGGACGGTGGGCATTGGGAACACCCCGTACCCCGGGCTAGAATTTAGACCCGCCGAAAGACGCCTAAGAATGCTTTCATTGTACAAAGATATTGTTGGACATTTCCATTGTATGATTGGCCTCCCGGGTTAGAGACCTTCACATGTATTTCAGAAATTATATGAATTCAACCTCATGTAGATTGAGCGCTCTCTACGACACCGTGTTCTCACGCACTCTTTATGACGGCGGGAGTATATTATACGTGCGTAACATTAGTGTCGTAGGACCGGCATAGGTTCCTCCAAGTACAATCTGTAACGGCGCTAATGTGTATGTGCAACTGTATATAGAAGGGCGAGGCATTCGAACAATGCTGTCAAAAGGCGCGTGAGGAATGTGTCAAAACGCGTGTCCGCAGGGACACAATCAGGATGTGCGCGCCGCAAGTGATCACGAAACGCCTCACTCCGACTTTGACTGGCCGTCCTTTTAGGTCCTTGCTCCTTTCCTCCTCGGTTTACGTCGTCTCGCATTGCTTCACTTCTGTCATCTGTTCAGCAACTACCGACCAACCAAGCAACCAACCATGCCAAAGGCAAAAATGACCAGATCGCCCAAGACCCAGTCACGGCGCAGAGAACACAACAACGACGTGCACCAACCTGGGCCCCCGCCCGTCATTACAGCCCCTACCCAACTGTCTGAAGTAAGTCAGTGTCCTTCACTCTCAACTACCAGCTCGGCGTCCCGCAAGGGCAGCACCTGGACAGACTTGGCCGCGGTGGGGTTGGTGTAGAAGAGCGCGGGGTCGGTGGCGGGGGCGTTCGTGGTTGTGATCTCCACGAGATGATCCACGTCCATTTTTGGGGAGGATCGGTTAACAGTGTCACAGGTTTCGTGAGACGGATGCAATGCGTCGGCGGCGACGGCGGCGTGTGATCTGACCCGCTTGCAGTCACGGAGGAGCCGTCGGAGCTTGTGGAGCTGCGGGGGCGGGGTACATTGTGAGGCAGAAGCGACGCGAAGACGAAGGCGGTGAAGAGCACGGTGGCTGGCGCTACAAGCGGATCTTGCCAATTGTGGTGGGAGAGAAACACGCGGAGATGGGCATATTAGCGTGACCCCGCCCGTTCAACCAGGCAAAAATACTGGATTATTCCCCGTGGCGCCAAGAAGCGTATTTGTTACCAACCCTCCACCCAGAGTTTTTCAGACATTGTTACTTTGACGCCTACCAATTTGTGGCCCGCGGAAGATATCCGTCACCTGGATCTCCACAATCCAGTGGTATCTGCCGCCTTTTCTCTGGCCGCAAAGATCCTCTCAAATCCAGCGACGCTGCAGGCTTTCGTCTTACACGTTGTTCCAAGAAGCACGAAGCCCTCCGAACGGACTCGCCCCGACTCCGACTATGAGGTAAAAAATTACAAGTTGGGCTTTCAAGGAGCATTTTATTACGATACTACTCGCTCTCTTTTGTATGAATAGCTCTTGGCAACCATCAAGCATACGCACATCGCCAACGAAATCCGGCGTTGTTTGCCCGTTATTAAGGTGCAAGACTTGGAGAAGGCGTACATGGTGTCAGAGATCGATCCCCAAAAGGAGAGAGACACACTTATTGTCCGCACAGAAGTATGGATCACAGTGTATCTCTCTCTGTTTTCCCGCTGCTACGTGTTTGCTGATGAAGTCCCCCATTCAGCTCGCATTGCTGTGTACCAGCAGTATATCGGACACCGAGAGGGTATATCTAGCGGTATTGTTTGGAATCAAACTAGCCCATGAAGTTGGGCACGTCTTGCTGTTTCGGTGAGTCACAATGGCTGCTCAATGCTTAGCGCCATCCAAGGTGCGGGCCCGTGTGAAAACCCCATCGTGGACCAGCTTATCGGTTGGGTGCTACTGGCCATTGGGACCCCTGTGTTTTAGTGGGCGCGCCGGCTCCAGGTTATTATACAAGGCTAGAAAAAGTGTATTGCTCATACGTTATTCGCCGGAACCAGTTCTGGATTCGGCGCACGGACGACGTCAAAGGGGACCGTGCCAAGGACCCCTCCCGGTATTATGGGAAGCGAGGCGGGAACGTTTTTTGAGCACCAATTCGCTGGTGGATATGTTACGCATCTCCGAGAAGCGGAGCGCCAATGGCTACACGTTAGTATTTGGTGTTTTGCATTCTTTTTATCTCGGACCATTGGTTCTCAATTTCACCCCGGCGCTCAGTGCATGGGTCTCGTAGTCAAGACCCGGGTGGGTACAGCGCATCTTGTCCCGCTATCGTGGGCAAAACAGCTGTTGAGGGAGGAGTTTTGGAAAGGTATTTCCGGTTGAAAGTTTTGTGGGGCTGGGACGGATTCCGTGTTACGTTACGGTACGTTGGCGCTCAAATATTTTTTCTTCCCCACACTCGGTCGTCAGATCTCACCCGCCTATCAGACTGTAATGTCCCGCTGGAGCAATCACCCGCCTTGCCAAACTCCAAGAAGTTGGTGTTTGCTTCCTCAAACGAGGAATTAGAATTGATGGACGAGGATGATGACGAATCAGAGGATGACGACGAAAATGTTGTTGAACTTCCGGACGGATGGGAGGTGTTCATGGAGGTTCACGAGAAAAGGGTGAAGGAATAAAGGTAGGTTTCAACTATAAATATCTGCGATTAAGGAAACAACCGCGCGGATTGCAGAAATCTGAACGAACGACTCAAACCCCACAGCTTTTGGTAGATTTAGCTCTGTTGCGTGGCTTGATCTTTTGGGTTGAAATCCCCTGGCAGCCTTCGGGCTGCCTAAAATGGCTGGCAAAGATCGCTACCTACACGTGGTGCCGGCTGTTTATGGCTAAATGCGATCAACGACTTCACAATATGGGAGGGGTAGGCGTGAATTCTTTTGGCACTGCGAGAGCCAGAAACATATTGAATCTCAGGAGAGTCTTGCATGGATTTCAAAATGAATCACTCATCCAACACAGGCTGGGTCCCAGACAGCTATCATGTGCAGTACTTTGTTTGGAAGCACAAAGCGGCGCCTAAATATGGTCATCCACAAGTGAGTGCCGGGTTAACGTTCAAACCTCAACTCAAAATGCTGGTGAGGGTTAGGAGAAGGGTTTCACCAAGCCTTTTTGCTTGGCTTGAAAACGCCGGTTGATAACCTCCCTTTTTGCCACCCCTTTGCTCTATAGATGAAGAAAAAGACATCGATGAAGATGGAAGAGGTGTCTTTCTACCACATTCCAATGTCCCTCTGGTGACCAAACTAATAGGGGACGACCAATCCATTTGTTACAATGCTCCGCAAATCGAACAACCTATTGCTGCTGATGAGGAAGATCTGCAGAGCGACACAATCGCAGCATATGGGTTGGAAATCCATTCTGTTGTGAATGGTGAAAAAGGTCAACAAAGCAGTGGTGAAGATAATGACAGGGATGTGGGAAGTGAGGAGGATTTTTTTAGACCGCTGAAGGACATGCCTGATGTGGATCGGGCGGAATTGGGGAGGGGGATCAAATCTGTTGTGAAGTTCAAGTGGTAAGTCAGTCGTTGCATCAGTGGGTCGTTTTCTGTCACATTCTCGGGTTTCTGCGTCTAAATTTCCCTGCATTAATTCAAACGTTTCCACAGTTACACCCTCCAGGATTTTGAAATGACATCAACTAATCATGCCGAGTTTCATGCCCTTGCGGGTTTTTTCTCTCGCCCGAGTGAGCCATTGCGAGGAAGTAGAGCACGGGACGCGCAGACCATTGCGAAGTCTCGAGAACGCATTTGCGGCTATTTGGGTTGGCTGAAACAATCGAAATGGAAAAAGCACCCGAGCTTTGTCGATTTCCACGATTTGGACACGTTCCTTGTAAGTCAGGGAAAGGATGCAACTGCTACATTCCCGGGAGGGGCACCGCGAACTGTCTTGTCTGTTCCCTTATTTCTACTCATGCATATTCATTCAGGACAAGTACATAGACGGCTATTTGGTCAGCATCAGCGGTTTGGCACATGGGTCAGTCGCCAACGCCATCACTGCGGCGATAGATGTCTTGAAGGATCTGCACGCACAGTCGGACGAGCCTTTCGCAAGATGCGAAAAAATCGCGAGGCTTGAAGAATCGAAGGAACATGGAACAGACGCTGGCTGATAGACAAAGGAATTTGGTCATTGGGTTAGGGGTTAGGGTTAGGGTTAGGGTTAGGGTTAGGGTTAGGGTTAGGGTTTAGGGTTTAGGGTTACAAGACCCCCTGGGTTGGGTTTTATTATTGGGTTGCCTGGAACCCTAGGGACTTAGAAATTTTCGAGTTTTTTGGCTTTTGGGTGTGTTCTACAGTTCAAATTCTTGACTCTGAGGGGTGTGGTGGCGGGGGGTGTTGCGCACCTAGGCAAGTCGGGGGGGACTAGGTGTGCAAGGGCAAGTGATGGGTCATATGGGTGGTGGTGCGGGTACGGGGGGGGGGGGGGCAGGGGTGCCAATAGGGGGGGGGGGGGGTTGATATAAAGGGGACATATATGTTATATATACGTTATAGGACTTGTGCAAATTGGGATTTTTTTAGTGCCGATCCGGAGTTGGCGTCCTAATTAAAAGTTGGCCCCATATCATATTCTCTAATTGAAGTACTCTCGGATTGGCAATCCGTGCGGAAACGGCTTCAGAAACTTAGAAAAACGAAATTTTCACGCGACAGGGGGTAAAAAATTGGAAAATGTGGTGATATCTCAACATCTGGCTGAATATCCAGTGTTGGGCACTTAATGAAAGTTGATTGTAGCCTATGGTTTGCATAGCTGATGTGGTAGCAAATCTTGTGTAACCTCGCTTTTGGCTGAAGAAAAGGGCCCCTTTTCAATTCTCAAGTAGTGACCCCCAAGACCTCCTAACAAAAGACACGAGTACGTATGTGCAGGCAAAGGGGTTTGGCTGTGTTCTCCAGTAAACATTTTGTGATTCCGCTGTGCATTGTAGACTGTTTGTAGGACCCTTGCGGAATGTTATTTACCAAAACTGTTGAACATTTTCCGGTTAAAGCAGTGTTCTACAGTTTGTCCATGCAGGTTAGAGCACGTGACCTGGGCTTGCTTGCAGGGTACGCAGAGTGAGAGGGTTGGGGTTAGAGATTTCCCAGATCACTTATTAAATTCAGCCAAACTGTCTCTGTCATGGAACATTTAAAATGGTGGAAAGTAGTATTGCATTTATTGATTTAGAGTACATTGGAAAAGCGCACATTCAGAAAGGGTTTTGGTGTAAAGTTATCAACGACATGCAACAGTACTAAAGGACTTCCGCAAGCATGTCACGGACTTGGTTCTGTCCAAAAGTCGTACGGCACTCAGGGTACCTGGCGCAGCGGAGACGGAAACGATGCTGACCGCCAATGCTATGAAAAGCTGAGCCTCCACAGTTGGGACATTGAAGCTGATCACGATGCTGATGGAAGAGTTCACGGATATTGCCAATGGGAGCAGCATCAGGCACTTCCCCATCCCCATGACCCCACCAAGCACGAGCAGGATCAATGACGGGTGCAATGCCTTTGAACCATCCGGGATTGAAACCAAAAGAGTTGAGAACATCTCGGAAGCGCTGACAGTCTGTCACAGTAGTCTGTCTATTGCGATCTCCTCTGAATAGAACTCTGGTGGCAGCGTCCATGATGCCATTGATGAGACTGTAGTACTCTTCCACCGGCACAAGCTTCAAGGAGTTTGCGCCCATGTGCTGGAAAATGGTCTCGATCTGGTCCAAATGGAGATTCAAAACCATCTGTTCCGCTGATTCCAACCTGGCGCACTGAACTCGCACTTCAACTCGCATGCCAGTAATGTGGAGCGGGTGACTGTTGAGCCATTGACGTAAACCTCTCAGTGTCTCACTGCGATCACCAAGGCTGGACTTGGTTTGGGGCATTCGCGAAGACAAAGTCGAAGAGTAGGCTTTGAGCGCATGAACAAGCTTTGGGTAGCAAGTAACCCGAACATTGGCGTGACCCGCAATGTCAAAGCGGGTGGACCCAAATCCCTCACCAAGGATGGTGAGCATGGGAAAGGTGGCTCCAACTCCACGTCCATTGTAGCGAACCAAAGGAATGACACCACATGAGTGTTAATGTCTGACCAATGTCCCATGTGTTCAGTGCAGCATCGGGATGGTTGCTCACTTCCTGATCAAAGGAATAGGCTGGCAAAGTCTGAATGCGTTGCTTCATTCCATACTGCACAATGCGTACAGAGGGTGACACAGCACCAATGATGTCCTGGAACCCAGACATCAACAGATTTTGCCGCCCAGCAATCAATCGTGAGTGATCCGTGCTTTCCCTCACGATGATCGAATGTTCATTGTGAAGTAACTCAAGAATCCTTGCCTTTGACTCTGGATTGAATGGAATGCTAATGACACAAGGTCTGCTAGCGATCCGCATCCAACCGGCGAAAGCTTCACTGTCCTTGATATGCTGCATCACTCCAGACAGTTCAACCAAGGTGAAGGCACCAAAGAGGGTGGTCAGCTTTGTGGTAGGGAGCGTAAAGGCCATCCAGTCCACATCAAAGTAGCCAGTACTGCGAAAGACCCCAAACTGCTCATCCTGAGGGGCAGGAGAGTGATGGTGTTCCTCATCTGAAGAGCTTGAGCGAGAAGTTGGCAACTCGATGTCCTCACGCCCCTCATCACTATGATGATGAAAGTTGGAGCCGTTTGAACCAGAAATGGACAACTCCACATTCAAACTTAGGGTTAGGGTTAGGGTTAGGGTTAGGGTTAGGGTTAGGGTTAGGGTTAGGGTTAGGGTTAGGGTTAGGGTTAGGGTTAGGGTTAGGGTTAGGGTTAGGGTTAGGGTTAGGGTTAGGGTTAGGGTTAGGGTTAGGGTTAGGGTTAGGGTTAGGGTTAGGGTTAGGGTTAGGGTTAGGGTTAGGGTTAGGGTAGGGTTAGGGTTAGGGTTAGGGTTAGGG